>NC_089827.1:19419352-20019352 GCF_035046505.1 Tiliqua scincoides
GCATGGCCTTGAGTAATGAATGGAAAGTGATAAAGCTCAATGAATTGGCTATCCACTGATAGGAATGAATGTACCAGTTTGTATCCATACATGCTAATGGGGTTTAATATAATAAAAAATTCTGCAGTGTGCAACTCCCTAATTATAATGCTATGTCTGCTTTGAAGGTAGACCTCTTATCATACATTCATTCACCTTTTTATACCACCCTTCCTCCCAGGAGCTCAGGGTGGTGTACATGGTTTTTCCCCTCCTTTTGTCTTTACAACAACCTTGTGATGTAGGTGAGGCTGAGAGATAGTGACTGGCCCAAGGTCATCCAGGAAGCTTCATGGCTGAGAGTGTATTTGAACCTGTATCTTCCAGGTATAAGTGAACCACTACACTATCCTGGCTCTAAGTTAATACAGTTCACATGTGTTTATAACATACTCCTTCCAGCTTTCCCTATATGAGCATCCTGTGTTTATATATACTGGGTTATTCATGAACTCAGGTATTGCCCTGCAGGTGTGTAGACGGGACTTTTAGTTTAAATTTGGATGTTTGTGTTGTACTGCAATCCTTTGCATGACCATTCAGAAGTACAGAAGTAATCCCAATTGAATGTAATGAGACTTACTCCCAGGTAAGTGTGATTGCAACCTTACTGTTGTTCTCAGTGTCAGGTAGGTTTGGGATTGCAAAAATGGTTATAAGCCATTTCTGCCCAACGTTGCGTATATGCAACAGACATCAAATGTGTGTTCCTGTGGGCTGGGCAGAAATGGGTTAATCAAGGCATCAATGGGCTATAGCCTGCTACACAAACCAGATCAGGCAGAACCCTCTGAAATGCCCAGTTTGCTTGAATACATATTCATAAGTATGTATTGAATACATACACACATGTGTGTTTACATATCCCCTCTATTGTTATTGGGTTGCCTGGACCCAGGTCAGTTGACAGCTTTCACAGTATTTTGTTTCTTGAGGCTCTAGCACATCCTTTTCACAAAGTTGTGACCTTTTTAACCCAGCAGAGGCTTCTTTACTTTTCCTGCAGTGTGTACTGTTGTAGACAAACAAACATAAAAGAGAAGAGAACAGCTTAGCTTACCCTGATGTTCAGCAGGGTGGACTAGATGCAAACCACCCGAGTCCTTTTTAGATGGGAAGACATCAGTCTTTCTAAACACTCTGCAGTAAAGATAAATGTGTTTAAAAAGGAACAGAAAGCGTTGGCTCTGCGCAAGAAGCAAAACACGTGATGGCATAAACACCATGACACTCTTTAAAAAAAAAGTACTTTGGGGAAATGATTCATGAGTGGAGCATTTGTGAACAGGATTACTTAACAACATTTCTGGGTTACTACATTTCCCTTCCTTCCGGTCGTCTGTTTGAACTTTTTGTTCTTGTAGTACTACAAGTACAAAAAGTTCGAATAAGTGAGTTGAAAAAGGGAAATACAGTAATGCAGAAATTTAGTTAAGTAATCCTTTTTACTACATAAACAAAAGTTCTGACTCATTGATCAAAGACTCACCAAGCGACGCTTCAACAGATAGAAAATTGTAGATTGCATCAAATATGTGTGTTTGCGAGGTTTCATATATGGTATATGGGGGGTGGTTATTGTTTTGCTTATGTTTAGGCAGTGTTTTATTTATTTTACTTCTGATTGTAAATGTATTTGATCCCTCACACGAAATATTTCTAAGGATTTGATTTTGCAGACTGTAGAAGTGACCTAACAGGGAACTGGGTGCTGTATTTAATCCATCCCAGAATCTGATGCAAAGTACTCCATAAGCATAAGCTTTGTTGAAATCAGTGGAGTCTCTGCCATTTTACTGTTTTAGATCAAAGTAATTCAGTGTAATCATGAAATTAAAAAAGAGGATTATTACCATCAACCCTTCTGTGATGGGGATTGCGCCACAAGGCATAGTTACACATGCCTCGTCCCATTAAATCAATGTGGTTAAAGATGCATGAATAGACGAAGGAATGCAGCAAACGGCTGTATATAGTTACATTCCTCACTTCTTTTGGTAGGATTTAAAGCATGTTTCTGGGACTGCAGCCAACAGCTATAAAATTACTCATGACTGTATGTTTTCAACTTTCTGTCTCTCCCTGCACCTTTAGAATCTATCACTAATAGACCCCACTGGGATTGTGATACAATTTTAGCTGCAGTCTTACATGATAACCCAGTAAAAATATGTGATAGAATGGATCAGTATTTTAGTTTGTATTGATGGGAAAGAGCTGTGATATTATACAATATGAAGAGAAATTACAGTTCTATTCTTCTTATAACCTTATATACTACAGACAGCATTATGGACTGTCCTACTGTGCAAGATCAAAGAGTAGCAAATAGTATCATTTTTTTTCCTGAAGGCTACAATGAAGCTATACTTCTGTTGGTAATGCCAAAATATTTTTTGCAGTAGTATGGCTCGTAGAAGAATGGTCAAAGTCCTCCAGAGGTCAACATTCTATTGTCGTGATAGAACGTGATCATATGAGAATCAGAGAATCATAGAATAAGGCTTGTAGAATCAGGGCCTTATTAACTGCAGCTAAAGGGAAGCTTGGATGAGAATTCAATATTTTATACTGAATTTTTATTTTAAATTTGGGTGCATCATGGACATGACAGGGACTCAAAGACCACACGTCTAATAGCACAATCCTATTGTGTTCAATGAGGATTTCTCCCAGGAAACTATATAGGATTGCAGCCTAATTTGTTATTCAAAGGCAGGGCCATCCTCTTCTCAAACTCACTTTTGTCCCTGATCAGTTCAGTGTTTTATTCAACTCTTTTCTTATGGCCTCCTGCTTATTGTCGAGATCAAGGTTTTGCTTGTCTTGAAAACAAATCTGTACTATCTTAGTGCTTTATCTTACACATATAGATAAAATGTTCTTCATTTCAGTAGCAACTTAAAAAATATCATTACTTGACCTAAATTGACTCATGGTGTGGGCAATCTTATAACTGTTGGAAGTATATTTGAAATGTTCTGCCTAGACTGATCCCTGCAGAACTGAGTTTGAAAAAGCCATTTTAAATGCTTCCATTGGAGCTTAATATGAGATAACTAAACAATATTAAAAATGTGTCTAAATAGCTGTATTAAGATAAAATTACTGTGGGTACAGAGAATAGACCTCAAAGAGCTTCTTTTGCTACTGTTGTTTGGAGAGATGAAACACTATCATTTGAACAATTTGCAGTAGACTCCATTATAGTGACTTCATTTACCTTTATTAGCATAGAATATAACAGACTTTCCTGGAAATCATCCAAGGCTTGGATAGAGAGAACCACAAGTGGTGTTCTGTTACAGAATAGGACTTTCCTACCTTTTCCTCCATTCAGCAACCCCTACCACTCCTGGAGAAGCCAAACTGGATGGTTGGGGTACCCTCAGAAGTAGTGTGTGATAGGGTAGAGCAATGGTTTCCAAACCTTTTCGACTGGTGGCTCCCTCAACCTACTGGGCCACTGGCTGCAGCTCCCCATTAGGGCTACAATCCTATACATTGTATAAGGCAGTAGGTTTTTTTTGCAAGGATTCTGGTAGCCCTTGCAAGCCCTTGCTTGTTTTTGCAGCTCCCTGGGAAGCCTCAGCTCATAGTTTGGGAACCACTGGGGTAGAGGGATGCAAAGGTGCTGGTGAAGGAAATTGCACACCTCCTTCAGTGAGAACAAGGCCCTTTCTGCTTATGGAAGGGCATCTTTGTATCCATGCCTGTATTTCAGTTCAGGCTGAATTCTGCAGGATCAAGAACCAAAATATTACAAGTCTAGGGCCCCAATGCTATCCATCTTCCCAGTACCAATGGAGCCATGCCAACAGGGTGTATGCTGCTTCCTGCAGGTGTGGGGGCAGTCACTGAGGCACCTGAGAATTCCTCTGAGGCCTCCTCAAGGTAAGGGAATGTTTGTTTCCTTACCTTTGGGCTACATTACAGTTGTGTTGGTGCTGGAAAGTTGGATAGGATTGTGCTCCAGTTCCATGTATGTAAAGGAGCTATGGATGGGTATTTCTTGAACCAAAACACTTACGAGCATTTTTTAAAATAAGGAAAGTTTAAAAATGGTAAAGGCAAGTTCTTCAGCATGCCTACAGTAGCTCTTTGGATTCTGGCCAAGGACTCTGAGGTTTGCAGAACTGATTTCAGCTCTTACTATGGAAAGTAATTGAATGAAGTTCAGGGTTATCTTAGGGCTGAAAGACACATTATATATGTCTGACCTATGATCAGATATTTCTTTTTCTTTCAAAGCTGCTGTTGAAACGAGTTGCTAACTTGCTCATGGAAGCTGCACTGTAACAGGGGATGTTTATCCTGGCCTATGAAGGATGGTATTGGCTCTGCTGGGGGGTCACAAGGCATTATACAAGTGCCTGTCTTCTTTCCTCTCGAGGAAGCTAATAACAGCCCCTAGGGATCAAATTTGATCAGGGAGATAGTGTGGGATAAAATATTAATTAAAAACCCTTCTCCAGTTTTGTTTCCTTGACCAAATTGGCAATCCCTGATTTCTGCTTTAAAATAAAATGATGCTGGGAGATCCAGTCATGGACTGTCCCACATCACACTTACAATAGTTTGACCCACAGTTGTAAGTGTGGAAAGAAAGTGACGGAAGGGCAAACAGGCCCAGTATGTATGAAGAGATCAAGATGCACAGGGAATGAAGCTGCTGCTGCAGGATCCTTTGGTCAAGGAACTTCCCAAAGGAAGGAATATTATCCTGTACTTTGAAGGAGCACAATTTGTCCATGTAATTTCAGGACTGAAGGGATGAGCCAGGATGTAATGCAGGAAGAAGGAATACAAGACGGCTTGTCCATTAGACAAGTAGCATGTTCCCCCAGGGTGCAGTACCATCATCTCTGGCCATTTAGTCTCAAACGCAACAGTTTCAAAAGGCAACCACCGCATGAAGCTGCAGAACAGGAACTTTACTCACCAATCCGATGATGTTTCTCAGGAATTGACTAAAGATGATGGGTGATTCTTGCACAATGACAAGTAAATTATCTTCCATTTGTGTCCCATAAATTGTTTTCATCTTTCTTTAATGCTCCAGTGACTAGGATGCATGATGTTTGCTTACACTGTCACCAAGCTCTCATCTTGTTATTAATATAGTTATAGTCTACTGCAGTGTTTCTCAAACTGTGGCCAGTCTCCATTCAGGTTGGAGTTTGACTCAACTGGCAGTCAACGCTGATGTATGATGTCGTTGCTGAAAACCAGAAGACATTGCCACACATCAACCGAAGTGGTCTACACAGCAGCTTGTATCCCTTAGGACAGCAGTTCTCACAGTGTTGGGAACTGTGATGCCCAGTATATGGCTCCTGGAAATGACCAGCAAAGATATTTTTCTAGACATTTTGTCAGTCCCTTCTGGGTATGAAGACATCATGCAATGCTTCAAACAGCAATAAAGAGGTCAGGGTGGGTGTGAGGGCTTTTCCCAGTGCAGGGTTTTGCATGCTGGAGCTTTTGCCACTGCACCACACCTCCAACCGCTGTGTAGGGTGGCACAGCACAGTCTCCTTGCTGGACCATGGGCAGCCCACAACACCCCAGCAAGTGCCTTATGACCTCCCAGGGCATCATGATGCACCATTTGGGAACTGCAACCTTAGGGGGAATATAGCTAGCAAGTGCCAATGGTGGTTCTTAGCTTTGCTGGCTTTTCTTCTGTTTTCTTTCTTTTACTATATCTTTTAATGACAAATGTTGTTCTGTTGCTGAAAGTAATCCTCTGGACATGTACCAGCAGTGCCTAATGTTTGTGGAAGTCTCATTTCATCATGTACTGGTAAATGTCCAGAACATGACTGATGAAGCAGCCATTTCTAGTATTTACTGGTGAAAGAAAGAAAGAACTTACAAGCAATTATTCTCTTTTTAATTTTGTACTTTTTCTTGCCTATATTGGAAAAAGGTCACTACTTTTCAGTAAACAGTGGCAGTTAGGCAGAAACTGACTCATTGCTTTATTTCATGATTGTCATAGACCCCCAGTATTGCAGATAGGAGATAAATGACAGAAGTGATTGGGAAAAAAGCTTCTCAAAAAACACTTTCCATGTTACCTCCTCCCCTCACCCTTCTTTCTTGATCTTATCCCTGCATACAGTCCGACCAACCATTTATAATGTTTTAAGAATTGTTGTGTTTGCTTATTCCTGAATGACAGAATAAGAAGCAGTTACTACTGTGGTTACTTACAACATAATCCTATGCATGTTCATTTGGAAGTAAGTTCCACTGTGTTCAGTGGGGCTTACGCTAAGGTAAGTGTGTATAGGATTGTAGCCTTACTGTGCTGCAGGGAGCTGTTTTTTACCCATAAGGGCACAGCCCCTGAATTTTTTTTTTTTTTTTTTTGAGGGGGGTGGAATCCTTGATGAAATACAAATAAAATCACTAGGAAGGCATGAAAAAGTGAAAGACGAGCAGGCAGTCTTGAACAACTGCACTCCGATAGTTGCAAGAAGGAGAGAGAGGGGAGGAGACAGGCACAGCCCCTGTGTACTTTTCTGTCAAGGGATGAAAGTAGTGATACGCCAACAGCCTGCCTTATTTATGCTGTCAAACCAGTTTGTTGAAAGGATAAGTGAGGGCACAAGTGTACAGATCAGTCCTAAGAGTAAAGACTATTGTGGAACCAATCTGGTTTTTAAAGTTTTGGTCTCAGGACAGCTGATGCATAATTCTCATCCCAGTGTGTACTTACTGCATATGTGGAGGAACTGTGGAGGCAAACATATTCTGATGCAAAAACTATAATGAGAGACACATATATGCCTTGTCCATGAGTCCAATGACATCTTCTAAATGCAAACAAACAATCTTCCCTTAAAGTGCTTGAGCTTGGTTTGTTTTTAAAAATCTGGATGAACTCTAACATACTCTCCCATCCCACTTTTCTGACACCAAAAGCATTTCGAAGGGTCCAATCCTATGTGGCCTTTGTGCCAGCGCTAGGTGTCTCCAACATGCCGTACGGCACATTCATGACACCTGGAGAGGGGGCCGCCTGCGCTCAACCAGCACCACTTGGAGCTGGGCTTCAGCACTATGTGGATAGCTGGCTGGTGCTTCTCCTGCGCTAGTGGGAGGCACGGTAAGTCATCTCAGGGTGGGGGGTGGGGGGAGTGGGGGGGAGGGGGGAGGGAGGGAGATCGGGCCCAGGAGGGGGACAGAGACAAAGATCGCAGTAGGCTCTGCCACTGTGTCCTGTACTGCCTGCTGGCCCAGCCAGCCCAACCCAGGCCTCCTCGGGTCGGCTTCTGCTCAAAAGCGGGCGCAGATCTGAGGAGACCCATTGGCACTGTGGTTGTGTTACCTGCTTCCTTACCCCAAGGAGAGTTCTGGCACTAGCCCAGTTCCCACTGGATCCAGCAGTATCCATTCCAGTGCTGCTGGAGCCCTGGGCGCTGCCGGGAATAGGATTGGGATGTAAGTTTCCTTTTGTTGCTGGAGGCAGGAGCTCTTACAACGAAGTCTATTTTTTAACGCAAGAGCACTACAGGTCTTCTAATAAAAGATTCAGGATTTTGATCCATGATATGAGACTTTACACATCACTTTTTGAAATCCAAATGCACTGACAAGGGGGGAGGGAAGCTGAGCTTGTTTTCTTAGAGCTCCCAATTTGTAAGCAGAGTTGTGACTGAATATGCTGTAAAAAAGAAACAAAGTCTGAACCTTAATACCCTTGGCGCCAAGCGCATGTCTGTGAAAGAGGAATGTAACCAGACGTTCTGATATAGAACACATTAATTCCTAATGGGCTGAGTATCTATCATGAAGAACCCAATTATTACGATGCGACAGAAGCCAAGGGCACTTCACATACATGTACTTAATGCATACGCTGCTGCTCTTTGCATATGGAGTTAAAGCATTTATGCTTGAGCTAGTTAACAATGTAACAAGAACTGGAACCTGGAAATAGATCACATGGGAGCAACAGAGAGGAGAGTTGAGAAGAGGGCAGGGGTCTGCATTTATTTAAGGCCTTGTTGCAGGGCAAATAGGACTAGATGATGTTTGAGATTCTTCCACACTTCTGGAAGTAGCCAGCATTTTGCCTTGGGATCAGGCAGACAAAGAAACAATCATATCTTTCCAATGTCTACTATGCATGTCCTGTTTTAAAAGTCCCACATGTAAGTCACTTTGCTCAGAGGTGAAAAATTATTTGCTTTTCACTGCTTCGTGCAGAATATGTGAGACAGTAATGACACTGACAATCTAAGCGATAGCAGGGCCACAGAAGAACTGCACAGAATAACTCTGTGCTCATGCATCTTTTTTGTCCCCCAAATAATGCAATTATATAGCAGACTGCAAACCCACAGAGACCCATAGCTGACTATGATTTCTACTATTCATGTGAGGCAAATTTTGGCCCTCCAAATATAAGGGCTCATGTCCAGTGGTAAAATATGCAACTGTTAATGCCACTACTGTCCACTGAGACAAAGAGGAGACTTATTTCTGCTGGTATGTCAGTTTTATCACACAGAGTACAATCTTGAGATTGTGCTGGGTCAGTGCAAGTTCCTTGTGCCGGCCCGGGGGACGGTCACAAATGTGCCGTAATGCACATTGGCCTTCTCTGAAGTCAGCTGGGCCGATGCACAGAGGTGCAGTGGCTCACAGAGGCCAGATCCAGCCTCCATGGTGACGGAATGGGTAAGTCCAGGCTGGCTGAGCTTGGCTGGCATGGGGGTCTGGAGGGGCATGGGGAGGGTGAGGAGGAAGTGTTTCGGGGTGCGGGAAGGTGGGCAGGCCTATAGGTGGATGGTGAGAGAGTGGGTGGCGGGGCCAGTATCCAACACTTGTGCCAGATCCTATCCCCATTCATTTTTAGGTGGCAAAGATTCCGGTAGCCTCATTGGAACTGCAGTGGCTCTCCCCGGGGTAAGGGGAAGAAATTCTCCTTGCCCTGGGTTGTGCCATTTTCAGCCCCAAACTTGTACTGGATATGGGGCAGCCTCCCCGCTCCAGTGCAAGTTAGGATTGTGCTGACAGAAATAAGTAAATAAATAAAAATGCACCTGTAGGTGTACAAGACTGGTGGGGTCTGGAAAAGGCATTTCTGGCCAGAGGCATCACAAGGGTTCATGTCATCTGTTGCAAGAGCTCGTTGTGTCACCCCTACAAGCTACATTGTTTCACCCCTACCTCCTCCCGTACAAGACCATACAGAATAAGTTACAATATTATATGCACAGCCTGAATGCAGTGGTATCGCTAGGGTTGGTGTCACCTGATTTACTTTATTTTTTAAATATATAACAGTACAGGCTATCCAACAAATCAGTAACCAACCAAACACCAGTGGCCAACTTGATGACACTTACACAACTGAATAAGAATTCTAGTATTAGCTGTGATACATGGAAGTTAGAGCTGTGTCATATTGCACCTTATTGGTTCCTTTCTGTATGATAACAACTCCTCATTGGCTCTCAGAATAATGAATCTCATTGGTCAGTTTTGAGTTAAGAAAATCCACTTTTTGTTACATAAGGCAGTTGTGTTTTCTTTTTCTTGTTAATGGTCATAACTTTTTATCAGAGAATTCACCATAGTTTACTTCATTACGTTCTGCATGACATTACCTTTCTGAAGATACATAACATGATGGTATTGTATAAATACAAATTTTCCAAAAGGTTTCCATAATTTTGGCCATTAGTGGTGTCACCCCCCCAGGTGTCACCCAGTGCTGTTGGCACCCCTCACATCCCCCAGTGATGCCGCTGTTGCTGACAGACTTCTGACTTTTTTTTTTTTTCTCTACATACTTCCTCAACAGGGATCAAAGCTCATAGGTTTTTTTGGTTCTAATCATTTTCCTAGTCTGAGGACCCAATCCTGTCCAACTTTCCAGCACTAGTATAGCCACAATGCAGCCCTGAGGTAAGGGAATGAATGTTCTCATACCTTGAGGAGGCCTCTATGACTGCCTTCCCACCACAGGATGCAATGCACACCCCATTGGCACAGCTCTAGAAAATTGGATAAGATTGGGCCCTAAAGTATTTACGCCTAGAAGAGGTTTGCTAAACAATATTACTGACAATTAGGACAAGGTTTTGCAAGAAATAGACAACCTTATTCCTCAGCTCCTTGGCCTCTTCATTACATACATAGCACAATGTTTAGCAAGAAATATAGCCCTCTTCAGTCATTCAACCGTGCAGGCTTTCTACAGATGTTGGGGCGGAAAGAACATGCTGCAAGTCTCCTGCCCTGCCCTGTCCAGCATTTGTCAGTAGGGAGAAATGTTAATGTGCGGAGAAACTCTCTCTGCATTCAACACTTATTGCTAGAGGAACACCGAATATGGGGGAGCAGGGGTTCAAGTTCAGGCATGATTGTGCATTCTCCCTGCCCTCCATCACGAATAGAATGTACACATGGATGAATAGAGCTATATTCAGTGGTGTACCTAGGGTATTTGACACCCAGGTGGGCTAGTCAAAGCCATAGGTAGACCAGGCCTCTACCGTAAGATCCCCCCTCAGTTGAGTGTATCAGCCACTAAAAGCAAAGGATAGATCTGGCCTCCATCTCAAGATCACAGGGGGACTTCAAGTCTACTGGCTCTTCAGTGGTGATTTCAGCTCTTCAAATCTCTCTGGGCAGATTTGACATTGGAGCAAACTGCCTGCTGCCCCTACCTTCACTTGGTATGCTATTAGGTATAGTTGCAAGTTAATTAGCACTTAAAGAGTGGTTCTTTAAAAATAAAAGAAAAATGCAGAGGAAACCAGCCAATGTTTAACAAGAAAGACTTTATTTATACTTTTATAACTTTTTTTACAGGAATGTACTCTCAACAAATCTAAATATTATACTGACCTAATTGTATTGGTTTTACTTTCAACATTGGTCAGCACTGCTCAGTTAGGGAGGAGAGCTTAAAACAATCTCAACCCTTTAGCCATAATTTGGCACTGCTTTAGGCTGCAATTCTATATAACATAGGTTCTCAAACGGGGGTGTCACAATGCCCCAGCCTAAGAAGCTCTGTCTTTGCTCCTTTAAGGCACAAGGTGGGTGGGACTGATGCAATCCCTTGGATCATGCCACTGCCAGGGTTGACAGGGGCTTTGTGTGACTCACCCCCACCAGCTTCAGCCTCCTAGGATTGCTGAGAGCCCCATGGAAGCCTCTGCAAGGCTCCCCAAACCTAGGAAAATCTAAAAATAAAGATCATGATGCACTTCCAGTTTTTGAAGTGGGTCGCAATTGTATTTTTAGATTTTTTTGAGGCTTTGGAAGCCCTGCAGAGGCTTCTACACCTCTGGGAGGTTACTGGTGGCACCCCTGGTAGCAACATGATCCTGGGGATCCCCTCACCCCCTCAAAGACTTACTGTGGTTCGTGAACTCCTGAAGAGTTTGGGAACTGCTGCTATATATGCTTACCTGGGAATAAGATTCATCAAACAAAACGGGACTTACTTCTGACCAAAAAATGTGCAGGCTTGTGCTGTTAAGCAAATTTTGCTCAGTTACTTTCAATGGGCTTCAGCATATTTTTTGCAATGGAAAGACCATCAAGTGTGGATAGTTACAATTCACTGTAGGGCAGTGAAATGAATGGGGACCCACCTGAAAATGGCTCACGACCCACCTAGTGGGTCTCGATCCACAGCTTGAGAAACACTGCTCTGTTGGTATCTGAGACATGATAAAACTGCACAGAGGAGTTAGACTTGCTGAATTTCCTTAGCTATTTCTCACACCTTGTTCTACACATTCCCCATCTTCTACTGTCTCTCCTCCAGCTCTGCGGAAACCATTTGTTTCACAGGTAAGCATGCAGAGATTGTATTAAACCTACCCAACATTTGCTTGTAGGTGTGAAGATGGTTCCATCTGCCTCACCATCTTCCTCCTTGGATGTTGTAACTTTTCCTTCTAGGTGTCCCACATTCCCACAAGTGTTTCCAATCTATCTACATGCACTTTTTTAAAATAGAAAAAAATAGCTGTAGAGGCAACAGGAAAAGCTTTGCACCCTGCCTCCCATAGGACCATATGAAAACCAAGCAGATCCTGAAAAGGCAGTAAGTTCAGCAGTAGAACTCCATTCAGAGTTAGATCAGATGAATGTTTTTTATGCTTCTCACTTGTGGTGTAGGCCCACATCTGAGCAGCATGAACATTTTTACCTGGTAGAGAGCTACAAAGAAAGGACCTTGTTCCTTAAGAGAGTCAGCAATCAACTGCTTAACTATCTCAATTACCTCTAATTGCATTCCCTGGAAATAATGGGACTGTTTTTGTTCCTACTACCAAGATTGTTAATTTTTTAAAGAGTCCTAAAGATGCAATACATCCATGGATGAACCCTGGTATATGTAGTATCCCATGTGAATGTCGAAAAGTGTATGTGGGAACTACTAAAAGATCAGTTGCTACCTGGATTAAAGAACATCAGAGAAATGTAAGGTTAAAGCAGATAGGTAAGTCAGCCATTGCAGGGCACATGGAAAAAAACAGGACATAATGTGAAGTTTGACTCGACAGTTTTATTGAGAAATGTATCACATTATGGTGTAGTGATTTGGGAGGTGGACTTAGACCTGGAAGATCCAGGTTCGAATCCCCCCCTCAGCCATGAAGCTTCCTGGGTGACCTTGGGCCAGTCACTTTCTCTTAACCTCACCTACCTCACAGGGTTGTTGTGAGGGCAAAAGGAGGGGAGCGGCTGTGTACACCGCCCTGAGCTCTTTGGAGGAACGGCGGTATAAAAAAGGGAATAAATAAATAATTTCCAGAGAATGCAACTAGAGGCAATGGAGATATTAAGGACAAAGATAACATGAATAAAAAGGAGGACACCTTATCTCTAAATTGTATTTGGATGCCAGTTTTGGAGCTCTCTGGATCAGGTCTGCTACCCAGAAGATAAACTGTCATGTCATCAAAGAAATTGATAACTGTCCTATCTTTTAATATGATTGGAAGCGTTTAGTAAGCTTGATAGTAAGAACTAACTTAAAGCAAACTGTCACTTTAAGTGTTTCTTACAGTTACATTAGGATGAAGTCCCATGTGAATTGTATGCCTCCAATTAACGCAACTGGGTCTGGGGAGATCTTGCTGTTAAACAGATAACAGGAAGTTGACACACCTTGGAATGGTGCAGTTTCCTTTTGGATGCCTGATAATGTCTACAGCGTTTGTAGTTGTTTTGGAATTTTATGGCCAGTGTACCCAGAGATTTAAACTATGAAATCAGTAACCAACCAAACACCAGTGGCCAACTTGATGACATTCACACAACTGAATAAGAATTCTAGTATTAGCTCTGATACATGGAAATGAGAGCTGACTCATACTAACACCTGATTGGTTCTCTTCTGTGTCATAACAATAGCTCATTAACTCTTGGAACAATCAGTCCAATTGGTCAGTTTTGAGCTAAAGAAATCCACTTTTTGTTCACTTTACTGAAGGCAGTTGTGTTTTCCTTTTCTGGTTATTTGGCTATACAGAATACAGAAATGTCAATGCAGTTTGTTCCATTGCATTTTGCATGACATTACATATCAAATGATATGTAACATGATGGTAGTATTTGGCAATATCAAGATTTCATTATTTTGGCCAGTAGTGGTGCCACCCCCTTGAGTGCATCACCCAGTGCGGTCCGAATCCCCCACACCCCCTACCGGCACCACTGATCAACTGTGGTTGCTGATGGTCATTTTTTGCTGTTACCGCACAAGGAGAAACAGCAAGGTGGTAGTTTCAAAACGTCAGAGAATCATCTGAGCTTCTTATTTGCCTGCAGGGTTTAAAACCTTGAAATGCAATAATCCTGATTCAGTGAAAAGCATGGGATTAAGTCCTCCATTTCAATATTTTGTTTTCACTTTAAAGGACATGTGTGATGATAAAAATCTGATGCTAAAAGCACCTGTCTCTGTCTCATGGCTTTGGAATTCTGTGAGATGTACACCTCTGAATCATAGCTACATGCTGATTCATGAAATGGCAAGGCCTCTGGAATCAGACAGGTTTGGAAATAAGTCATGTCTGTACAGAGCAAATTCTGAAAGTTTTCCTTATCAAATGTGGCTTCAGTGAGAAATCCCAGAGCTAAGGCATTTTTTGCTTGGAGCAAAGTTGTGCAACAATTCTGGGATCTCTTTCTTGCGTGACAAGGGTCTACAAGACTTCAGTTAGAGAAGTCTTCCCAGGAACTGATCCCTTCTGGGACATTCCATCCTAAAACAAAGACTAACCAGGATGTGTGTCGAACTACTTGCAGGATACCATCCATGGCTGGTGTCATTCTACTTGGTGCCTCGCAACTTGTGCAGGCCTCAATGAGGAATATATGGGAACTGGAGAAGGAATAAGTGGTGGGAGCTGCCTGCTTCAGATGTCATTTGGAGTTCTACTATGGATCTCACAGGTGATTCAAATCTATGAGAGCGACTGCATTTTACAAAAGAAGGAGTTAAACCAGATGCCAAGTAACTCATATCTGTTATTTGCAACTCTGAGTAATACAGTCTTAGTGCTAAAATTTAAACGGAATGACTTAAAGTTTGTAAAACAGAAGTGAAATAAATACTTTAGAAAATACCTGTATAAATGAATATATAATAATAATAATAATAATAATAATATTTTTACCCCGCCTTTCTCCCCAAAGGGACTCATAAATGTTCAATAACATGTTCAAATGTTTCTGTGTTACAGCCCACAGAACTGCACCATGGTTCTCAGAAGCAACAGAGGAGGTACAAAACCTGTCTGGACTGTACCACTTTAGGGCGCAATCCTGCTCCCTTATGTCAGTGCTTTCCAGCACTGATGTAAGGGCAATGCAGCTCTGAGGTAAGGGAACAAATAGTCCCTTACTTTGAGGAGGCCTCCATAAGCGACACCCAACTGCAGGATGCAATACACGTCCCATTGGCGCTGCTATGCCAGTGCTGGAAAGCACTGGCATAAGGGGTTTGGATTGCACCCTTATTCTGCTAAATGTTCCTCTGTACAGAGAAAATTCCTGTATATAGAAAGCATTATATATTCCTGTATATAAAATTCCTGTATATAGAAAGCCTTGCTGAGCACAGTTTAGGGGTGATCAACTGCAAGGTAAGCTGGCTCCCCAGCAGAATGGAATGCTCTGTTTGCACTGGTGAAGCATTTGCTGGTGTGCACTCTGGAGCCCACTGAACTAGATGAACTAATGGTCTGACTCAGAATAAGGCAGATTTATATGTATCTCTAGTTGATACAGTACAGGTATATACCTCCTCATCTGCTGTTCGTCAATAGTAGGGCTATACCAGTTTCTGTTCATCTCACTTTGGTCTGCTTAGTTTCTCCTACTTAAGCCCCTTCACTCACTGTGCCAGCTCACAAGATAGAAGCCATTCACTTATTTATACTGTGCACCTTTTACATGATAATATTTTATCACTAGTTGCCCCAATCTAGCTAAACTGAACCTGCAATTCTATGCATACTTACCTGAAAGTAGGCCCCCTGAATACACTGGGACTTATTCCTGAGTAAGAATGTACAGGATTGCACTGTATGTAATATGAAGTAAAGGTAATGGGTTGGGTTAATCATGGGCATGACTAATGTTCAGTGGAACATTGTAGCAGTTCTCACAAGCAGTAGGTTACACCTGTTTCTTGATTATGGCACTTCAGATGTAGGGATGGGATTTCCATGACTGAAAAGGAAAAATGTAGAAGGCTAGATTTTAGAGTGATTACTCATTACTCAAACATGTTGGTGCAGATAGTAATTTCTATAGGAGAACATTCAGTTTGAGAGTCACCACCTGCAATCTGAAATTGTGTAGTCAAGAAACAGGCTTCCTTTACTTATTTGCTGTTTATAAGAACTATGGAGGAACCAAAGCTCAGTTGTAGAGAGCATGTTTTGTGTGTGGAAGATCCCAGGTTTAGTCCTATGTATCATCAGGTAAGACTGGAAAAGATCCTGGAGAGCCACTATTAGTTATTGTGGACGATTCAGAGATCAGTGGACCAAATGGTCTGGGATGGTATAAGGCAGTTTGCTATATTCCTATGTCCTGGTCATGACTACCTTTAGTTGGAGTGCACCCTATTTATTTGGGTAACAAAAAGTCATTATGAAATGTACAGTTGAATAAAATTAAAACACCGGTATATGATGATTGATAACATAAGTGTAGCCCACAAGACATATTGATCATGTTGGTCCACATTTGTCTGGAATAAAGATCATATTCTGAGCTTTAGTGTGGCCACGGAGCACACAAAAAGGCAAGCTGAGTTATCTACTTGCTCTGATTAGGAAGACACAGAATTTCTTTAGGGCAGATTCTTCAGTCTGTGGGACAATGACAGGGAATGGATAGATTTCTTCCTTGGCAAGACATAAAGTAGGCTGGCAATAGTATAACTTCCTGTTTTCTCCCTCCCACACACTATTTCCTGTCCCTCATTGCTGGGCCACTCCTTTGCCTTTCGCAAGCCTCCCTCAGGATCAGGTGATGCACTCTGGAATGTTCCTGAACGAAGTTTGCACAGGCTGGTTGACAGGAAATATCCTAAAACATTCAGCTTTTTTTGTTTTAAAGAGTCATTAAATAGTCATTGACTCACAATCTCAATTCATTGAGGCTCTGAAGTTCATGCGCATTACAATGCATGTTATTTGACTAGAGTTATTGATGCTGTGACTGTGACGTCTAGGTTCTGAATTCACTGGTGATCATAGAGTTAGTCTGGCCACTGCAAATTCCTTCTGTGTCAGTGCCACAAGTCGCATATGGATTGGGCCCTCACGGTGTGGAAACCATTTTCCATATTTTGGGCAGCAACAGGTGCATAAATCTGCCCTTGGAAGAAATTTCCTAATGTCCCTTAAGCTTGGTGGACTCTGCAGCCTGGCTTGATTGACTTTTTTTTATCACTAGCATTGTTTGAGTAATGTTCACTTAGCCAATAGTTCAGGAGTAAAGCTATGTACTCTTTAACAAACACTTATATCTAGCTGCTCCTGTTTTCTTGCCATAACATTGTGCAGGAATGTTTACACAACCACATTTTAGCATCAGTGTTGTTGGGGCAACTGTGAGGCTTGAAAAGTCCTTTCCTGTGCTCCATAATATTATACCAAGTGGATGAAGTACAGCAACAATCTATGCAATTGAAAACCAGTTTTGGAAAGGCAAAGACTCTTTTAAATGCAGATTCTCCACTAGAAGCACTGAGATGTAACAATCGCATTCTGTTGTACCCTTCGCTGCATTGTGCTCTTGACATTCAGCCCTTTGTTAATTGTTATGTTCAAAGGAAACAACTGTACAGTTGCATAAGAAAATTGAAAGTTGTTTAACAAACTGGTAAGAAAGTAGCAAGTATAACCTTTCATCCAGTTGTATTTTGCAATAGTGGATGATGTAACCACACAGACGCAAAAAGATCCTGGAAAAGGAGTGTTCAGTTAATGATTTAGGAAAGTGGCACAGAGAGTACGCCTTGGTGTGTGTGTAATGGAGGCAAACCCACAAAGTTATAGTGCAATGTTTATTTTATTTAAGTCATTCACAGGGCTTAATTTTTAACATGAGATAAGTCAGACTTATGCCTCGTTAGAAAAAAATTTATGTTCACCCAGATTGTTGGGACAGATTGTGCAGGAATTGTGTCAGATATTGACTGATGGTCCATGATCTTCAGAGGACCTACCTGGCCAACCCTTGAACATTCAGTGGTAGTACTCAATATGGCATGAGATAATGGGTAGGAACATCACCAGGAGGTCAGCACAGGGATTTGTCCCAAGGCCCCCCTGTTACCTGGCACTAATACATGAGATTGTGGTTACTCACTGGTGAGGGATAGATCCTCAGAAGAACTGTTATTTTGTATGGACTGGGACTCAGTCCTAGAATTATCACACACAGCCTGGGATTCAGTTTAAGCATGTTCATGCAATGCATTTGTTTGCAGTCATATATTGTCTTTATTTTCATTTTTGTTTAGTTTTGTTGTAATGGCCAATGGCTCGATACAGTGAAAGTTACTTGATGTGGTTCTGAGTTTTAGTGGGATAAACATAAATAAACAAATATATCTTAAAGTGTCTTTATAAGGTGATATCTGCATGGGAACTTCAAGTCATTTATAAAAAAATGTTGGATTTTCCATTATCTCTCTCCTCTTACTTTGGTTAAAGAATTACAGTGGGCCCTCCTTACCCAAAGGCTCTGATCAGTGGATTCAACCAGCTTCCGGGTTGCAACACACAGTTTGGGAAACCCTTCTATCATGCATTCAAGGGCAACAGAGCAGGTTGGGGGCCTAGGCGCGATCCGGAAATGGCTTCTGGGAGCACCTGATACTGTTCCATGGCACTGCAGCATGCAGAGTCTGCGGAGCTCTGCACACAAGGCAATACACAACCCAAAGGTATGCAATACTTTTTTTTAAATGGGATGACCATCTGCAGATTTGGGCATCTGCCAGGGGTCCAGGAACCAAACCCCTGCATATGTCAAGGGCTCACTCTACTCAGAGTTTTTCTGAGCGATCTATTAGTTGAAGAAAGGTTTGGCATGCTTACTTAAAAGCAAGTCCCACTAAGTTTGATGGGACCTAATTCCCAGGGAAGTATACGTAGATATTTTAGTCTTTCCTTAACAGCCTTGATTCAGAATTTGGAATATGAAAGTATAGTATAAGACTATTTTTACAGAAGCTTCACTTAAAAAATGAGAGAGTTGCATCCTGCAATATTAGCACTGAACAAATATTTTATCTATATATTGTTTCACATCAGTATTGAGCTTCCTTCTACAGTGTGCTGAAGACAAAGTGTATTATGGCTTTGGGTTTGAAGTCATTTGTGTGCTTGTTTTCTGAACCTGAACTATTGACATTGGCTTGGACCCAAAAAGCCTTTTAGTGCCCTTGTCTGCCCCTCAAACTCCCTTGTCCACTCCATACGTTCTGTAGAAGCTCATCTACTGTTGGCTTCCTTTTGTTTACAATTCCCAGTCCCATTGCTGCGACTTCTGCCACAGTGCTCTCTATAGGCATAATACATACATAACCTTTTGGAATTCTTGTTGTTTGTTTTGGAACAAATAAAAACGGAAGTTTAACTGGCCTGATTTTGTTCCATTTTTTGTTCCTTCCAAAATGAACACACACCCCTAGCAACTAACAACCCTGTACGCTGCTGCAACAGAACAAAGCAGCCACCTAGCCCCAGTTTGTGCCTGCAAGGCTGTGGCCCCTCACTCCTCCCATAGACATGTACAAGCCTGGGCAGAAGCTGCTGCAATTGCTCTAACTGGTTGCATAGCTGTGGTTGCTGAAGGGCCATGTCGTCTCCAACTCCTAGGCATGCACGGCGCTTACTCCGGCTTGGCCGTCTAGCATAGCAGAGCACACAGTGTGAGTGTGTAGTAATCACAGATGGGTTTGTTTTTGTAACCCACTCATGATTCATTTCAGGTGGCCCAGAACTAATCCGGATGCTGCCATTTTGTTTTTCCCTTATTCTACAAACATTTGCACAGGCTTCAGTCTCGACGTGCTTGCAGCTGGTAAGGGGATCTACATGTCATGACGTTATTAAGGGCTCCACAAATCAGTGGCATAGCTAGAGGGGGTGCAAAGCACAAAGTTTTGCAGGGAGCTTCACTGGGCGTGCAAGCCCTCCCCCTCCCCTTCAGAGCCATTCCAGGCGGTGGGAGCAAAACAGAGGCGAACACCTAGAATGGCTCTGAAGGGAAGGGACAGGGTCTTCTTGCATGCCACGGTGAGGCTCCCTGCAAAACTTGGTGCTTTGTACCCCCTCTAACTACACCACTGCCATGAATGCATGTATGGGTCAAGAGTCACATATCTTGGAAGATCTGTCCTCCTCATATTTTCTTTCATGCTCCAGAACAGTACTGGGAAGCTTGCTTAAATTCCTCAAGAACAACACCCTTGACAGTCTGTGAGGTTTGGCCCTCGCTGTATTTTTGGAGGCTAAGGGGTAGCTATCTTTGGCCTCCTCTTCCATTTTGTACCTGCAGAGTGTATGTTATGACCACAGTTGTGTACCCCTGCGATATCCAGAACTCTCAGGCCATGGAAATAGATAGCTTCATTTTGATAGGCAGTGAGAATATTTGTTTGAAGTGCTTTAATTTGCATGTGCCAGGCCGAGCCAAGTTCCACTCCATGGGAACAGGATTCATCGTGCAACTGGGGGAAGGATTTAGTGAACTCATTTCTAACAAAACTGGATTATTTCTCTCCTTTGATTCTGCAGCCCATGTGCATGACTTTGGGCTTTTGCCACATAATCAGAGAACTAAAATTCATGTAAGCCTATGAAGATATTGTTTGGTTTATTTCCTTTACAACTTTGTTCTCTGCATTTCCCTGGATTATTGCAATCAATATAATGCTATTTGAATCTGGTTTGCAATCTTGGTTTGCTAGTAAATTGATGATTTGCTGCAAACTGGGATAAGAGGTTTCTAATCTCAGCATGCCAGGGTTAGTGGGAGGGAAAGCTACACAATCCCAATGCTTGTTCTTATGATGTCAAACCGCATTATATGGTCAGTGTTATGTCTGAATAGACTCTCCGAGTAGGGACAAAGCCACAGCGAGGCTCTGAAGGTGGCAAAGATGGCTTGTTTCTCTTCTGAGTGACTGGAAGCAACACTCTCTGCAATGAATTGTCCAAGCAGTGCCAGTGGGTTCCGAACCCATGGATTTGGCCTGACACAGACTCTTCAGACATGACTGAAGCTGCACTCTGGTCATGTCTGGAGGGCCTTCTGAGGGCTGGGGAGGCTACATGCTTCAAAGTTGGCAACCCTAGGAGGAGTTTTGAGCCATATAAGCTCCACTTGTCTGAAATGGTGCAGCCCAGTCACAATGAGAAATAGACCTTAGAACTGTATCCAAATCCCACCTTTTGGTCCACCTTTCTTTATGGGCAGCATTATAATGCTTTTATGAGCATAAGTAAAATTCTGTTTAAATAAAAAAGGGTTCTTTTGTATATCCACAGAAAATTGGGTATAGTTATTGCATTTCCTGGCAGCAGCAAACCATTAATCCTGTATTCACTTCGACTGGTCATTGTTGGACAGCCCATTTTGGCTAGATAGCATGGGAATCAGTGGAGCCAAGTGAGTTACAAGATCATCTATAGCAGGGGTGCCCAAACCCCGGCCCTGGGGCCACTTGTGGTCCTCAAGGCCTCTCAGTGCAGTCCTCAGGGAGCCCCCAGTCTCCAATGAGCCTCTGACCTTCTGGAGCTTCATTGGAGCCCACACTGGCCCGACGCAATTGCTCTCAGAGTGAAGGCGACTGTTTGACCTCTCACATTAGCTGTGGGATGAGGGCTCCCTCCACTGCTTGCTGTTTCACGTCTGTGATTCAGTAGCGGCAGCAAAGGAAAGGCCAGCCTTGCTTTGTGCAAGGCCTTTTATAGGCTTTGAGCTATTGCAAGACCTTCATTCATTCATTCATTCATATAAGTTTGTCTTTAATATATTCATTTATATAAACTTATGTAAATTTATTCAAATTTTAAATGTAAATTAATTCTTTTTTCCCCCGGCCCCCGACACAGTGTCAGAGAGACAATGTGGCCCTCCTGCCAAAAACTTTGGACACCCCTGATCTAGAGCAGTGGTTCTCAAACTTTGAGGGAGCATTACTCCCTCAGTAAGTCTTTGTGGTGGAGGGGCTAGGACAGCGACACAATCCCCAGGACCGCGCTGCTAAGGGGCGGTGCTTGTGACTTACTTTCAGAAGGCAGGGCTGCAGCAGGCTGCAGGAGGTGCAGGGAGCCCTGTGCATTCCTGCGCAGCGCTCCCCGAGGCTTGGAACATTAGGAGAAAGCAAGCGCAAAGCACTTCTGTTTTGCAGGAGGCGCTGTGCCAGAATATTCATTTAATAGCATATAACAGATGGACCTAGCCAAAATTATAAGATTAAAAAAAGAAAAAAACCTGCTTGCAAATAGGAGACAACATATTTCTGCAGGAATGCTTATTTTTTTAGTTCTAAAAAAATTTAAGCAAAACAGCACTTAGGAAGCCTGGGCAAGGAAGCTGTAAAGTGAACGTGCTATATGGGAATTGTGTTAGGTAAAACCGTGGACTGAGAAGTATTACTTTCAAGCACTGTCTTGATAATATAGCAGCAGTGGTTCTTAAGCTGCTTATTGCAAATGAGCACCAAATACATCATGTAACATGGGAGATTCATGATTGGATTACCCCTACCCTTTTTAACTTTCATGTATCCTCAAAGTGGTTTTGAATTTAATCAGAAGATACCACATTTTTTCCTTTGTGGGACTAACAAAAGCTTTGGGGGTCTTTAGACTGAGGAAATGGCTTATACACCTCCTTTCCAATGTTATTGATGTGTCCAAATTTGTCCTGTTTTTCAACAAAGTTTGCAAAGTGGCTTACAGAGCAAATAGAAATAAGACGGATCCCTGTCACAATCTATAAAGAAACACAAGGGAGACACCAGCAACAGCCACTGTTTTAATAATAATATTAAAAATATTTTTATTATTTATACCACTTTTCAACAAAAGGTTCACAAAGTGGTTTGCAAACTAAATCAAATACAGGTTGGACCCCAGTGTCTGCAGGGGTTCTATTCCAGAACCCACTGCAGATACTGAAATCTAATCTGTGGATACCAGGGTCCAAGTTTAAATGCCTTTTAAAAAAAATGCAAAACCTTTTCACAGTTATACTGTGTCGTTTCCAAGAAATACATTCTGGAGCATGCCTGCAAGAAGGATGGAACATATGTGTGACCTGGAAGTAGGTCTTTCAGAGTTTAAAAAAAAAAAATCTCCTCCAGCTTGAAAATGGCATGGTTTGGCTATGAGAAGGTAGAATTTTTGCATCTTTTTTTTTGCTTTCAAAGGCATGTAAACGTGGGCTCCATTATCCACTGGCATCAGCAGATATTGGGGTCTGACTGTAACTAAATGACTCCTTGTCCCAAAAAGGTTCACAATCTAAAAAAATGCAGAACAACTCCAGCAACTAGAAAAGACACTGTGCCGGAGTGAAGAGTGAATTACTCTCCCCCTGCTAAATATAAGAGGAGCACCGCTTGAAAAAGTGTCTCTTTATCCGGCTAGCAGATTATTATTAGCAACCCACTTAGGTTTCTGGTGTCCTTCAAGATGGTTAGGTTTGAGTTTAATTCTCCCCAAGCAGCTTAGTGAGTCTCATGTCCAGTTGATCATAGGATCAGCTAATGTTTCTAATTAATATATATTTGAAGCATGAGCCCAGGACACTGTGTTGATTGCCCATCTTTTGAAGCTATCCATGCTTCTCCTTTGACTATAACAAGTTCAACAACTGTCAGCCTCTCTAGAAAAAGAAATCATAGTACTCCATACTCAATCTATTTTGTTACGCTTTCAGCACCTCCTAATAATAATACTAGTAAAACAAAAGTCTAATTCACTGAGCAGTGTTTTGGATCAAGGTTGTATTTCAAATTAAAATAAAGAGGCTTTTTATCCTCAGATGCTCTAGGATGTGATGTTTTACCCAAAACATAATGGAAAATACTGGCACATGCATTCAATAATATTTTTATGAGTGACAAGTAGAAAGCTGACACTGAAGGAAAAAAAATACCAACCTCTGAGAAAGTCAACTTTTGTGCAGAATAAGAAGTGTGAGAAAACATCTGTGCTTACATTGGAGAAATAGCCTGTTTGGTCTTCTGCTGATTTGCAGTCTTTAATGTTCAAATCGAATATTTGATGCATTTCCAGCCTGGGTATTCTGTCTCTTTTTAAATTTGCTGCCTATGAAACTGAATATAGCAACAAAGTAGCTATGCAAAGGACAGTATTTAGAACTCCCTGAATTTCTATCCATTTGCTCAGTTATGCAAGAACTGCTAACAAATTCCTTTAAGGCAAGGACAGTGACTGAAATTACTCATGGAAAATTCCACAACATTCTGCTTTTCTTGTTAACATTCTTGTCTTGCCTACACTATATCAATGCCTACACTATCATCATACATTATCATCATCATACTGCTCTGGGCCAGGGTATCTTAGAGATCGCCTACAACTGTACAATCCGGCTCGTCCGCTTAGGTCATCAGAGAAGGCCTTTTTACAAGTGCTGCCGCCTAGGGAGGTACGTGGGGCGGCAGCAAGAAATAGGGCCTTCTCAGTAGTGGCACCAACGCTATGGAATTCCCTTCCCCTTGACTTAAGAATGGCTCCCTCTCTTGAGACTTTTCGGCGAGGCCTGAAGACCCTTCTGTTTAGACAGGCCTTCTGAGTTCTCTGCCTTTTTTTAAACATCTTTTCAAAATCTTTTAATATCTTCTTCTCGTAAATACCTGGTTACAGGCCTGATTCTTGTATGATTTGCTGCTCTATGCTCTTTTTACCTGGTTACTTTTATCTGTTTTTATGATGTATGTTATATGCTTTTATCTGTTTTTTAAATTATGTTTTAAATCTGTTTTAACCTGTTGTAAGCCGCCTTGAGTCCCTTCGGGGAGAAAGGTGGGGTAAAAATAAAGTTATTATTATTTATTATTATCATCAACCTAATGTTTCACTAGGGACTGTCCTCTGCCTAGCCCTCCACTGTCCCAAATCTTCCCTCCAGCCCACCACACTTTGAGGAAAGGAAGAGAGATGAGCCAAGTGGTGGAGGAGAAGCAGTGAGGACATTGCCAAGGCAGAGGTATGGTGGCAGGCGTGGTATGCTGCAGGGCACTCTGTCAACCCACCTCCTCCTCCAATTCACTACCAGAGGTGACGACTTTGTTTATTTTTTAAAGCTATCCTGCTTTTCCCATGCTGAAGAAAATGCGACTTACAAGTTCCTGGCCAGGCGTGACCACAGCCCCATGAGCATTGCTAGATAAACACGTTTTATAAATATTGGTCTGGTGGTGGAATCCAGAACTCACAGTTACGCTGCACAAAGGCCATTTGGCACCCGGAACCCATCAATTTTTGGCACCCTCCCAATGACAAATTAGTTTCAGTAATAATCATGATATGAAATGAATAATAATCATGTTGGCAACCTTCCATCTCAAAAGAATATGGTATTGCGCTCTGAATGGTGGTTCTGGAACAGCTTCTAGTGTGGCTGAAAAGGCCGATTTGGGAGTGACAATCCCTTCCACAACGGGAGCAAGTGCAGTCTGTCCCTGGTCTGTCTCCCTGGCTATGGGCCTTCCTTCTTTGCCTCTTAGCCTCAGACTGTTGGCCAAGTGTCTCTTCAAACTGGGAAAGGCCATGTTGCACAGCCTGCCTCCAAGCGGGCCGCTCAGAGGCCAGGTTTTCCCACCTGTTGAGGTCCACTCCTAAGGCCTTCAGATCCCTCTTGCAGATGTCCTTGTATTGCAGCTGTGGTCTACCTGTAGGGGCCATAATAATAATGGCCAGAGAAGAAGTGTAGACAGTGAACATCTTCTTTTATTGAACTTATATATAATAGGTTTCACATATGTAGTCTACATTAGAGATCATAACCCAAAACAAAACAGTTCTCTGCACTATTCTCATTCTCATATACCGGGGTGCCCAAACCGCGGCCCTGGGGCCACATGCAGCCCTCGAGGCCTCTCAATGCGGCCCTCAGGGAGCCCCCATTCTCCAATGATCCTCTGGCCCTACGGAGATTTGTTGGAGCCCACACTGGCCCAACACAACTGCTCTCAGCATGAGGGCAACTGTTTGAGCTCTCTCGTGAGCTGTGGGATGAGGGCTTCCTCCAGTGCTTGCTGTTTCATGTCTGTGATGCAGCAGCAGCAGCAGCAAAGGAAAGGCCAGCCTTGCTTTGTGCAAACCCTTTTATAGGCCTTGAGCTATTGCAAGACCTTCATTCATTCATATAAGTTCATCTTTAATATATTCACTTATGTAAATTTATTCAAATTTTAAATGTAAATTAATTCTTTTTTTTTCCCCTGGCCCCCCAACACATTGTCAGAGAGATGATGTGGCCCTCCTGCCAAAAAGTTTGGACACCCCTGTCATATGCAGAACCACTGGTTGCTTGCAAGATCAACCCATCCATGAGGCCAACTGACATAGCCACTTGAAGGAATGAGTTGGGAAAGGCGATACACTGGTGGCACCCCACAGTCTGCACCACACACTGCCTGCCCCACTCACTTCTCACATGGTTGAAGAGTGCACAAGAGGAGGAGGGGTCTTCTCTTCTCTTGCAGCTTGGCCAGCACTACATTCCTTTTCTTTAGTATCTCCTGAGCACTTGAGAAAAGGATTGCTGCCTCTCCTCCCCTGCTGCTTCTGGAAAAGTGGCCAAGTGGGGAGGATGCTGGTAACAGGGATGTGCTGTGCTCAGCACTATAAAAGAGGCCATAAAGGACATAGTGGAGGAGAGTGATGACAAGATGTGTGCTAGCATGGTGTGTCTGTGAATCTAGAATTGTAGAGTTGGAAGGGACCTACAAAGTCATCTAGTCCAACGCCTGTAGCAGGAAAACATCCTAGATCTAAAGCATTTACAGCAGGTACCTGTTGAGTTTCTTCTTGAAGATCTCTAATGAGGAAGAATCCACCACCAATCCCTTGGCAATCTGTTCCACTGCCAAACTGCCCTGAGCGTCAAGAACGTCTTCCTGAGGCAACTTTCTTGAAGTGAAGTGCCCAGAATTGGACACAGTACTCTAGGTGAGGTCTGACCAGTGCAGAGTAAAGTAGAATTACAACTTTTCACGACTAGGAAGCTTGGAAGTGTGTGTGCCTGTGTGCTGATTGCATAGGTGCATGAAAGAAATTCTGATGTGGCATCAACTGCCACTAACTGTTCCAGTGGCATCACTAGGGTTTGCAGCACCCAATGCAGGAGGCCAGCATGTCAGCCCCATGATAGACCTCCTCCCATGCAGTAGGTGGGGTAATACCCCAGGTAGTGGGTGTGGTGATGTACCATTGCCATACCTCCGGTGGTTTGTTGGCTATAACTTTTGATAGAATAGAGATATTTCGACACGGTTTCTTTCATTGCATTCTGCATGAAATTACACATTGAATGATGTATAACATGACGTAACCTGCGGTACGCAGGACCTGGTTAGAGATGTAAACGTTACTGAGCCATTGGGGAACAGTGATCATGCTGCGATCCGTTTTGACGTGCATGTTGGGGGAAGAATACCAGGCAAATCTCTAACAAAAACCCTTGACTTCCGACGGGCGGACTTCCCTCAAATGAGGAGGCTGGTTAGAAGGAGGTTGAAAGGGAGGGTAAAAAGAGTTCAGTCTCTCCAGAGTGCATAGAGGCTGCTTAAAACAACAGTAATAGAGGCCCAGCAGAGGTGTATACCGCAAAGAAAGAAGGGTTCCACTAAATCCAGGAGAGTGCCCGCATGGCTAACCAGCCAAGTTAGAGAGGCTGTGAAGGGCAAGGAAGCTTCCTTCCGTAAATGGAAGTCTTGCCCTAATGAAGAGAATAAAAAGGAACATAAACTGTGGCAAAAGAAATGTAAGAAGGTGATAGGGGAGGCCAAGCGAGACTATGAGGAACGCATGGCCAGCAACATTAAGGGGAATAATAAAAGCTTCTTCAAATATGTTAGAAGCAGGAAACCCGCCAGAGAAGCGGTTGGCCCTCTGGATGGTGAGGGAGGGAAAGGGGAGATAAAAGGAGACTTAGAGATGGCAGAGAAATTAAATGAGTTCTTTGCATCTGTCTTCACGGCAGAAGACCTCGGGCAGATACCGCTGCCCGAACGGCCCCTCCTGACCGAGGAGTTAAGTCAGATAGAGGTTAAAAGAGAAGATGTTTCAGACCTCATTGATAAATTAAAGATCAATAAGTCACCGGGCCCTGATGGCATACACCCAAGGGTTATTAAGGAATTGAAGAATGAAGTTGCAGATCTCTTGACTAAGGTATGCAACTTGTCCCTCAAAACGGCCACGGTGCCAGAAGATTGGAGGATAGCAAATGTCACGCCTATTTTTAAAAAGGGAAAGAGGGGGGACCCGGGAAACTATAGGCCGGTCAGCCTAACATCCATACCGGGTAAGATGGTGGAATGCCTCATCAAAGATAGGATCTCAAAACACATAGACAAACAGGCCTTGCTGAGGGAGAGTCAGCATGGCTTCTGTAAGGGTAAGTCTTGCCTCACACACCTTATAGAATTCTTTGAAAAGGTCAACAGGCATGTGGATGCGGGAGAACCCGTGGACATTATATATCTGGACTTTCAGAAGGCGTTTGACACGGTCCCTCACCAAAGGCTACTGAAAAAACTCCACAGTCAGGGAATTAGAGGACAGGTCCTCTCGTGGATTGAGAACTGGTTGGAGGCCAGGAAGCAGAGAGTGGGTGTCAATGGGCAATTTTCACAATGGAGAGAGGTGAAAAGCGGTGTGCCCCAAGGATCTGTCCTGGGACCGGTGCTTTTCAACCTCTTCATAAATGACCTGGAGACAGGGTTGAGCAGTGAAGTGGCTAAGTTTGCAGACGACACCAAACTTTTCCGAGTGGTAAAGACCAGAAGTGATTGTGAGGAGCTCCAGAAGGATCTCTCCAGACTGGCAGAATGGGCAGCAAAATGGCAGATGCGCTTCAATGTCAGTAAGTGTAAAGTCATGCACATTGGGGCAAAAAATCAAAACTTTAGATATAGGCTGATGGGTTCTGAGCTGTCTGTGACAGATCAGGAGAGAGATCTTGGGGTGGTGGTGGACAGGTCGATGAAAGTGTCGACCCAATGTGCGGCAGCAGTGAAGAAGGCCAATTCTATGCTTGGGATCATTAGGAAGGGTATTGAGAACAAAACGGTTAGTATTATAATGCCATTGTACAAATCGATGGTAAGGCCACACCTGGAGTACTGTGTCCAGTTCTGGTCGCCGCATCTCAAAAAAGACATAGTGGAAATGCAAAAGAGAGCGACTAAGATGATTACGGGGCTGGGGCACCTTCCTTATGAGGAAAGGCTACGGCGTTTGGGCCTCTTCAGCCTAGAAAAGAGACGCTTGAGGGGGGACATGATTGAGACATACAAAATTATGCAGGGGATGGACAGAGTGGATAGGGAGATGCTCTTTACACTCTCACATAATACCAGAACCAGGGGACATCCACTAAAATTGAGTGTTGGGCGGGTTAGGACAGACAAAAGAAAATATTTCTTTACTCAGCGCGTGGTCGGTCTGTGGAACTCCTTGCCACAGGATGTGGTGCTGGCGTCTAGCCTAGACGCCTTTAAAAGGGGATTGGACGAGTTTCTGGAGGAAAAATCCATTATGGGGTACAAGCCATGATGTGTATGCGCAACCTCCTGATTTTAGGATTGGGTTAAGTCAGAATGCCAGATGTAGGGGAGAGCACCAGGATGAGGTCTCTTGTTATCTGGTGTGCTCCCTGGGGCATTTGGTGGGCCGCTGTGAGATACAGGAAGCTGGACTAGATGGGCCTATGGCCTGATCCAGTGGGGCTGTTCTTATGTTCTTATGATGCTATTATTGAAAAATACCAAGATTAAAATTTTTTTGGCTAGTAGCGGTTTCACTCCCCCCCCCGTGAGCATCACTTGGTGCAGCCCACACCCCACACACCCCTATAGTGACGTCACTGAACTGTTCTGATTCTCATAGTGTCCTACTGACATTAGCCTGCATTGGTTTAATGACAGTTCTGCTATCAGCTGATTTGTACTCAAAGCTCTCCTTGAGTCTGCCTGCCTGCCTGTTGGAATACAAATGTGATCCTCAGAGCCTGTTTATTCATTATCTAGTTCTTCCACCAAAATAACCTGATCTGTGGCACAATTTGACCCAGAGCTGCTTTCCAGGCTTCAGAGTTGCTGCTGTGGGATCTATGTTTGTGGGACCTCTGTTCACAGCCTTCACTCCAACGATCACTTAACTCCATGGATTATGGATTATGGATAACTCCATGGATAACTCCATGGATTATGTTTCTAAAGGAAACAGAGAGTGGGTGTCAATGGACAGTTTTCACAATAGAGAGAGGTGAAAAGCAGTGTGCTCCAAGGATCTGTCCTTGAACTGGTGCTTTTCAACCTGTTCATAAATGAGAGACAGGGTTAAGCAACAAGGTAGCCAAGTTTGCCCACACTTTTCTGAGTGGTGAAGACCAGAAGAGATTGTGAGGAGCTCCAGAAGGATCTCTCCAAACTGAAAGATGAAAGAAACTCCAAACTGAAACAGCAAAATGGCAGATGCATTTCAATGTAAGTAAGTGGGGCAGAAAATCAAAAGTTCACATATAGGCTAATGGGTTCTGAGCTGTCTGTGATGGATCAGGAGAGGGATCTTGGGGTGTTGGGGGACAGCTTGATGAAAGTGTTGACCCAATGTGCAGTGTTGGTGAAAAAGACTAATTCTATGCTTGGGATCATTAGAAAACGTACTGAGAATAAAACAGCTAATATTATAATGCCGTTGTACAAATCTATGGAAAGGCCACACCTGGAGTATTGTGTCCAGTTGCGGTCACCACATCTCAAAAAGGACATAGTGGAAATGGAAAAGGTGCAAAAGAGAGTGACTAAAATGATTACTGGGCTGGGGCACCTTCCTTATGAGGAAAAGCTACAGTGTTTGGAGCTTTATAGTCTAGAAAAAAGGCGCCTGAGGGGGGACATGACATGCAAAATTTATGCAGGGAATGGATAGAGTGGATAGAGAGATGCTCTTTTCCCTCTCACACAACACCAGAACCAGGGGACATCCACTAAAATTGAGTGTTGGGAGAGTTAGGACAGATAAAAAATATTTATTTACTTAGCATGTAGTTGGTCTGTGGAACTTCTTGCCACAGGATGTGGTGAAGGCACCTGGCCAAGATACCTTTAAAAGGGAATTGGACAAATTTTTGGAGGAAAAGTCCATCACGGGTTACAAGCTATGATGTGTATGTGCAACCTTCTGATTTTAGAAGTAGGTTACTGCAGAATGCCAGATGCAATGGAGGACACCAGCATGCAGGTCTCTTGTTGTCTTGTGTGCTCCCTGAAGCATTAGCTGGGGCACTGTGAGATACAGGAAGCTGGACTGGATGGGTTTATGGCCTGATCCAGTGAGGCTGTTCTTATGTTCCAACCTCTTGACTTGCTGAAGGATTGCCTCGTTAGCCACAGGGCTACTCCATCCATACTTGACAGGAAGACTCTCCAGTTTAGGAAGACTGCACAGTAAAGCACAACAAAGACATAGCACAGCAGTAACAAGTGCATTTCAATTGCAAAATTATCCCTTGTGAAGCTGTTCAGACAGTAAAACCCAAAAGGCCAGGGATAGAATGTTCTCATAAAGTAATTGGTTACTCTGGAGCAGGGGTGTCCAAACTTTTTGGCAGGAGGGCCACATCATCTCTCTGACACTGTGTCAGGGGCCAGAGAAAAAAAGAATTAATTTGCATTTCAAATTTGAATAAATTTACATAAATGAATATATTAGAGATGGAATAACCAAGAGATTATTAGAGATGGTCTTGCAATAACCAAGGCCTATAAAATGCCTTGCACAAAGGAAGGCCAGCCTTTCCTTTGCTGCCGCAGCTGCATCACAGATGTGAAACAGCAAGCAGTGGAGGGAGCCCTTGTCCCACAGCTCACACAAGAGGTTGAACAGTTGTGAACCTGTCACACTGAGAGCAGTTGTGGTGGGCCAGTGTGGGCTCCAGTAAGTCTCTTGAGGGCCAGAGGCTCAGTGGAGACTGGAGGCTCTCTGCAGGCTGGATTGGAAGTCCCAGAGGGCTGCAAGTGGCCCCAGGGCCGGGGTTTGGGCACCCCTGGAGGATAATTATTTGAGCTCTGTAAGAAGCATCTTCTGTGCTGTTCAGGGAAGTACTATAATTTTGTGCGTGTGTGTGTGTGTGTGTGTGGGGGGGGGGGGAGGCTAGCCAGTGACAGCTTTCTTCTTGGGGCAAATAGCCGTAGGGGGATTGGGCTGGATTGCAATCATGCCAGGTGCAAAGCACCCCTCCCCCATGCTATGATTCTGCTTCATACCCATCCTGAGCAATTGGTGCTTTGAACCTGGTTCCTTGCAGCTGCTACTTGCTGTGTCAAATACAAGTCCAGCAGCCCTTATCACAGCCTTCATGTAACACACAGTTTGGCCCAGAAAGAGAGAGAGATTTCTCTGTAGTTGCCAATGGCTGCACAGTTTGGTTAGAGCCGTATGTAATCTACATTGTGGGAGTGCATTGTTTAAAATTTCTGTCCCTGCTCCTTGGTTATTGTTGTGCAGTACAGCTGAAAAATGGAGATAGGAGTGTGTGTTTTGTAAGACTACATGCGTACTAATTTAAAGCAAGAGATAAATCTGAGCCACAGGTGGGGGGTTTATTTCCGTCTACTGTCCTTTACAGCCAAATCATCCTAGCAGACTCAGAGGTATTTCTTAAACTGAAAATGTCCTTTTAAAACAAAGTTTTATCTGTGTTTTTTTTAAACTAGTTTTTCTTTTGTAGAGGTAAGAGAAATAATCAGAGCTATTGTCTTCCAAATGAATCAGAATGGGCAACAAAATGGCAGATGTGCTTCAATGTCAGTAAGTGTAAAGTCATGCACATTGGGGCAAAAAAATCAAAACTTTAGATATAAGCTGATGGGTTCTGAGCTGTCTGTGACAGATCAGGAGAGAGATCTTGGGGTGGTGGTGGACAGGTCGATGAAAGCGTTGACCCAATGTGCAGCAGCAGTTAAGAAGGCCAATTCTATGCCTTTAGGAAAGGTATTGAGAACAAAACGGCTAATATTATAATGCCGTTGTACAAATCGATGGTAAGGCCACACCTGGAGTATTGTGTCCAGTTCTGGTCGCCGCATCTCAAAAAAGACATAGTGGAAATGGAAAAGGTGCAAAAGAGAGTGACTAAGACTAAGATGGGGCTGGAGCACCTTCCTTAAGAGGAAAGGCTACAGCGTTTGGGCCTCTTCAGCCTAGAAAAGAGACGCTTGAGGGGGGACATGATTGAGACATACAAAATTATGCAGGGAATGGACAGAGTGGATAGGGAGATGCTCTTTACACTCTCACATAACACCAGAACCAGGGGACATCCACTAAAATTGAGTGTTGGGAGAGTTAGAACAGACAAGAGAAAATATTTCTTTACACAGCATGTGGTTGGTCTGTGGAACTCCTTGCCACAGGATGTGGTGATGGCATCTGGCCTGGATGCCTTTAAAAGGGGATTGGACAAGTTTCTGGAGGAAAAATCCATTACGGGGTACAAGCCATGATGTGTATGTGCAACCTCCTGATTTTAGAAATGGGCTATGTCAGAAGGCCAGATGCAAGGGAGGGCACCAGGATGAGGTCTCTTCTTACCTGGTGTGCTCCTTGGAGCATTTGGTGGGCCGCTGTGAGATACAGGAAGCTGGACTAGATGGGCCTATGGCCTGATCCAGTGGGGCTGTTCTTATGTTCTTATGAATCTTCTTTGCTTCCCTTAAGTTTTTGTTCTTGTTATGGTTTAGGAGTTTCTCCCTGTTATAATGGGCATGGAAAGGATGGCTTTCAAGCAAAATAATTACAAGTTATCTTTCATATGGGTAAATCTATTTATTTTGAAACACCTGAGAGATCTACTTAATAAGATTGCCAGATTTGTTTTGTGTTTTTGCAGTATCCAGTGGGGGGGGGGGGACACACTGATTTAAACAGAATACATTGGCTATGATAAAACACATTCAAATTGATCCTTGCTGAAATATGTCTTTGAACCAATGATTCCTAAAGGGCAGAATAGCGTGCTCTGGGAGAGGTGGAAGTGTGCTATGAAACATTAAGCCACAGTGGTGTCACTAGGGTTTGTATCACCTGGTGCAGGTGGTCTGTATGTCACCCCCATGGAGGACCTCCTTCCATGCACTGGGCAGGGCAATGCCCTGAGCAGTGGGCATGGTGAAACACCATTGCCCCACCCTACTTGTTTTTTTGGCTACGTTTGTTAGAATAGAGATATTTTGATGCGGTTTGTTTCATTGCATTTTGCAGGAAATTACACATCAAATGATATACAACATGATGGTATTATTTGAAAATATCAAGATTTAAAAATTTTTTGGCCAGTAGTGGTGTCACCCCTGCTGTGTGCAACACCCGGTGTGGCCTACACTATCCTAGTGATGCCACTGTTAAACTACCATGCTGGCTGCTGTGGTAAGTAGGTCCCCTTCACCCAAGTGAGAAGCACCTGGTTGTACAATATGGTACTGAATTGTCCTCAGCAGCCAGTGCTGTACAGCTCCACCATCATGACCTATGGAACATGCACAATCACAGAACATGCTTAACTTGGGATGCGGTTTGAAAGTGCCAGTGTAGCTGACCTCTAACCTGGGTAAAACAGTGGATCAGGAGGAAAGCATCTGTCTAATCAAGCTGATTCACCAGAGGAGGAGATTTAGGGAACTTGGCTAAGTTTCCATCCATTGGAATAATCAGGGGGAAAGGTAAGATCCTGATACCCTGCATGCTTTAAAGGGGGAGAGCTGAGAGGTAGTTTAGTTCTAGCACTTGCAGAGCTACCTATCACGTTGTGATTATGCCTCCAGACCCAGGAACTGCAATTAAAGTCTTTTAATTGTGATTATGCCTCCAGATTATGCCACATTGTGATTATGCCTCCAGACCCAGGAACTGCAATTAAAGTCTTTTAGCTAGAGATATGTATACGTAGTTTGCATTAGCATTTTATTTTAGGGAGAAGGCAAGGTGCCATTGGGATTCTTGAATCCCTGAAACATCACCATTGCCCAGAAACTACAATCCCACCCTTGAGCCATGACTGATTGGGCAAAGAGATGGGAGGCAATATTAACTGGAGTTTAACTAGAAGTTAAACCTGAGGAATCCAAGCCTCCCATCATTTGTGTGAGTGTTTTCCCCTTTCAAAAATCCTTCCTACTCTTTCCCCCTAGACTAGTGACACTCTCAAATCAAGTTATTGTTCAAAAGAGGCAGAATCCCTTGAGCACAAGAGTGCTATACTGTTGCAAACTGTTCTGCTGAAATCTTTCCGCTTCTTGATCGCTTTTTACAATCTTTCAAGGACGAAGGGAAAATGGTAAACAATTCAACGCAAAACAGCCAACTGAGAGGCATTTGTTTATTCTTGCACAGAACATAAGAACAGCCCTGCTGGATCAGGCCATAGGCCCATCTAGTCCAGCTTCCTGTATCTTGAAGTGGCCCACCATGTAGTGGCCCACTGCATTCTAAGCTTTAGTTTCTGCTCCACATTATATGCAGTGATTCCAAAAGATTTCTTCCAAAACACCAAACTGAACATAGGGTCACTTGTGCAGTCTACACATAAACTCATGTCCCATGATTGCTACTCCACTTTTGAAGTTTTTCCTGATGCAAAAGCCAGGGTGGTGTAGTGGTTTGGGAGTTCGACAAGATCAAGTTTGAATCCCTGCTCAGCTTTCTGGGTGACCTTGGGTCAGTCACTCTCTCTCTACCTCACCGGGTTGTTGTGAGGACAAAAGGAGGGAAAGAACCTTGTACCCTGAAGCATCTTGGAGAGAGGGCAGTATAAAAATGTGAAAACTAAATAAATAAAAGTTAGTGCAGGCAATAAATAGGTGATAAACCTACCACTATGTTCTTAAACATTGTGTATAGTTCTTTTGATAAATATGTCAGTAAACCATTCATCCCAGCAATGATCTTGCCCCTCTAGTATCTTGGTTGGCAACCTTCAGTCTCGAAAGACTATGGTATAAGCCTACAGCACCCGGTATTCCCAAGCGGTCTCCCACCCAAGTACTAACCAAGCCTGACTCTGCTTAGCTTCCAAGATCAGACAAGATCTTGGACACAGGGTTATTGTAAGGGGATTAAAATGGTGGCAGCAGTGCTGTTCAAGAGTGCTAACCCAGCAACAATGGGAGGCACTGGCAACTGAGGTGGCAAGCCTGAGCAGCAGTGGGCCCTCCCAAGGTGCTGGGGCTGCAGGACATATCTGAAGGCACCATATGCTGATGCCGCTGGCCTTAGGTAGGCACCCTCTTTGTAACTTCCAAGGTTGTAACTTGTTGTACAACTTCCAAGGTTGTAACTAATGTTGCCTCCCATCCCTTTGTCCAATCAGTCAGGGCTAATGGTTGGCAGCCTTCAGTCTCGCAAGACTATGGTATTCCCAGGAGGACTCCCATCCAAGTACTAATCAGGCCTGACCCTGCTTAGCTTCTGAGATCAGACAAGGTCAGGCATGTGCAGGGTAACAGAGGCTGCAGGGATTATACATTCTGGGCAATGGTGATGATTCCACCTCTCAAGCCTGCTCTGACTGAGATGGTGACTATGTGCCAAGTTGGTACCACTTCAGAGCACCATTCTAGACATGTCTACTCAAAAGTAAATCCCATTGTGTTAAATGGGGCTTACTCCCAGGGAAGTGTTAAAGCACTGCAGTCCCAACCTGTCGCTGATCCATAAGATGAGGTGTTCATCTTCATTATACAGGAAATTTTTGTCCCTTGCATACAGTTTTAGAGCTTGTACATTTCACTCTTGAAGATAGGAACACAAGCCTGGGTGTCTGGTCTTCTCCCTGACATGCCAGTTTTCCATGTATAGGGATTTTTTAAAATGGAGAATTCAATTGTGTGAGCCCCACCTACAGTCCACAGCCTGAAGCTTTACAGTCAGGAAACAAATTGAGTACCCAGTTACAATTTTGTATGTAAATTTTTTCTGTTTGAATAAAGATGCTTTCTTATAACTTCAAAATTAAAATTTTGAACCAGCTGAAAACCTGAGTCGTTCAACTGTTCTCTTCTGCAGTAAATTTTGGAAAGAGAAATGTCAGGACTTGTTGTACAGGCCCAGCCTATTTTTACACAGATTTTTTATACATGGATTTGACTCAACACAAATGGCCCCTGCAAATGAGAAGGAATGTGCTAATCCCCAGAGAAGGGGAAAAATGCATCCCTTTGAAGTCAGTTCAAAGAACTGAACAGTCCTTTAATAACAGCCTCCTTAATGAGGGGGGGGGCAGCTAGCTGACAATTCATCAATCCTTCTCTCTTTAGTCGACCCCTCCCTTCCCCCTGAGCACGTGAAAGAAAGGTGATCACTTTGCATTAGTGAAGGGAGGGGCTGAGTGAAGCACCTTTCTAAGCTTGGAGGACAACTGATTGATGGATTTTCTTAATGACTCTTATCTTACATCACAAAGGTCAGCAAGGCTGTTTTTAAATCATGGAGCAAAAAAACTTTGTTTTTAAATTGATTTGCTATAGTGCATTTTTTTGCCATCCACTTGTTTGCTTGGAAGGGAACCCACATGAATAATGAGGCTCTGTACTTATAGAAATGTACTCTGTACATGCTCAGAGGCAATTCTCTACTATAGCATGTGCTCAAGGCAGTGAATCTAGTCTCAGAGATATTTAGGGCTATCTATGTGTTCTGCCAAATCCCAATCCACTGGGCCTCATGCCCACTTAAGGCTGATTAGTTTCCCTTGTGAAACTCACCAGTGCAGGAAGCAAAAGTCAGAGTTCAGTCCCAGTCCACAGATTTCAAGTAAACCAGTCCAATCAATGAGAGTTGCCAAATCAGAGTCCAGAGCCAAGGTACAGTCTGAGGTCCAATTCCAAAGTCAATAAGCCCAGCCAGCCAGTCTCCTCTCTTGCCTCCAACCTGCACTCCTTCTACAACCTACACCCACTATTTCCTCCAGGTGCTGTTTATATGCTCCCAGGTTCACTTTAGCCTCTAGTGGCTGCAGCTGTGCAGCACCCCTCCAGCTACCACCTGGGCTTTAACCCTGCATTTACTTAGAGCAAGCGGCACTGTGGACACCACACTCTACCTCCTTGCCAGATCTTCCGCTATTCCACTACATTATGCTGCTCATTACTGGAAAAGTAATGATCTTCTACTTGGTTTTATATTCATATTTAGTGTTATGTGCAGTACTCATGCTTAATTTTGAATGAAATATTTAGATGATGTTCCCTGAGCTTACACTAGCCATGATAAACCAGATAATCCCTCAATACCAAAGTTCTTTCTGCCATCTTGTTACAGATAAACACAGCCCCTTTTCTAAAATTTGCCTCCTTGATCATTTACAAAGCTAGCAAAGAGATCTCTATTTGCAATTAGGCACCTTGTATTAAACAATAGATACATCACAAATAATTCAGGATTAAGTTGAGAATCTTTGTTCTCCACAATATAGAGTTAGTAAAATTAAATCTTTTTTGTTGTTATTTTAAGCCATATGCTTAGATAGCAGTTAGACAGCAGCTGAGATAGCAAAAATCACACTGCTTGTTACACAAATGTGCTGTTCACAAAGTAGCTGCATCCCAGGCATCTGCCCTTAAATGTGTTTGACCTATATGCCCTTAATACTGCATCAATCAGATGAGGACGTGAGGATATTAAAAACTCATTTGACTAAGTAAAGAGTGATGATTCGTTGTGTTTTTTTTAAAGACTGGTATATCTTGCCTATGCAAAATGCAGTTTTGGTTTTGGTTGATGGAAATTAGTTTGGTTCCTACAGCACTTAATAAGCAAATGTCCTCCCTTCCAGAGTTGGCATAGATCTCATTTGAAAAATGATAGGAGAGATGTAAAATTCATTTGGTCAACCTTATTGAACTCACAGTGTTCTAAAAAAAATAGGGCACCCATTAAGCTCTGTGACCAGTTGTCAACTTTCTTCTTCTTCTTCTTCTTTTTTTTTTTTACTGAGGTTCTCACTCTGAGTGGGAAGTCTAGACTGAACAAGTGTGACACATATATCCTGGCAATTGACTAGATGGCAGTAGATGGCAGTTGCCTGGCAGCCGTCTACTCTGGTTTTATTTTGAGACCAACCACATTACCAGTTTGAGGCAAGCTAAAGCAATTCCAGTGGCAGGATTTTTTCATTAGTTCTCTGTCACTCAAAGGTAGTTGCACAGTCTGACCTTGAGACATGCTTCTGCCTTGCACATCACTCACAGGAATCAACAAAACATACAGCAGTAGTAGGCAAGGCCATATGGGAACCTGGAAAAGCTCACAGATGAGGGGTAATGTTTTCAAAGCTATGTTTTATTGCCAGATGGGGGAGCATAAAAAGTATACTGCAAAGGAGAAATAAAGGCACATCACTTTCTGCCTCTATATGTCCAAAGGACATTTTCAGAGGTCTAGGAAGAGAAGGAAGAAAGCCATGTGAAGGTAGGCTAGGGTGCATACTTAGGATCTCCAAGTAGTCAGAAGCAAGCCCTTAGTCATCAGAACAATTCAAGCATGTTGAGGTCAGCCAGGGCAACTAGTGGACTGAATGTTGTTGAACTCTCTTCAGGGAAGCTGGATGGCCCTGAATGATTATTCTCAGTCACTATCAACTTCTTATCAGTAAAATAGCAATTCTAATTATTCTATGGCAGGGCAAACGTGATGAAGTAATATTCATCCCTAAAAGTGTTACAGGAAGAATAATCAATGGTTGACTGGTTGAAAAAACTACACTGAAAGTTAAGCTATCACCAACCAACTATTGACATGGAGTTATAATTTCACAGTCCTAACCTATCCTGTTGGTACAACTGCACCAAAAAAGATGTGTGCTTTGTATTGGGGGCAGAGTAGGAGGCTTTGGGTTAAATCACCTTTCCTGTTCATAAACCTCTTCAGGTGCATAAGTCTCTTCAGACTTGTGGCAGCCATTTCACTGGTGCAACTCCAAGGAGAGAAAGAGGGTGGGGAGGTTGCTGCCAGAGGGGATAGGATCCTGCATTCACCATCACCACTGCAGACTCTCCGCCACCCATTCCTTCCCCCTCCCTGCCCCGTTTCACCCTCCCCCCATCTCTCCAGCCTCCCCTGTCGGCTTACCTGCTCCAGCAGGCAGCCAATGGTCTGGTGATGCTCACAGGAAGGCTTCAACCTTCCCACCAGCACTCTGGCAGCATGCTTCTTAGTGCACTGCTGGAAAATGCTTTATAGCTGCTTTTCAGCAGCCAGGACTGACAGAATGCATGTTCCACCCGTGGGGCAGCCCAATAGGATTGAACTGCTCTTTGATGAATTCACACTTGATAGGGATATAGGCTTAGATCCAGCCAGTTCAAAGGCAATCTAGCCTTGCCCACATTCTGATCTTGACCATGTTGTTTCAATGCCCCTTTCAATCAGGAAGGGAGGAGGGAGGAGGAGCCAGCCAGGAGTATAAAGCTAGGCGGGCCATCGCGTGAGGCTCTCTGCAGACGCGTGTGGCCTCTGGGAACCCAGTGCCTCGGGAACTAAGTGCCAGGTAAGGCACAAGAGTTTAGCATCTGGGCGAGTTCAGCAGCAGGGCGAGGAGGCCAGGGCCCCAGACACTGCCCTTCCTCTTCCCTTGAGAAGAGGGCTGCTATCCAGTGTACGGTTTTTAAAAGGACCCCTAAATAAAACAACAACAACAAAAAAGCTATGCAGTCAGACAGCCAGCAGCAGGGTGGGGGCTATCCAGTGTTCTGCATTGAGTGCCACATGTATGATTATATGCCTCTGGGGCATAAGTCATGGGTGTGTCCTCGGTGCAAGGAGCTCCAGGGTCTCAGGGAACGTGTCCGCTCCCTTGAAGCCTTGGTGGCCGACCTGGAGAAGCGCAGGCAGCCAGAGGAGGACCGTGGGGAGACTTCCGGGGACGATCAGGCTTCGTCCCAACCTTAGGCGTGCAGCTCCTCAGCTGCCCGGGTGGGAAGTCTCGGGACTGGAGGACGTCATCCTGGAGAGGAGGGAAACAATCCCCTAGGGGGGACCCCTTCTCCAGGGGATGGGCCCGTATCCGAGCGCACTCGGGATACTCCTCGGCGGGAGGGGGGTCGGGGGCTTCTTGTAGTGGGGGATTCAATTATTAGAAACATAGAGAGGGGGGTTTGCGACGGATGTGAGGACCGCATGGTGACTTGCCTGCCTGGTGCGAAGGTTGCGGACATCACTTCTCATCTAGACAGGCTAGTAGACAGTGCTGGGGGAGAGGTAGCGGCTGTGGTGCATGTCGGCACCAACGACATGGGCAAGTGTAGCTGGGAGGTCCTGGAGGCCAAATTTAGGCTTTTAGGCAGGAAGCTGAAAGCCAGGACCTCAAAGGTAGCGTTCTCTGAAGTGCTACCTGTTCCATGCGCAGGGCCAGCTAGGCAGGCGGAGATCAGGGGTCTCAATGCGTGGATGAGACGGTGGTGTAGGGAGGAGGGGTTTAGATTCGTTAGGCACTGGGGAACGTTTTGGGACAAGCGGGGCCTGTACAAGAGGGACGGGCTCCATTTGAACCAGAATGGAACCAGACTGCTGGCGCATAACATTAAAAAGGTGGCAGAGCAGCTTTTAAACTGATCCCTGGGGGAAGGCCGACAGGAGCCGAGGGGCATCCGGTTCGGGACTCCTCATCCCTATGGGATGAGGATGGGGAGGTTAGAGAACAACAAGACAAAGGCAGAGTAGGAGAAGAAATTGGGAAAGGTAGGGTGATGGGATGTGATAGACGGTTTGGCACAATGAGAGGATGCGGGGACAAAGGAGCGAATAAGCAGCCCATCCTGGGGCATTCCGTGTATAAATGCTTTTATGCGAATGCCCGAAGTCTACGAGCAAAGGTGGGAGAACTGGAATGTCTGGTGACAAGGGAAAATATTGACATAGTGGGCATAACGGAAACCTGGTGGAATGCGGAGAATCAGTGGGATACCGCAATCCCGGGCTATAAACTCTACAGGAGGGACAGGCAGGGGCGTGTTGGAGGTGGGGTGGCCCTTTATGTTAAGGAAGGGATAGAATCCAGCAAAGTAGAGATTGAAGGTGGGTCCGACTCCACTGTAGAATCTCTGTGGGTTAAATTACCAGGCTTGTGCAGCGATGTAATACTGGGGGTGTGCTATCGTCCTCCAGACCAGAAATCTGATGGGGACCTTGAAATGAGGAAACAGATCAGGGAGGTGACAAGGAGGGACAGGGTTGTAATCATGGGGGACTTCAATTATCCTCATATTGACTGGGTCAATTTGTGTTCTGGTCACGATAAGGAAACCGGATTTCTTGACGTGCTAAATGACTGTGGCTTAGATCAGCTAGTCACGGAGCCCACCAGAGGACAGGTGACTCTGGATTTAATTTTGTGCGGTACGCAGGACCTGGTTAGAGATGTAAACGTTACTGAGCCATTGGGGAACAGTGATCATACTGCGATCCGTTTTGACGTGCACGTTGGGGGAAGAATACCAGGCAAATCTCTAACAAAAACCCTTGACTTCCGACGGGCGGACTTCCCTCAAATGAGGAGGCTGGTTAGAAGGAGGTTGAAAGGGAGGGTAAAAAGAGTCCAATCTCTCCAGAGTGCATGGAGGCTGCTTAAAACAACAGTAATAGAGGCCCAGCAGAGGTGTATACCGCAAAGAAAGAAGGGTTCCACTAAATCCAGGAGGGTGCCCGCATGGCTAACCAGCCAAGTTAGAGAGGCTGTGAAGGGCAAGGAAGCTTCCTTCCATAAATGGAAGTCTTGCCCTAATGAGGAGAATAAAGAGGAACATAAACTGTGGCAAAAGAAATGTAAGAAGGTGATATGGGAGGCCAAGCGAGACTATGAGGAACGCATGGCCAGCAACATTAAGGGGAACAATAAAAGCTTCTTCAAATATGTTAGAAGCAGGAAACCCGCCAGAGAAGCAGTTGGCCCTCTGTATGGTGAGGGAGGGAAAGGGGAGATAAAAGGAGACTTAGAGATGGCAGAGAAATTAAATGAGTTCTTTGCATCTGTCTTCACGGCAGAAGACCTCGGGCAGATACCGCTGCCCGAACGGCCCCTCCTGACCGAGGAGTTAAGTCAGATAGAGGTTAAAAGAGAAGATGTTTCAGACCTCATTGATAAATTAAAGATCAATAAGTCACCGGGCCCTGATGGCATCCACCCAAGGGTTATTAAGGAATTGAAGAATGAAGTTGCAGATCTCTTGACTAAGGTATGCAACTTGTCCCTCAAAACGGCCATGGTGCCAGAAGATTGGAGAATAGCAAATGTCACGCCTATTTTTAAAAAGGGAAAGAGGGGGGACCCAGGAAACTATAGGCCGGTCAGCCTAACATCCATACCGGGTAAGATGGTGGAATGCCTCATCAAAGATAGGATCTCAAAACACATAGACGAACAGGCCTTGCTGAGGGAGAGTCAGCATGGCTTCTGTAAGGGTAAGTCTTGCCTCACGAACCTTATAGAATTCTTTGAAAAGATCAACAGGCATGTGGATGCGGGAGAACCCGTGGACATTATATATCTGGACTTTCAGAAGGCGTTTGACACGGTCCCTCACCAAAGGCTACTGAAAAAACTCCACAGTCAGGGAATTAGAGGACAGGTCCTCTCGTGGATTGAGAACTGGTTGGAGGCCAGGAAGCAGAGAGTGGGTGTCAATGGGCAATTTTCACAATGGAGAGAGGTGAAAAGCGGTGTGCCCCAAGGATCTGTCCTGGGACCGGTGCTTTTCAACCTCTTCATAAATGACCTGGAGACAGGGTTGAGCAGTGAAGTGGCTAAGTTTGCAGATGACACCAAACTTTTCCGAGTGGTAAAGACCAGAAGTGATTGTGAGGAGCTCCAGAAGGGTCTCTCCAGACTGGCAGAATGGGCAGCAAAATGGCAGATGCGCTTCAATGTCAGTAAGTGTAAAGTCATACACATTGGGGCAAAAAATCAAAACTTTAGATATAGGCTGATGGGTCCTGAGCTGTCTGTGACAGATCAGGAGAGAGATCTTGGGGTGGTGGTGGACAGGTCGATGAAAGTGTCGACCCAATGTGCGGCGGCAGTGAAGAAGGCCAATTCTATGCTTGGGATCATTAGGAAGGGTATTGAGAACAAAATGGCTAGTATTATAATGCCGTTGTACAAATCGATGGTAAGGCCACACCTGGAGTATTGTGTCCAGTTCTGGTCGCCGCATCTCAAAAAAGACATAGTGGAAATGGAAAAGGTGCAAAAGAGAGCGACTAAGATGATTACGGGGCTGGGGCACCTTCCTTATGAGGAAAGGCTACGGCGTTTGGGCCTCTTCAGCCTAGAAAAGAGACGCTTGAGGGGGGACATGATTGAGACATACAAAATTATGCAGGGGATGGACAGAGAGGATAGGGAGATGCTCTTTACACTCTCACATAATACCAGAACCAGGGGACATCCACTAAAATTGAGTGTTGGGCGGGTTAGGACAGACAAAAGAAAATATTTCTTTACTCAGCGCGTGGTTGGTCTGTGGAACTCCTTGCCACAGGATGTGGTGCTGGTGTCTAGCCTAGACGCCTTTAAAAGGGGATTGGACGAGTTTCTGGAGGAAAAATCCATTATGGGGTACAAGCCATGATGAGTATGCGCAACCTCCTGATTTTAGAAATGGGTTAAGTCAGAATGCCAGATGTAGGGGAGGGCACCAGGATGAGGTCTTTTGTTATCTGGTGTGCTCCCTGGGGCATTTGGTGGGCCGCTGTGAGATACAGGAAGCTGGACTAGATGGGCCTATGGCCTGATCCAGTGGGGCTGTTCTTATGTTCTTATGTTCTTATGTCTTCCAGTGGTTGCCAAACTTACTGCTATGGCACCCTTCATCCACGGCACCCTCTCATGGAGGCATCATCATGCAAAATCTTGTGCAATGTTTCAAGAATTGCATGAGATCTGGCACAGTCTTGGTCGGGTGAGCCAGGAAGAAGTGACCGTGTGGTGCATTGTTTGGGAACCCCTGCTGTAGACTGATTCTAGCCTATTTGATCCATTACTGAACCCTAGCCTGCCTTGACCACAAAGGATGCTTTCTCTGTGAGTCTCATTACTTGCTCCAAAATGCCCCCCCCATCCAGCTCCTGCTTGCCTCATGTCTAGTGAAGGCCTCACATTTTCACTCACAGATGGGTAGTACAGGTCCAGCCTATTTATACATGGATTTGACTCAACACGGATGGCCCCTGCAAATGAGAAGGAATGTGCTGATCCCTGGAGAAGGAGAAAAATGCATTCCTTTAAAATCAGTTTAAAAAACTGAACAGTCCTTTAACACAGGGGTGCCCAAACCATGGCCCTGGGGCCACTTGCGGCCCTCAAGGCCTCTCAATGCGGCTCTCAGGGAGCCCCCAGTCTCCAATGAGCCTCTGGCCCTCCGGAGATTTGTTGGAGCCCTCACTGACCCTACGCAACTGCTCTCAGCTTGAGGGAGACAGTTTGACCTCTCGCGTGAGCTGTGGGATGAGGGCTCCCTCCACTGCTTGTTGTTTCACGTCTTTGATGCAGTAGCAGCAGCAAAGGAAAGGCCAGCCTTGCTTTGTGCAAGGCGTTTTATAGGCCTTGAGCTATTGCAAGACTTTCATTCATTCATATAAGTTCATCTTTAATATATTCATTTATGTAAACTTATGTAAATGTATTCAAATTTTAAATGTAAATTAATTCTTTTTTCCCCCAGCCCCCAACACAGTGTCTGAGAGAGGATGTAGCCCTCCTGCCAAAAACTTTGGTCACCCTTGCTTTAACAGTAGCCTCCTTAATGAGAGAGAGAGAGAGAGAGAGAGAGAGAGAGAGAGGGCAGCTGGCTGACAATCCATCAATCCTTCTCTCTCCAGCGGACCCCTCCCTTCCCCCTGAGCATGAAAGAAAGATACTTTGCATTGGTGAAGGGAGGGGTTGGAGTGAAGCCTTTCTAAGCACTTTGAGAGAGACTGATTGTTGGATTGTCTTCTTAATGACTCTATCTTAACATCACAAAGGTCGACAAGGCTGTTTTTAAATCACCAGAGCAAAGACACTTTGTTTTCTAAATTGATTTGCTATCATTTTTTTGCCATCCAGGTGAGTGCTTGGAAAGGGACCCATGTGAATAATGAGGCTCAACCTGTATTCACTTTCCTGGTAGCAGTCCCCTTGAAAAGCCTCCTTGAAGGTTGGTGGGCCTGAGAATAGCACCCCATGTGGCTCAAGGGGCTACCGCACCCCATGTGTTTTTTGTGCACACTCAGAGCCTGCACTGGATCCATGCCTTAATCCTGACATAATTCATATGGCACAAAAACATGAATGATCATTTTTGTCCTTGTCTGTCACACTTTGACTGCTGTTCTATTTTAAGTAACGGATTTTAAAGTGCTGCTCCCTTAATTCTCATTGTTTATTGTCTGTCACAGTTGTTGATTTAGTAACTTTTCTGATGTAGCCTGGGAACCATTTCCTTTGGACTTTCACATTACCATATTACAACATACAACCCAGACTATTTATACTGGTGGTTAATGACATTATCTCAGTGGAATTCACTGGATTTTATATATGCAAGACAAGATAGTGTAGTCCCATTTGGTGCATTAAGAGTTATAACAATTTTATTATTAATGTGTAGTGAACCAATTATAGTTCTTGGTATTCACATTTTTAAAATACACTCATATTTTTACATCCAGAAATATTTCTTGGAGACAAAACTGGAATTAGTGCTTCTGTTTGGCTAACAGTGCTTTCTGTTCTGGGTCCTGTTAGGGAGAAGGGCGGGATAAAAATAAAGTTTTATTATTATTATTAAATAAAGCAGACAGATATACCAACATAGCTTTTAAGTCTTGATGTCTTGATGAGTGGCTAATTTGATATATTCCTTGTTAGCTGTTTTTAAAAATACTTCCCTTGTTTGCCCTAAATTTAAACAAACACACACACACACACACACACACACACACACACACACACACACACACACACACACACAATTTTGATGGATTACTTGAAACTGGTATCGCCAATGCTTTAGGAAAAACGGTAGGACATGAAGCCCATGAATCACACTGAACAGATACTGTGATGGTTTTAAGAGAATACTGTGCATATGTTACACTTGCATTAGCGATGAGTGGTGAGATCTGAGGTTGGGGAAGCGGACCCGGAAGTATGGTGCTGCTGTAATATTACACAGCAGGACATTCAGGGGGCCACCCCAGCACCTGCACAATCACAACAGAGGCTGAGCTCTCATTGCCGCATTTTTGGTCTCTTGGAGCGACTTGGAAAGTCTCTCAGACATAGAACATGAAGAAATTGATTGGAGTACATGCACAATCACAGCTGTTGTTGCTGCTAGCTCTAGTCTAGTCTAGCCCTAGCCTGTATTTGAAGCTATTTTCACTGAAGGCACGTAAGTCTCTGAGGCTATTTCATTGAAGCAGGACAGGAGAGGGGAGGTTCTGCCTCCCCTGACTGCACGTCCCATTTGAATATGGTATATAAACAGTTAAAGTTTTAAATCTCTGAGGCTATTTCATTGAAGAAGGAAAGGAGAGGGGAGGGAACAGTTAAAGTTCCTCTATTGCATGGTGAGGGTCTCAGTTTTCATTCCCAGCATCTCCAGGTGAGACAGAGAAATATCCTTACTTGAAGCCCCAGTGAGGTGCCATCAGTCCAAGCTGGCAAGACCAACTTAGATGGGCCAACTCACTATAAGGCAGTGCCCTCTATTTCTCCCCAGTTCATTTTTTTTCAAGTTGACTCCAGATATTTCAAAATAAATTTGTTATCCTGACATTACAGAATATGGTTGGGGTTTAAAAACAGATCAGATATAATATGACTTGTAAACATCTGACAATTGGCAATGCTGCATTAAACATATGTACTGTAACATCAGGGAAGTCTTCTAATACCAATGTTTAAAGGAAAAACAGAAATAACAACAACAGTATGTGTTGGTTAATGGTGTGATTAATGGTAATGGTAATGGTTAAAAATGGTGTGATGCATTTTTATTTCTAACATTGAAAAAACCTAGGATGCACATGTTCCTAATTAACTCTCACTCCTTACTGAAGGACACACTTCCAGGAATTCCTATAGGGCAAGCCCCTTTGTATAAACCAGAGTGATGTAAAAACTTTTGATATCAGGCCATTTTATATCCATTGGCATACCCTTCCTGAAACATCTTTTTGCAAAGGTTTGACCAAAATTGTACACACTGCATAAGAAGATGATGTACTTGGGTTTTTTCCTTTTAAGGTATATCTATCTGCAGCTATGACAAAGACTTTGGCCTATAGTTAGACCATCACATTTCCTGTTATGGACACATGGAGCTCTTGCACATCTGGGTTTCCCATTCACTTCCATGGAAGTGGCAGTTTCATGTGTGCATTCCTTTGCATGTGTGGAATTTCCCCCTCCCTTTAACGGTGATAGCAGTGCTCTCCCATGCAAAGACCTCCGTGGCCATATTGGATGAGAGTATGATTGTACTGCATTACACACACACATAATGAAAATTGTCACACTAGAAAGTGTTTCAGGTAATCTAAAAATGCATATCTTTTTATCTGCCCTGAAAGAGAATATCCTTTATGTCCCTAAAAGTGTCAAGTACTGGCATTTGTAAGTGCTCATTCCCTACAGTAACTAACCTTAAATTCGTGTAATTGGAATGATAGTATATTCTTATTCTGCCCCAACCCACCTCATTTTCTCTCTTCCTTTTCTGTTATTTCTTCTGAATCAACATCTAGATTGGTGATTTTCACCCTTTTTCATCTCACGTCGCATTGAAAAGGCACTAAAACTGTAAAGAACACCATTGGTTTTTTGATAATTGACAAGGTATACCATGCTGCTAGTGGGGGGTTCATATTCCCCAATAGCCCTATTAATAAATGACCCTCCCCCAAACTCTCTTGGCACACCTGTTAACCATTCATGGCACATCAGTGTGCCATGGCACTGTGGTTGAAAAACGTTGATTTACAACCAAGTTCTATGCATGTCCACAGAGTAAGTCCACAGAGTTAAAGTAAGTCCACAGAGTTAAATGGGGCTTACTTCCAGGAAAGTATGCATAGGATTGCAGCCCTAGATTTTAAGCTTCTCAGGGTAAGGACCTGTCCTCTCATTTTTGTAATTAATATTACATTAATAACCCTCCTCTGCATATATGTACATGAATAACCCCCCTGCATGCACTCTCTCTCTCTCTCTCTCTCTCTCTCTCTCTCTCTCTCTCTCTCTCTCTTTGGGAAAAAATGCTCATTTTTTCAAGTTTCATGTTAAAATCTCATGGGTAGTTTCTGTAAATCAGGATCGAGAGAGAAAAATCTCATTTATTTGTTCATTGTCCCTTGAAGACTGTATATGTGAAGAACTTCTCTTGAACATGTGCTGTAGCCCCACCTCCTCCTCTGATGTGTGGGTGATAGCTCCACCCCCTGGCCTCCACGTATGCTGCATTGGTCTGTGGAGAGTAATGCTGAACATGGGGAAGAATTTCTTCTGAGATTGCGACCCGAGAAGCCAATCACCGGGAGAAACTCTTCTCCCATATGCCGTGCTTCAGACCAGTGATGAACATGCAGAGGGCAGGGAGCAGGGCTGTCAACACATGCGTCATCAGAGTAGATGGGACTGTGGCACATGTTCAGGAGAAACCTCTTATGCAGTCTCTCCATGGGAGATTGAATGAGTTAATTGGGCTGTATTTTGTCCTTATATGGAATAACAAATTTTCTTCTTATTATTACAGGAAGCAGCTGCCCTCAATGAACAGCTGAGCAGGTGTTCACATCATTACCCATTCCCACGCTGTTTACATATCTTACTCGGTGACTGTAGGCTTGAGTAAGGAAACCTATTGTTTCATCACCTGGGAGTTATGTTTGGACATTGATTTGACAAGATATTACTTCAATTCGAGTAAAGAGGGGGAATTTGGAAACGTTCGGTTAATTTGCTCATGTGCAGGCAGAGGAAGTCCTTTCATCACCAGCAAACAATAGTTTCATACTGGATTAGGTGTACCAGTGATATTTAAAAAGTGGGATTAATAAGAAGTCATGAAGAAACGAATGACGCCTCAGGCTGCCTCTCTGTTTGTTCTAGCACGGTGCACAATTAAAATACACCAGGCATAGCAAAGTTATCACATGATGAACCATGCCAAGCAATGCTGCCGAGCCAATAAAATGTACACAGTGTATGACTCACATTCAAGCATAGCAACAAAAGACAGAGCCGAGCTGGGAGGAAAAGACAGGGCAGTGTTCAGTAGTGTGTTGACAAATGGTAATGAAAGAAAACATTGTTGTCTTTAGATTTCTTTTTCCCACTGAATACAACAGTTTCCGGGGCAGTTCGTCAAATAACATACGTGTATGAGGTCAGCACCATAACTGTGATCTACTAAACCACTGGTTCCCAAACTGTGTGCCCTGGCAACCAAGGGTGCCATGGTGAACTCACAGGAGCACTGCAAGTTGTCATTGTGGCTTCTTCTTATCAGCTCTTTTGGGCACCACCATTTTGCACAAAATCTCATACAAGGCCTTGCACAAGCGGGCACAATTCAAGATGGCGGCACCTGGGAGAGCCAGGAGATGGCACCACTGGGACAGGGTTCTGTGACACCAGGACACCGTGATTGCAGTAAGTTTGGGAACCACCATACTAAATTGGGTGTATTTCAACTCCATGCGCTGTTTCGTTCCTACAATTGAAGGGTAAAGCTGCATTTTCAGTGGAACTGTGGCTTGTCTCCATAGTAGCCAGCAGTTCTGTAACGGAAGCAGGCAGCAACGGGCCAACTTTCTCACATATAGCTTCTTTGGCTTATTACCAGCAACTCGGGTGCAGATGAACAGAATATTTTTAGGCTTTCTGAGCACTTTTAATGACAATTGTTACTACCCAACATGTGCTGCTGAGGGACAACCAAGGCTTTCCACATGTCATGCCTTGGGGTTAAACAATATGTTCCTATTTTTTTGTGAGTGTTCTGCCAGCATTAACTGCCTTAGGCAGTTGTAAAAGTTCTTCCAACAGTTCACGGAGTCAAGCGCAGCCATGGTGTCAGTGGAAAGGCCAGAACCTTCCCCCACATGCCAGAGGATCGTTGCAGAGCCACCAACCCAGGTAGGATGGCATAGGAGGCAGGGCAGGATAGGGGGGAGGGAAAAATCCATTACAGTTACAAGCCGTGATGTGTATGTGCAACCTCTTGATTTTAGAAATGGGTTATGTCAGATGCAAGGGAGGGTACCAGGATGCAGGTCCCTTGTTATCTGGTGTGCTCCCTGGGGCATTTGGTGGGCCGCTGTGAGATACAGGAAACTGAACTAGATGGGCCTATGGCCTGATCCAGTGGAGCTGTTCTTATGTTCACACAGCGTTGCTGATGCAGGTCCTAGTAGACTCATTGATGCCATGGAGGCTTACTCCCAGGTAAGGATTTGTTCTCTTACCCAGAGGAGACCTCCAGGACTTCCTCCCCCTTTGCAAGATGCAGCACAAGTCGTTTTGGTGCAGCTGTATGGCTGGATGGGGGAAATAGGATTGGGCTCTTAGACAGTATTACATTTAAGAGACTGTGGGCCCAATCCTATCCAATTTTCCAGCAAAGCAGCCCCAAGGTAAGGGAACAAATGTTCCCGTACCTTGAGGAGACTTCTGTGACCGCCTCCCCAGCACAGGAAGCAGTGCATTCCCCATTGGCACGCAGCACTGGCACTGGAAAATTGGATAAGATTGGGCCCTGTGGCTGCACTCATATACACACTTGCCTGGGAGTAAGCCCTATTGAACATAGTGGGACTTACTTCTGAGTAGACATGCATAGGATTGAACTGTATATCAATTGCTTAAATTGGTATATTATGGAACAATTTTGAAATTTTAAGTAATATTTGGTGCAGGTATGTTATAAAAATGCAAGTATGATGGTGATGGTGATAGCCACCATTTCAAAAGCAATTGTTGGAAAATAAATGTAACTTGTTATATGATGCCTACATTTTAAATTAGTCATTTGCCATTCTGCAGCAAATGTTGATTATTGAACAGCTGAAAACATCAATTAATATGCAAAACAAGACCAAAACAAGGCCTGGAAATACAGCTTTTTATTGCTACACATTTACTACAGCTTTTTATTGCTACACATTTATCCCCTTTGTCACTGTGATTAATGGCAAATAAGTCTTGTCAACTGTTGTTGGCTTCATTCTCTTCTGGTTTTTTTTTATTCTCTTCTGTATTCCTCTCAAACTCTCGTTTTATTTCTCCCAGTTAACTAAAGAGAGCTCTGTCCAAAAATTGCTGTGACTGCACAACCGCCATTCATTTCATTCTGCTTTATGTTCAGAGCCCCTTGGAATGAAGAGAGATTGCCCCAGAGCAGTATTAGTAAATTAAGCTTTGGTGCAAGTAACCCCAAAGTCATTAAAAACCTATCTAGAGAACTTGCAGGGAGGTCTTTCTTGAAGGATTGTGCGCAGCAAATGTCCATAGGTTTGATTATGGCTGTGGCAACTCAGAAATAACCATGGAACGCATTAGAATTTCTCCATCAAAATGTCAAAGGGACAATACAGAATAATCTTGATTTCAAGCACATTATTGGAAGCGCAACTCACGGAAATAAGCATGTCCTGCTAACTGGGTAAGAGACACTCTTTCAAGTGGGTGCTCCCTCTTTTTAGCAGCAGGAGAGTAACTAGCCAACCTCACCCCAGCAGTGTCTTTTCTAGTGGCTGTCTGCTGGTGTTCTTTTGCATCTTTTTAGATTGTGAGCCCTTTTGGGACAGGGAGCCATTAGTTATTTGATTTTTTTTCTCTGTAAAGCGCTTTGTGAACTTTAGTTGAAAAGCGGTATATAAATACTGTTAATAATAATAATAATAATAATATTAATAATAATAATAATAATAATAATAAGATGATGATGATGATGATGATGATGATGATGATGATGATGTCAGTAATGGCCCAATTCTATCTGGGCCTTGTACTGATAGAACTTGCATTCTGTCAGTCCAAGGCTTGGGCTGCAGTGTAGCAGCCTCAGTGCATAGGCTGGGGCCGCCAGCATGAATGGCTGGCTGCCCCAAGCATGCATCAATGGAATGTCCAGCCCCCACCTGGAGCATGTAAGTCAGCAATGGGGGTGTTGCAGGGCATTCGTGAGGAGAATCAGGGCTGGCTTGGAGAGTGTCAAGGATGGACTGGGGAAAGATATCGGCGGCGGCAGCTCCACTTACATCCTTTGCCCACAGTTGGCCTCAACACACACCCCTGAATCAGTCAAAGAGCTGTCACAGATCCCAGTAGGCCCACTGGGCACAAGGCAGTGGTGGAGTAGGTAAGTCAAAAATGATTTTACTTACCCCTCCATCACTGCCTCATCCCTGGGTAGCCCATAGCATGCAGCTCTGTGCCAGCACGGCTGCATGAGATAGAAAGTTCCAAGACAGGATTGGGCTGTAAGTGTATTACTTGAGAATCAAGTCAAGAAACCTTTATTAGCATATTTAAAATACAAACAGTGTAAAACAAAAGATAGGATTTACTTGAGACTCTATCCCGTTCCGTCAACCGAAGCAATACTCGTTTCTAAGTAATATGTTGAAGAAGTTTATTCCTTACGTACCATGAACCGTGGAAAATGCACTCTGGGAATGGTCCCAGTAGTATCTGACCAGTATGTTGTTTTACTTCCATTATCATTTTCACAAGCAGTGCTTGACATGTGAATGTCAAGAACCGGGTTCTGCAAACAGGTGTCAGGAATGGGCAGTTGCATTGTGATAATTAAACTTCCGATTTGGAAAAGCCTCGAGGTTTGTACATAAGACTGTCTTTGATGACTTTTTGGAAGCAGAGGCTGCCACACTTCCTGACAGGCTGTTGTAAGTGTAAGTCTGTTGCATAAGCGCTGTCTCGGGGCTTGGCACACTAAAGCAATTTGAGAGTTGGTACTTGCACACCTTAGGAACAGAACTGAAATGCAGCTCTCTTCAGCATTTTCCTCTGTGATTCTGGATGACTAATACCAGTGGCATAGCTAGCGGGGGGTGGGAAGCGGTCCCCCCGGGTGACACCCTTAGTGGGGGGGTGACACTACTAGTAACCAAAATTGCTAAAAACATGGCTGTTAGGAATAATACCATTGTTATATACCATTCAATGTGTAATTTATAGCAGATTACAATGGAACAAACTGGAGTGAAATATCTCCATTCCATCAAATCTTATGACAAAAAAACCAGAAAACAAAAATGTAACTGTCTTATGTATTAATCTAACACACATCTAGTATTTTCTGAATGCTTTAACATCTACCAGATCTAACAATGCTGATATTTAACAATACTTTGGTACCAGTAATGGATTTTGTGGATTGGACTCCACTTCATCAGATGAATGAAGGATTATCTCATGAATAAGCCTTCATGCATCTGGTCAAGTGTACTCTAGTGTACTAAAGCATATGCCGCAACAACTCAATTCGTGTTGAAGGTGTTTGTGGGGAAACCTAAGAAGACCTTGCCTGAGGCCGACCTTCTGATGGAGGCTTAAAAACAGCCTGGTGCCTGTTTTCAGGTAGTTCATTTCAGGATTGGGAAAACTAGGCGCTGGCTTCCTTTTGATGAAGATCCCTTCCCTGATGTTTTGGTTTCTCCTCATGAGAGGTGAAGAATGACAAAACTCTTATTTCTGCCTCTCATCATGAAAGGCAGCAAAACATCCATGTGTGGTAGTTGCCCAGTCACTACTATAACTGTGTTTACAAACACCTGATGAAACTGATATAGTTTCCCACACATCTGATATAGTACTATCAAAACAGCCTTAAACTGTCACTCATGGAAACCCTGGCAAAATCCCTGTCCAGAAAGTGACACTCAAGCAACGTGGATGTACTGCTTCTGTCACAGGCACCTGATGTTGAACCTGTTATTGAATTTCCTTGAAACATTTACAGTAGGTACATTTCACTTTATGTAGCTCACCACCAAGCCACCATGAGAGCGCAGGTCTTCCCTATAAAATACAAGCCAAGATGGTGTAGTAGTGGTTTGGGAGTTAGACCTGGAAGATCCAGGTTCAAATCCCTGCTTAGCCATGAAGCTTCCTGGGGTGACTTTGGTTGAATCACTCTCTCTCTCAGCCTAACCTACCTCACAGGGTTGTTGTGAGCACAAAAGTAGGGAAGGGACCATGTACACCACCCCAAGCTCCTAGGATGAAGGGTAGTATAAAAATGTGAAAACAAAAGAAATAAATATATGTGTTTTGGCAAACTTGCTGAGTGCATTTGCAGCAGCAGACAGTCTCAGAGCTGTATATTTTCAAGCAGCCAGGTATCCTTTTAAGAGTATTATTCTGCTTGATAAATTACTTCAAAATACAGCATGTCTTTTGTTTGTGATGTGGTGCTTTTAACATTTTGCAGTAAATAAGTTTTGCATAATAACAACAACAAACATACACATGGTTTTAGGACAGCACGACCAGTCTGTATGACCTCCACCTGCCAGGCTGTATATTCATTGCATGCAGACAAAAGTAATCCTTATGGACCAAAACATCAAACCAAATTTGCAACTCTACAGATGGACCCTTCAAGGAAAGACCTATTGCCCACAGATGTCCTCTAAAGGTTCATGAATTCCCCTGAAGTTCCCATGCCACAATTGCAATCGTTCAGCAAGTTTCCATTTCTGAGAAGGATAACAGGAACATGATGTGACTGTAAGAACATTTGGGCACCCACATCAACTCTCTACTATTTTTAACCATTGCTATCAGGACCCTTGAGTTATCCACATTCCTTTAGAATGACTATTACAGAAGCACACTGGAGATCTTTGGATCCACATAATCCATTATAAATGTGAGCACTATTTTGGCAATTAGGTTTGCTTGACTTACAGCCCAATCCTGACCAATTTTCCACCACTGATGAAGTTGCGATGCATTCATTAGATAAAGGAACACTTGTTCCTTTACCTTGAGGAGGCCTCTGTGACTGTCTCCCCACTGCAAAATGCAGTGTGTGCCCCACTGGCATGGCTGCGTTGACACTGGAATGTTGGTTACAACTGAGCTGATAGTTCAGCTACTCTTTGAAGCTTACGGTTAACCTGGTTAATAGGTGATTCTCCCTTCATTTCACACTACTTTAGTACACTGGTATCTTAAAATTGGTTTCTTAATCTGTAGAGCCAATTACAGTAATTTTAGTTTTAATTATAGAGTCGACTAATTAATTTTAGAGTCAAATAAGAATAGCAGAAGTGGTGGGGCAGCAAAAATCCAGTAACATGAGAAAACTGAGATTACAAGTGAGGCATCAACAGAATGGCTCACACAGACATCACACAACTCCCAGGAGGGGCAAGAGCAACACTGGTAGTAATTGTACATTTGGCACCTTCAATTTCAATTCAGCAGTGGCGTCACAAGGGGGGTGCTGGCCACACTGGGTGACATGCACAGGGTGTGTGTGTGTGTGTGTGTGTGTGTGCGCGCGTGTGTGTGTGTGTGTGAGAGAGGCATCACTACTAGCCAAAAAATTTTTAATGTTGGTATTTTTGAATATGCCATCATATTATATATCAATTTGTGTGTAATCTCATACAGAATGCAATGAAACAACTGCGTTAAAATATCTATTCTATCAAAAGTTACAGCTAAAAAAACCAATGTAGTGGGGCACTGGTACATCATGCCCACCACCTGAGGTGTTGCCACCTGAGGCGTTGCCCAACCCATTGTGCGGGAGGAGATCAATCATAGGGCTGATGTGCTGACCTCCCACACCAGGTGGCACAAGCCCTCATGAAGCCACTGCACTTCAGTGTTTGTTTTTTTCCCCTTGTTACTGGAGACGCGACTGAACAGCCACTGGGTAGATGGGACTCATCAGCCTGGGAAGGCAGCTCATCTGAGAGAAGGAAAACTCTGATCCCAAACCTCCACTGCCTTGTGGCTACATCCAGTTATGGAAAAGGCTTCAGGAGTCAACCTCGAGGAAAAATCCGGAGCCGGAGTCCCTGAGGCAGTTCATGACTGAACACAGTCACGTTCTGGCAACTCCTGCGACGCCGCTGGAACCAACCGTACTGGCTTCTGCCTTTCCCTTGGACCATTTCAGCGACGTGGAGAGGGGGGATTTGCTGCATGGGTAACAGTCTATCCTCCATATCTACTTTACCCAGGCTTCGCGCACTGGAGAGGACACTCTGTTCCAGAACACTATTCAGAGCGCGATACCATAGTCTCCCGAGACTGAAGGATGCCAACAAGAAGAAGAACCAAGCCAATTCATTCATTCAAGTTGTGGCCCTTACCGATGGTGGTTTTGAATCTATAGTAACTGCTCATTTCCCCAAATAAACATGGAACACTGACACAATTCTGTATTTGTAGCATGCATGACATGAAATATCAGAGCACGATAACAACAGAGAGACTAGTTTGAAATACAGTGTATTTTTCTTTGTCTCTAGTGTAGATATTTTTTGTGCAGTGTAGTGTAGATTATCCTTTTTGACTGCTTTTTAAATAGCCTTTTTCTGTATCTGCAGTCGTTCGTCTGTAAATGCCATGCAGGCATTTTCTCTTTCCCCTGGATTCATACAAAAGAGGAAAGGGAGAGAGCACCTTCCTCCTCCAAAAGGAAGCAGGAGTTATTCCTCAGAGGAATAAGAGTGAGAGAAGCAAGGAAAGGGTAGAAACAGCAGAGCACGGGGTTCCCTCATGGACAAGGTGTGCTGTCTTAGATATGTGCCTAGCCTCTGAGCCAAGAAGAATATGTGCTGCAGTTCACATCAAGTGCCATCTAGGGGCAAACACACAGTGCTGCTATTTAGAGATGTAACACATTATGCTTCTTACCTCTGGTTCAACGAAGGGCTCCAGAGGCTGGCTGTCAGAATTCCTACAGCAGACAATCCAAGGACCACAATCCTTTCTCCCCCCTGTAGTGCTGGTTCAGGACAAAGTCACCTTCTGTTTAATTTTGTCCCAGTCTAGTTAGCTAGAGGCTTCTAGCCAACATTTTGGCTGGTCAGTTTCAAGATGAACAACACCTTCCCCTGCTCCTTAGATACCTTATTCATGTAGGCAGGTCATATGAGTTTGTACATACGACATACATACTACAAATGCTGGCCTGGTGTGCTAATGCTACATGCAAATAGGTTAGCATGCATGATCTTTAAGCATCACCAGATTTCATGGGAAATGTAACTTTGGGTACATTCATGGGTAAGAGAGATGCCAGGTCAGAGGCCTCCAAAACCCTGAGACTTCTGAGGGCCTGGTGATGTGACAACAGAGACACACAGTGCAGGTGAGGCAGAACCACTCCATCATAGTCCATGGAAAAGCACCGCAGCAGCCCTGCCTGCTCTCCTCTGTAAGAAGGCGCTCCTTACACCAGCTTTCTCCGGTGTAAGAAGAGCCTCCTCAGGTGTAAGCAGGCAGGGCAGCTGCTGTGCTTTTTCATGGACTTCGATGGGGTGGGTCTGCCTCACCTGCCACACTCACACCACCGGTCCATGTGTGACAAGGCTGCAGACCATTGAAAAGAGGGCTACTAAAGTCCCAGTGGTACAGGGTAAAGCCCAATGGCAAAGGGGTGGGGCCCAGCAACATCCCCAAATAACCCGATTGCTTTATGGTTCCGGTAGGATTGGGCCACTGGTGTTTCTTTTTCCATTGCCATATTTTATATTCTATGTTCAATTCACTGGATGTATAGAATCCTTATTATTAAAAATATTTTTATACTGCTTTTCAACAAAAGTAGATCACAAAGCAGTTACCATAGTAAAATAAATCAATAAATGGTTCCCTGTCCCCCTAAAGGCTTACAATCTAAAAAAAAAAATACTGAAGAAATACCAGCAATAGCCACTGGAACAGACACTATGCTGGGGCAAAGCAAAACAGTTGCTCTCCCCTTGCTAAATATAAAAGGATACCACTTGAAAAGGTGCCTGTTTGCCCAGTTAGCAGGGCTAGCACTAATTATTTAATGATGATTTTGATCATTGCAAACTGGTTGTTAGATAATTTTATGCCTAATAAAGGTTGACTTGACTTGACTTGACTTGTTAGATAATTCTATATAAACACTTGTTTCATACCTGCAAATATTTGATTTTTTAAAATATTTGGAGTCAATTCATCAATGTATAATTGGAATTCTTTACTAAAGTAAATTCAGCTTTTGTCTTAATGCTGCTGTTTTCAAACTCTCCAGGAGTTTGAAACCCGCAGTAAGTCTTTGCGGGGGCGGGGGGGGGGCGGGGAAGGCCGCAACACGATCCCCAGGATCCTCTGCAAAAGCAGAAGCGGAGCGCAATCGCCCCACTCTCCCTTTCCCTGACCTGGGGTGCCCTGCAGGCGCTAGCGGAAGGCTCCCTGCACCCCTGGGAGGCTGCAGGAGGCTTGGGCAAGTGCACCCAAGCCCCTGCAGCCCCCCTGAGAGGCGCGATCCTGTGGATCACATTGCTGCCTTCCCCCTGTCTCCTGGCTGCCCCCGCCCCTTAAAGGGGCAGAGGCCAGGACCCACAGGCTGGGGCGTCGCGACGCCCCAGTGTGAATACCACTGTCTTAATGGATTGATGAGATCTAACTTCCTCAGACTGCAATCTTATACTAACTTACTTGGAGTAAGTCCCATTGAACTCAGTGGGATTTACTTCTGAGTAGATAGACATAGGCTTGTGCTCTCAGTGTTTAACCCATTTCTGTCTGGCCCACAGGTGTACACATTTGGTCCCTGTTGGTATATGCAACGTTGGGCAGAAATTTAAAGCAACACCACCAACAAAAGAAATTTTGTATAGAGCTGAATCTGCTAGAAGGGGCTGATGGGCATTTTAAAAGCTCTTTGTTCACAGAACTCCAGCCGCGTAGTGTGCTATTGTTTAGAAGAGTCTGGGGAACAATGCTTTCAGTGTGAAGTGTGAATGGTTTCCTTTCCTCTAGTGGGTCGCTTCTGCAGTCATCTCAAAGGAATGCAGATATCAAATAACTCGGGGTTTCTGGTTGCGGTGGGTAGAGCAGCAGTGGAAAAATACACAGTCATGTTATACGTGCCTATCAGCAAGATAGAGAGGCACAGGATGAAGCTGATGCCTTGACGATGTTGTACGGAAGGGCGTCGCATTTAGACATTGGAGCCCTAAATTCATATTGTTATGCAGGGCAGATCCATGGGACTGGCAGGCGTCTGCAATCGGCACCATTTCCTCCTTCAACTTAAGTTGACTCCCATGTGATGAGTGGGACATCTGTCTCGTTTGGTAGGTTTCCAGAAAACAAAAGGAAGCCAGTGATGTTAGAACAATCAGTACTGGCACCAGGTTGCTGGGGGCTCTGGGGAAACGCCCTTTACTGGATTCCCCATGGCTCCCCATTCATGCATCCTGATGGCATATTGACCACTGCTACCATTAGTGAGGTTCAGGGCCCACCCACCCAGGTGGATCCTCTAATGGGTGGGACCCTCTAATGGGTGGACCTGGCTGACCACAAACACCATTCAGGGGTTTGATTTTGGACAGGTTTCAGGCAGTAATTCACAGCAAACTGCCCTCCATGTGTGTTCCCTCCTACCAGCTGAGCCCCCTTAATGTTTCTGATGGGGCTTACCTTGGCTGAGGGGATGGGATTGTAACAAGTTTTGCACGGTGAAAAGAGCAGTAGGACTATTTATGAGAGCACATGTGTATTGTTGTTTCAAAATCGTGCTGCAGAAACACAGACTGGAGACAGAATTCAGCATCATGAGCAGTGGCATAGCTAATTAAACTGCCAAGAGCAAAATGATGTCCTGGAAATGTTTTTTTAAAACACACAGTGTTTTAAAAAAGTGAAAAATGGGGCAGTAGCATAGCCAAGGCATTTGAACATTTGGTAACCCCTCCTCCATGACAAAATCAAGTTTATTAAGAAAATGAATAAATAAAAAGTTGTCTGGTTAATTGGCCATAACTTTCGATAGAATACAGATAATCCAATGTGGTTGGTTTCATTGCATCCAGCATTAAATTACCTTTCCAATGATGGCATTATTCACCATGCTGAGGTTTCCACAATTTTGCCCACTGGTGTCAAGTTCAGCTTATTGCCCCCCTCTAGTTCGTTGCCCTGTGCAATTGCTACACCCTGCACTCCCTTAGCTACCCCATTGATCCCTAGAATCTCAACTTCCTTCATTCTATTTAATTTTTAAAAGACAAAGTTTCTAGACTTTGACCTATGAAAAGACATTTAGAAATATGTGTGGCTAATGCTGGGTGGAGACAGATATACAGACAGACTGACTCCCAGTGAAGTGCGGAAGCCGGGGGAGGAAGCAGTACAGGATTTCCACTGGCCTGAGAGCTTCTGCTTTTTCTTATGATTAGCTGAAGCAGATGAAACAATAAACAAGTATAGACTGGGGGGGGGGAAGGTTGTGATTTATGTATAGAGGGATCCATTAAAAAAAAAGAAAGAATAGTGTACGAAGAAGAGGGGCAGGAGTTTCTCTTCCTTTCACTCACCCTCCCCTCATTTCTGGGCCTTGATCTAACTCAAGACATTGATACACAGAAAGCACCTTCCCCGTTGTTGGATCAGGAACAATAGGCAAAAATTGGATGCACAGTTTTGGATGTGAGTTTCTGCTGTCCATAAGGCATTGCTTTGCTTTCTATGGGATGCAACCTGAACGCGCACCCAATGCACATTCCACAGAAACCATGCAGTCCAGATCTCATGGCAAACCATGGATTGGCCTCCCTAGTTATTGTACCTGGCCCTTTAATGCCCACCTTTAGAAGGACAAGGAAGGCTGTATTGTACTTGAGACAAACCTTTTAGACAATTAAAAAGTGTTCGGGAAGGGGGTGGGTTTGGGGCAGCAGCTGCCATTGACTCCTAACCCCCTTGCCAGACCCAATCCAGTGGTGCAGTTCCATGCAGACATGCGCCAGCTTTTTAGCTAGCACAGGTCCAAGTAGACCCTTGTGCCACAGAGGCTTATCCCCAGGTAAGCTAACAACTGTTTCCTTACCCAGTGGAGACCTCCACAACTGTTTCCCCACCATAGGATGCAGTAGTAGCCATTGTGGCCCCACTGCTTTGGCAGGGGGGAAATGGATAGGATCAGGCTGTGATGCTTCAAGCCTATGCCCACTTACCTGGGAGTAAGCCACATCAAACACAATGTGTGTTTTGACTGCGTGAAGATGCACAGTATCGCCGTGTTTTACATGCCTTGAAAAACAACAGGTTCTGGGGGCAGTTCTTGTGAAACTGAATGATGACTTCTGGAGTCATTCATGCAATTTATTGTAGCCAATGGCCTAGCTGTTTAGAATTCTTCCCACTCTGACAATCTCACTATGGTGGTTTCTTTTTTTTCACTTTTCAGTGAAGAATGGAGCCTAATGCTTTCCTTGCTTGAACCATCTGGATATGATCAGCTTACATATTCTTTGTTCTTTAAACACTTTCAGTGTTGTGCACTTGGACCCCCCTCTCTGCTTCCAATTTATTGCATTCTATAATATGGATGAATGATCTTGCCTTAGTTGTGGGATTAGGGAGAAGGACTGGGGTAGCTGAACTTCAGAGGCATCACAGCCCTATAATTCAATGAGTTTTTAGTTCCATTTACCTTCACTGCGCTATCTGCTCCTCTGAATATCTGGTTTTAATTTGTTTACTTTTCTGTCTGTGATATTTACATGGCCAAGGTACACAGAAAATGGCTAATCCAAAGTTAATGGTGACCTGATGAAAAAAAAACAAAAGTCAAGATAGAGACTGCCATTTTCCAAAGTTGCTACAAGCACCAAAGAATGATGACATAGAGGCTGACATCAGTGTGTCCATTCTAAACAAGGAAGACAGAGTTCTACCTGGAAAAGCTGCATGTTTGCTTTGGCAGAGACCACTGGTTTTTCTGCATGTAAAACAGAGGAAAAACGTTCTCTTGAGAATCCTGGAAGTGAGACTGGTGATGTTTTGTGACCCAGAACATGTTTCTTAGTTTTATGACATCACAAGGATATCTTTTGCCATCCTTTAAGGGTGGAGAAATACTGGGAAACCTTTACATGGCAACCCAAGGCATGTCTACTCAGAAGTAAGCCTGGCTGACTTTAATGGGACTTACTCCCAGGTAAGTGTAAGGTAAGGTAAGGCTGCAATCCTGTGCACACATACCTGGGAGTAAGCACATTGACTATAATGGGACTTACCTATGAGTAGACATACTTTGGATTGGTCTGTTGACGACTGAATATGTGCAGTTCTCTTTGGGAGCTGTGGGACAAGCATGCTTCATTAGGTCTTTGCGTAAGACCCCAGCGGTCTATGGACAGGCACGTGCCAGAATCCACCATGAGACGACTGAACCAATGACAGGTAGCCTGATATATCAAGGAGCAAGTTAGATTTTGGATAGATGTTGAGCACAATGCTGGTTACTGTTATAATTTAAAGGGAATTTTCTTGCAACATGTGTTGGCTTTGGGATCATAAATACACTCATTAGCTCTGTGGGTGCAGTGGCATCACTAGGTTTTACATCACCCGGTGAGGAAGGCCAGCGCATCACCCCTATGATTGACCTCTTCCCATGCAGTGGGCAGGGCAACATCCCAGGCGGTGGGTGTGGTGATGCACCATTGCCGCTCCCCTGCTGGTTTTTTGGCTATACCTTTTGATAGAATAGAGATATTTCAATGCGGTTTGTCATCTTGCATTCTGCATGAAATTACACATCAAATGATATATAGCATGATGGTATTATTAGAAAGTACCAAGATTTTAAACATTTTGGCTGGTAGTGGTGTCACCTCCCCTTGCGTGTCACCCTGTGTGGCCTGCACCCCCTAGTGACACCACTGCATGGGTGTTCAACATTTATCAGGGAGTACTTTAACTGCTGCTGCAAGCCTTCTGATTATACAGGCCTAATATTTCCCTTACATCTTAGGTGGGGCACGACTGGTGCCCCTTTTTGGAGGATGCATTGCTGAAGGCTTCCCTCTTTCTCTGATGGTGCATCATCAAGTGCACCTCTCTTCTCCCACACTTGCTAGATTCCAAACTGAGCAAGCACAGGGGCAATAGTGTAGCTAGAGGAGAGGCAGTGTGGCAAGTACAGCAGGCTCAGCAATGTACCACATAAGTGGGCCCTCCCACTTCTCGCCTGAGCCATTGGGGCATAGATGACAAAGCGCAGGTGCTCCCCAAATGGCTTTGACAACGAGTGGGAGGGGCAGCTTACACGGCACATTGTAGCACCTGCTATACTTACCTCATTGCCTCCCCTCCAGCTACGCTACTGCACAGGGGAAGGGGTGGAGGTGGATGGTGATGGGGGTGCCCTGTTCTACAACCATTGCCAATCTGCCACGGGTTTTGAAATAACTGTTCCTTCTCCATCCCAAAATTTCCCACAGGCAAAGGTAGATACTCTCCTTGCCTCGTGGATTCTGAGAAGCCTGCATGCCTGTTTTAGCTTCTCCTGGGGAAGACTGCAAATGAGGTGGCTGCACACTTGACAACAGAACACTGCTTGTGCCATTGGAGATTGATGGTTTGGGATTATTGAGGGTTCATGTCCAGTAGAAGACATAATGATTGTGGCAGGGAAATGTGGTGATCCCTTTGTCATGCATTAGTCACTGTGCAAGATGCTTAGCCACCAAATCACCAGCTGCTGCCGTTGTGGACTTCTGCAATGAGACAACCAAGGGAAGAGAGAGATTTGTGGCAAAGCATCAGGAAACTGAGTCAATTCCTTTTGAAGGCTTCCTGTGTAGGCTTGGGTCAGGAATGTAACCTCTATGAGCCTTGTTTTGTAGTTTGGGAGGGGGCTGTATATGAACTGCATACATCCTTTTGTCCTTCATGTGGCTATTATAAGGCAACATTCATTGATATTTTTAAACATCAGTGGTGTTTCTTTCATTGGTAGTAACATTCACAGATCACTTCATTCAGTGAACCCAGACAGTACTTGCAGCACTGGAAAGGAAACAGCAGTTCAGCCCCAGAACTAGCCCACATGTTCATCTATGAACTCTATTGAAATGCATGGCAATGGCACAAGACCAAGTTGTGCCAGAGTGCCACCTGCAAGATAGCCACAGATTGTGCAACCTCCGTGTAGAAGATGCTCCTGGAAGTTTGTGGCCACAGGACACAAACTTTTCTCATACAGCACAATACACTTTCAGTTGCATTTCTGCTTCCTCCTGTTTGGGAAAGTTGCTAATTTATGTTCTCTGGGCTGGCTTGCCCTTGAAACTAGGACGTGTTCTTCAGGAATTGGCACAGATCCCTCATAAATCATGCCAATTAAATATGGCAACTGTGTTGAGACTGGCATCTACTAGTTGTAGCATTATGAGCTGCCATCTCATAATTATCCCAGGACATCAAAGAGGCCATAAAATTGTCTTCTTTGTCAAGGCAGCTTCACAGGACCACAGAATGATTCCAGGGACTGATTTGCTTGCAGGGCTGTCCACGAGTCCCTTATGTATCTCACCCATCCATATTTTATATTTGCTTGTAGACGTAGGAGTAGAATTGATTTATGGGAATCATCCTATGTCTGAAAAGTAATGCAAGACTTTGCACATTTATTTAGAAGAAAACCAGCCTCTCGAGACCAATGCATAGAGGGATGGCATAAAATACTGCTTTTAAGTTTGGATGTTATTTGTTTAGCCATGTAGCCTACACTATCCCATGAGTTGGAACAGCAGTTTGATCAACACAGGAACAATTCTTTTAGATTGTGAGCCCTTTTGGGACAGGGAGCCATGAGTTGTTTGCTTGATTTTCTCTGTAAACCGCTTTGTGAACTTTCCGTTGAAAAGCGGTATATAAATACTGTTAATAATAATAATAATAATAATAATAATAATAATAATAATAATAATAATAATTCTGCGCATAGGGAATAATGCCTGGTATGTTGTCACTGCCTTATTTATGAAGATTAATAATGTTTTTACATTCGATACAATTATTACTTTCTGATGGTTGATGCTACAGAGAAAAAAAATCAGGAACCTAACCCCCTCCTCTCTTTCACACACACACACACCAGTCTGAAGTTCTAATTTCATTATCTTTTAATATGTTTTATTATCTTATTGTCATTTAATATGCTTCCCTCGGTTTCTGATAGCTGCCAGTAGGGTACTTAATGGTTCTAACTTGGCCTTGCTGATTTGAAAAGGACATTTGAATCACAACATCACCATCTGTATCTTTGGCAAGCTGAGCAAAACACAGTCAGCTGCAGAATGGGGTTTTAGTCAGGTGATAAAAATAGAGGTGAGTAATGTTCATTATAAATGGGACGGTGGTTCAGATATCACTTTGATAACATTTCCATGCAGCAAGAGAATGCGTTTTTAATGAAGTGGAAAATCTTGAAGCAAATCACGTGCCTGTATTTTTCAGAGAAGTTCTAGCTCATTACCCACAGGCCTTTGCTGTGTAACAGTTGGGTATCAAGTATTAGTTCACAGCCTGCTGATAAAAGAGTACCATTAGCAATGAGCATTTGAGTGCATTTGAGTGGTACCGTTAGCAGTACCATTAGCATTGAGCATTTGAGTGCATTTGAGTGCACTGAGCACTGCCACTGGTATAGAAGGTCCAAGTTTGTCCAGCCCAGTGGGACTATGGCCAGTGCCCAAACTGGTAAACCCAGATAATTCCTCCATTGGAAAAGTATAACAGTGTACCACTGTAGTCTGGGCTAGAGTACACTCTATACTTAGAGTACACAGTAGTGTGTGTTCACAAATTCTTTTGGCCTAGGTACGCTCCTGATTTTTATTGTTGCAATTGAAATAAAATTAATGGTAATATTTTTTTCTAATTTTTTTGGGGGGGAGGGGCAGGTGACCAAGGCCCCTCTAGTTCATGAGGCCTTAGACTGCAGCCCACTCAGTCCATATGTAAATCTGGCACTGAACTCACTGTACCCCAGGATTCTTCATCCTTTATGCTCATTGACTAGGGATAGGGAGATGCTCTTTACACTCTCACATAATACCAGAACCAGGGGACATCCACTAAAACTGAGTGTTGGGCGGGTTAGGACAGACAAAAGAAAATATTTCTTTACTCAGCGTGTGGTCGGTCTGTGGAACTCCTTGCCACAGGATGTGGTGCTGGCGTCTAGCCTAGACGCCTTTAAAAGGGGATTCGACAAGTTTCTGGAGGAAAAATCCATTACGCGGTACAAGCCATGATGTGTATGCGCAACCTCCTGATTTTAGAAATGGGTTATGTCAGAATGCCAGATGCAAGGGAGGGCACCAGGATGAGGTCTCTTGTTATCTGGTGTACTCCCTGGGGCATTTGGTGGGCCGCTGTGAGATACAGGGAGCTGGACTAGATGGGCCTATGGCCTGATCCAGTGGGGCTGTTCTTATGACTGCTGCTCACAAAGGAAAGACAGAACAAGGTGATGTTCTACTAATCATTTTTTTATTGCTAGACATTATCAGTGAAGAAGAGAGGACACAAGGTTCCTGTTATGTCTATAGCAGCAGCCCCATCTTTGCCATTCTGGCCTTAGAAAAATGTATATGAAGGAAGGCTGTGAACCAGAATAACCATGTGTACAAGCTCTATGTTCAGAGGCAGCATAACACTTGATTTGCAACCACCATGAGCAATAAATAGGAGAGTAATAACTCCATTTTGTTTGACTTGTTATGGAGAATCCAACTGGCCACTGCCACTGTCACTGACAGAATGTAGAAACTACATGGGTTTTGAGCCAGCCCTGGCAGTTCTTGCATTTTCATTTATTTGTCCACATTTTTATTTCAACCTTTGTTTTGCCAGGTTCCAGGTCCAAGCTTTGCCTAGAGAACCTATGCCCACTTTAAACTAATTAGCTCTCCTTAGTTCCCCAGCAATGGCCCTACTTCTGCACTGCAGCACTGCTGGGCTCCACCACCAGAGTAGCTCACCTGTTTAATCTGCAGAGGTCCTCTTTCCTCCCCTCTCCGGCCAGCAGCTTCTCCAGCCACCACAGCAACACCTTGGTCCCCAGCAGGTCTTGGGCTTGGCAACCACACACCAGTCTCCAGTGTCACTAGCAAACCCTGTTCCAGCAATTCTCAGAAGTCCATTCACCATCTGTTCATCAGTCCATTAGTCCATCAGCCAGTCCATTGGTTCCTCAATCCAGTAGTCAGTCCTCTCTCTTCCTAGTTCCTTCCTTCTGCTCTCTCAGTCTTTCCAAGCGCCTTTCTTCTACACCCACCCACTCTCACTGCTCCAGGTGCTGCTTTTATCCCTGTAATGACCTGACTGCCTCTAGTGGCTGAAGCTGTGTAGCACACCCACTGTTAAGGCCTAGGCTTTAACCCTATGCTTGCCTGCCAGAGCAAGGGGCCACTGTTGACACCATATCCTATCTCCTTGAGGCATATTGCACATTTCCATTACACCTTTCCTCAAAGGAGTTCAGGGTGGTGTACATGATTCCTTCCCTTCTTTTGTCCACACAGCAAGTGAGGCTGAAAGATAGTGACTGACCCAAGGTCACCAAGGAAGCTTCATGAATGGATCTTCCAGCTGAATCTTGAAACTGGGTCATTCAGGTCTAAGTCTCACTGCTGAATCACTATACTATCCTGCCTTTGCCTAGGGCAGGGCCCTCCAAAACCCAACATGTAGGCCGGATCTGGGTTTGGAAAAAGCCCTTCTCCCATGAGTGGCATTTACTGTTCTGAATCCCTGTGCCCTGATCCCTGATCAGCTTGAAAGAAATGCAGTGCCACGGCAGAATGGTAAGTGCTGCTCGGGATGGGGAGGACTTTTTCAGGACACAGTAAGTTCCAGTTTGGAGACTCCTGGTCTAGGGTATGGGCCTCATCAAAGTGGTGATTTTTCAACATGCATGGAAATGAAGAAGTTACAAAGGAGAGGAGAATGGCTATGGTTTTCAGTGACCAATAAAAAGTTACCACTAATTATTAAGTTATTAAGATACCACTAATAACTTTGTTTACTTACTAGAATAAGCTGTAAACAATTTATATGAGTGCAGTCTTGTGGACAACACCACACCACCTATATAATCTGTGAACAGGGTTACAAGACCCACGTAACAACTGTAAAAGGTAGAGGAGCTCTGCTGAGCATCTGAGAATCATTCTCTAAAATAAATATACATATAATTTTTTTCATTGCTTTGCTAGCTGTTCCTTTAGGACATAAATCAGTTCCTGAAAACAACACAGTGCCAGGAAAAAAAAAGGGAAAGGAAATGACTGTCTTAATTTGCATTTTATCTGAATGTGCTTTCCTTGTGCCAGGAGTAAAAATTAAACCCTGCATTGTTTACTTCAATAAGTTAGGGAATAAAAAGCTTGGAGCAAAATGATAAATGTCATTTGACTATATCGTACCATAATTGTTAATTTCCAATGAGTTGAAATTTGTTTATAGCAATTGGCCGCAGGGTAAAATATAAAATTTGATCATCTAATGGAGGCAGCCAATAGAATGCTCTCATGCTCTTTCACCAGTCACCCTGAGAACCTGCACCGAAGACAGATGAATGGAAGATCACCAGTTGAAATGTGAAATGACCATATGAATTTTGCAGAGATTAATGGATTCATCCCTATTTGCCTAACAGCAAAAGTGAAACCGCAAAAAAAAAAAGAACAGACATTTCCTTCCAATATTTCTAATGGTGTCAGAACATAATGAAGGGGATGTCTCCTTCCAAAATGGACTCCTTGAGTCTTGTTCTCCATACCAGTGGTATCACAACAGATGTGTGGCCAGTGCAGGCTGCACAGGGTGACACCCTCAAAAGAGGGGTGACACTGCACCATCTGAGCCTCCATTTGGCAATCTTTGACCCATTACAGGTTCATCTGCCTTGTGGTCTTGCCTACAATCATGTTTATGCTGCACAATGGCAAGAACATAAAACAACTGGTCCCAGAGTGAGCCAAAGATTACTGAATGGAGGGGGTCTGGAGGGGGGCTTTTCACATTTAAAGCAATGTGATAGCCTGGAAGGCTGGGGTCAACTTGATAAGATCATTGTGTCACCCCTGAACTTCTAGAATGCTGAGATGCTGAAGGTACATGCCATACTCTCCCTGCTAACTGGGTAAAGAGGCACATTTTTCAAGTGATACCCACTTTCACCAATGAATTTGAACAAAATTTGAAATAGTGTCAATTGCCTGCCATATTCCAAATAGCAAATATCATTTCATAATGTAACATACAGCCAGTTATCAAATACTAAAGCATGTCAATTAACAAATAAAGGCTGCAATCCTAACCACACTTTGACTTACTTCTGAGTAGACCTGGTTAAGATGGTGCCCACAGTCTCACCCCAAGTACTAAATACTGGTACATACCAGCTATTTGATGGTATCTAATATTTAATGTTGCTGTGTGTCAATTGTCAAATGCTGGCAAAAATCAAATGTTGGTATATATATATATATATATATATATATATATATATATATATATATATATATATATATATATATATATATATATGTTATAAAGTAACAGCAAATATCAAATAGTCTTGTTAAATATTCAGTATTTGTTGAACATTTTAATAGTATTTGGAAAATACTTGAGCAACATACTTGAATATTCAGTATTCAGTATTTGTTGAACATTTTAATAGTATTTGGAAAATACTTGAGCAACATACTTGAATATTCAGTATTCAGTATTTGTTGAACATTTTAATAGTATTTGGAAAATACTTGAGCAACATACTTGAATATTCAGTATTCAGTATTTGTTGAACATTTTAATAGTATTTGGAAAATACTTGAGCAACATACTTGAATATTCAGTATTCAGTATTTGTTGAACATTTTAATAGTATTTGGAAAATACTTGAGCAACATACTTGAATATTCAGTATTCAGTATTTGTTGAATATTTTAATAGTATTTGGAAAATACTTGAGCAAATACTTGAGTATTTGGAAAATACTTAGACAACATGTCTGACATTTTCTGAGGACAATTTCAGATCAGTAGCAAGTGTCTTCTCATTGATAACAATGTAGCACCCCCAGGAGACCTCAGCTGCTAAAGCTAGGCTTGCCTTTGCAATTAGCCACTATTCTTGGGCCAGGCTTTACATTCTGATTGGCAGAGGGAGGAGGACGGTCTTTAAACCAGACTGCCAGGCATGGCACTGTGGGAGTGAAACATGGACGAGTCCTGACCGGGGAAGGAGAGGTTCTATTTAGAATATTGTTTTCTTTTGGCACAATCATAAACAGCATGTTTCCCAGCGCACTTTGCACGGGTGCTTGCCTTTACAAAAGGGCCATAAAGCGCTTTGCAAGATGACATAGCACTTGCCTGTGCTGGCCTGCACATGCCGGCAGATGGAGCAGCAGCTGCCGGAGAAAGTGAGTTCTGCACTGAGCAGCACAGAGGTGGAAGAGGTAGGGTGGCAGGGGAAGGCGGAGGGGCCGGAAGAGGGCCAGGGATGAGAGTGATCTGGGAAGGGGTGGGATTTGTGACGCTGGTGTGCACCACATCCTGTCCCCCTTCCTGGGCCTTATCTGATGACATGGGGCAATGAGAACATGGCACAAGCAGCTGTGCACGTGCAGGTCCAAGTTGCCCCATTGTGGCCTTATGTGGCCAAATGTCCCTTTACCCTGAGAAGACCTTCATCAGCCAAGACTCCCACACAGGATGCAGCACTGGGTGTGCTGGCACTGATGCACTGCTGTGTGGGAACACGTGCTGGATTGAGCTGTCTATAAACCTTGAATCAGGAATGAGGTCTGAGAAGGGTATGGAACCCATGGCTTCTATGACTTCATGTTATCATCCATTCACCTGCTTTGCTTGAAGTATTTTTATACCTCTTGTCTCCTAGAGCTTGTCATGTTTTTCTTCCACCACTGCTGTTGTCCAGAAGCAACCTGACAAGAACAGTAAGATCAGGGTTGCAATCCTATCCACACTTACCTGGGAGTAAACCCCATTGACTATAATGGGACGTACTTCTGAGTAGACGCGCATATGATTGGGTTGTAAGAGTACAATGTCTTAATACTATGAGATATGGCTGCTGGAAGTGAACATCAGTGGTAGTAAATTCTATCATTGCCTATTTTAATGTGTTCTGATAATTTTTTCAGGGGTTTTGTAGCCTGTGGCTGTAGTTGAGGAGCTAAAAAGGCCATATAATTACAACACTAGTAAAAGAGCCATGTGCTGGAACAGAAAGGCTTCTGTTACTGTGCAATTCTGTGCATGCCTCTTCATTGGCTGTACAAACTTATGTGTGATGGAATGTGTGTGTGCATTATTAGCCATACCTGTGTGAACTTGATTTCGATAGTCGTTCTAGTTATCCCCCCCCCCATTCCACTCCTTCCATAAAGTGAAAGGAATTTAGAGATCCAGAAATAACAGTTTTGTGCATGGACATTCTGCATCATATGTACTGTGAAAACATGGATTCCTTGCTCCCCTGCACATATTCAAACATATGACCAACACTGACTGTGTACTGAAATCTAAATTATATCACTGAAGCTTTGCTTGCAACATAATTAGTTTAAGTTTCTAGTATTCTAAAAACTGTCAACTGAGAGCTTTTGATGACTTTTTATGTTGGCTCATTTTATTATTCAGAACACAGTGCTAAACTGGGTGTCCCCATCGGACAAAAATTCTCTTATTATCATGCATATTTCAACCAACAAGTCATGAAACAACATTTGCTAGGACCCTTACAAAACTATCCATTTTAACTTTGTCTCCAAAAACTGGGACATGGGCAAGAATGAGGCTGTGGCCTTCAATAATTTGAGTACAAAATAACAGCTAGTGCTTTCTCCTGTGCCTAAAATGGCAAAGTTTAAAGGTTTCTTGCAGTTAAATTTGTAATTTTAAAGGGAAACTTTTTTCTTTCCCTTTTCACTGAAAACGGACATTAGACACAACCAAGCAGGAAACTGGACAGTCCTCACTGAAGGAGGACTCACGGAAAGAAGCCTGTAGAAGCCTCACAGAAAAGGACTTAGTACAAGCTTTGTACAGTTCCAGTTTGTCTCATCAGTAGCATAGCTAGAGGGGGACAAAACAGAACATTTTCCGGCACTACACCATGCAAGTGGCCCCTCCCACTTCCTGTCAAAACCATTTTGGGCACAAACAGCAATGAGCAGGCACTTGCCAAACCGAACTGCATTTCCTGTGTGTTGCTGTTGCTGTTCTGAATGGCTCTGAGTGGGAAGGGCGCTTAAACAGCGCACTGTGGCATCTGCAGTACTTACTGTTTTGCCCCCACCACCAGCCACACTGTTGGTTTCCATGAGGCCGGCATGAGAGAACTTGCCACTGGTTTGTACCCACCCAGTGCTTTCACACTTGTACAGTATTTTTCTTTCTTTCTTTGTCCATGCAGCTAGACTGTTTTAAAGCGGATAGCTGAACATTTATGGGCAAAATGATTTGGTCCAAATGCAGTCGCTTTATCCCAGTGCAGTCTGCAAAATTCCAGAAGCCTTTCCATGTCATGCATACTGGACAATGGTTGGCACTCTACTGGCCTAGGATAACAAGGTCTTAATAGTTAGCTTAACTGGAATAAGACTTGCAGGAGCCAGGAGTTTCCTAAGAGTACACGATAAGTGGGTCGAACCTAAATGTTGAGCTTTAAGGAATTCCAAAGTTAAACAAGCATGAAATATTATTGTTGAAGACGCCTGATGTGAGCTATGTTGTCTTGAACTTTCTCGGTCTCGCATGACTTAATACCTCAGGCAATATGTATTGGTTTGGAAGACTGTAAGTTCTATCTCACCTAACCACATATAATTAGGTGAGAATCTATTAGCCATTTAATATACCCTGAGGGGAATTTGGAAAGGTGAGTGGAAAGATATGTACAGCAATGTACTGTGTGTATAGCACTGTACGTTGACACAAGTCACAGATACACAACTTTTTTTGTTATATTTTTGTGAATCTCTTAGGCTGCCACCCTTACCTGGGAGTAATCCCATTGACCTCAATGGGCTTACATCTGAGTAGACTCAACAGTAGGATTATACTGTTAATATGTCAGTGGGACGTCAACATTCTTAGTTCCTGTTTATGCAATTTATCACTACAACCATTGTTGGCTATGTTAATAACTATTACGGATGTGAGATATTCGTGTATACAGGCAAATGTAAGTGGTCAGGTTGTTTTTATGACCAAAAGTTGTGCTCGCAAAATTCCATTCACAAATTAACCTCTGTAGTTTGGGAGCAGTCACGTTTACCCGTGGAATCAGAAAAATAACCGCTCTGCATGACTAACAACACAGATACACCACCAGTGTTACCTCCTTACTGTTTAAGCTGTTCTTCTCTTGAAGAACACACTGGGGACAACCAACTAGGAAGCTCTCCTGCACAAGCTCCATTTTTTTTTAATGTTTTATTTTTTAGTTAGTTCTGTGAATGACTGCATGCTTTCCTTCTGCAATGCTATTTTAAAGTGATAAATAGATATATTCAGTCTCACTACTGTGGAGAAAATACACATCTCCCACCTATCATCCATTATGTAGAATATCATCCTACTTACTTCCTGCATTCAGAGCATGTGCTCTACATACTTCTCTCCCACTTCAGTCTACCGTGAGGACCACTATTCCATCCTGGCTCTTTGTATAACAGTCAGAGGCGTAGCTAAAGTGGACAAGGGGGTACCTTGCCATAATATAACACTTTGGGGATATCTTAAATGCCTCTGAAATGCACTTGTGGTTTCCTTTCCTTCCTTTTGGAGACCTCTAAGATGTCATAGGGGGGGTGTTAAAAGTTTTTGAAGGGATGTTACAAATTTTTGCGCCCCTGGGTGTGAGATGCCTTAGCTATGCCAATGATAACAGCATAATTGTCTCTTCTTCATCCCTGAAGAAGAATGATGTGAGTGGGAAGAGTTGGCATCCTTCAGTCTCGGAAGACTATGGTGTCACACTCTGAATGGTGGTTCTGGAACAGAGTGTCCTCTCCAGTGCGCGAAGCCTGGGTAAAGTAGGTATGGAGGATAGGCTGTTACCCATGCAGCAAATCCCCCCTCTCCACGTCGCTGAAATGGTCCAATGGAAAGGCAGAGGCCAATACGGTTGGTTCCAGCGCCGTCGCAGGAGTTGCCAGAACGTGACTGTGATCAGCCGTGAACTGCCTCAGGGACTCCGGCTCTGGATTTTGCCTCGAGGTTGACTCCTGAAGCCTTTTCCATAACTGGATGTAGCCACAAGGCAGTGGAGGTTTGGGATCAGAGTTTTCCTTCTCTCAGATGAGCTGCCTTCCCAGGCTGATGAGCCCCATCTACCCGGTGGCTGTTTAGTCTCCTCTTACGACAAGTACAGCCAAACTGAGGGCCTATTCTTATCCCCAGCCCCCAGGGGAATGAGTGGGAAGAACTTAGGTATATATAATAAAGGTGAATGTCGCTTAGCGAGGTTCTGATCAACGATAAACCACATATATGACGTTCTGCCATTGATCTCTGCTTTCCCAACCCGAAGCCTCAGGAGCGAGGGGAGCTGTGCTTCCCTTGCCTATGGAGGCTTTTCTGAGCCCCACAGAAGCTGCACACCTCTGCCTTCTGAGGAAGGAAACCAGAAGTGACATTTTAATGCCTTATAAGCCTTTTAAGGCCCAGGGAAGCCCCTGGAGGACTTCCCTGAGCCTCAGGATGTCTTATAAGGCATAGAAACCAGAACCAGAAGTATAATTTTTTTCATCCAAAATGGCCATTCTGAGCCCCGTAGAGGCCACAGGTGGATGTGCATTATCTCTACAGGGCTCAGAAAAGCCTGTACGCTCTGAGGCTATGGAGGATTCACAGGCAACCTTCACAGGTGTCACACAGGCTTCACTCACAGCCTTCAGGGTGTCACTTAATGATGGGAGTCAGACAACACATGCCCATTGTTAAGCAATGCTCACTTGTACAATGTTCTGTCTTGACAGCACAGTGCTAGGTATATCCACTCAGAAGTAAATTCCATTGAGGTCAATGGGACTTACTCCCAAGTAAGTATGCATAGGACTGTAACCTGAGTCTTGTTTCACTTCACATCTGTTTCAAGATAGGCAACTCGGAATGCATCACTGGCTTCCCTTTGTCATATTATATCCCAATCCTATGCCTGTCTACTCAGAAGTAAGTCCTGTTAAATTCAATGGAGCTTATTCCCTGAAAAGTATGTTTAGGATTACAGCCTCTCAGCCCAATCCTATCCAACTTTCCAGCTCCGGTGAAACCGCAATGTAGCCCCGGGGTAAGGGAACAAATGGTCCCAAACCTTAAGGAGGCCTCTGTGACGGCACCCCCAACACAGCAGCACCAGCACTGGAAAATTGGATAGGATTGGGCTGTCTGTCTCTAATGACATTGACAGCAAAAGGATGGAAAGTTAACTTTTTAACAGTGTTTCAAAGGTTCTCTGCCTTCGGAGAATCCATTAATTTGCAGTCTGGGGCCCATGAATGTGAAGAGAGTCACAATTTGCAGTTTGCAAGTCTTAGTAAAGCTTTTGCCATCTCTAGCCCAGGAGATCCATCTCATTCAAGAGTAATGACAGATTCTCATCATAGCAACGGAGTAAGTTGTTCCTCCTGTTATGAATAAATAACACATCTGCAGCTAATTTGTGGATCAGTGCGCGCCTGAGCCTAGGCGTGAGAAGAATCTAAGGTCTGTGGCTGGAAAATAGTTCATTTGTAGTGCAATCCTGTGCATGTCTACTCAGAAATAAACCCCATTGAGTTCAATGGGATTGAAATACAATCGTGCACCACTTAACAATGGCGATGCAGACCGGCATCCCATTGTCCAGTGGTGCTTGATGTTATGATGCTTGATGTGAGGTGCTTTTCCTGGGAAACGGAAAGTTATATGTTTTCACCTGAAATGGGCAGTCTGAGTCTTGGAGAGGCAGTGCGCAGTCATGCACTGCCTCTCCGAGGCTCAGAAAAGCCTCTGGAAGTGAGGGGAGCATGGCTCCCTTTGGCTTCAGAGGTTGTGAGGGGGTGGTCAACAGGGGCCAGCAGCGACTGTTGGATATACAAGCTGTTGCTGGCCACAGCTTCATTAAGCAACACTCAGCTGTGTAGGATTTCATTCACACAGCCCAATCCTATGGGTACCTGCCACTAATGGAACATCATTATGTTGGTGCTGTGATTTCAGTGACAATGCATGCGCATGCAATGGGGCTGCCAGCACAAAAGGCTGGTGACCACAAGCACACTACCAGAGCACCCAGCCACCACTGGAAGAAGTGAGTTGGCACTGGGGTGGGCTGTGGGAGAGGAGGGGAGGATTGGGGCAGGGATTGGGGCTGCTGGGAGGTGTGTCAGAGTAGGGCAGGGGGCAGCTATCAGTGGCAGTGGACTGCCTATATCCTGTGCCACCCACCTGGCCTTGCCACATCCCCTTGGGTCCACTCCGATTTGTCCTGTCGAAAAAGCTGACACAGATCCAAGTAGACCCATTGGGGACCATGGCAGAGTGGAGTAGGTACATAAAAAATTTCTTTCACTCACCTTTCTGCCACGTCTGGATCCCCAGGTGGTCCATTAGAATACAGCAGAGCCAGTACTGGTGTCACTGCAAGCTGTTTGCCGGTGGGGCAGAGGATTGGGCCATAAGTCTTGAAATGCTTGGCCAGAAAAAATACTTGACACAAATTGTGTTTTAGATGTTTAGATATTTCTTTAGCCCTGAGCCAGGAGATAAAATACTCTGTTAAAGAAAGAGGAAATGAAGGTAGTAGGGGGTGCCAATAGAGAGAATTCATTATTTCAGAAATCTCAGCCCCTGGAATGGGATATCTTCTAAAATGTTCCAGCATTTTATTTTCATGCCTTGCTCTGCTTCTCACTTGATGTAATTTAAACATTCATGGGATGAATCATGCGAAATCTCCATGGGATGTACCATAAGGAATGTCTTCATATATCTGGAATATAAACATTCATTTAAAAAGATATTTAAACAAAGCCCTGTTGGTTTGAACTGGGTTGGGCATATTGCAAGCATGAGGTTTTCTGGGGTCCAAAGCAAAGAAGAGTAAGACACTCTTGAGGAAAGTGATATGAAATCTTTTCTGGTGTCCACGAGAGCTTAATTGAGTTTGGACAGCATGTTTCATGCATGGCAATGGCTGGAAGGACTTGTGGGGGCTGTTCCCAAATGCCTTTCAGCGCAATCGAAAGAGTGACCGCCAGCGCAGACTATCGCAAGGTGCCGTAAAGCATGTTGTGACAGAGTTGGGAGTTAATAGCACCAGTGCAAAGGCCTGCACTGTCCTACCAGTGACAGTACAGGACCCAGTGTGTACTGGAGCAGGTAAGAAGAGGAGGGGCTGGGAACAGTGGTGAGAGGGTGGGGAGGGGGTGTAATGGGGCAAGTGTGGAGTGGGGTGGATGAATTGGGCCTGGAGGAGGGTGGGATCGGTGACATGCCATATTCTATTCACCTTCCTTGGTCAGATCTGCTGACCTGGATCCACTCAGACTTGTGCCAGCGATTTAGCAGGTGCATCTCCAAGTAGATGCATTGCCACAGCTGACAAATATCCCCTGACCTCGAGGAGATCTCCAGGCTGCAAAACCCCTCTGTAGGATACAGTGCATGCCATGCTGGTCTTGCTGCATCAGCATGGGGTCCGTTCAATAGGACTGGGCTGCCTGAGAATGATACATTTTAAGGAAACAATGCTGTCACATGGTGAGACGGTGAATTCTCAAGGTTATGAAACTGGATTGAAAGAAGCCTTTGCAGTCCTTTCACGTGTCATGAAACAAGTACTGGATCAGTGGATTTGCAAGATGAAGGAGCCTGACCTGTGCTGTTTGGATTTATGCCAGTTTAATCATCAAAAGAGGCCCAGTGATGGAGCAAGTAGGTGGGGCATTTAGGTATGTGAAAGCATCTTAAGATATATGTACTGAATAGAACTGCATTGATAACCCTCTATGATGCCCAGTAAAACAAACATCTATCTTTTATTAAACTTTTCAGCTTGGCTCTAATGAACTCGCCACATTCCTTTTGCCGGCTCTTTTAAGGGAATCCTTTTACAGTCCTAATCTGCTCTGTAACCCTTTTAGAGGAATCTTTTATTTCTTATAAGTCTCAGGCATAGCGTAGCTGGGGTGGCAGCAGTCAGGGCAAAGGCAAGTGGGAGGGGATGCTAGCATGGCGTGCTGCGGCACCTGAAATACCGTGCTACCCCCCTGATGCTACCCCACATGCCTTAGGAACTATAGGCTTACCCCCTCCCTGAATGCATTAGCATCATGCAACAATGAAGATTCCGCTGGACCATGAAATGTTTATAGCAGAGTAATGTGTCCATTTGACAACATTTAGACTGGGCCAGTCCTTGTCTTTTGGTGGCTTGCAGAGATCCTTCTTGGAGTAGCTAAGTCATTTTTATTATTATTTAATGGGGCTGCATGATTAATGACTGTGGCTGCATCTACTGACACTATATCACCTACCTAGTACATTTTTAAAGCAATTATAATTTATAATTTTAATGCAAATGTTGAATAAAAACCCTTAACACCGCTTCCTGCAGTTCTAACTTTTGGAAGACATGGAAATCCGCAAAAAAATAAAACCATTTTCTCCCAACTCTAGTAGCAACAAAGTCAATTTTACTGCCAACTAAAATTTTAAGTTCACCAACACTGATTTTTGTTGAGATCTCTGGTTTATGTTTCATAAATGACACATGCAGCATTTAAAGGAGGTGACAGAAAACTGGAAATCCACCTGAACTTTCTGTAGTGCTGTGACAACTTGGTCAATCAATGACGCTGCTATTTTGAAGAATTGTACTTTTGATAGAAATGCTCCTGTTAATTTCTTGGCAATTTTTAAGTCCATGACATAGTTATTAAGTGACTCAATTATTTCAGACTCCTGGTGCATGAAGGGATTTAATGATCAAAGGGTGGAATGTGCAAAATGTCAGATTCACAAGCAGATTGGTCCTCGAAGAGTTTTGGGAAATGACCTAGTTACCCGAAGAAACCCTAAACTTGAGACGATTATCTCACAGATACTGGTGAGAATATAATCTGCTGTACAAGTTCATGGAAAATTCTGTCCTATCTGTTCAAAGACACAAAGCCCAGAATACATTTAGGGTGCAACAATGTTCATTTAGGCCTAGAAAATTATGCAGGAAACTTGAAAAATGTGTGAGTACTTTTCTGGTAAAGGCTTTGAAACCAGGAGGAACTTATAAACTAGGGCAAGGGTCGGCAACCAGTGGCTCCGGAGCCGCATGTGGCTCTTTCAGCCATCTGCTGCGGCTCCAGAACCCACGCACACACGCACTGCGCTTCGCAGCTGGGCCAGCCACTGCCGGGACTTCCTCTGGGGGAAGCTGCGTGCAGGAGCCTTGGCGAGGCTGCCCCTTCCCAACGTGGTCCCTCCCCTGCGCCAGCTGCAGCCCTCGCCACCCCAGCCCTGCCAGTCTGCTCCAGGCCCGGGAAGGACAGGGACTCCCTCTCCCGCTGGGTGCTGGAGCCGTCATGTGACCGCGTTGGGCAGCTGAGACCCTCCTCCTCCTGCGCACCATGAGTGAACTGGAGGCTGGGCAGCATCCAAGTCGGTGCCAGGTAGAGCTCGGGCTGCTGCTCAACCTCCTCTTCTGCCTGATCCTGGTCTGGACCAAAGACATCGCTGCCCTGGCTGACTTCTCAGGTAAGGGACCCTTGGCCGTGCCCTCCCATCTCAGCAGCCCAGGTAGGGTCAAAGCATTGGCAGCGGTAATCCAAGGTAGGGCATTGCATGGGGGTGGGGTAGCACTCTGGGCAGGGTCTGTCCTCAATACATGGAGTGAGATATGAACACAGTATAGACTGACACCTTTTCCTTTACTCCCTGGTAAGGCAGGTAATTCAACAGGTGAAGCATGAAGTACAGTGATAAGAGATAAAAGGTTTTACCTTTGGATTTTTTACCCACTGTCAGCCCAATCCTATGCATGTCTTTTCCGAAGTAAGTCCCATTAGATTCAATGGGGCTTACTCCCAGGAAAGTGTGATTGGGATTGGGCTGTGTGTGTCTGTTAAGAACCCTCTAGAGCCCTGGCAGAAAATAAGAAGGGCCCGATCCTATCCAGCTTTCCTGCACTGATGCAGATGTGTCAGTGCACCACGCTGCATCCTGTGGTGATGGGGTTGTCACAGAGGCCTCCTTAAGGTAAGGGAACGCTTGGTGGCAAAGTGGAAAGGGAAAGTGGAAAGTTTTGGTGGAAAGTGGCAAAGGGGGTGACAGAGCGCCTCTCTGTCACCCCCTTTGCTAAACAAATTCGTATGTAAAAATATAAAAAAACTTTATTAATGGGAGCTGACAGAGGAGCGAGCGCCAGCCGACTGCCTGTGTGGGGGAGGGTGCGTAATCAACCGGGGTTTTAATACCCTGACCCCCCTTCCCACGTGCAGCCCTGACCCCCTCTCCCATTCAACCCTGACCCCCCTTCTCGCAAGCAGCCCTGACCCCGATGCAGCCCTGACCCCACGTGGAGCCCTGACCTCCATGCAGCCCTGACTCCCCTACCCACAAGCAGCCCTGACCCCATGGAGCCCTGACCCTCTCTCCCATGCAAACCTGACCCCTGTGGAGCCTGACCCTCAAGCAGCCTGACCCCCCTTCCCACAAGCAGCCCTGACCCCCTCCCTTTTTTTGTAAAGGTAAAAAAAACTATATATGCAGTGTTATCTTCATTTTAGATGTCAAAAGGGGTTTGTGGCTCCCGAGGTTTTTTTTTTCTACAGAAAACGGGTCCAAATGGCTTTTTGAGTGTTTAAGGTTGCCTACCCCTGAACTAGGGAGAGCTTGAGTGGGGCCTCAGCTGCCCCTTATGCAAATATCTCCCATTTTGAAAAAGAGTTCTGTAATTGGCTTCCATTCTTTTCCATTTCCAAACTAATACTTGAACCATCATCCCAAAATTAAGTAAAACCTTCTAATAGCATTAAGTAAACATTCGAGTCCTAAGTTGTGATGGAAGCAGGCAGGCCAGAGGACCTGCGCTGCATCCAGCAGAAGTTTGGGGCAAAAGCAAGGGGAAGCCCTTACACCGTGTTGCACTGCAGTAGGCCCCAATGGGTCTACTCAGATCTGCACCACCTGATGAAGTGGCAAAAAACCGAGCAGAATGGAGCCGCACCTTGCTGCCTGGGAATGGAGTCAGGATCTGACATAACCCTCTGGGGTTAAGTAAAACTGCGAATAACCATGGACACCTCCCCAACTTTTGGAGGTGAAAGGAGCTGGGATCCTCTCACCTCTGGAGGGTCTTCTAGGGCCTGCAGAAGCCATGTGCGACCACCCAGAATGGCTAAAAAGGCTCCCCCCCCCGCAATTTATGGTTCTACCATAAAACCAGGTGACATTTTTAATGCCTTATAAGGCATTATAAAGGTCACTTCTGGTTATATCATAAAACTAGAAGTCACTCCCCCCCCCAATGGCCATTTTGAAGCATGCAGAGGCTGCTGGTGGATACTTGTGGCCTCTGCAGGTCTCAGAAAAGCCCCCAGATATGAATGGAGCACAGGCAGGTTTGGAGAACTGGGGGGGGACATCCCCCAGTAGCTGCAGTTTTAATTAACTGAGGGTGGGCTCCAGAACTGAACCCCCACGGATACTGGGACATGCCTGTACCGGCTAATCAGTAAAGATATTTGGGGCTGAATAAGTCAAACTTTCAATAAAATGAAATGGTTTTATACTTTCCCCTTGAATTATCCAAGAATTCCAGCAGAGGGCAGTATTGCCACAGTTGAATTTGTAGTTGACTGTTTGGAAGCAGATGGTTAGGATTTTCCTAATAGAAAATACATCACACACACAGATTGAGAGAGAGAGAGAGAGAGAGAGAGAGAGAGAGAGAGTCTAAACTGTGCAATGACTAAAGATGTGCATTTTTGCTCTATATACCAAGGACTGAGAAGTAGCAGCCTGTTGTAGTTTTCCAGTTCATCTACCCTGTACATACATGTCGTGAAATACATACAGTACAGCCATAAGCACCTCACATGATCTGGATGTGGGCTGCACATTATTTCCTTTACAAAGGTAAGAAAAAATGTAACATAGCAAATATGTTTTTGCGTGCTTGCAAGTATTTCTATTAGCCATTTTTAAAGAGTCCTTTAAAGGACTCCTTTAAAGTCCTTTAGCAGAGTTGGGAACTCGACTTGGATGTCTCGGACTCAAGCTGCGAAAATGCATGGTTTTGGGTGACTGGGCAACTGGCAAGTCGCGCGCATGGAAGACTTGACTCAAGGACCCCTTGACTCTCGTCCCCACATCTGCTGACTCGAGTCTGCCTGTATCTGGGAGTGCTTGCTTACCGTTTTCACAGTGTGAAAAACCTCGTGGGGCCAGCGTTCTGACTCGGTGAGCAGCAGGAAAGTTCCAGCCAGGAGGCAGGAAAGGGTTAATGTTGCAATGAATTGAGGGGAGGCAGGACTGGCCTCTTTTCCCATCTCTGATAGGAAGGAAGGAATGGGTGGTCATTGGACAAAGGATGGGCATTCTGATATTTTCATTGGCTGAGGAAGAGCACCTTAGCTCCTTCTGGCTTTCCAGATTTTTTTTTTCCAGGTTCCTATCACTATACTGGGTGCTCAGTAGACTTTCAGGGACTGCAAATGATGAAAGGGGCTTGTAAAACATCTGGCAGACCACATCACTTCATCAGTGGGCTTTGGTTGATGAGTCACAAGCTATGCAGATGTGTGTTAATGAGACACATCTACCATATGGCTTTTTCCAACATTATTTAGATGATATGGATACTGCTACTGAAGGTTTTCAATGGGCTTACCCTTTCGAGGTGTAAGGTGCCATTGGCATTCTATATTGTTTAAGCAATTCGAAGGATAGACCAAGCAGTTCCTGGTGTTTTCCAAAAGACTGATGAGTAATATGTAAAGCAGCCCCCATTCTTTTCTGGCTTTTGTTTTTTTGCTTTGTGGGTGAATGCCACCTTGTAAGGAAGTGACCATATGGGCTTCTCCACAACAAGATTTAAAAAACATAGAAAAATGCAATAAGTCTCTAGGCGCAAAAACACACTCAGTATCACTAGCAATTTCCGGACCTTCCAGCCCACACTAGAGGGAGTCAACAGTCATCTGTTTTGATGCAGAGCATGCCAGCTCTGTAAATGTTCAGAAGGCTGAAGTGTGGGATAAAGAACTGCTTAGAAGAGTGAGCTCTCAGCTCAGTTCTGGCAGCTGTAGTTATTTATTCCTCCTGGTCAATAAGAGGAACAATCATTTCAAAACTCCTACACTTCCTCGGGTTCCTGTCAGCAGGAACTGCTCAAACAGCCTTTGGTCTCAGTTGCTGTTTTCTCTCTTCGTCACTGCATTTTATAACTCAGTAAATTTGTAAAAGGGTTAAAGCAATCAGGGAACTGACAGATGAGAGGTCTGGTGCCAAGATTATGAGCTGAGATGACATTCATGGTCTTGGCTCAGAATGGTGGATTTCCAAACTGAGAGCAGGGCTGACCTTAGGAGCTGCTGGGCCCAATGCAAAACATTTTTTGCAGGGAGGCCATACCTGCTGCCCCCCCCCCAACACCAGGATGAGTGTCCATGGTAAAGCACCCAGGAGCGGTGGCACTACTTAATGTTTTGGGGGAATTTCAAGCCTATTGGACACAGGGAACTTTGGTTCCAAACAACACAGTCCTGGAACGTGCTGGAATCCCTAGCATGTATGCACTGCTGAAACAGAGACGCCTGCGTTGGCTTGGTCATGTGGTGAGAATGGATGATGGCTGGATCCCAAAGGATCTCCTCTATGGAGAACTCGTGCAAGGAAAGCGCCCTACAGGTAGACCACAGCTGCGATACAAGGACATCTGCAAGAGGGATCTGAAGGCCTTAGGAGTGGACCTCAACAAGTGGGAAACCCTGGCCTCTGAGCGGCCCGCTTGGAGGCAGGCTGTGCAGCATGGCCTTTCCCAGTTTGAAGAGACACTTGGCCAACAGTCTGAGGCTAAGAGGCAAAGAAGGAAGGCCCATAGCTAGGGAGACAGACCAGGGACAGACTGCACTTGCCCTCAGTGTGGAAGGGATTGCCACTCCTGAATTGGCCTTTTCAGCCACACTAGACGCTGTTCCAGAACCACCTTTCAGAGCGCGATACCATAGTCTTTTGAGACTGAAGGTTGCCAACATGGACACAGGGGTGGGTGTGCGGGCTCTCCAGTGACAATGCTCTTCTTGCTGCACATTCCTCACAATGCCTTGGCATGGAAGATTCCCTGACTGTCACCTACAGTGAGGGGCCACTGTGGGTGCTCTGCTCACTGCCCCAATGTAGGGCCCTTCCAGGCACGGGACTCAATTTGGCCCAATTTGTCAAATTGCCATAAGACCAGCCCTGTCAGGGACAGTTCATTTCAGGAACCCCCCTTTGTTTTTTTACCCCCATCCATCCACCAGCCATGCTGAATTTGTCTTGATAGTTCTGTGACTGATGGAAGTCTTTTATGGATCCAGTAACACTTCTGCTACAGTTGACAGATAAAGCTATGAGTAGAATTGTAAGGAAATTGCTCCAAGCTCAGGCCCACAAAAGAGCTCACCCCAAAACAGCCGTGTTTTTTTTTTTGTAACAAAATGGATAGAGAAAAAAAACAACAACCCAAAACTAAATCTTACACACCCTTCATCCCATCCCCAGCAAGAAATCTTAGTTTCAAGCTGGAAGTCTGATCTAGAAAGAACACTTGAACAACACATTGACATAAGCAGGGTAAGAACCCTGAATTCTTGAAGTTTATTGTAAGTCACTTTGGCAATATTTGACTGTCCGATTCTACTGTCTTGGTCTTTCACAGGTAAATTTCAAGCACTGATATGTAAAGTGACCATTTTACAGCCTGACCAAAGCAACTTTTCCTCCTTCAACATGGTAAAAAGCATGAGATTATGAAAACAAACAACTACACAAATAGATATATAAAAAAATCAAAAACACTGTATCATACATGAACATTCTGACAGAGAATAAGATTTTATATATAAATATTTATATACTTCATATATTGCAATGATCACAGTTTCCTGCACTGACTGATTTATCAAATAAAAATGCATTAAAACAATACTGGTTGAGTAACCTTTCACATTCCTTGTGATCTCTTTACAACCCTCTGAGATATCGTGGAAGACAAAATACAAACAGAGCTCCTGCTTGTTCAGTTTCTAAAATCAAAACAAGACCTATTATCTGCAGGATCAGAATCTAGGCTGGTCTGTCATGGTTCTCATGGGGCTTACAACTAAAACAGCCTCTGTGTGACAAATAAGCCCCAGTCTGGCCATATTAGTTAAAAGTGCTGACCACAGGACTGTCCTCATCACATTGAGGGTTCTGCTCCTTAGTCAGTGATCAGCAAGAATATTTGTTTTGGTTTTGGACATTTTAATCTCACCTTTACTCCAAGGAGCGAAAAGTGGAGCATGTGATTCCCGCCCCCCACTTTTTTTAAACTCTTACAACAACCCTGTGAGATAAGGTAGGCTGAGAGAGTGACTGGCACAAGGTGACTCAGTGAGCTTCTGGCTAGAGTTGGGACTTGAATGACAGTCCCTACTCTATTCTCATTCAAGTCCCTTGACTAGGGACATTCAAGTCCTTTGACCAGTCCCTTTGACTAGGAAACTAGGAGAATTTTTCTCCTACAGTCACTCTAACCACTACACTACCCTGGTTCTTCACATCTGACAAGTGTGTAGAGACTCTCAACATAATCACTCATAAGCATTTCTAAATGCTGAGCTGGAATAGGGCTTATTTCTGGATGCTGTTTTTGGCTGTATTATGTGCACCAGGTTGTGTACCGTATGTCTACTCAGAAGTAAGCCCTGCTGATTTCAATGGTGCTTACTCCCAGGTAAGTGTGTATAGGATTGCAGCCACAGAGGGGCTCCAGAAGCTTTTTTCACATAACTGGTAGGCACAAAGCTGCAGTTTGGTAAAGCTGGGAGGCCCAGTATACGTAATTGAACAGCTAGTCTAGACTTGCTTTTCTCGTGAGTGCAGCACTGCCAACTGGTGACATTTTCAAAATTGCCTATTATGGTAAAGAAGCCATTTTATTGACATGGCTACTTTTTACTGCTAACAGCGGCAACCCTCAGATTGCCTGTAGACTTGTGATGGGCCTGTAGATCTTGCAGAAAACCAGTGGTGGCCAATTCTTGTAACAGGCAAAGCATCTGTTTGAAAAACAGTTGAACTTTTTGTATGACCAAGAACTCCTCAGGTTAGCACACCTTTATTGCCAAACATCCCTGTGATCTTCTTTCGATTAATATAATTTATTGCTTAATAAGTAAAATACTTACGAAGGTTGGTGCTCACAATGTGTAAAAAACCTGATTTGAGTGTCCTTGTTAGCTTTATGAATAAACATTTAAAACAACAATTATTTCATTTATTTTCTCTTTCCTTTTGGGTCTAGGTATATACACTATACATATACATATTTATATTTATATATACACATGCAAAAGTTTGGCAACTGTACTTGAGATTTCTATTATCTCAGGTTTTGGACAATTTATAAATATTCCAGTATTTCTCTCAAAATAGGGTACATTATATTATACAATTCACCATACCCAAGGGACAAGGATAAGTTCTTGAACTCCTATGTTGTCTTCCAGAATTCTATAAACTGTGGTTATCAAAACAACAATTGTCGTAACAGTCTGTTTTGAAGACTATGTACATAATTAGCTCTGTGCAACCCCGTCACACATTTTCATTCTAACCTGGACCAGAAAAGCTCGGCACAGGCTTTGATGTATAAATAACTCTCTCTCTCTCTTATAAAAGGGTGCTTTAAAATTCCATAGGGTCCTAGTGGCATTACTAGTAAAGTCTTTGAAGTCTTCCAGTTATTGACTAGAAGAAAAGTCCCCTTCTACTTGTCAAAAGTCTTTTGGATGTTGGTGTTCAACCACTTCCAAGAGTTAAAGCAAAAATGAAAAAGAATAACTTGATGTTTTCTTCTAGTTTAATGCTGGTTGGAACCTGGAGAGTTGTAAATCCAGTCCAAAACAATTAAAGTCATGCTCCCCATCATAAAGATTATGCCGATGATGAGAAAGATCAGGGCCTGCAATGGAGAAGGTAAAGAAAAATTTCCAATTAGTAATGAAGAGATCTGAAAGCATCTGAAGTTCTCTGAAGTACTGAAGGGATCCGAAGCAATATTGATGGCTGCTGGTCTACTTACTCCAATCTTCTGAGGTGACCGTAAAGGTTCTTTCTTGACAATCCGGAGGTAAAAAGCAGCAGGGAGAATGAAAATCAGCATTGTGGCTGCAGAGGCTCCTGGAACATGAAACAAACAGTAAATGTGACAAGAGAGCATGCTTAGGAAGAAAAATGCAACTGATTTAGGTTAACTTCTTTCTTCTGCATCATGTTGTTTACTGTCGTTATGACGATTTACAGGACAATCCTATATATGTTTGCTCAGAAGTTATGTTCATTGTCTCAATGGGGTTTACTCCTAGGTTAAGTGTGTGCCCTTTTAAATTGCAAGTTCAGAACCTGCAGATTTGTCTCACCGCAGGTTCTGAACCCATGCTGAAAGGCCCCACCTGACCTCCCAAGCACAACTGAAAGTGCCTTCCATTTGTGTCCTGGAGGCTTTCTAAGGCCCAGTTTGTAAAAACCAGAAGTGACTTTCTGATACCTCCAGGGGACTTTCTGAGGCCCGGGGAGGCCACACATGGCCTCAGAACACCTCTGGATGCAACAGGAAGGTGCTTCTGGTTGCATCTGGAGGTCTGACCATGAATGTCATTATCCAAAGTTATTGGCATATGTGGGGTTCCAGGAATGGAACCCCCGCAAATGCCAAGGGCTGACCTGTACCTTATTGGTTGTTCATAAGAACTAGGCCAGAATTCTGAGGTGATTTTTATCAGATGCAAACCAGCTAAGTTTCATGCACTCTTGTTTTGGTTTAGAATTTTGAGTTCCACTGTACAACTATTCCAAATAAACAACTTCATTTTGAAGAAAGACACAGTAAGGCAAGGAAATATTATGCTTTTGTTTTGTTTCTGTAAAAAAGCATACCTATAAATCCAAAGATATCTCTAATAGTAGGGACAAAGATTACTAAGAGGTTGTTAAGTGCCAGGATGACTGCAGCAATCAGTAAATGTCTTATCCAACTGAAAGGTCTTTTGGGGAACAAAAGTGTAGTAACTGAGGTACGAATCTGTAAAAAAAGAAAACATGGTATATCAGCATTTTTAAAAAAGGATTTAGGAGGCACTTCAGATATTTGTGCAGTAAAACATTTTAATTAAAAATAAATAGGTATTTTCATTCATGCTGCTCTTAATAAACAATTTACTGCTACACGGTCACTGTGAAATACACGGGGCATCTTCTACATTCCTGGGAAACTCTTGAATGTTTGCAAAAGGCTTCCACCCAGGCATCCCATCTCTAGATGACATTGGGCAAAAATGGCAGCGATAAATCAGTCTCTTTGCTCTGCTTATGAAAACCTCCCAAACCTGAATGCCACTTCTGCAGCGTTCGTACTTGCAGAGATAATAAGTAGGTAAAAGGTCAATAGCAGTCCCTCTCGGCAACTGTGGATAGTGTTACACAGCAGCTAGGCAGTCCTCTGACTAGCTAAAGAAAACTGAAGGGCAGACCTGAAAGGGACAGATTGTATTCCTTCACCTACTATGGTGGGCTGAGATCAGGGTCCTTAAAAATCAGTGGCAGCTTTGCCTTTGATTCCAGTGGCATGCAGATTACAGATCTTCCTGTTTTGTTTTTTTTACTAATTGGAGGTTTTTCCAGAGTTAATGTGGCTGTTCAGGAGAAATTGCAGAGGATATGGTTTGTTTATGCCATATGTACCCTGGAGATATTTAATGACTTTCTGTTTGGGGCTTCACATGATGCCTACATGCAATAAGCACGTGGGACTTCGAGAACAAAATGTAACCTTTATGCACTGCAATGGAATATTTCTTTGAGGACCTTGTATAACTGTAACTTGAGAAACTCAGGACTGCTGATAGCTGTGGTAGTGCAGAACCGGGGAGAACAGACACACATTGTCAATGACACAGAGTCTTAACTTTGTCCTCTGCGTGGCTGCTTGGAGTCCCTTTGCTGAAGGGATGGGAAGCAGGAAACATGCCATAGCCCAGGAGTGTCGAACCCGTTTCATATAGTGGGCCCAACAGCATTAATCGTGCCTGCTGAGGGCCGGAAGTGATATTAAGTAGGAAGTGATGTCATTAAGAGGATGTCGGCCAGAAACAAGCACGTTATTCTCACATAGAAACTCATTAGCTGCAAATGCAGAGTGAAAATGTGCAAATTATAATTATATTTTCAAGTTATGTGAGAGGCCAATTATCACACTGGCAGTGCCCAATTATCCCGCAGTCTGCCCTTTTAGCAGCTGCACTTCTGCCACAGCTCAGCAGCCAAGAGGTGGTCTGTGAAGTGATGCCTCGCCAGAATTAACTCTGCTGAAAGGGTGGTCCACATGATAACAGGCTCTCCCAGCACCTTGACAGCGTCTCCCTCTCTCATCCCTCTTGTTGTGCCACTTTCCCTACAGCATCCCTTGCCTTCTGAGGCCTTCTTCCACCTCTCCCTCCCAGAACCATGGCAGAAGTGGCGCTGCTGGAAAGGTGGCACTGCTGAAAGTGCTGGGAGAGCCCAATTATCACATGGACCAGATAATGAGCTTCTGGGAGCCACAACCTTGACATTCTGGTCATGGTCTAAACATCACCAAGAGGCAGTTTCTGTACTGAAATTCACCAGGCTTTTTTCCTTCACCTTGTGCTCCAGCTATTTTGACTTGAATATTCAAATCTCACAAAAATGGTTGAAACTGCAGCTGTCCCAAATGTTCTTAGGAACCTTCTCAAAAAGCAGGGTAAGACAGAACAAGGAGAACTTGAGCCATAGCAAAAAAAAAATACAAATTTTTTTCAGTGAGGAAAAATGTATGTCAGTTGAATGTGTGTGGATTTATAAGTGCTTCGTATGGCTGGATTATGCCCTCTATAAATACTAGCATATAAGTAGTGTGCAATTAAAAATTTGTATCAGAGGATTGAGGACTTTCTGCAGCATCCTACAGTCATTACATCAATGCTGCAGGCAAATACATTCATGCAAATATAAAGACCCAGTGAGAAATAGCACTATCAATGCCCCTCAGTCACTTTAAGACCATATGAATAACATCCCAGGTGATCCCCAAAGTAGCTGAGGAAATTATAGAATGTTTTGTACCTCAAAATGTTTAGTGTTTTAAATTATCCATGATTTAAATTATCCAAAGTATCTTAGACCAGCTAAATCTAAATTCAAATTTTAAACAAGCAAACAAGCAGCCAGGGCTTGATTAGCTTAAATGAATGTATTGCTGAATAAACAAATGGAATACCAGGCATGTAAGAAGTCATGCATAAACAGAGTTCTCAGGTATGGTCTGTTCAAATAGGATCTACAATAGTCTTTTTGACTTACAGGGAACAGGACTATTGGCACAGTCAGGGTTACAGCCACAAGAACTGCAAGGCGGACCATTAAAAGCAAGGTGTCAAAAGTGTACACTTTGGTGTATGTATGAAGGAGCTCATCTTCAACTTCTCCTACAAAAACGGAACAAAGAAAGTATCTCAGGCAGATTCTCATTCATTTTAACACAAAACACCCAGACTGAGCTACCTCCAAGAATGAATAAAGAAGCTATATATACTTGAACAGAATAGATCAGGGGTGCCCAAACCCCAGCCTGGGGCCACTTGTAGCCCTGGGGGACTCCCAATTCGGCCCACGGGGAGTTCCCAATCTTCAATGGGTCTCTGGCCCTCTGGAGACTTGCTGGAGCCCGTGCTGACCCAATGCAACTGCTCTCAGTTTGAGGGCAACTGTTTGCCCCCTCACGTGAGCTGTGGGATGAGGGCTCCCTCCGCTGCTTGTTGTTTCACGTCTGTGATGCAGCAGTGGCAGCAAAGGAAAGACCAGCCTTGCTTTGTGCAAGGCCTTTTATAAGCCTTGAGCTATTGCAAGACCTTCATTCATTCCTATAAGTTCCAACTCTAATATATTCATTTATGTAAATTTGTGTAGATGTATTCAAATTTGAAATGTAAATTAATTCTTTTTCCCTGGCCCCCAACACGGTGTCAGAGAGATGATGTGGCCTTCCTGCTAAAATGTTTGGACACCCCGGGAATAGATTAAGCATGCAATCGCACCACTCAGCTGCAAGAAATGAATTGAGCCAATGCAGGCAAAAAGCTGTGCTTTTTCTAAACTCTGGTTAAGATTCAAATGTTCAATGAAATCATGGCAAAACTTATTAAGACTTGGTAGCATGTGCAGGAAGGCATCACTGAGGATTACTTATTACCTTACAAGCAGAGAGGCTGGAGAGGTAGGGAAATTGCCTTGACCATGGCTTAGGAATTCAGCAATTACACTTAACCGTGGTTAAGCCATTTCTGCCCAACACTGCATATATGCAACAGGGATCGAATGTGTACACCTGTGGGCTGGGCAAAAATGGGTTTAGAAAAACAAAACCACTTTTATATCTTTCACATTTGTATACTGCCTTTCCGCCAAGGAGCTCAGGGTATGTAGATCCTCCTATTACTTTTCACCTCACAATGATCCTGTAAGGTAGGTTAGGCAGAGAGACAGTGACAGGCCTCAGGTCACCCAGTGTGCTTCATGCCTGAGCAGGGATTTGAACCTGCGTTTTCCTAGCCCAAGTCCAATACTCTAGCATTATGTCTGCATATGGCCTTGGTCACTGCTATTTCCTTCATCGTGTGCCAGTGCTCAAAATGGGAGAAAAAAGAAAGTGGGATAGCTTCATTTCAAATTAGTCCAGATTTATTTAGGTTTGCTGAAAAGAAGTTGGGTAGTTTTAATCTTCCTGAAACATCATGAGATGCCATCCCCACCTCCATTCTGACTCTTATTCTGAGCAAAGCAGCGTGTATAATGATATTCCTTCCTGTACCACAAAACACTTCTCAAAACAAGTAAAAGAGAAATGGAATAGGAAATAAAGACACTGAAGGGCTAGTATAAGGAAACAGTGATTTCTATAATTAGAAAGCCTTTATAGACACTAAGTTTTCTAGACTGTACAACCCAGCGATTTTCAACTGGTATGCCATAGTGTCTCTGTGTTTCTTCCTCTGTGGCAGAGGGAAATGGACAGATAATTTGTTACTACAGACAGTTGACCTAGAAATAGAGCCACAGAAGAGTCTTCCGGAAGCCAGAAGTGACATCACAAGAGTTGAAGAGCACAGGACAGTGTTTCTCAAAATGTGGCTTGGGATGCAATAGGTGGGTCGTGAGCCATTTTCAGGTGGGTCCCCATTAATTTCAATATTTTATTTTTAATATATTAGACTTGATGTTACCGTTGTATGTGATTGCATCTGGGGACATGTTACAGATCTGTACTTTTAACAGACTACTATGTATATGCTTTATCAATGATAGTCTAAAAAGTGGGTCCCAGTGCTAAACATTTGAGAATCACTGGCATAGAGAATATCAGTATGCTGTAAGAAGAAAAATATTGAAAATCGCTGGTATAACCGTTTACTTCAAGAAAAAGAAAGTGAAAAGCCAAAACCTGCAATTCTGAGGGGAAAGTACATTTTAATAGCAAAGAGTGAAAATGTGTCTTGGAAAGACAATCCAGAAATACAATGACATGCTACAAGAATACTGAGCTAGACACCAGCTCAGAGAATCTGAGAGTTCTGCAGATTAGCCTAGACTTACCATAAAATGTAAGATAACCAAACAGGGCAGCAAGTAGATACATGATGAGCATCCCAGTGATGGAGAGATTAGAAACATTTTGCATCCGTTTTCGTGATCGGCTGTGGACAAAAAAATGTGAAAAATCAGTACATCTCATTATTACACAAATTTTTATAAGGAAGAAAGGAATTGTTTAGTCTTCAACGTGCTACAATATTCTTTTGCTGTTTTTGCTGCAACAGAATCACATGGCTACTGTTTTGGACATTAACATAAATAATATGCTAAAAAGAAGGCAATTCTGAATGAGTGGCATTCTGAAAGAAAGCAGAAAATTGAGAAAAAAGCTTATCTTAAGGTCTAAAAGGAAAATCTATCATCGCAATCTTACTTTTTAAGTTCACTGTATATGGGTAGCACTTCAGGGTGACACACAAATGCGAATGCAAGAATTGGAATTGTGTAGGCAGTCTGAAAAAAAAACACAATAAAGCTCCAGTTCAGCAATGTGAATGCCTTCATGTTGCAACTGTTTCAGGTGACACGCTAGACAAAACAGCACAATGAATAAGAAGGGCTGAGCAAGCAATTAGCTACCCAATGTCGTCTTTTTGGTAGCAGGGAGTCTGTTGACAGGATGAGAAAACAATGGCTTGTGCAATAAGGACATCTGGGAATCGTCATGGGGACAAAAGTTACAGCAGGTATAGTTGCTGGCTATTGCAACCTTTGTATACCCAGAAACACCTTGCAGTGAGAGGCACAGAGAGGACAAATCCTCCTCATTAATTGGAATGGACACCCAGGAAAACCTGACTCTTAAGGGGGGGCCCAATGAAGGACAAGAGCTGGAGCACTGGCTGTGAAAAATTGGCCACACCTGTTAACTCCTGCAATGACTCCTCATTAAAACAGCTCTGAGCCTCCGCTCAGAAAGAGAGAAAGAAAGGAGAGAAAGAAGTGAGTTTCTTTAAGCGAATAATTATTAACATTATTATTATTTTAAAAAGTTATAGACCACTTGTCAACAAAACAATTTACAGAGAAAATAGCAACTAACTAAACAGTTAGTTTAATGAATGAGCCATACCCGAGAGTTAAACACAAAATACTTGGGTTGGCACTTGTCATCGCTCTCTCCATGGGCTTCATATTCTACTCCACTTTGATGAAGTTTATCTTTGGTTTCTTCAAAACTGGAATACTGCTTATTGGTGCTGTCCAGCATAAAATTCACTCCCAAATCAGCAGAATTGTTGGGTAATGTCACTACATGTAATGGAACTGTGGTGTCATTGTACGACCAATTGCCAACAGCATTGTCCAGCACCGGGAGAGGGCAGGGTATCTGGGATTTCTTGTAGATTACCTAAAATAAAGAAGATAAATATACATCAAAGGATTGAATGTGTGAAGTCAGCAGATGAAAAGCTGAATCTTGTTATAAGGTATTCCTACCATTATCTCTAACACTTGCATTTGGCTAGATTCTTTTTTTAAATTTGCCTTTATTTTAAAAAGCAATTAGTCTCATTCAGCTACAGGTAATGTTGGCATCCTTCAGTCTCAGAAGACTATGGTGTCACGCTCTGAATGGTGGCTCTGGAACAGAGTGTCCTCTCCAGTGCGCGAAGCCTGGGTAAAGTAGGTATGGAGGATAGGCTGTTACCCATGCAGCAAATCCCCCCCTCCACGTTGGTGAAATGGTCCAATGGAAAGGCAGAGGCCAATACGGTTGGTTCCAGCGGCGTCGCAGGAGTTGCCAGAACATGACTGCATTCAGCCATGAACTGCCTCAGGGACTCCGGCTCCGGATTTTGCCTCGAGGTTGACTCCTGAAGCCTTCTCTATAACTGGATGTAGCCACAAGGCAGTGGAGGTTTGGGATCAGAGTTTTCCTTCTCTCAGATGAGCTGCCTTCCCAGGCTAACAAGTCCCATCTACCCGGTGGCTGTTTAGTCGCCTCTTACGACAAGTACAGCCAAACTGAGGGCCTATTCTTATCCCCAGCCCCCAGGGATAAGAATCTGAAGGTCCCAGCTGTAGGTCCCAGCTACAGGTGGGACCTCAGTATCTACTGATTTGGTATCCACAGAATCACCACTGATACTGGGGTTCACCTTTAAATGCCTTGTAACAAGGAAAAAAGCACTAAAATCCAATTTCCCATCTTCATGCTGTTAAAAAAGAATAATTTCATTCCACCAGATTCCATTATTCACCCCACCTAGTGGTTGAATGTGGTATAGCGTCTGTGCTGATGCATTCTGAAGCAACAATGAAGGAGCAAGAAACCGGGAAGTGGGTGTTTAAAGCTATTTTTCCACTGATCTGGTATCCACTGATTTTTTTTTAAATTCACTGGGGGTTCTGGAATGGAATGGAATCCCCAGTGGATAAAGAGGCACAATGTATATGCTGCATATATGAGTGCCACAAGGTCTTTTAGCTTACCACATGGCTGTAATTTTCACCACAGTCTCTATGTAAGAGTCAAGATAAAGATGTTTTTAAAAATGAATTTGGTTAATGGATTGTTTTCATTTTCTAACTGTGCCTACAACCAGAGAGCTATTCATCATCAGCAAACCAGAGGATTGAATGCTTTGGATTTTAATTGCTTCCATGCTGATTTGCTCTAGTACACCTAAAGATTCAAACGTACTTAAGATATATAAATGGGTCATCTCTGCAACCTGGATGTGACAGTGCCACCATGTTGGGCTTCTAGTCACTTCATGGCATAGCTGTACCATGCAGTAGTCTTATGGGGGCAATGGAAGGGAAAGCTCCTTCCCACCTTTTTGTATTACTCAAAGCCAGGGCTGGATCAAGTGTTTGTATTGGGAGGGCTGTCATGAAGAAGTCCTTGTTAGGCCTAAGTTGGCATGAGAAGCCTGAACCAAACTAAGAAAGAGTAACTGAGAAGTTGCTAGCAGTTCCCAGCTGCAGGAATGTGGGTAAATAAACAAAGAGGAAGGAATGTGTTGTCTCTCCTTTGATGGCCAGGAAGGACAGATAACAAGAATTACGACCAATTGGAGTGCCTGGCACCTCAGCAGACAGAGAGTCTCCTCATCAAGGGTGATGGAGTGCAGCTGTGGATCTTCAGTTGGGAGGGGTAAGAACTATGAGGGGCTAGCAACATGACCAACTTCGGGAAGGTTCTGTTCATCAAGGGTTCTGATTGGACAGTCTAATAATTATGAAGTCACCTCAGTACTATTAGCATAAGAGGTATAATAATGAGTGCCCAGGGGGTGTGTTGGAAGTTCCTTCTTGGACAGAGTCTCAGGTGCAACGATCTGCACGCGTGTAAGCTCCATTGTCCTTCATGGGCACCTGGCCCCATAGGTAGCCCTGGAGCTAAGAGATCTACAAGAGTAACTGACCCAGGTGAGAGATAGGTATTAATAGAGATACATAACAGCTAGCTTTGTTATTTTATTGCTGATATGTTTCCTAGATGTTTATGCCTCTAGCATTTGCTGCCTTATTGTAGAGTGTGTAACCTTATGTACTTAACAAACTAAAATATCTTTTTCTAAGTTGTTTCATTGTCTGTTGGGGACAAAGTTTCAGAATCCTGCCTAGCTGTTCAGCAAGCTACCAAATACTCGTTGAGGTCTAGTGACTTGAGGACTGAGACTTCAGTTGGAGAAAGAGCTCAGTGCCTGCAAGGGATAGCATTACACCTAGAGGGTCTCAGTGTCCCTGGACTGAACTGGCATGTACAGGGTGGTGGCAGTACTACCGGGCAAGGAGCCTTCAGGGTTTTAAGGTTCAAAAAACCAAGAACCCTAAGTCTTCAACCCCCCTTTGTCTATGACAGGGGCCATGAGCACTAACTAAACTTCAGAGCTGAGGTTAACCAGGAGGGTAGATCTGGACCTCTTGTTACACGTCAGTGATTTTCAGTCAGTGTACCACAGTACACTGGTATGCTGTAAATGGCCTGTAGGTGTGCTGCGGGAGTTTGGGTATGGGTCATTTATTAGTAGGGCCACTGGGTGATGCAAGTGTCGTGTGCCTTGTCAATTGTAAAAAAAAAATTAGATTGTGTGCCTTTACAAGTTTAGTGCTTTGTCAATGAAAAAGGTTGAAAATCACCAAAGGATTCCATTGGCATGTGGACAGGTGCATTAATGTCAAAGTCCTATATATGTTAGTCCCATGGTTTATATCTTTACTTACCACACTTAGAAAAAAAACCATGCAGGTCAGTGAAAATCCACTCGTATAACCAAGATACCCTGCAAAAAAAAATGTGAAGGTTAATCCACAAGTGCAACTGGTGAACTCAGATGCCAGAGATGAATAATCATGTACTACTTTAATAAAGCAGTAGATTTACCTAAATTCTTCAGAAGTGAAAGTGGAAGAATAATTCCAATGCTCACAAATATCACAAGGTAGTTCCCATTTAAATACCATTCCCTAGTATGAGAAAATAAAAGAGTCAGTGACATTAAGGTTATAAGCAAATAGACAATTTTGATTGAATTTTAGAAAATGGAATTAAAACTATACCCAGAATTCTCTTGAAGTCCTAAAAATGCTCTGATTACTTCTGGAAGTTCATACTTAATAATAAAGAGGTAGCTGGACATTGCTGAAATGACAAATATATTCACTTTGGTACATTGCTTTTCCAGTATCCTATCTTACCTAGTTGAAGCTATTTAAATACAGAAGGGCTGTGGTGGACTCCACTCAGCAATACTAGAGGGTCGTTATAGAAGGATTCCATTTGCAGTCTGGTTCAGGACAAATTGGAACCTCCTGATGAACTGTACATTTTACAGAGATATTCGTGTGGCTATCATTTCCCCATTACTGGATAGGCTTCCAGTGCATACATGACAATATTACACCTACGTGCTGTTATCAGGTTCCAATCCTGCCATCAGGATGTTGGAATGTTACAATGTTACATTGTACATTGTACAATCTTACAATGTTGCTAAGTCGTTGCGCCTTTGATTAACTTTCAAAGGAAGATGATAGGTTGTGGATTCCTCCAATTTATATTGTGATGTTTTTGGAGAGATGACATACTTTATGGGAGGAAGCATACATATTAATTGGGTTTTAGCTATAGTATTCAACCCATTTCTGCCCAGCCCACAGATGTACATGTTTGATCCCTGTAACATATATGCAATGTTGGGCAGATATGGCTTAATGTATTTGGGTCTGTTTATATTCCTTATATTGGCTGTATTGTTTTTGATTTTATGCTAGTCTGTGACTGTAATAAAGAAACTACTACAAGTATAACCTAATTATTCACGGATTTTTCACCCACGGTTTTATCTTAACACAATGAGAAGGGCCTTTAACAGAAAAAAGTCATTTTATGCAGGAAAGGGCAGCTGGCAAACAATCAATCAATCATTCCTCTCTCTAGGTGCTTAGAACAGCTTCACTCTGAGGAAAATGACCCCCCCTTCCCCCAATACGTGAAAGAATGCAAAGTGATTATCACACCCTCTTTGCATTCTTTCCCAGTGCTGCACTCCCGCTCCCGTTGAAGGGAGGGGTCACTGCCTCAGAGTGAAGCCTTTCTAAGCATCTGGAGAGAGAATGATTTATTGATTGACTGCCTGATACCTCTGTCCTGCATTACAAAGGTAAACATGGCTGTTTTTAAAATGCTGAGCAAGGGAAATTGTTTTGTAAATGGATTTCCTTTAACACGATTTTTGGGTTCTGGGAACGTGGGATACTGGGAACTGGGAACCCTCGTGGATACCAATCTATGCAACCATTCATTTAGGGTGAATAGAGGATGAGACATTGCCTGAAATGTTCACAACAACCAAAACATTCAGACAATTGGGTTTTCAGTTAAAGAGAAATGCTAGCTTTATTAGGTTACACGGGAAAATTAGTCATTTTGTAAATACCTGTGGAATACAGAGAATAAATATTACCCTCTTGCTTATGTAATTCCCTAAACTCCATTAGACAGTGGTGTTGTAGAGGCAGTGGCATCGCTAAGGCATTTGACACCCGGGGCACAAAAAATTTTAACACCTCCATGCCCACAGTAACACCTTCCTCCTCAATTTTTAACACTCCCCATATGACATCTTAGAGGCCTCCAAAGGTACTACATCTTGATGGGGTGTCTTAAGAGGCCTCCTCTAAGACATCCTGTCAAGGTGTGGTACCCAAGGGAATGCACCACGCCTGCTACCTGCGTTGGCTCCACAGCTTCACCATCCTTTGAGTAGAACAGTTCTGTTCATGTAGAATAGAAATTTATTATTATATAACCATAGGTCATTACGTAGTTCTGTTCATGAGAAAACACTGGAGCAGCAGCTGGTTCTAGAGTTGGGTCCTAACATGAAGGTTGTTATCACAGCTGACAATCAGTGCTTTTTGCATTTTTCACCGTGAATGGTGAAAAACAGTGCAGGTACCTCAAGACACAGTGGAAAAGTCGTGCCCATCCACACCTACTTACTGTGGTGGAGAATCAAGAACAGCAAATGGGGATGTGGACAGGTATTTTTTTCCCTCAGCAGTACTGAGCAAAAAGACCATCCATCCATGTTCTCTTTCACTGTTCTTGGCCACCAACAAGTCTGTGCTTATTACTCAGGTAATACAGGGAGATACAATTAACAGTCTGTTTTTATAGTACAGCATTCAGAACACCTATATCATCAACAGAAAAAAAACATTTCCCACTTACCTCCAATGTTCTGCATTGTAAGAGAAACAAAAGCACCAATTTTTCCAGGCCATCCAAATGCCTTTTCACCCAGTTTTTCATATATTAGTGAGCCTAGGAGCAGCAGAACACACAAAGAGAAATGTGATAAAAATGTTCTGAAGAGATAGCCATGCTACTTGGTTATAGCAAAAACAGTAGTCTCATGTCACCTTAAAGATTAAAGGTGCAGTTTTACCCTGTGCTGGAACAGGCAAGCCAAGAGGCTTGCGCTGTATCCACCATGGGATAGGGGCCCAAAGCAGCCAGAAGTAAGGGGAAACTTTCCCCCTTACGTCCGGGTAAGGCACATTGGCCCCTATGGGTCTCATGGCACATTTGCAACCCTCCTGGGCTGGCGTAAGCCCAAGGGAGCCTCTGGATTGCGCCCTAACACACCTATTTCAGCATGAAGTGGAGTATGCTGAATGAATTGGTTTTGTCTTTACGGTGCTAAAAAAAAATCACTGTTGCTTTTTTAAATTAAAATATTTTTGATTTATTAGATTTGGCACCAGTTTTAGACAATATCTTCAGAAAGTTATCTTCAACTATGAGATAAGACATTTTGGGCATGAGGCATTTAAGTCCACTGTTTGCAACAGGAAAATTAAATATATGCTCAAAGTTCTTCATGGAGATCAATGGAGTGTAAAAATGCTTAACTCTGGTCCCATGGCATGGGGGCTAATGACACTGTTGTCGAGGAGATTTCAGTAATGGAACAGCTGCATTTGTCCTTACATTACACCTGTCAACAGTGGGCAAGTTAACCCTACATTTTTGTCCTCCTGGTTGGATTGTATCTGCTTAAAATGAATCCCTCCACCTCCTAGTTAACAAATACTGTTTGTGCTTCATACCTCCTTCTTTGGCTGTCTTCAATAACAGGTGAACTGAATAAAGGGACATTATGGCTACAATAAGCAGCAAGATTCTGTAAAGAACAAAACAAAACAGAAAAAAATCTGTAATGGAGAATAAAGATTTTCTGGTGTCAAAGTTTTAGAAACAGGAGTGATATTTTCTGATTTAACAGGAGTGTTATAACAGGAGTTATACTCCTGTTTTTACTCCTGTTATAACAAGAGTATAACAAGTAACAAGTGTTACTCCTGTTATAACAAGAGTGATGGGATGAAAGGGTTCAAATATTTTATCTCATTCATTACAAACTATTTCAGAAAGCATTAAATGGAACTTGATCTAACAGAGTTGATTTGCTTATGATTTAAACACAGAGCACTTGAAGCAGTTAGCACTGAGCATAAGCAGGGGTAGGACACTGACCAGAGGGGGGATAGAATTGGGCCAAAAATCAAATAATTAAATGGCTCCCTGTCCCAAAAGGACTCATAATCTAATCTAAAAAGATGCAGAAGAACCCCTGCAAACAGCCTCTAGAACTCCCCTCACTTTCGAAGGGGGTGTGCACAGAGGGGCAGATCTGACACGTGGATAACTGAAACCATGGATACAGGATCAGTGAATATGGGAGCCCCCCTGTATATAGCTATATAGCTGGCATATCCAAGTGGACCCAGGGAGATGGATGAAGGATAGGAAGGGGGTAGGATATTGGATAGGGGGATAGGATATTGCCACTGTCAAGCATGAAAGGGACAGTTGCTCGCCTCACCTGAAAAGCGTCTCTTGCCCAGTTAGCAGGGGATAACTTAAGCCCATTGATTAGACTGGGGCTAAAGTGCAGAATTTTCATTCACTTTTGGCTTAACCCTATGAGGGTCTTGTACTATTGGAACTAGCATTCTGGCAGCAAAAGGTCCTTTATGGTGGTCATGACAGACCATTCAGGGGCGCTGAACCACTGCTGCAAGTGGCAAGTGATTGCAGTTCTATTACCAGTGGCCTGGAAAATAGCCCTGGCACCAAGAAGTCAGTCCTGGGGGCAGGGGATAGTTAGCTCTGCCTGAGCCTACACTGACTTTCCCATGCCTGTAACAGATTGATCATGGCAAGTATCTTGAAAAGCAGAGATATCCTCCAAAGCAACACTATCTACTATCCAAAGAGTTATCATCTTTTACTTTTATCAGTTACATTTAAATGGAACTCTTTCATGAGTACTAACAGAGCACATTTTCAATTTAAAAAAAATAATACAGGTCCAGCCTATTTATACAAGGATTTTTTTATACACGGATTTGACTCAACACGAATGGCCCCCTGCTAATGAGAAGGAATGTGTTGATCCCTGGAGAAAGGGAAAAATGCACCCCTTTAAAATCAGTTTAAAAAACTGAACAGTCCTTTAACAATAGCCTCTTTAATGAGAGAGAGAGAGGGCAGCTGGCTGACAATCCATCAATCCTTCTCTCTCCAGCGGACCCCTCCCTTCCCCCTGAGCACATGAAAGAAAGTCCATCACTTTGCATTGGTGTGGGGAGGGGCTGAGTGAAGCTCCTTTCTAAGCACCTTGAGGGAGACTGATTGTTGGATTGTCTTCTTAATGACTCTATCTTAACATCACAAAGGTCAGCAAAGCTGTTTTTAAATCAACAGAGCAAAGAAACTTTGTTTTTTAAATTGATTTGCTATAGTGCATTTTTTGCCATCCAGCATTTTGGAATCGTACCCACTTGAATAATGAGGCTCAACCTGTAAAACAATAATCTAAACATTGTTTTCAGTTTTCCCCTCCAAACCAGATGGTTTAATAACTAGACCCATTGGCTGAAATGGAATAATTTCTAAAAAGGTGTGTCTGGGTCTGAGAGGTCTATCTATATAGTTTAGAAGTTGCTCAGAAGCACCTGCTCTTGTCTGTCAAAGCACATGCTGTATAGATAGTGTATGGCAGCTTCATGTCATGACTGTCAGCAGTGCTAGAACATTTGGCATGGGCTGATTTTGGAGTGACAGCAAGTCTGTAGCCACATTTCTCTTCATGCTGTCTCAGATTTAGCGCCCTATGGACAGAGAGCATTTTCTAGTGATATTGCTTTAATTACAGAGATGCAGAATTAGGTTAGTTATTTATTCCCTGGGCAGACTGTCACATTACAATGTTGCTGTTAGTGTTACATGATGGAAAAATAAAAGAGAATTTTCAGGGCGGTTATAGAAATACAGAAATGCTGTAGGAACAAAAACTGTGATGAGCAGACAGTCTACTTAAGTGTAGCTTGGACTCTGGTGGTGAAAAATGGGAAGGTTATGTTTTTAGTAATACAAAAGGTGAAGCGTCAAATTTAGTTGGTATGAAAACAAGTACATGAGTATACCCCTTTACATAGCTGACAACGGGCTAGGAGAGTGATGGACAGTTTGAGAAGTTGATTGATCACATGACCAGGATTAGGGTGTTTGACTGGAGGCTGTACTATGAATTGAGTAGGGACTCACCTATATTATCCCTTCCTTCTGGGGAGTTCTGGCTGGTAGTTTGTCTCTCTGATGTAGGAGTATGCTTTTAACTTTCAGTTTTGTAGGCTTTAAGTCTTCTGTTCTAGGGGAAATATTCTTTATCCTTTATTTAGTAGGTTTTAGCCTTCTATTTTAGGGCTTATTTTAGGTTCCATTTACCAGATTTTAATTTCTTTTCTTTTTACCTTTGATAATGCCCTTCACAATGGAGAGTGAAACGACAGAGAGATCAAAATGGCATGGAACATAGTCTAGAAAAGGGTGTCAAACTTGTTTCATGCCAAGGGTTGAAGAAGCATTCATGATGCCTGCTGAGGACCGGAAATGATGTCATTAGGCAGAAAGTGATGTCATTATTCAAGATACAGGAGAGGCAATTTTCATGTGGCCTCTCATGAGTGACAGCAGTAACAGCATGTGGCCTTATAGCAGTAACATCTCAGCACTGCTCAGCCTCTGACAGCCTGAGGGCTGGATAAAAAGCTTCCGCGGGCCACATCTGGCCCCCGGGCCTTACGTTTGACACCCCTGGTCTAGAACCTTGGAAGCTTGCAATTACAAAAAGAGAGCTGCCATTTTGATTTTTACATTTGACTTACAAAAATATATAAATAAGTTGAAAGGCCTAGGCAGCAGAGTTGATTAGCAACAGACACATGAGACAGATTTGTCATGGAATCCCTCATGTCTATTTGAAAGGAAAGTGGTAATTATTACACAGCACACATAGAACCCATTTTTGACGCAAACCCATCTGTAAGTTGTATTTGGCCATGTGTACCTGTGTGCATACAGTAACATAAGAGGTGGACTACAGCTTTTATATACAGAATATAATGAGAATCTCTCAGGATAATTCAGCTTCATATTCTTGCACAAAATAAGTATTGTACTCCCACAAATGTGAGATTTTCACTTGAAACCTAACCCCTCCCCCCTCTCTCTCTATGTTAGTATGCAAACAAGCTTCTAATGATGGACACAGCATGTTAAATAAGTCTTTTCCCCATTTCTCCTGCATTACACCCCAGATACCTACACAAAAAGTACAATTCCAGTGTTGGCCATGGCATAGGACAACCCTAAGATGCCACTTCCCATGATGGCATTGCTCAAGTTAAATGCCGACATTCCAAATGATGTATTTCCTGGGTGCTGTTGGAAAACAATAACAAAATATGTTGTTAGTTGTGCTGGAAATAATGTCCAACATGTGATTCCAAGTGGCTATTTAATCTGTACATTTTTCCCAGTTAAGTTAAGGTGATTTTCACAGGCAATATGTAAAATGGCATTTTTATTTATCTGTCTCTGTAATTTCAATATACTTGTGGACTAAAGTGTACATTTGATTTAAAACTGGTCCTTTTCTGTATCCTGTTATGTAGTAGCTACCATTGTTAGGTAGCAATCCTACACACACTGAATTGGGAGTCAGCTGCTTTGACTATAATGGGACGAACTTCTGAGTAGACATGCATAGGACTGGGCTCTAAGTGAACTCCAGGGGGCAGTATAGCTACAGGGGAGGTGGTGCAGTAAGTATTGCAGGTGCCACAATGCACCATAAGTGGTCTCTCCCAGTTGCTGCTGGAGCCATTCCAGGAAGCAATGCACAGGAGTGCCATCACTGCCCGTAATGGCTCCAGTGGTGACTGGGAGGGTCCGCTTACACTGTGCATTTTGGCGCCTGGAGTACTTACCATGCCTCTCTCCCCATAGGTATGCCACTGACTCCAGACACACCACTTGTTACTACACAGAAAGTGGCATGGGCTGGAGTTCCAGGGGAAACTGGCAGAAAGTTGGAGTCGCCTTCTGGCTGTGCAGGGGGCTGTCTAGATGTCACCACTAGTACTAAATTAAATGATCAACAATTTGCTGCCTCTCAAAGGTGCTCAGGAGCCTGTTGTCACTTTCTCCTGATGGGGCTGTCTCTAACTGTGAGGTATTTCAAACAATGTCCATGCCAAGTAAGCAATGGACAAGAGGAACAATAGCAGAAAGCCTTTGTAGTTAACTAGCCCTAAATATAATTTGTTTCAGTAAAATACTTTGCATTAAAGAATGTTTTCCCAAAATAATTTATAAAGGGCATTCCAATTTATTTTCCTACAGCTCAACCATTACTCATAAACTTACATATTCATCCGTATAGTCTTCTAATTTCTTTTTACTCAGAAACCCATTAGTAAGAAACTTCTGACTTTCCGCATCATCAACAAAGTGACTGAAGACAAACACACACAAAAAAGCAAGGTATAAGCATCATTGCAATCTAGATTCAACCATTTATTATATTTTTATCGTGACCTTCATCGAAGAGCTTGGTGTCCATGATTCTCCTCCCCAGACAGGCTTTTCAAAGGATAAATGGTTCTCATGACAGCCCGAACAACTTATGGGCTCCACCTGTGCATGCTGTTGCAAAAGTATTGTAAAGTGCTGTGTGATAGAGTGTCTAACTGGCGCACTGGTGGGAAGGCCAGAGCCAACTTGTGCATGCCAGGGCTTGCAGGGATGCCTGAAAGAGTAGATAAGTCTGGCGCAGGGGGAGGGCAGGGATGGGTCGAACGGGGGGGGGGAGAGTGGCGGTAAGGGCAGAGTTGGGCTGGAGAGAGGCACAATTGACTGTGCTGGTGTGTGCTGCATCCTATCCCCCTTCCCAGGCCTGAACTGCCAACACTGATCAACCCGGACTTGTGCCAGTGATATCGCTGCTGCGGGTCCAAGTTGACCCACAGAGGCAGCTGGGGCTTACCCCAGGGTAAGGGGAAAATGTCCCTTTACCCTGAGAACTCCAGCAGCCAAAATTCACCTACGGGATGCAGGGCAGCCCATATTGGCACTGCTGCATTGGCACATGGTAATTTACTTAGGATTGGGCTGTAGAAATTCATTCTTGGCACATCTGCTCATTTATTTCCACGAAAGGAAAATTTGTTGCAACTTCAAATTTCAAAAAAAGTCATGTAAATTGAGTGGTAATGGAATTGATCATCATGTATTCAGATCTATAAACTGCACATGAACAGGTACATCTCACAGAATTTTTTTTTATATGGGAGGGAAAATAAACCCTCCCCAGGCTTACTCCTACAAAAATGGAGGCACTGCACTTAATTCATTAAATACAAATGGATGTTTTCTCAGCAGAACCAAATTGTTAATCATTTTGTTTATTTTTAACTGGTTCCTTAAGTGACATTCTAGTGCTTTTTTTACATTTCTTTTTGGTCCTGTCATTCATGCAATTCAATCCTTTCATACCTGCTAATAGTAGCCTTCTCGGGATCGCCCATCTCAGTGTAGTTGTCTTCAGTGCTGTCTCCACTGTTGCTTTCCTCATCGAGTTCTATGCTGACTTTTTGCAGTTCCATGCGATCCATTTGAGCGGTCAGCGATTTCCAGCACACACACACACAGACGCACAAAGAAGCGTCTTCAGTGTCAACAGAACTGTACCTTCTGCTTTAAATGTTCTGCCTCCACAATATGTCGATACTCGGAACACTCTGTTCTATAAACAGGACACAAAAGGACTCATTAGAACTTCCCTCAAATTAGTGAGTTACTTAATTTTTGGGGGGGGGGGGGTTGATAAACATAAAATAAAAAGAATTGTGTTCTCATTTGGAAAAATTCTGGATAAATTAAAACAAACCCTAGTGTTTCTTTGCAACGTGACATAAAGAACAATGCTTCCAATGTACAGCAAGCCAACTGTTTTCCTCATCTTTGTTAATTTATCACTTTAATGGCCCAATCCTGACTAAGCGGCACGCTGGTAAATGCGTGTTTCACTGGCGTGCCTAACCTTCACACTGTCAAAAAATTGCTGTAAAGCTTTTTGTGCCTTTTTGCTGGGACTAGTGCGGGCAGTTGCACAGACACCTGCTGGAGCAGGTGACTCCAGGGCAGGGGAAGGGATAGGGTGGGGAGGGGGTAGAATGGGGCAGGGGAGGGCAGAGCGAGCCTGAGAGGTTGGTGGCACCTGTGTGTGCTGTTTCCCAGCCCTCTTCCCGGGCCTGATCTTCCGACACAGATCCTGTCTGTGCCTCTTTCTTTCACACTGCCTTGTCAGTATTCCAAGAAGCCATCATGAGGAGACCCCTCAGAAGTCAGTATCCTCTCAGTATCCCCACAGGGATATCACTAATCATTTCAATCCTTTCCAGATTACACAAACGGTGAATCCCAAAATAAACCTCTGCTGTAAGAGCTGCTCCACCCACTGCAAGTTGAGTGACTGATTTTTTTTTCTTTCTGATATAAACAGGAACTGCCTTCCCTGCAGAGGACGTCTCCCAACTGCAGGCTTCGACACTACCTCTCTCTGCTTCATGTCTCCTTACTGTCTTTCTCCTTTAGATTCCTGCCACTTTCTTTTTGACCAGAGCTCACAATCACCAGCCTACTCCACTTCCTGACCAATCACCTCTCTGTCGTCCCACAGTGCATGTCAAATACAGGCCTATTTTAGAGGAACCGGTATTTTCAGTCTGAGTCACCAAGTTGATATTGGTATACTGTATTGGGAAGACTTGCAGTACAATTGACCTCATGCAGTGACAGCTTCTGGGTACAGGTACTCAATTACTGTATGCATTTTGTTTTTTGCATTCAGCAGGTCTGCTCTTTTCATTGAAACAAATGGGAGATTTGTGCAGAGAAGCTTTCCGTGTATGAATTGGAAAGCTGTGATGCTCTACTACTAATGAAATAGTACCGCAGCACTTAGCAGAAGGACACATATGGACACTAAGAATATGGGCTTATTACAGTCTTCACAGCCTATAATTAATATGCTATATTTGTAAAGAGAAAAGGTAGGGTAGAGGAGCTGCGGTAAACAATTATAAACATCTAATTCACAATCAAGCAATCAGACAGTGGCCGATATCAACATATCTTTCTAATAGATCCTACATTTTCTGCTGCATTAAATGTATGGTTCAATATATATATAACAGGGGTGGCCAAACTGCAGCTTGTGAGCCACATGCGGCTCATTGAAATATAATGTGTGGCTTGCGGAAATATGTTGGCTTTGTGCGTCACAAATAAAATAAAAGGTAAATTTAAAAAATTTCAAGCTTTATAATTATTTACTGGGTACAGAGAGCCCACTGGATTGAGTTTAATGTTCAAGGTGAGTAAATGTTTTTAAGAATTTAAATGTTTCTTAAATATTGAAGCTCTAAAATATCTCTCGTGGCTCTCAGACTTCTGAAGTTTATTGTATGTGGCTCTTATGTTAAGTAGCTTGGCCACCCCTGGTATATATATGTGGTGCAGTACTGTATATATCCCTACTTACTAGCCTAGGGAGTCAATCATAGACCATTTATACTAGTATGTAATCCATGCTAGACGTATATACAGATTGGTTAGCATCTTAATACACTTGTTACAAATTATTGACTAATTTATGCCTGAACAAAAACCCCTTATTTTCTATTTGATGAAATAAAACATGTATATGTTCCATAAAGAGGCATTTGCATGTTGCTAGTGCATCTTAGCACATTAATATAATAATAAAATATATTATGAACCAAATGCATAGATGAGTGTTTAAGTAGTTTTCTAATTCCTGTAGAATATGAAATACTAAAATACTGAGCATATTTTACAATGGCTCAGGAACTATTTCATTACTTACAATAAAGATTATAGTTAAGAATTAGCAATTTCAATACACCAGGCAGCAGAATCATAGTCATTAGCTAAAGAAATATCAACACAGGACACATAGTTCTATATCTGCCATCATAACTAAGTAACTGGTTACAGTGTGCCAGAAAATTAAACATCAGAAACTTCAAAGTAATAATTATAAGTTTGATCTTTGAAATGATGTTGAAAATAGTAGAGAATTAAAATGTACTAAAAGAAGCCAAAGCAGTATGGTTGTAGTTCTTTACTCTTCCTTTAGCCCCAAGTTATATAGCTGATAGGACTTTCCTAATTTTTCAGCACGGAAGATTAGTTACTAAACATGAACCTACAAAACCATCAGCATTCTGTTCTGTGTAAACGTGCCGTTCCCAACAAACAGACCATCACAAATTTATTTATAGCATAAGAACACTGGAGTAGATGAGTATAAAACTGAACAGTATTATTTTTCAATACCAGCTAAAAGTTAACAGCAAACTTTCAGTTGGAATGTAGATAGCAAACCCTGTCTTTTCCTTAAACTAAAAAAACCCAAAACATACCAAGCTGTTGGATATTATTTCCTACCAGACATAGTCCATGTGTATATTCCTTTCTGTGGTCACTCTTGTAACTGTGAGTGATCACCTAATTTGGAGCTGTAAGAGAAAGCTAGTCAGGTTTAAATTGCAGGACCCTAATTCCAGAGGTACAAGGAAGTCCAGATGAAGCAATACAAAACCATTTTGTTGTGCTAAGGGCATAAAACAGGTATTTTGCCTTCTGGCAAGCAGAATTATATTGCATAATGCCTATAGATTTAGTCTATATCTAGACCAAAAAAATGGTAAATAGAGAATTAAACACTTCTGAAATAAAGGTAATAGGAAAAAAAAAAACTAGTTACAGAAACAGGATTTCCCTTGCACACACTTTTGGGATTATCAGTTTAGTTGTGTAATGCAATGAAAAAAAGATGCAAAAATTCAGGATAGAAATGCTAATGTATAATTGTGTAAACCAGCCAAATTCATGAACACTTTGCTACAAAAAAAGTCCCTATTCGGACCAAACCTTACCATTCTGTCATGTTGCTGCATGACTTTCACCTAGGAATACTTTGGGCAGTTGCATCTGTTGCCTGGGGTCCCAGAAAGCAGTGCAACAGGATGTCCTGCAGACGTGACTGCCCAGAGCATCCGTCCGTCTCCTGATCTAGGGGAAAGTTATATGGCAACACAGTAAAACAGTAAGGTCTGCTCGTGGGGTGGACAGATTAGTCCAAACTCCAGATCTGACAAAGGCCCTGGTGTAAAGCATCCAGAGAAATACTTCCTGCAATGCACATTATCCTTTTCTACTAAAGGTCTGGCTCACAAAATGCATTAGGACAAGGATAATCACCCTGAGACTGCTATGGAGACTTTGCACTCTCAATGTGTCTGCAATGCATACCTCCATGTGCACCCACATCCCACTGGGACTCACTGAACTGGCGGGATACATTTTCAATATGGATGCAGGTGTGAATCTTCACTTGGGCCTTTTGCTATTGTGTGTGATTAGATGACCACATTTAGAATTGGATTGGTGCCAAAATTGAGGGTCTGGCTTTGTAAGGTTTGCTTTATATGGTTGACCATCCTGAGATAGGGAACTCTTAATGCTCCAGTCCTGGATTTGTAAGCACAATTATGGGGTTAATTTGATGCTGCAGTGAATTCAAACAATAGAAAATATCCCTGGATAATCATAGCCACATGCCTGCCCTCTGTCCATCACTAGACATAAGCTTAGTGATCATGACAAAAATAAAGCGACGCCATTACCTTGACTATACAACAATAGGGCAGAATTCAATATTCAGTAGGGATTGAATTCCCTAGTGAACCAAGATGTTAAATAAAATATGTGACTAAGGGAATGATCCTACCCAACTTTCCAGGACCGCTACAGCCACAATGCAGCCGCAAAGTAAGAGAACAAATGTTCTCTTACTTAGAAGAGGCCTCTGTGACAGCCCTCCCATTGCAGGATGTAGCACACGCCCCTTGGGCATGGCTGCACCGGCACTGAAAAATTGGATAGAATCGGGCCCTAAATAACCATACAAATACTTTGCCATCTGTTCTGTTGAAATACATGGAACTTTGGAGTAATAATAATAATAATAACAGGTATTTATATACCGCCTTTCTTGGTCTTTATTCAAGACTTTATTCAAGGCGGTTTACATAGGCAGGCTTTATTAAATCCCTTATTAAATAGGGATTTTTGCAATTTCAAAGAAGGTTCTTTCTTTCAAGAACGACTACATTCAAGGTGTTTCATTCCAATCTGGCTTCACATTCTGGCCTCCATCCTCCCACGCTCAGAGCAGATGGAATTGCTCGGCTTCAGCTTGTCAGCTGCTCCAAGGCCGCACGGTGCCGGTGGCCTCGAACTGGCGACCTTGTGGATGTTATCTTCAGGCAGACGGAGGCTCTACCCTCTAGACCAGACCTCCTGCCACAGTAAACACAGTTTAGGTCTAGACCAGGGGTGCCCAAACCCCGGCTCTGGGGCCACTTGTGGCCCTCAAGGCCTCTCAATGCGGCCCTCAGGGAGCCCCCCGTCTAAAATGAGTCTCTGGCCCTCTGGAGATTTGTTGGAGCCCACACTGGCCCAACGCAACTGCTCTCAGTTTGAGGGCGAGTGTTTGACCTCTCGCATGAGCTGTGGGATGAAGGCTTCCTCCACTGCTTGCTGTTTCACATCTGTGATGCAGTAGTGACAGCAAAGGAAAGGCCAGCCTTGCTTTGTGCAAGGCCTTTTATAGGCCTTGAGCTATTGCAAGACCTTCATTCATTCATAAGTTCATCTTTAATACATTCATTTATGTAAATTTATTCAAATTTAAAATGTAAATTAATTCTTCCCCCCCCCCGGCCCCCAATACAGTGTCAGAGAGACAATGTGGCCCTCCTGCCAAAAACTTTTGGACACCCCTGGTCTAGACTATAAGGCTGAAATCCTATACACACTTTCATGGGAGTAAGCCCATTGAACAAAATAGGACTTGCTTCTGAGCAGACACATATAGGCTCATGCTGTAAAATTTCCCAGCTCCAAAAACGGGTCAAAGACAATCCTGAGCCAACACCCTTAACTAACTAACTAACTAACTAACTAACTAACTAACTAACTAACTAACTAACTAACTAACTAACTAACTAACTAACTAACTAACTAACATTAATCCGTGGTGGTACATGCAAGCTCTGACAATGCTCCAGTGGAGTGTTAAGATACATGCATATGTTTTTGCATAATGCAGTGGTACTCAAACTTTTCTGGCCAGTGGCTCCCTTGACCCCCCGTGGCTGTTGGCCATGACTCCCCATCATGTTCCTGAGGGTTGGAAGTGACATCATTAAACAGGAAGTGGCCAGAAATATTAACTATATTAATATTAATTATATTAATCATATCATTAATTAAATGCAGATCTTAAAATATATTATTAATATACAGCAATATACATGCTTTATAAATGATCAGCTGCTGATCACTGTTGGAGACAGGATGCTGGAGTAGGTAGATTTTGTCTGGTCCAGGAAGACTCATTTTTTTTTAACTTTGTAAGCATATCAATAGAATTGTTTTATCAAATGAACTTTGTGAACAACCAGTCTGACCAACATTACACCCACCCACCGCTGTGGACCCCAATCCAACTAGTCATTTCCCCCATTCTCCTTGGATAGGATTGAACCTTTTATTAATTTAATGAAATTAAATTTTTCCAGCAGCTGGTAGGGAAAACAAAAATAGACCATGAAAATATATCAGAGCTGATAAGGGTTTGGTTAGGAAGCTGATTTGTCTCCTATACTAGGAGATGCACAGCCCAATCCTACGCATGCCTACTCAGAAGTAAGTCCCATTACAGTCAATGGGGTTTACTCCCAGGAAAGTGTGGGTAGGATTGGGCTGGCAATCACTTCATCAATGGCTGATAAGTATTCCCTTCAAATAGCAAGATTCATCACTTTAAAAATACAGCCTCTCCTCTTCAGTCAAACAACAAGATTAATAAATCACTTTAAAAACAGTACCCTTTTTCTGCTCCTGGCCAAGTAAAGTGTGTGCTTCTCTCCCCCACCCCCTTTGCCAACTGCATGGAAACAACTTTAAAACCCCTGGTGCTGGTAAAATAGGAAGCGTTTTATTTGGGGAGTGGGAGGAAAGCGGGAAGGTTTGGAGATTGAAAGGGGGGAGTGGAAGAGGGAGGGGGTTGAAATGAGAGATCTCACTTTGATGAGAAGCGATCCCAGGCTGGGAACTAGGAACCAACCAGACAAGGATCAAGGAGGGTTTCTTTCTGACGGTCAGCAAGGACAAGGACTGCAAAATGAGCATGCTCGGTACTTGCCAGATAGGGGTTGGAATCGAAGAACTTTGGAAACAACATGCAGCGAACACAGAAGGCGGCAGCCTCGGAGTGGAGGGAGAAGAGGGCGGGGTGGCAGCAGCCACTCTTGGAGGGAGCAGCTGAGCAACTCCTGTCTCTTCTGCTTTAAAAAAAGCGCAGAAGATGGGCTCGTATTCTGCCCAGGGGTGTGACTGTATCGCTGCGAGAGGACATCCTGCGCCTCCCCTTTGAGTTCCTGGCGCCTCCCTAAGGAGCCGCGCTTCACAGTTTGAATAACACTGGCATAATGTATTGCCATTGGTACTGCATTGCAGTAGGATGTAAATCCCAGAGCAGCAGAGATGTACTTATAACTCTTGTTTGTAATGCTCTCACTACAACTACAAATATCCAGCCCCTAGACTTACATTGTACAAAGCACATTTAGAACAAGTGAACATGTGGCAAAATTGAACCTGCCTTTCTGTCCAAAGCAGAGATGTTCCCACTAAGCAATGATACAGTAAACACTGGATTCCTAGAACTGTTCAGAAGTTTTCTGATGCACGAACAGTGGAGGTGAAGGATAGTGTTCCCTTGCAGCTGTGGGAAAGCCTACATACATGCACACACAGATAGGAGTACAGCCAGCAGATGTGATCCTGTGCCTCCATATATATGTACACACTTGAAGAAAAGGCAAAGAGTTGGAATTTGTGCTCTGAAGACCGTGCAGAATCTTCATACCATGAATTTGATGGAATCCTTGTTTCCAGGTTGCCAGTATTGTTCACTCCTATACACTGACTTCCCAAGTTACAGACAGATGATTGCATCAGCACTTTTGTGGTGCTTTTGCACAGTAGTGCTTGGTGGACAAGAGCCAGCTGTTTTGAGCTACATATTTCCCGACTTTGACGCAGACCGCTGGAACTGAACAAGGGTGTATATAGGGGACAGTTTAAACATGGACTTTCAAGGGCTTAGGACACAGTCTGTGGGCACTTGAGGGAGACACTTTCCTTGGTTAATCAAGTCTGGGTCTGATCAGCATGTGAGTGGAAGACCAGTCAGGAATCCTATGTATGCTGCTTTGGGCTACATCCGTGGTTCCCGAACTCTTGAGCACTGAGACCCAGTTTTTAAAATGGGACCCACCTTGCTTTACAAAAATAAAAAAGTTTCACTTTACCAGCAGCTCAAACCTCTATTTTTATCCTTTTTACTGTGGTGGGGGAGAATGTTTCTGGAGCATTTGTTGAGCTTCACATTCACAGGATTGGGACCATTCTGGTGGGCTTGTGTTCCCCTTTGTCTGGTTTTTGATAGGAGCCAAGGCATAATTGCCTACTTGCAAATAAACGTGAATATGTTGCTCAGTTTCACTTTCCATAGGTCTCAATACATTTTCCTTGTAAGCTTGGAGACAGGGGACTTCCTTCTCGAGAATTTGTTGAGGCCTGCTTTCATTGAATTGGGACCATTCTGGTGTTGTTGCATTTTCCTTGCCCTCAAAGTGCACCAATGCAATATATTTTATTTGTCAGCTATCAGCTTGTCAGTTTTGTGACCCTCCAAAAATCAGGTAATGACCCACTGGTGAGTCCCAACCTACAAACTGGGAACCACTGGACTACATGAAGAACATTCAGGATGCTAATGAGAAAAGCAAATAATTTGGATTACTGTATATTTATTTTAATTCTAAATTAACTGCAGTTTAACTTGTCCTAAGTACATTCATTTATCTGAACAGCCATTTCGGAAACAGTCACAAGAACAAGTCAATTTGGGTAATTACTGTGCTAAAATTTTAAGAATGAAAATTTTCATGGTTTCAGTAATAAGATGAGCATAATAAACATGTATATTTAATCTATCAAATTCTTGTGCAATAATTGCTATAAATTTGTTCTAAAAATCTTAGTAGTCAAATTATCTCTCAGAATTTACAGTCAAAGGTAGCACTGAATTATCTGCCCCCAAAAGACCAAACAACTGAATATTTACAACCTTCTCCATTTAAATATGAACTATAATGTAATTATACTTTGTAACTTTGCAAAAGAAAATTACCTCCCAATTCTTTCTTTCTTTCTTTCTTTCTTTCTTTCTTTCTTTCTTTCTTTCTTTCTTTCTTTCTTTCTTTCTTTCTTTCTTTCTTCAATAAGCTATAACTTATTTATTTAAAAAGGAACCTGTCTCTCAGAGTTTCCTCATATAAGACCTTCTACAGTTAGACAATGATTTAAAAGCAAATGGGAGTGTATCTGATAAACCAATCAACAATAAAGATAATGCAACACCTCCCTTTGTCAGACTTGCGTCAGTTCTTAAAAAAAAGAGAGAGAGAAGAAAAAGATAAAATTCGGGTGCCGATTCAGGACAAACATATCTGTCACTGCAGCTATTTGCTTTTGGAAATTGGCATTATTACAAAGTGTACATCTGTAGAAAGCCTGACACAGAATCTTGTCATGCTGACAGGATACTGGAGATGGCTTATTTTGCTTATTTAAATTTAAAATGACAGTTTTTCTAATATCAGAATTGCTGTGGTGTAAACAAAGAGTACAAAATCATAAAGGCAAATGGGCATAGACCCACAAGCTACTTTCTTTTCCTCTTTTTTTTCCAGCTACATAGGTAGCTTCAGATAAAAAGATCAACACGGTTCCACTGAGGCTTCCAAAATAGTGGCATAGCTAGAGGGGGTGCAAATCACTATGTTTTTCAGGGAGCTGTGAAAGCAGCCTCTCCCCTTCACCTCCAGAGCCATTCTGGAACACTAGTGCAAAATGGAGGGGAGGGGCTACAGGCATAGCACAGTGTGGCTCCCTGCAAAACCTAGTGCTTTGCACCCCTTCTAGCTACGCTACTGTTTCAAAGCATTTACATTTTCTAAACGGTTGTGAAATAGGCAAACGGAAAGAGGAACAACCCAAATTAGTTGTGGAATTCATTACCTGTGGATGCTGCTAATTCAAATGGCTCTGAAAAGATTTAATATATGGAGAATACAGTTATCAATATACCAATACCAAAAGAGAACTTCCATGTTTAGAAGCAGTATACATTTGATTACTAGCTGCTACAGTTTAGTACTGGGGACTAATATTGCTCTCATATCTTACTTGCTGACTTACCAGTGGCATTCAGCTCTTCACACTTGGAAGACAGAATGATATATCTAAGTGGTTGTTAAAACTTTTGAACACCAGGACCCACTTTTTAGAATGACAATCTGTCGGGACCCACCAGAAGTGACGTCATGGTCAGAAGTGACATCATCAAGCAGGAACATTTTTAACATCCCCCCACATGACAAAATCAAATCTGATTAATTAAGAAAGCGCATTAAAAGTTTACAATAAGTATAAGTTTAAAAATCAAAATAAAGAACACTCCTCCTAACCCTCCCAAGCAGTTGCTGATCTGTTTAAAAAAAAATTGCCCAAACATGCCAAAGGCTGCAAAAACCTATCCACACTTACGTGGGAGTAAGTCCCATTCACTATCACTGTATTTCACTAACACTAAATTTTAAATTATCCTAGGCTGCAATCCTACCCACACTTACCCAGGAGTAAGTTTCCTTTACTGTTAAAAGCATATAAGTAGTAGCCTGTTAAAAGTACAGATCTGTAACATTTCCTCAGATGCAGTCACATACCAAGGAAGCATCAAGTCTAATATCTTAAAGACAAAATACACATAGAAATGAACAGGAACCCACCTGAAATTGGCTTGCAACCCACCAAGTGGGTCCCGACCCAGTTTGAGAAACACTGCTATATCTAATTAGATTTGTTTGCCCCAAAATAGAAATTAATATCTTCTGATTGCCGAAGATCACATAGTTGCTATTTGATGCTTTGACTTCTTTTACAATCTGACAGTGCAATCCTAGGCATGTCTACTCAAAAGTAAGTCTCAATGAATTCAGTAGAACTGACTTGTAGGTGTGTATAAGATTGTAGCCAAAGAGATCTCTGATTGTTCATATAGCAATTCACTATAACATATTTGGGATCTAACTAGATCCTACATAGTATTAAAATGCTAAGGCAATAACTGTCTTTCAAGATCTGATATAAGCGTATTTGTCATTAGTATTAGTAATTATTAGTGCTATCCCAATTCCATGGAGGTCAAGAACAATTATTGTGTCTCTGATCTACACATTTATCAAAATCAGGTAGCTAACCCTGCTGAAACTGTACAGAAATTTCAAACTGTGCATGGGGATCACATGACTGAACATACCTTAATGTTACAAACCATTTGTATGTGGAATATTAGCACATGTGGTATGTGGGAGGTCTGAGACTCTGATATACTAGTATTTCCACAAGCAACAAAGGCTGCAATCCTAACCACACTTTCCTGAGAGTAAGCCCCATTGAACAAAATACGACTTACTTCTGAGTAGACCTGGTTAGGATTGTGCCCAAAGTCATTTTTATATGTGTGAAGATTCAAACATGCTCTTTTCACTGGGGTCCCCCATGCCTGCCCAAAATCTCCTAGCAGCCCTATCACCTGCTGAAAGTCAGACTTCTCAGCTCAACTAACAGCTGGCCAAGCTGGCTGTGCCACCCTGCTGGGTTCTGCCTGGGACTGTGTGAAAGAGGTGATAGTGGCTTCAGAATTGGCTCTATCTTGGGCCAAGAAGTGGACAATTCTCTAGCTGCTGCTACTTCCTGGGCAGTCCCCAAGGTCTGCAAGCCTCAGGAGCTAGTGGGTTCCACCACCTGTTTCCACAAGATCCCCAAGCTGGCTGAACCTGGGGATGCACATTCCTGCAGGTGACAAGAAGATATGCTGTTTCAGGTGAGCTGGGGATATGCCCTGAACCCACGCTTACATGCTGTCTGAAATAGTGTTTCATGGGTATGTAAGTATCCATGCACACACTAAGATGAATGAAGATGAACACTAAGGTCAACCCTGCTGACATAGAAACATTTGATAAATTAACAGCGCAATTCTATTCATGTTTACTCAAAAGTAAGCCCACTGTGTTCAATGGGCTTACTTGCAAGCAAGTATACATAGGACGCAGCTGATAAGTTGAAAGGTGTATTTGTCTTTTTGGGCCTGGACACAGAAAAACAAAGCATAATCTTCTGGAAAACAACAGAACCTCATGAAGACCAAAGTCCATTATAAAATATTTCTCCCCAGCTCCAAGGTGCTATGATTAATTAGCAAACTAAAACAACCTCACAAACCACATTTAAAAATAAATATCCACTGATAAAAAAAATTAAATAGGAGAGCATTTTAGCAGTCACTTACATCATTAGATGAATTGTCCTCACTTTTAGAAGCTGCCACCAGTCTGCCATTTCTAGCTATAATTTAGGTATATGTTAATATACCTAATTTGAGACTCTGATTTTATCCAATATCTTTTAACTATGGAAGTTGTTTGGGTTTCATTTGGCTAGCATTTAGTTTTCAACCCCTTTTCAAGAAGATGGTTCAACAATAAATGAAGGAGTGAGTGATATGCTTAAATGCCAGTTCGTCCACCACTCTGTAACTACAAGCAGATGGCACACTTATGAGATTAGGAGTGATTGTTTATAGAGCAGAAAGTGTGACCTCTAGCTTGGTGCCTCCCAACACCTATCACTGTAGTGCAAACAACTACTAGGAGATTCATGTGCAAGCACACTGTTACTGGATACTTTAGCATGACCTGGTGCTTTAAATTAATGTGCAATCCCCTTAAGCACAATGTTAATGTTGAATTGATGTGCTGACTAATGTGATGCAATGAGTAAAAATATCTAGCCAGTTTGCATGTTGCCAACAGATCATGTCGATAACAAGCCTGTGACATACCCAAAGTCACCCAGAGAGTTCATGGCTAAGCAGCAGGGATTTGAAGCCATGTTTGCCAGACCACGTCCAGAACTTGATCAATATATCAAAGTAGAAGGCAAACAACAGCCTCCCCATCCCAGGTTGGTTGGAGGCAACTTTCTGAGCACAGGATTACCCAGAGCTGTATGAACAGTAAAGAACAGATTTTGCTTTGGTTGACTGCTGTGTGAGCAATTAGACAAGAAATAGCACAGAAAAGCCGAATTTGCTTATGATATACAGGCTAAGTCTGTTTATCTGCATATTTTTCATCTGTGGATCTGGCTCAACATGGGTTCCCTGGACCCATGTTGAACCAGACATGGCTCAACCCTGGACACTCCAGAGGTGAGCTCTGTCTTCCCCAATCCTCCAAAGCAGCAGTTTTCAACCATCTCACAGCACACTGACAAGGCACTAAAATTGTCAAAGCACACCATCAGCTTTTTGACAATTGCCAAGGCACACCATGCTGCCAGTGGGGGGCTCACATCCCCCATTGGCCCTACTTACAAATGACCTTCCCCCAAACACCTGTGGCACACTTGTGGATCACTTGTGGCACACCAATGTGCCATGGCACAGTGGTTGGAAATGGCTGCTCCAAAGGCCTTTCAAGGTTTTAAAACCTCACTTCTGGTTTTTCCATAAAACCAGAAGTGACCTTCTTAGGCCTCTGAGAGGTCACAGAAGGGCTTCTGAGAGTCAGGGAGGCCATGTGCAGCCTCCCTGGCGCTCAGAACACCCTCTGGAGGTGAGGGGAGCGGAGCTGGAGGATTAAAGGTGCCTTAAACCATGGGTTTCATTACCCACAGTTTTTGGTATCCCTGGGAGTTCCGAGAATGGAACACTCACGGATAACAAGTCACCACCTGTACTGGAATGAGAAGTTACAACTTGGATTATCAATTTCATTTTTTTCAAATGGGAAGATAAAAAGAGTATGAAAATAAATAGTAATACAGTGAACTTAGGACATATTATATAGAACAGTGTTGTGAATGCTATTATCATCATTACTGTTATTTGTGGATATAACTGTTTTTTTCTTCTCTTTGCTATATCTATAATTTTTTAAATAAAAATTGAATAAGAAAATATTGTAAATACAGCACAGGCTTTGTTTTTAGTCATCCACAGTTAAAGGAGAAGGCAGTCAGTTCAATGTGATGAAAACTCTGGGAAGCAACACCACATGCTTTTGGTATGCTGCTCAACTGCACATGAGCAGAATCCTAATCACAGGCAGGGTGAGAGGAGTTTTGCAGGGAGTCTGCCCTCCCCTCTTTTCTTCCTACTGCTCCTGACACTTCTTGTTCCCTAGCCTCAGCTACTACTCTTCCTTTAACCACACAGTTTGTACCTCACTGCCAGTAGCTACTATGGCTTTTCCACCTTGGTGAAAACAGGGTGGCGCTTGGCCAGATTCTTGGACACCCCTTGTAGCAACAGGCTCAATAATGACCCTCTCTCCCCAGTACCAAAAGCAGAATGAAATGAATTCAGAATTGAAAACACACTCTCCCCCCCTTTCCAGAGAAGGATAAAGCTTTCAGAAAGGGTCAAGGAGATAGCAAGCAGGACTTAGGTGCTGCCAAATTATTCTTTCTGGTATTCCAACTAGTTTGGTGCATTTTGGGAAAAAAAGATTGTAAAAACCAGCCACATGAATGTAAAAATTGCCAGTTCAGCTCAGGGCCACAGTAGATGTGACAGGGTTCTTGGCCATTCTTAAGATGGAGAGGGGTGAGCATGTCTTTCTGTAACTGTAAAAGAAGGAAATAGGAGATAGCTGCTGCCCTTCCCATCTCCGGAACCCTACTCCCCATAAGTTCAGTGCTCTGAATACTTTTCTCCCCTCTTGGACGAATACTAGAAGAGAGCTGAGAATGGAGGAAAGCACTTGAAGTAGTGTTTCTCAAACTGTGTTTCTCACTAGGTGGGTCGCAAGCCGATTTCAGGTGGGTCTCCATTCATTTCAATATTTTATTTTTAATGTACGTATTAGACTTGATGCTACCATGGTATGTGACTGCATCTGGGGAAATGTTAGACCTGTACTTTTAACAAGCTACTCTGTATACGCTTTTAACAAGGATAGTAAATGGGACTCCTGGGTAAGTGTGGGTAGGATTGCAGCCTAGGATTGCTAAAAATTTTCCTGCTTGATGATGTCACTTCTGGTCATGACATCATTTCCGGTGGGTCCTGACAGATTTTCAGTCTAAAAAGTGGGTCCCAGTGTGAAAAGTGTGAGAACCACTGATGTGGAACAACAGACTCACTGGAAGTAAAATACAGGGGGTGGGGGAGGATTAGTCACCTGTCCAGCATTTTACTTTTGCTATAAAAGTAAAAACTCTCCCTACTTTATATATGAATGCAAAAAAAAAGTATCTGTCACCATTGTAGCTAATTCTGCCCCCAATAACTGAAAAATCACTCTTAGAAATCATTTCACAACACCCATAGTTAAATGCCTCAAGAGACAGTGAGAAATATTGTGGCTTAACACATGCTTAATGTTATTACCAAAGAGTTGTGCAAAGTTTTCTAGCTTAGTCGTGAACCAGCAATGTCACAAAATAGAAGTGGTGTCGATGCTGTGCAGATGGTTAAAGTGGTGCAACTTGGCTGTTTGAATACTTCAGATGCAAATGAAACAGCTGCATAGAACCTTTTGCACTACAAGCTTAGCGGAAAGGCATGAAGATGAGTGGAACTTAAAGGGCACGTTGCAGAAAATCTTGGGGCTTGTTTGAAGGAGCTCAGTCACTTCATGCTGGTCGAGCTAATTGGGTTTCGTTGTTGTTCTGCCCAAACTGTGAACACTAGAACACCAGCAGCAGGAAAGGAGTACCCCAACACTGGAAAGCAAACTGGAGAAGCAAAGCCTCAAGTTCATGCTTTAAAAAAAATGCACATTTCTTATGGCATATGTGCATGATATGCCCAACACATTTTGAAAATAGGCTTCTTCAAGGGCAAGAAAGTCTAGAATGGAAGATTCTCAAACTAATATGTTTTTTAATTTGCCATCAGAATAAGACAGAGCCAGAATCCGGAAAAAGTCTATTTCTGAAACGTGTTGGGCACATCGTATGTCATAATAGATGTGCATTTTTGAGCTCCAGTCTTGAAGTATGATCTCCCCCTTTTTTTCAGTCTTAGGACATATCCAACACTGTCCCGTGCTGTACATTGCAGGGGAAACTTGCAACTGATGGGAAGGATAATGAGCAGAAAAGGCATTAATCAAAACACATTTGGAATACTGCACCCAAGTTTAGGCAAGAGCAGGTTCAGAGGATTGCAAAAGGGTGGTGTGTGGCCTGGAAAAACCATGTCCTATGAAAACAGTTAAAGGAGCTTCTTAGATTCTGGAAAACACTAATGGGAGATATGATAGCTGTCTTCAAGTATCTGAAGGCGTGGCACACAGAAGAAGGGGGGCTTATTCTCTGTGTTTCCTGAAGGCAGGACTAGTAGTAGCAGTAGCAGTAACTTTATTGTCACTGTGCTACAGCACAAAGAAATTTATGCACCTTTGAGATACAAGCATAAATATATACTACAATTCCAACAATCACACTCTACACACTCACCCACACATTCTATACAACATGCATCATAATATAAAAACAGTATAGCAGACCATAATGCCCAGGAGCATGGTAACAACTATACTGCCTTATTCAATGTAATTATGGCTATGGGTTTTGTGTGGTGCGTGCTCTAATAGTTCTGTATTGTCTACCCAAAGGCAACAGTTCAAAGAACTTATGAGCTGGATGGAAGGGGTCTCTCAGAATACTATGTGACTTCTGCAGTCAGCAAGATGTATATATGTCCTCCAAAGCTGGTAGATGAAGGTTGATGATGTGCTGCACGATCTTAATAATTCTCTGCAGAGCTTTTTTGTCCCCTACAGAGCAATTTCCATACCATACCAAGATATCATAGGTTAGGACACTCTCAATGGTGCAACGATAGTAAGACACAAGCAGCTGCTGTGACAAATTTAACCTCCCAAGCTTCCTCAGAAAATATAACCGCTTTTGTGCCTTTGTTATCAACATACTGGTGTTAACTAGAACCAAGGGGTTGACCACAGAAAAGCCAAGTTTGGCTAGACGTGAGGAAGAATTTCCTGACTGCAAGATCTCTCTGGGATTGTCTGTCATGTGCAGTAATGGGTGGTCTCACGTTGGAGGTCTTCAAGCACAGGTTGGTCAGTCACCTATCAGGGAGCAGTTGCCTGCAGTGAGCAGGGTGCCAGAATACATGATGTCCAAGGTCCCTTCCTTGTGGAAGGTCTGTGGAACTCCTTGCCACAGGATGTGGTGATGGCGTCTAGCCTGGACGCCTTTAAAAGGGGATTGGACACGTTTCTGGAGGAAAAATCCATTACGGGGTACAAGCCATGATGTGCATGCGCAACCTCCTGATTTTAGAAATGGGTTATGTCAGAATGCCAGATGCAAGGGAGGGCACCAGGATGAGGTCTCTTGTTATCTGGTGTGCTCCCTGGGGCATTTGGTGGGCCGCTGTGAGATACAGGAAGCTGGACTAGATGGGCCTATGGCCTGATCCAGTGGGGCTGTTCTTATGTTCTTATGTTCCGATTCTAATGTCCCTTCTAACTCTTCATTACATTACGGGTGCCAAACACTTGAGAAAATTACAAGGCACCTTAGAGTCCCTCAAAGCACAGTTTGAAAATCATCAGAAGATAGCAGAGGAGGTACTCTGAATTCTTAGACTAACATCTCCTCAGCGATTACTTTCAATAATAATTTGAATTTCTGAAGCTTTATAAGTTAATAAGTGTTATAGTTTCCTCCAGTCCACATGCGGGTTGTTACCATGCAGGCATCCACCTATTTTCCCGCTGGGCAATTCTTCTATTGTTGAGAAATGACATTTGCCCAATACACAAACCACAATGTTTCTAGTGTGGAAAAGACAGTGGTAAAAAGCCAATCTGTAGCTATTATTCAACTTTTTGATATTTTGATATATTTATCAAAATTATTATATTAGATAGCTTTCAACCAGCAATTCCAACCCTTCTAGCATTTCTAATTGACATGTTGTGACATTTATTGCTTACTCAGGCTGGCTAGGAAAAGACAGCATATTCTCAGCAGCAAACACACTTTCCTGTTTAAGAAAGCGCTTGCACTGTCTAGGGCACTATTGTGCAATTTTGTGTTAACATTGATTAGCCATTTCGCAAATCTCAAAGACTCAATTTTCAGGGTTGTGTCCATGACCCCTTGAAAAAAAAGTCTGAGAAAACAATCCCATTATGAGGCTTTGCAACAGATGTTTGCTTAGCTTGAACTCCAAAAGTGCCGCTGCCCAGAGTGATGGTACATATTTGTTCCTGAATCCTTTCTCCAAGGCACTATTTAAATATGTTGTTGCACTTGGGAAGATTTTTTTTCTCCAAGAATGGCTCACAAAAAAGAAAAAAAAATCTCAGATTGTTATTTATCAATGGCAAGAAGCAGAATACGGTAGGTGAACTGCATTTCATATTCAAACTATGTTGATTATATTTCCCAATTATTATTTCAGAAATTTATATCATGCCTACTTCCTGCTGACAAACTAAAAAAGTAATTTTTTGTTTTGATGTGTTTCTCTTTAAAAAATGGAAGTTACCACCTCTGTAATTCACTTCTTTGGAAAAAAAAATTATATCGTAATACAAAATATATTTCTACCTGTGAGTTTGTTTCCCTAGTTATAACAGAATTCGGTCAAGAGCACTGACTGATATACGGAAATAACCTGAAAATAGATGGCTATGCTGCAGGGGGTGTAAGTGAATGGATAGTAAAGATAATATTACCTACAATACTGGGAGATTCCTGCCTTGATGAATTAGACTAGGTAATATAATCTGGATTTTTGCATGTTTCTATGGGGGGGCAGGTGATGGGGCAGGGTGCCAAATAGAAATGCCTATCCTATAATAGGAGGTGTGGCATAAATCAGTATGTTAGATGTGTTATTGTTCACAAACATGTGGCTTCAGAGTTCACTGTGCACTAGATCACCTTCAGATGACCCAGTTCCACACTGCAATGACAGCCTAAGGGCACAATCCTATGCACTTCTACTCAGAAGTAAGTCCTACTGTGTTGAATGGGGCTTACTCCCAGGAAAGGGTGGATAGGATTGCAGCCTTAGGGACTGCAGAAAGAAGAAAACCTGGGAGTTTACCCAAACCTATCCACACACACTCACCTATTTCCTACCATGACTCCAAATGTGCCTCTTTTCTGCTCATCGTGACTAACTTCTGGGAAGAGGTGTTTGTTCAGTAGCCCTCAACAGCTGCTGATATATCCAATAAGAACAGCAACAAGTACAGTGCCCTACTTATGTCAATGACGTAGAACTAGGATGTTTCTTCTGTATTGACTTTTCCTACAAGACTTTCTCTGCTAACCCCACTTGTTTCTCCAGTGTTCCCAGTAGCAAATAAAAAAACACACTACTGGGACACAAGTAACTGGGTAGGAGAAGTCCACAATATGTGGACTTTTGACATTGTTCGCAGAAAAACAGAGATTCTTGGCTGTTGCAGTTAGTTTGCTTCAAGTATTCCTCCTTTCAAAACCTAAAAATCCTCACCCACATTTCTAACACGCAGCTCTGGAAGGGCCCAATCCTATCTAACTTTCCAGTGCCAATACAGCCGCAATGCAAACCTGAGGTAAGGGAACAGGCATTCTCTTACCTTGAGGAGGTCTCTGTGACTGCTCCCCCCACAGCAAGATGCACCACATACCCTGTTGGCACAGCTGTATCAGTGTTGGAAAGCTGGGTAGAATTGGGCTCTAAATAAATTAGGGTAATGTCTTTAATCTACTATTGTTCTGCAGATGAACAGCAATAGTTGTTGAAAGTGCATAGTTAACTCTACTAGTTATGTATAGTTAGTAATAAATCTATAGTTAGTGTTAACAGTTAGTATATTAGTTAGTATGGTTAGGCCCAAATCCTAACCAGCTTTCCAGCACTGGCATAACTGTGCTAATGGGGTGTGTGCTGCATCTTGCAGTTGGGTGGTACGCATGGCGGTCTCCTCAAGGTAAGGGACTATTTGTTCCCTTACCTCAGAGCTGCATTACCCTTATGTCCGTGCTGGAAAGTTAGTTAGGATTGCACCCTTAGGGCCCAATCCTATTCAACTTTCCAGCTTCAGTGTAGCCACACTGCAGACCCCTGTTAAGGGAACACATGTTCCCATACCTTGAGAAGGCCCCAGTGACTGCCCTTTCACCACAGGATGGAGTGCCCACCCCACTGGCACAACTGCACCAGCACAGGAAAATTGTATAGGATTGGGCCCTTATGGGAGGCAGTCACAGAGACTTTTTTAAGGTATGGAAACATTTGTTCCCTTACCTCAGGGCTGCATTGTGGCTGCACCAGTGCTGGAACATTGAATAGGATTGGGCCCTTAGTAAGTAATAATTCCCAGTTAGTAATAAAGTTAGTTACTAGTTAGTAATAAATTCCAGTTCTCAAAACATCTGACCAGTGCCAAATCCCTGGAAGTAAATGTAGTTCATATCACTTACAATTCAAGCACAAATTTCTCAATAACTTTGAACCAGAAAAGGACTGTTCTAATGCAGTAAGATGCAGGATCCCTGCTGAGGATCCTGATAGGAGGCTCCAGATAGCTAATTCATGGATCCAAACATGATGCTGCAAGTGGCCCAATTTCTCACACTTCATTATGGATTATCAAGAATGTATCCACCAAGGGAAAAAAAAAAATGCTGTGTGTACTTCCATGTCCCTGTGGCCACTTTGCCACAGGGGAAAGGGGGCTTGCCACTTTTGCCACTGAGGTGACCATTCAGTACTCCCTGCCTTCATGGTCTCTTCAGAGGAAAAAAGAAGGCTCAGTCCAGGGAGGAATTTGGTATTCCTCATGTCTGCCAGCACAATTCATGCCCTCAGTCAGTTTCTGATCAGGGCAAGTACCCGTGTGCTACCCTCTTTTTATGAGACTATTCTCTAACAACAAAGGGATGTTTGAATGAGGAACTCCTGGTTGGAACCCATTTTTTGAAGGGGAGCAGGAGGTTGGTTTTTAGCTCCAATCTTTCCCTCAAAAAGTTGGGCCTACCTACTATAATCTCTCATCCATTCATGCTCCCATCATGTGAAGGACCCTGTAGTACATGCACGCACACAGACACACACACCCTGCGAACAAACTCATAATTCATAAAGCTACCGAATTTCAAAAACAGAAGCAGTGAACTTAACTTCAAAAGTCTATAATCTAATCCCGTTACTCTCCTGCATATGCGTACATGACAAAACAAAAACCTCACGATGTCTTCCCTATTTGCCAACACCTCCCCTCCCTTCCATTGCTGTCTCCCTGGTGTCTATTTCTAGATTTTGAGCTCTTAGGGCAGGAACCATCTTCTCATATGTTGTAAAGCACAATATATGAGTACATTGATGGTGCAATGTGAGTCAGAATATCACACCATACATACCAATACTAAACCTGGGGCTACAACATAGTTGGGGGACTGTCTATGTAGAAATATATAAATGTGTGCATTAAAATAAGTAGTACAGGCCCCCTACCCCACCCCAAAAAATCTGCCTGATGCAGACTGAGAATGCTCAGTGGTCCCCTTAAGTAACAGCTGGATGTGAGCGGTGGGATTGGGAAGATGCAAAATTTTGGTGCTGTTCTCTCTTGCAAAAACCACGTTTTTTCTTAGAGTACATATTGAACACCCAATCTGTTTAGTAACACAGATGCACAATCTCCATTTTAATAGGACATGGCATCCCCTAACCTTGTCTTTTCAACAATTGAGGTTGTGCAGTTGTGGTGCTTGGTAGGCTGTGTCACTTGAAGGAAGTCTCTTGCATGTGCAATATGTCTAAAACGTATCTATGATACATTGGAAAAGTATTCTCTTTTTAACTACCCCCCCCCATAGACCTTCCCAGAAACGCAAATTCCACATCAAAACGGGGCGGGGGGGTAGGGAGCAAGCTAGTGATAGGAGTGCTGACAACCTCACTAAATAACAGCACTAACTGAGATGGCTGGGATGTTGGCAACCTTCAGCCTCGAAAGACTATGGTATCGCGCTCTGAATGGTGGTTCTGGCACAGCGTCTAGTGTGGCTGAAAAGGCCGATTCGGGATGGATGGGATGACTTGGCTGTTTACTTTGGTACAGCATTAAATAAGGGAAGTGAACTCACCATAGCAACCTCTGCATCACATCTCTGTCACGCTGCTTCTAAGAAACAGAGAACCTCTCTAAAGAAACATAAATGCCTGACAGACCTCTATCAATTTCATGTTATTCTGAAGAAAATTTATTTTGCTATGTAGCAATAAGCAACTTGCTATTTTACTGCTCCCTGTCCACTCCCCAACTGTACTTTCATATAGAGGACTTGGACATGAAATATTGTCATTAAAATATTATCTGTATCAAAGCATTCTGGCACCACAAACCTGCAATCTTAAAAACTCATATCCTTGAAAGGAAATTTCTACTGAAAATCATTGGACTTACTTGCAAACAAGTGTGCTTTAAGTTCAGGCTACAAATATTTTATTTTTCTGATCCTATGGATCTCAAAAATAGTGAAAAAAATGTATGCAAGAGAAAATTAAAGTAGCCAACACCATGCTTACTTTAAAAGTAGTTTTTAATTAGAAAGCACTGAATAGTGAACACTTATTCGTGTGCTACCAACAGTGTGTGCAGGGACTACTAAGCCGCAAAGGGTCCAATCCTATCCAACTTTGCAGCACCAATGCAGCTGGGCCAATGGGGCATGCACTGCATCCTGTGGTGGGAGGGGGCAGTCATGGAGGTCTCCTTAAGGTATGGGAGTGTTTGTTCCTATACCTTGGGGCTCCATTGCAGCTGCATCAGCACTGGAAAGTTAGACAGGATTGGGCCCAAAGTTATTAAAACTATGTTCACAGAAACATTCATCCCAGTTCAACTCAGTGGCGTAGCTAAGGAGGTGCAGGGGGTAGCAGTTGCACTGGGCATCAAGCTTCAGAAGGACAACAAGCTGAGCTTAACACTTGTGACCAAAATTGTGAAAAACTTGGTATGTATGAATGATACCATCGTGTTATATATCATTGGAAAGGTAATTTAATGCAGAATGAAATGAAACAAACTACATTGGAATATCTGCATTCTATCAAAGGTTATGGCCAATTAAGCATAAATTAAGCAATTGCCTTATGGAACAAAAAGTGGATTTGCTTAACTCAAAACTGACCTATGAGACCGATTGTTCTGAGAGCCAGTGACATATTATCATGTTCTTGACATTTTGCAATGACATGTTATCAAGATATAGCATGAAACCAATGAGGGTTCAATCCTAACCAACTTCCTAGTGCCAAGGTAAGGGTGATGCAGCTCCAAGGTAAGGGAACAAACATTCTCTTTCCTTGAGGAGGCCTCCGTGACCACCACCCAATTGCAGGATGCAGCGCACACTCCATTGGCACAGCTATGCCAGTGCTGGAAAGTTGCTTAGGATTTGGGCCTAAGGTGTTAATATGAGTCATCTCTGATTTCCATGTATCATAATACAGTTACCCCTGCTAACTGGGTAAAAGGCACTTTTTCAAGTATTGCCCCTCTTATATTTAGCAAGGGGAGAATAACCATCCCTCTTCACCCCAGCACATTGTCTCGAACCTATCAAGGGCACGCTTTTTATTTATTTACTTAATTATTTTGATTTTGTCTGGGGGGGGGGGTACAAATCTTCTTTGACCCAGGTAGCAGATAGATATCTTAGCTATGCCACTGACTGGGGGGAGGCAGCAAAGCAATTAGATGGCAAGCTGCTGTGGGGAGGAGGTGAGTCCTCCCAATTTTCACTTTTTAAAAAACCTGGGCATGGCATTACTTCCTGTTGTGACATTGCTTCTGGGGCAACATTTTGGGCTTGGCACTGGGCTACACAATCATTAGCTACACCACAGGTTCAACTCATTTTTCAGACACTTTAAAGTCTTGTATGTTTTTTTTCCCCATATAGAGAATTATCAAGTCAAAACAGAACAGGCATTTGAAAACTTCTTAATGAGTACCTATAGTCATAATATACTTGCTTTGGGAATGTTAACAGAAGAGGCTCAGGGCTTAACTTCTGTATTTCCTGTGTTCATTTAGGAAAAAAAAGGCAACTTTTCTATTAAAAGTACTCAAAGCGGCATACAATAAAAACAACACATGTGTGCGCGCGCGTGCACACACACACACACACACACACACACAAAGCAATAGCTGATTTAGGGCCCAATCCTATCCAACTTTCAAGCACTGATGGAGCCATGCAAGTGGGGCATGTGCTGCATCCTGCACTGGGGGAGGTAGTCATGGAGGCCTCCTCAAGGTAAGGGAACATTTGTTCTCTTACCTTGGGGCTGCATTAAAGCAGCATGGGTGCTAGAAAGTTGGATAGGATTGGCCCCTGCCAGAGCTCTAAAACCATGGTTAATGCAGCACTGTAAAATAACTCTCTCTAAAAGAGCTGGGAGAATTAAAAAGGTCTTCATCTGGTACCTACTGGACAACAAAGTAGGCCACAGGTGGAAGCTTCTTGAAGAAAGAACTCCACAAGAAGGTTGCCACATCTAACAAGTCCCTCTTGTCAGTAAGAACATAAGAAGAGCCCTGCTGGACCAGGCCAAAGGCCCATCTAGTTCAGCTTCCTGTATCTCACAGTGGCCCACTAATGCCCCAGGGAGCACACAAGACAACAGATACAATCTGTGTCCCAGTGCCCTCCCTTGCATCTGGCAATCAGAGGCAGCCTACCTCTAAAACCAAGAGCTCGCAGATACCTACTATGACATGTAGCCCGTAATGAACTTTTCCTCCAGAAATCTGTCCAATGCCCTCTTAAAGGCATCCAGGCAAGATGCCGTCACTACTTCCTGTGGCAAAGAGTTGCACAAACTAATTACACGCTGGGTAAAGAAATATTTTCTTCTGTCTGTCCTAACTCTCCCAACACTCAACTTTTGTGGCTGTCCCCTGGTTCTGGTGTTTTGTGTTCAGTGAAAGACTGCTTCAGCACATTTCTTTAATTCAGGCGAGGGCTTGCCCCACCACCTCCTTTCAATGCCAAGGCTCAAGCCTGAAACTCCTTAGTCCTTCTGAGCATTTCCACTGAAATAAGAAGCTACCGAGTTCCTCCACATCACAGCATAAGGCCTACTATCATTTAGCACAATGACTGCTAATGTTTTTCTTTTCATGGCACACTGATTTCTATGGTCTTCACCTCTTGCAATGTCACTTCTGGCTTCCAGAAGATTCTTCCAGGTTCTGCGGCTCTGTTTCTAGAAAATGCCCAGAATGGCTCCGAAGGGGAGGGGAAGGGGCCACTGGCACAGTGCCTGCAGAACTTAGTGCTTTGCACCCTCCTCTAGCTACGCCACTGCTGCAAAGCCACTTCTCCTCCCCACTGCTCTCTGTGCAAGCAAGGCTTGGCCTGGTTGCTGCCCGGAAGCAGCCAAGAGGGCTCAAGTGTGCCTCCAGGCAGGAAACAAAGAAGGTGAACTACAAGGCCTGGGTGGCCGGGGGGGGGGGGGCCCACCATACCCCCCTGGGTTCCACTCAAGCCTCCACCACAGCTTCAGACAAGAAAAAAGGAAGGGGGGATATTGGATAGCTACAATTTTTGCATGGAGATCAACCTCCAGAAGCTCAGGAGCTGCAATCCTGTGCACACTTTCCTGTGAGTAAACCCCACTGAACACAATGGGTCCTACTTCTGAATAGACATGCACAGGATTGTACCCTGAAAGCCCAGGCCTAGACATATCTACTCAGAAGTAAGTTCCATTATAGTTTATGGGGCTCACTCCCAGGTAAGAGTGGACAGGATTGCAGCCTTACAGCCCAATCCTATGCATGTCTGCTCAGAAGCAAGTTCCATTGAGTTCAGTGGGGCTTACTCCCAGGAAAGTGTGCATAGGATTGCAGCCTAACAGCCCAATCCTATCCACCATTTCCTGGGAGTAAGCCCCATTGACTCTAATGGGATTTACTTCTCAGCAGACATGCATAGGATTGGGCTGTTAGTCCGCGCTTAGCTGGGAGTCTGTCCTATCAGTCGCCAAAGAGGCTTGCATCCAAAGGGAGATCCGTGGTTAGGATCGGGTGACAAGTTTGGTTCCAACAACAGCCTGGCCACCCATCCCTGAGCTGAGTGAATCCAACAACCCCCTTTGGTCAACCCAGAACCATGGCACGACTTTCCGTTGGAAGAAGGATCCGGCCCCAATGCAGCTCACATTGGACCCAAGCCCAGCACCTCCACATACCACCCTGCCCTAGTTGCACTCCACACGCACGCAAATCCCCGGGTAGATCGCAGTTCAGCCTCGAAGGGGGGGGGGACCCTTCTTGGCCCCGATCCCCACTTTCCACGCGCTTTCCACTCTTGCAGGGCCCAGAAAGACCTCCTTCTCTCTTCCACACAGGTGGCCCGTTCTGTGCCCATTTCCTTGCCGTGCCAACCATGGCTGCTTCACTTGCGTGTTTCCCTGCTCGTGGGAACACGCCTGCCCAGCGCCCATGGGCACAACAAGCCAGCGATCGCTTGGAACCCGCACCCGTCCCACTACTAGCGAGGGTTGCTGCAACCCACACATCGGAAGGGGGCCTGCTCGCCTTAGATGAACCCCGTCTCTTCTTCCTGGGGGGGCTCCCTCCCCCCCCCAGACGGTGACTCACTGCCCACTGATCAGTCCGCACACACAGCCTCACACCCCGCCAACGCGGGATGGTTTGAAATGGGCAAAGCCAACCCAACCTAAGCCAACCCAACAGTGCGGCCGCTTCTCAGCGAGGCGCACCCGCCCACTGGTGCCCACGCGTGGGGGGCAGCAGGCGGGCACCTGTGGCTCGATCGCGGCTGTGATTACCTGGGCGAGCTCTTGATGATGCTGGTGAGCAAAACTCAGGCAGGACTCTCGGGGCTTCGCCAGGGACAGCCCGATCTCCAGCTACCCGCCTTGTCTCGGGGCCAGTTCTTGGGCTGGGAGGCACTGGGCACATGGGGTGGCTGCTCCTCGGCAGGAGGGCTGGGGAACTGTGGGCTGGGACCCTCTCCCTCGCCCGCCTTTCTTGGCAGTCCTCCTTTCGGGGAAAGAGTGGAAATTTCCATCATGTGACAGGGGGCAGCATCCCCAGCCTCTCCGGCCAGGCGGACCCCTCCCTTTCGGGGGGGGGGAGAGACACCCACCAATGGCAGCGAGCGGGCAACCTGAGATGTCAACAGAGAGCATCCTCTCCAGGTGGAAAGGACAGGCACGCAGGTCGACTTCCAAACTGGGCTGCTTTGGTGGCGTTGAGTAGGTCTGGGTGGTTGTTTTCCATCTGATCCACCCCCAGGAGCCTGCTTGACTCAGAAAGCTGGCAAAAGCGAGGCACCTACAAATATTCCACAGGGTAGATCCCCATCCCAGTGTTTTTGAACCCTTTTGGAAGTTACATCCTCCCCCCACCAACTTACTCTACTTTCCAGGTCACCCCTAACCTTGTGCCACCAACCCCTTTGTTTGACTCCCTGGTGTGAAGGAGATTCTCTTCTAATGTCTTTTTTTATACATATATGTACATTTTATGTTTTAAATATGGTTTTAATTTCGAGCCGCCTTGAGTGCACTTCGTTGGACAGAAAGGCAGGATATAAATTCTATAAATAAATAAAATAAATATGGGGCCAAGAAGAATGGACATGGGGTGGGTCATTCTGCCATGAGGACTGCTCCCTTTCCCTGCATGCCTTGGCTTAGCAGAAGGGCTTTGGAAGCCATTTCAGCTGCTCTTTGCAGAATTCTCACTCAAGGTCTGAGAGAGAGAGAGAGAGAGAGAGAGAGAGAGAGAGAGAGAATCACCCTCAACCACTGCTTTTATGTGCATAATGTTGTATGTGCTTTTATATTGTAATGATCAATGGTTATATAATAAATTTCTTCATTCATTCAATTTCTTCATTCATTCACCTTAACCACTGTTTGTCTTCAAGCCTTAGGATCAGCCCCAGAGTACCAAACATCAGAGCCCCCTTGCAAGTATCTGATGACCTCCTGGAGATGGCACCCTAATGTCTGAGACCTCCTAGGCCAGCATTTCTCCAACTGTGGGTCAGGACAATTCCAGGTGTGTCCCCGTTCATTTCAATGTGTATTTTATTTTTAATATGTTAGATGTGATACTACCACATATTGTGACTGCATTTGAGGAAATGTTACAGATCTATACTTTCAACAGACAACTATGTATCTGCTTTCAACAATGATAGCCAGTGGGGCTTACTCCCAGGTCAGTGTGGATAGGATTGCAGCCTTTGGGATGATTGGTAATTTTTTTTAACAAAACAGATCAGCAATTACTTGGAAGGGTTAGGAGAGTTCTTTTTAATTTTAAATGATTTTTTTCAACTTATACTTATTAAAGACTTTTAATTTACGTATTTGATTTGATTTGCTCATACGGTGGTGTTTAAAATTTTCTTGCTTAATGATTTCACTTCCAACCTTGTCATCACTTCTGGGTTAATGACATCACTTCTGATGGGTCCTAAACGATTGTCATTCTAAAAAGTGGGTCCTGGTGCTAAAAAGTTTGAGAACCACAGCCCTAGGCCATAGACCAGTTTTTCTCAAACTGTGGGTCGGAACCCACTAGGCGGGTCGCGAGCCAATTTCAGATGTGTCCTCATTCATTTCCATATTTTATTTTGAATATATTAGACTTGATGCTCCCATGGTATGTGACTGCATTTGGGGAAATGTTACGGATCTGTACTACTACTATGTATATTCTTACATAGTAAGAAGCTATTATGTATATTCTTTTAACAATGATAGTCAATGGGACTTACTCCTGGGTAAGTGAGGGTAGGATTGCAACCTAGGATGGTTAAAAATGTTCCTGCTTGATGATGTCACTTCCAGTCATGACATCATTCCCGTGGGTTCTGACAGATTCTCATTCTAAAAAGTGGGTCCCGGTGCTAAATGTGTGAGAACCACTGCCATAGACAATACTGAATGACCTTTGGACTATCCCATGGAGTTGCCTGCCTGTGAATGGAACATAAGGGGTCCTTGGGAGAATGGAACGTAAGGGGTCCTTGGGAGAAGCATCACAGGAACTGCAAGGGGCTGTTGCCAAATGGAAAAATCAGATCTCCCCCTGTGCGTGTCTGTATGTGCAGACGTACTTTTTACTTGTAGTGTACAAGGAAGGTGTGGTGGTTACATCTGAGCCTTGGTTGTTTTCCATCCCACACTGGAATCCCACTTGTTGGCTGTGGAAGGTGATTAACTGTGCAGCCTCCATGTCAGGAAACCCAGGGATTGCACAACTTTGTACAGTGGTGCCTCGCATAACGAATCCGTTCCGCGAGTCCTTTCGTTATGCGAGTTTTTCGTTTTGCGAAGTGCGTTTTCCCATAGGAATGCATTGAAATTTAATTAATGCGTTCCTATGGGCAAGAAAAGTCAGAACAAAGTCAAATTTGGTTTACAAAGTGTTTATTAAGTGCTCTTTAAAGGCATACATACTGTACAGAGGATTTCAAAAACGGGGGGGGGGATGCTGAGTGGGGAGCTTGAAGGCTGTAATCCTGTGCACACTTTCCTGGGAGTAAGCACAATGGGACTTACTTCTGAGGAGACACGCACAGGATTGTGCTCTAAGCTGGGGAGGACACAGCAGCTGCACTCAATTGCTTGCTTTTGCCGTGATTATGGGGGGAAACGTGAAGGAAATGGGGCAGTGAGAGGGTGAATGAGCGATGGGGGGATGCTGAGTGAGGAGTTTGAAGGCTGTAATCCTGTGCACACTTTCCTGGGAGCAAGCTGACATGAAGATCCTCCCCTTACTAGGGTGGATGTGATCATAAAGTGACATGAAGATCCGCCCCTTACTAGGGTGAACGGGATCATAAAGTGACATGAAGATCCGCCCCTTACTAGGGTGAACGGGATCATAAAGTGACATGAAGATCCGCCCCTTACTAGGGTGAACGGGATCATAAAGTGACATGAAGATCCGCCCCTTACTAGGGTGAACGGGATCATAAAGTGACATGAAGATCCGCCCCTTACTAGGGTGGACGGGATCATAAAGGGACATGAAGATCCACCCCTTACTAGGGTGGACGGGATCATAAAGGGACATGAAGATCCGCCCCTTACTAGGGTGGACGGGATCATAAAGGGACATGAAGATCCGCCCCTTACTAGGGTGAACGGGATCATAAAGTGACATGAAGATCCGCCCCTTACTAGGGTGGACGGGATCATAAAGGGACATGAAGATCCGCCCCTTACTAGGGTGGACGGGATCATAAAGGGACATGAAGATCCGCCCCTTACTAGGGTGAACGGGATCATAAAGGGACATGAAGACCCCCCCCCCTTAAGACAAACCAGGACAATAAAAAAAAAATTCATTATGCGAAGCATAAGTCATAAAAATTCGTTATGCGAGTTACCAAACTTCGCACACCGCTTTCGTTCTGCGGGTTTTTCGCTGCGCGGGGCATTCGTTATGCGAGGTACAACTGTATATCATGCCTGTTTGTAGAAAGTCCTCATTATGAAAACTGAAAGTACTGTGGAAGTCTAAATTCCTTTGGAAGATTTGCAGTGTTGACTTCCTTTATGGCCCTTGTTTCATGTGGACTGCAGGTTCAGGTTTTTTCCTAGTCAGTTTTACAGTCATCATCACCATAGGGCTCACAGAAGTTCAGTTTCCATCAATACTCAAAAGGTTAAAAAAAGTTGCCTTCCACTCCCAGCGGTGGCATCACTAGAGGGGGTACAAAGCAAGTTTTGCAGGGAACATGCAAGCAGCCCCCTCCTCTTTCCCTCCAGAGCCATTCAAGGGGGGGTGCATTCCTCTCAGTTTTGCTCCCCCCTGCCTGAAATGGCTCTGAAGGGGAGGGGGAGGGCTGCTTGCATGCTGCAGTGAGACTCCCTGCAAAACCTAGTGCTTTGCATCCCCTCTAGCTATGCTACTGACTCCCAGCATCTGGAAAACCGAAAAATAAAGCAGTCTTTGAATTTATATTTCACCCTTATCATATATTATTTTATCTGTTTTTTCTTAAATGTGAAAAGCAAATTGCCTGGTATTGAAAACATTCCAAAATGCTATTGCTATTTTTTAATATTTTGTCAAAATATACCTGGGTTTTATTTATTAAGCATATTTCCTATATTTCCACAGTGCAATCCTAGGCATGTCTACTGTGACATGAATTCCACTGTATTTAATGGAACTTATTCCCAGGTAAGTACTGTACCTATAGGATTGCAGTCAAAATACTGTAGAGGTAAAAGAACATTTAAATGCCTTCCTTTGGAAAGGTCTTCCTTTGCTTTTAAAAATATTATTTAATGCAACTCAAAGAGCAAACAGCAATAGCACTTCACATTTCTTTTTTTTCAATATTCAAAGAACGTTATATTCATCATTACAGTAACAGCCCAATTCTAACCAACTTCCCAGTGCCGATGCAACTGCAGTACAGTCCCAGCATAAGGGAACAAACATTCTCTTACCTTGAGGAAGCCCCCATGACTGCCCCACTGAAAAAAAAAAATAGTCCATTGCAAATAATAATAAGGAAAATGACTTACCATAAAACCAAAGGCATGCATGTTTGGCAGTGGAACGGCAAGGGTGGTTAGGGGAGTTTGGTAAGGGTGGTTTGACAGTGGAACATATTGCCAAGAGAGGTGGTGAATTCTCTCTCACTGGAGATCTTCAAGCAGAGGTTTGAAAGCCACCTGCTGGAGTTGCTCTAGTAAGATTTCCCTTTACAGGCAGGGCGTTGGACTAAATGACCTTCTGGGCATCTATGATTCTATGATTCCTACCAATCCAGCTTCCAAGGCAGGGGAACTCAAATAGGGCCTTGGTAGATGACTGAAGCGGGCAGGCAGATTCATGGGGAGAGGGTCAAGCATAGGGTCAAACTATCGTTGTAAACATGACACTGAAGACATCACTCAAAAAAGCCAGTAATCTAGCAATGGGGTGCAAGCTAGATTTGGATCATGACATGTGGGGAAATAAGGGGGGTCAAGCAATGAAAACAGTGAGGAAAAATCATCTTAAATCTAACAAAGTATTATGTAAACTAATTTTTTAGATTCAAATCGTAATGCTTCGAAAAATGATTCAACTTAGGCACCTTGCCTGTTTTGTTTTAATTTTTTACACTTTTCACTTATTTCTTGGTATTGTAGTAAATCATTAGGTTTATTAACAGTATTGCATCTTTAAAAAAATATAAAAACAAGTCTCACTGGGCAAGATAATTAGGCCTGCAAATTAAATTAAATAAGCAACTCAATCCTATGCCTGGGTAGTGCCACTCTTGTGTACACTGCCCAGGCAACGGCCATTGCAAAAGTACCATGAGGCACTTCATAGCATCCAGAAGAGGTAATGCGCAGGCAGAGATGCCAGCATCACTTGGGACCGGGCCTCTACTTAACTTAGGCAGCTGGCAGGAGCCTGCAATGGTATGTTACTGAGTAGCAGGGAGGCATTGGGCTACTTAAACCTTCACCAGCTCAGTAGGTGGTGCAGATCCATATAGGGCTTTCAGGGGCGGGGGGGGGGGGGTTTGGGTGGGGAGGGAAGCCAAGGTGCAGTTTAGGCCCATGAGGGGGTGTGACAGCAGAGGCTATTGCTGAATCCTATCCCCCCCTCCCGTACCTGAAAACCCTACATGGATCTGCACCAGTATTGAGCTGGTGAAGGTTTAAGTAGCCCAATAGGGGCTGCTTGGTTCTGACAGGGGGTAAGGGAACCTATGTTCCTTTACCACAAGGGGACCTCTGGCTGCCTCCATGGGCCTGCAGGACACAAGAGGTGGCTGTTTCAGCATCACTGTGTGGTGCTGGCCGCCAAGATAGGATTGGGCTGTCCGTGTAATAGTTTTCTAAGCCCAAAGTCCAACAAGAATATCTGCAATTCAAAATAAATTTTATGAAGAGTGCTGTTCCTTTGTGAAGTGTCTTTAAAATTGTCCTGGCAGGAATCCCTGTTTATCTTGTTTCTATTGTTTCTGTTCTAACCTTTTGCTGTTTATGGGGGGTAAAAACCCTTTGTTTCAACAACTGCTAGCCTTGCAAACGCACCCTGAGGTCAGTCAACTGTACTGTGCTGTGTTTTTTTTTCCTCCTCATGCCCGAAAAAATGTGTAATGGACAACCATTCCTATTTCACTCTGACAGTTGTGCTGCTTCTTCAGGATTTAACCTTAAATACATCTTTTTGCAGGTGCAGTAAACAAGCATATTTCTGACATTCTGGAGGCCACTGGTGTAGCCTGGGGAAGCTAGGCCTGGGGTGGTGACGTTGTGATATCATGCGTTATGTGCATGATGTTATGTGCTGCCACACAACACTGTTCTGTCACTTCCGGGTTTGGAGGAAGGCGGTAGCAGCTTCATGATGTGGCTACTGCCCCCAATTCCTTCTCCAGCAGCTTCCTTGCTGACTTTTAGCTTCTGCCGAGCCGCTGCAAGTTTTCGAACACGGCAGTGTGCTTGGGTTTTTGCACTGGCTCGTCAGAAGCCCAAACTTGGCCAGGAAGCTGATGCTAACTCAGACCCTTCAAAGGAAGAGGAAGAGGATGACTGCTTTCTTGCTTCTTCTGGCTCCTTGGGGCACCCCGTTCTGACAGAGTCGCTCCAAGAACATGAAGAAGCTACTCGGCAAAGCTCAGAGTGGCTCAGACCGGGGGGGGGGGGCAGAAAGGACCAGAGGGGGGCTTATGAAGAAACAGAGAAGTGGCTGCTCCAACATATGATTAAGGACACAGGAAGGTTTAAGGGCATAGTTAAAGTCTAGGACAGCGATTTTCAACCTTGTTCATATCACGGCACACTGACAAAGGCACTGAAATTGTCAAGGTACACCATCAGTTTTTTTCCCCTCAACAAGGCACACCATGCTGCTGGTAGGGGTTCAGATCCCCCAATTGCCCTACTAGTAAATGACCCAGAGTCCCTCGGCACACCCGCAGACCATCCAGTGAGCCACGCGGCACACCAGTGAGCCATGGCACGGTGGTTGAAAATGGTTGGTCTTGGCGTTGAAGTACGATGCAGTCCAACAGCTCAGAGAATAAGTGTAGTTCCATTTTTAGTGGTTTCATATCCTTTACTGCCAATTAAGAATAATGGTTATGGTTGAGCATACCTCAGGGCTAGACTTACTGGAAACTGAGAACAGAAGCTATTCGAATCTGTGCTATAGACAGCAATGATTCTCACATTTCACATGAAGCATTCCTTCTGAGGCAGGTGCTTGGAGGCTTATAGCCAACAGGACACACCAGACTACGCATGATCCAGATTGTACTGGAATATTGCCATACAGACAGACAACATATGGCCTCTATGCAATCTTCCTAACTGTTTCCCCCCCCCCTGCTCTGTCCACCCTGGTGTCATTTCAAAAATGACATTACATGCATCCTGGGAGTCTGAGGCCATATCAGCTGTAATTACATCTGTTTTACACACAGTGATGTCATTTGTAAAGTGAAAAACTCATAGACCAACATGGGCAGTTCGTAGAAAAAAATGGGAAAAATACATAAGTGTTTCCAAAAAGCAGAAAAACCACTTTTATATGTGCAAAAACATTGGCTTGCCGTATCCTTATCCTTAATTAGTGCAAAAGATTTACCCAGAGCCATCTGCTTCATTAGCCAAGAGTGTTATAGTTTTGAGTTGCTGCAACTTGTGTTCACTACAATGATGCTCACCTTGCATAGCGTGCAGCCTAAAGAAATATCTGATTACACAGACCAACACACATTTTGCTTCCTTAAACGTTACACCAATTCCTGGGTATATTTGGGGTGCTGATTCCAAAGATGGCATCCGTTTTGCCCCATCATGTCTAGTTTTGCAGATATAGTTTAGCCTCATTAGTGAATGGTTCAAGCAGCTTCCTCATGAAGGAGCCTACACCATGGCTTCCTCATGAGGAAGCTGCTTGAACCATTCACTAATGAGGCTATACTATATCTCCAAAATTAGACGTGATAGGGCAAAACGGATGCCATTTTTGGAATTGGCACCCCAAATTCATATCAAACCACCATAAAGTTTGGGAAAGACTTTTCTGACCCTCACTTTTGTAGGCCTGCGTTACCCAGTGTGTAATAATGTGTGGAACTTCTTGTCACAGGATGTTGTGATGGCACTTGGCCTGGATGTCTTTAAAATGTAATTGGACAGATTTCTGGAGGAAAAGTCCATCACAAATTTACAAGCCATGGTGATTATATGCAACCTCCAGGTTTTAGAGGTAGCCTATCTCTGAAGGCCACATGCAAAGGAGTGGCAACAGGATATGGGCATCATGTTGTCTTGGGTGCTCCTAGAAGCAACTTGTGACCACTGTGAGATTCAGGAACCTGGACTAGATGGGCCTTTGGCCTGATCCAGCAGGGCTGTTCTTACGTTCTTATGGAAAATCCTGAAGAATGTAAAGATTTAATGTGAAGCAGGAGCTTTTTCCAAGGTGTAACAGAGAATTGAAGGACAACTTAAAATTGGGTTGGAATAAAGGTTTCACTTTGTACCTCAAGGCTTTCTTCAAACTGACCACTATCACATGTAAACCACTTGGCGACCATGTCACAGCACTAGGAAGTGTTGTAGAAATTACCCTGGTGAGACCAATCATTTGGATCATCCCCAACTAATCAAGTTCCTGCCAGGAGGAGAAGTGTTGATCTGGTGGGAAAGACACATGTGAGTGGTTCCACTCAAGTGGTTGAGATAGTCAAACACTCCAATGTGCCACACAGTCGAGCACGTGATATGTACAAGTGCTGACAAAATGACGGTAGGTAGGCATCGTTGTTGAGTGAATGTAATTCAGTAATTATTCATGATCACTATTAATTACACTATTACTATTAATTGGTACTATTGGTAGTATTAATTGCAAAATGCTTTACAGATTCTTATCTTACTTTCCTTAACCTCTGTGGTAGTTTAATATTATACAAATTAAGGACTGAGGCAGAGAGAGAGAGAGAGAGAGAGAGAGGATCTCCCACGGCCATCCAATGCAATCATGAGTTGAGTAGAAATTTGAGCCCAGTTCTGCTTCTTTCAATTCACTGGATCGTTGTGGTTTCAACCTGCATCTTGTGACATGAAACTAACAAATGCATCTATTCCTGATGCGCTTTAGGTGGCCAAATGCTGGGATTTTGGAGAGAGGAATGGCTTTGGTAGGAATGTCATAATTATTCTGAAAATGGGCCAAACACAGGTTGAATTTTTCCAGGGAATTAGCAATTCCAATGGCAACCGCATCTATTAGAGATGGAATTGGAGCTAAAAATGTGATTGTAGTTTTGCTGTCTTTGCAGGAATTTCCCCTTTGAACTGATCGAGGTACCAAACTCTCTCACCACGTCCATTGTTGATTGGTCCAGGTTTTTAAATAACACGATGTAACACTGCTCCACAAGTAGGGAACGTGCACTCATTGAGAAGAACAGCTGTCATAACTTAAAAATTGTGTTGAATGCAGAACACACAGCCAGCAGGATTGCAGAGTATTTATTTTTTAATGAGGGACTTCTTGAAAACATGCCTGTTTATATAATCTGTAACACTGACTTTCTGTTTGGACAAACACTATGAGATGACCTGCAGGCTGCCACTTCTCAACGGTAAAGCATTAATGTGACGGGTGATGATTTGAAAGGCTGCTGCACCCTGGATACCACTTCTAATGTTGAATCATACAGCAGAAAAAAAACTATTCTAGATTGGGAGCATACTTCATTGACACTGGAACAACCATATACAAAAGGCAGTGTAATTGATGCAAATCTTGTAGTGTGCTCAGGGGACTTGTGATTAATTTTCCATGTGAGATTTTATTTGAGGGGTTAATGCATTCATAATCAGGAATAGGGAACCATTTATTGATTTATTTTACTATTTAAACCACTTTGTGAACTACTACTGTTGAAAAGCAGTATATACACATGATGATGATGATGATGATGATGATGATGATGATGATATGCTTTCATATAGTAGTGTCATATAATACAAATGATTGATTTAGCGTCTGCGTCTTTTAGCGTCTGCTGGTTGGAATTATGATGTCTCTGAACAATGATGCTTCCAGCTATCACGACTTAGCAACTGATAGATTCATCCTCTGTGCTTTTAAGCATCCCAACGTCATGTCATTAATTAGACACTGGGTGAAATTTTCCCTTTGTAATCTCCAAAGTCAATACCTGGCATCTCCAAGGAGGTCTGGAAAAGATCCCTGCCTGATCTTGGAGGGTGGCCCAATAATGAGCGTAGGCAATACTAAGCTATATGGACCAACAGTTTGATTTATGGCCTAATCCCATTCAGTGTTGTGCTGAAGTATCCTGGCTAGAGCAGGTAAGACAGTAGAAAGGGAGTTCTCGGGGAGAACTGGGGCATGTCAAGGGCAGGATGGGAGCAGATAGCAGCAGCGGTGGCACTGATACCCTATGCCCCCAACCTGGGGTCAACATACCCCTCAAACCAACAGGGATTTCTGCTGGCCAAAGAGCTGCACAGATCTGAATAGGCTCATTGGGGACAAGACATCAGTAGAGGAGGCAAGTAAAAAAGGTTTTTACTTCTCCATCACTGCCAGGTCCTTGGCCAGCCCATGGCATGCAACAGAGGCTGTGGGTGCAAACCAATTTTGCAGCACTGCGGTAAGGGCAATGCAGCTCTGAGGTAAGGGAACAAACATTCCCTTACCTTGAGGAGGCTTCCTTGACTGCCACCCAACTGCAGAATGCAGCACATGCCCCATTGGCACAGCTGTGTCAGTGCTAGAAAGTTGGTTAGGATTTGGGTCTGTGTTAGCTGTGCGGTCTGGGCCAGCCCAGAATAGGATTAGACTGTTAGTATAAGGTAGCTTCCTATAGCCCAGGTGTGCCCAAACCCCAGCCCTGGGGCCACTTGTGGCCTTCGAGGCCTCTCAATGTGGCCCTCAGGGAGCCCCCAGTCTCCAATGAGTCTCTGGCCCTCCAGAGATTTGTTGGAGCCCACACTGGCCCAACACAATTGCTCTCAGCTTGAGGGCGACTGTTTGACCAATCGCGTGAGCTGTGGGATGAGGGCTCCCTCCACTGCTTATCGTTTCATGTCTGTGATGCAGTAGTGGCAGCAAAGGAAATGCTGGCCTTGCTTTGTGCAGGGCCCTTTATAGGCCTTGAGGTATTGCAAGACCTTCATTCATTCATATAAGTTCATCTTCAATATATTCATTTATGTAAACATATGTAAATTTATTAAAATTTTAAATGTAAAGTAATTCTCCCCCCCCCCGGGCCCCGACACAGTGTCAGAGAGACGATGTGGCCCTCCTGCCAAAAACTTTGGACACCCCTGCTATAGCCCAAAGCTGCAATTCAACTCATCTTAGGGTTGGTTAATTCATAAATGGACATCACCTGAGTATTCAACAGTTGTTGAGTTGCAGCTGAATGTGTAAACTAACACCATTGAAAAGCATTGTGTTTGAGATGATGTGCCTTGTGATCCATGAGAACACTTGCTCATGCAAATCACCATTCAACGTTGCAATGATCACACATGAAACTTGCCTGAAGCAGTGCTTTGGGATAGTGGGTGTGATTAAGGCAAAGGAGCCATAAATGCTGCCATTCAATAAGCCATTTATGTGCAGTGGTTTGTCATGTTGATTGGGTTATTTTTTCCCTTATGCCACTACAAACCCCTTTAGTAAGTTCCTGAGAGTATGGATAAATGTCCCTAATTACACTTGGAGATGACTGCCTTAGGAAGGAATTATATCCTGTATTCGTTGCGGCTACTTATGTTTTCAGCAGGAATTTGCTTCAAAAGATTTTATGAGATATGCAGTTCCATAAAAGATGGCAAGATGAGCTATAAGCAAGGGGAGAGATTGCTTCTTTTCAACATTACATTGAAATCAGCAATATTAGCATCCAGGACCAGCCTCAGGAACTGTCAGGTCCAATTGGAAACACTTCTGCAAGGCCTCCTCCACTAATTTTGTTTAGCTCTTAACTTGAATGGAGCCAGACCAAGAAAAAAACATGTGCAGGTGGATAGGACTCCGGTACCTTTACCGGTATAGTGCGCGCCCAGCCCACAGTGCTCCTCGACTCTCTCCATCTGCAGCAGCCCATTTCAGAGCAAGATGGAGGAGAGGATTGTGCTGGGAGCTGCAAGGACAGGGAAAGAATGAGGTGCGCATGCTGCCACCCGCACGGCACCAATTTTGGGCCAACTGGAAGCAGTGGTGGGCGGAAACCACTTCCAAAGTGACCCAATTTCAGGCCAATTGGAAGCTGCAGTGAGTGGAAGGGCAGTACGGTGCGCCCACCATACGTGGAGCCCCGTTGGGCGAAATTGCCCCAACTGCCTAAAAGTCATATCTTCCTGTGTTGTGCCTGGGGCACATGCCCCTCAAGCTCTGCCCAAGTTACACCTCTGGAAGGAAGTATAGAGGAGAGGAGAGAGGTGTCCTCTACTCCTGCTCTGTTCCTGTTGTTCTTTTTCATGCTAATGTAGTACCAGATAGGGGGTTTGTGGATCAGTAAGGTACTACCCAAGGTGAACACTGACATTTGGCAAACAGTCTCAGGGAGGTCTTGGATCAGCCTTGTATGGCATAGTTTTCCTTCTGTGAACTCATGAGATTTCCAAGCATTGTAAGAGGAACAGAAAAGAACAAAGGGCACAATCCTAACTTCTTATGTCAGTGCTTTCCAGCACTGGCATAAGGGCAATGCAACTCTGAGGTAAGGGAACAAACATTCCCTTACTTTGAGGAGGACTCTGTGAGTGACACCCAATTGCAGGATGCAGCACACGTCCCACTGGTACCGCTATGCCAGTGCTGGAAAGCACTGACATAAGGGGTTAGGATTGCGCCCAAAGCCACATAAACAAGATGGTCCTTATGGCAAACCAGCCTCATGACTTTGTAGAATTTATAGGCTGCATGCAATCACAGCTGAGTAGGAACCAGACACATTGTGAAAATCTTCACTACGCTGAAAATTCTAGCTGTGCCCCAATTACTTGAATGGTATCGTTGGTTCTGTCCCTGTCTGAGTTTTGCATCCGCATATGTTCCAAGCATTCTTTAAGGTGCCTAGTTCTGAATGAAAACTAGCAAGGTTATTTATTTATAGATAATGGCTCTGAAACCGATCCTGTATTTCCCAGTGCAAGTCAGAAATCACTCAGTTTCAAGTGTAAGCAGAATGTCTAAGCCTCAGTATTTGATATGGCAACAGAATCAAATAAAGGCTTGAGATTTCTCTATAGCTCTAATTCACTTCTGTACATATAGAATCTTTCCATAACAGCCGTGTAATATGTAAAGGGTTCCAGATAGGAGTATTAACCAAAATTATTCAAAAGAGGCTAACAGCTCAATCCTATGCAGGCCGACCACCAGCAGAACATGCTTCATAAAAACCACTCCAACAGTCAGCTGTATCCTAACCCTTCTTCCTCTCTGTATCCTCTGCCGAATCCTAACCCCTGTCCAGGCCTGCTGGCTTGTACAGGTTTGCTTGGAATTGTGCCTACTATTTAGCAGGTACAGATCTAAGTAGCCCCATAAGGTAGGCTGGGGCATTACGTGGCGTAAGGGGAAAGATAACCCCTTTTGCGGAGGAGACCTCGAGTCTACTCCAAAGTTGTGCTGGATACAATGAAGGCTATGCAGCCCCACTACACCAGTGCAGGTGTGGGGTTAGGACTGGGTTGCCCATCTATATGTGGCAAAGTCTCTCTTGCAAATTCTCTCTCTCTCTCTCTCTCTCTCTCTCTCTCTCTCTCTCTCTCTCTCTCTCTCTGCCTGCCTGCCTGCCAAATCAACTTTGCTACATAAATGCTGCAATTTCACATTTCTTTGTTCTTCTTCATTCTGACTTTGATCTTAGGGTTAACATGGCGACTGAGTTGTCTGCTGAACTTGTTTTATAGACGGACAGAGGTTAAGTCTTCACACTGATTCTGTTGGTTCCGTCAGCAACATCTGATAGCCTTTGATCGTCAGTTGTTTGTTAACGCACCAGTGGACACTTTCTTGGGTAGGCGGGATTGCTTTCATGAGGTTCCGTACCTTCTTCATAGAGAGAGATCCCAGGGGAAGGATCTGGTTCAAGCAAACACATTCTTTATCCGGAATTCAGCAGGGTTCTAGCCTGTCACCATTCCTGCTCAGCACGGATCTAAGGTCACTAGGGGAGATGAGATGATTGGGGCTGCAATACCATCAGTGCACAGATGACACTTGGTTCTGCTTCATTTCTTATAAAATCCCAGATGGTTGATGAGTTTATTTGCTTTCTCAGTGTCTGGCTGAGAGAGTTGGCTGAACCGCTAGTCTCAAGAAATCAGAGATGATACAGCTTGTAGAAGTTATTCAGAGGATAGGAACCTGTAAAAGAAGGATTGCAGTTCCTGGTAGCTTGGGTGTGCTTTAGAGCCAGCGATGGATAATCGACTATTGGCTCATCTCATAAATCAGTACTGCTGAGTTTGCTCTGAGAACTCTTGGAAGCACTCAGGGTATTTCTGACAGTTTGTCAGAAAGTTAGTAAAGACAAAGCCTCCCTATCAGCCTTCCCAACTCAATGTGCCACTGAGCAAGGGTGAGAAACTGGAGGCAGGGAAGGCAGACTAGTGACAAGAGACATCTTGTTGTCTTCATCCTCCTGTGTTTTGCCACTGGGATGCATGGGAGTTGTAATTTCCAGTGCCTTCCAAATCAATGAATTGGGCAGGAGGCCTAGGTAGCTACAGTTCCCATGTAGCCAGGAGGCAAAGCAAATGACACTCCTGAGCATGTTTTGTATTGCCTAGACTAGGGCGGTCCAACTTTTGCTGCTAAAAGGGCTGCAGTATGCTGGCTCCATCTCCCAAGAGTGCAAGTGCAGAAGTAATTGGCGGCGATGTGATGACCGGAAGCCAATTACTTCTGGGTTCTGAGCTGGGTGGCTGGGTTCTGAGCCAGGTGGCAAGAGAAGGCAGTGGGTGTGGTGGGGCTTTTTAATCTCCCTGCAGCACCATCCTGTCTTCTCCTTCTCCAAAAGAGAAATTGGAATGGCTTGTCAGGGAGTTGGAATGGCTTGTCCTCCTGCTTCAGCAGGAAAAACTGCTGAAGCAGGAGGAGGGTGTGGGTGTGGCAGGGTTCTCTAGTCACCCAAAGAGGCCTCATGGACTGCATGTGACCTGCAGGCCATGTGTAGGACCAGCATGGTCTAGACCAGTGCTTCCTAAACCATTTTGGGCCACTGCCCCTTTTGTACCATAAACTTATCCCTAGTTCCCCCTACCTTACGCTATAAAAAGCATTTTTCACAATAGCAGTATTCATGACCCACTAAGGAAGATAATAACAATAAAATTCAAGATAGTAAAAAAGTCACGTTTATTCAAAATCCAGTTGAAACTTTTTAGTTAAATTTATTCATCGAAATTGATGAACGTGATCCAGTGATACCAGCTTTTCAAAGTCTGATAGTCATTTAACAAGAATCTTAGATCACACTTCTTAGATCGCACTTGATTGATTGATTGATTGATTGATTGATCCCACTTAGTAAGCACTTCACTGTTCAGTACATTCTTAATATAATCGATGGGCTTGATGAACTGATACCATTTTCCTAATGTTTGGTTTAAAGTTACTTAGCAGAAGCCCCCACATTTAGTAATCTGCAGTCAATTTGCGGGAGAACCTGTGGACATTATATATCTGGACTTTCAAAAGGCGTTTGACACGGTCCCTCACCAAAGGCTACTGAAAAAACTCCACAGTCAGGGAATTAGAGGACAGGTCCTCTCGTGGATTGAGAACTGGTTGGAGGCCAGGAAGCAGAGAGTGGGTGTCAATGGGCAATTTTCACAATGGAGAGAGGTGAAAAGTGGTGTGCCCCAAGGATCTGTCCTGGGACCGGTGCTTTTCAACCTCTTCATAAATGACCTGGAGACAGGGTTGAGCAGTGAAGTGGCTAAGTTTGCAGACGACACCAAACTTTTCCGAGTGGTAAAGACCAGAAGTGATTGTGAGGAGCTCCAGAAGGATCTCTCCAGACTGGCAGAATGGGCAGCAAAATGGCAGATGCGCTTTAATGTCAGTAAGTGTAAAGTCATGCACATTGGGGCAAAAAATCAAAACTTTAGATATAGGCTGATGGGTTCTGAGCTGTCTGTGACAGATCAGGAGAGAGATCTTGGGGTGGTGGTGGACAGGTCGATGAAAGTGTCGACCCAATGTGTGGTGGCAGTGAAGAAGGCCAATTCTATGCTTGGGATCATTAGGAAGGGTATTGAGAACAAAACAGTTAGTATTATAATGCCGTTGTACAAATCGATGGTAAGGCCACACCTGGAGTATTGTGTCCAGTTCTGGTCGCCGCATCTCAAAAAAGACATAGTGGAAATGGAAAAGGTGCAAAAGAGAGCGACTAACATGATTACGGGGCTGGGGCACCTTCCTTATGAGGAAGGGCTACGGCGTTTGGGCCTCTTCAGCCTAGAAAAGAGACGCTTGAGGGGGGACATGATTGAGACATACAAAATTATGCAGGGGATGGACAGAGTGGATAGGGAGATGCTCTTTACACTCTCATATAATACCAGAACGAGGGGACATCCACTAAAATTGAGTGTTGGGCGGGTTAGGACAGACAAAAGAAAATATTTCTTTACTCAGCGCGTGGTCGGTCTGTGGAACTCCTTGCCACAGGATGTGGTGCTGGCGTCTAGCCTAGACGCCTTTAAAAGGGGATTGGACGAGTTTCTGGAGGAAAAATCCATTATGGGGTACAAGCCATGATGTGTATGCGCAACCTCCTGATTTTAGGAATGGGTTAAGTCAGAATGCCAGATGTAGGGGAGAGCACCAGGATGAGGTCTCTTGTTATCTGGTGTGCTCCCTGGGGCATTTGGTGGGCCGCTGTGAGATACAGGAAGCTGGACTAGATGGGCCTATGGCCTGATCCAGTGGGGCTGTTCTTATGTTCTTATGTTCAATTTCTTTGTTCCCTTACCCAAGGATGCCTCCAGAGGCCAAAACACCCCACGGAATTCTGCGGATGCTCTATTGGTAGTGCTGCATCGCCACGCAGAGAGCTAGGAACTGGCTGTTTGTTTCTCTTTCTGTTACTGTAAATCCCAAATTATATGTCATTATTGGCCCAGTCCTGTCCAAACCTTACCCTGGCAGATCCCACAATTCACTAGTGCAAAGCCACAGCTCTTGGCACAACAGACTGCAGGGCATTGATTCCCACGTGTGTGAGAAAAGCCTTGTTCCTCCTTGACCTTATATTATGACTTCTTGTAAAGAAAAGAGATAGGGAAGATAAAGGGAGTAAGTCTCAACCATCACAACCGAAGATTAGAAAGGAGAAGTGTTTTACTGTCCAGTTCTATGAACTATTGTATTGAAGCATGATCCCATGCTATCAATTTAAGTAAATGCACTAAATGCAAAAAAAGAGTTGACCTGGTATTTTTCCATAGCAAGCAGGTCAGAACTGCATGGCAGTGTTTGCAGACAGCAGCTTGCTCTGCTACAGCTGAAGCCGCTCTTTAGGACTGAGGTGCTTGCATATGACAAGCAGTGGCATAGCTAGAGGGGGTACCAAGCACTAAGATTTGCAGGGAGCTTCACTGTGGTGTGCAAGCAGTCCCTCCCCCTCCTCTTCAGAGTCATTCTTGTGGCCTGGAATGGCTGTGAAGGGGAGGGAGAGGAGCTGCTTCCATGCTGCGGTGAGGGTCCCTGCAAAACAGTGCTTTGCACTTCCTCTAGCTACACCACTAATGTCAAGATATCCAGCATTTAGTTTCTCAAATATATCCTACGGAATTTTTTTTTGGGGGGGGGGGGCGGCTCAGCAAACTCACTCGCAATATCCTCAAAATCCAAAGTGCATCAAATTTCAAAAGGGCCCCCAAGTGCAAAATGGTATGCGCATGGCGAGCTGACACTATGTCATGTCACCCCAAGTGAAAGCTACGGCTGCTGTGAAACAATCTGAAAAGGGATATTTTAGGTGCATCATAGGAGAACACTGTCCAAGATGCCTCACTTTAAGCATTTCAACTTGTCAAATGAATGTGCAAAAGACCAAAGTGTAGAGTGCATAAAATGAGGGACAACAGCTTGTGTTGTAACACAGTGGGCTCTGTTTGATTAATGAGCTCCTCTTTCTTACATTACAACTTTTTGGCAGGAGGAATCCCAGGTGGTGTGAAAAATACCTGCAGTAAGGGATGTACAAGAGGCCATAACAGCTGAAATGGACAACAGCAGGGCATGCACAAGACTGCATAGTTCACAAGTAAGGCTGCTGTCTGCTGTAGTGAAGGTAAGATACAACCAAGAGTGAGTGGAAGCACTTCAGGGGGGATCTGCTTCACACACATCTCTGCCCACAAGGGGAATGGATAATGTACCAGGTGCAACTTCAAGAGGAGCTGGCTTGTGTCAGTGGAACTTCTTGGCTGACTATCCAGGCCAAGGTCTCTGTGCATCTCAACAGGATGTGCCATAACCACTGTATAACTCTTTATTGTTGTATTTATATACCATCTTTCTCATAGACTCAGGGCCCAATCCTATCCAACTTTCCATTTTCAAGGCAGGTTACATAGGCAGGCTGACCATAAGCCCCATTTTTACAAGTGTTGTTCTATGAGAGAAACCCATAGAACCTGCCATTTCTCCAGATGTTTCCCTTCATAGTGCAATTTTCATCCTGGCTGCACAGCTCTAGCCATCCAAGCTTTCACAGGCAACTGCAAATCAAGCCAGAGACTAGCTCTCAAGATGTTATTCATTTTTTGCCAGCTGGCTCCTCCACATTCTACCCTCCTCCACATTTATTTGCAGAGCTCCATCAGCTCCATCAGTGGCATTCCAGTTGTCCATCCAAGGTGAGACCAAAGCTGATCCTGCTTAGCTTCTTCAGGCAAAGCAGCAGATCAACTTCCAGACCATACCTCCTGCCTCCAGACCACACTAGCTGTGTACAGTTCCACATTCACACTTATAGCTGGTCCTGGTCCTGGTCTACCCAGTAGCATTGCTACAGGACTGGCAGTATGGTAAGTACTGCAGGTGCCTCAATGCATTGTGTAACCCACCCACCCCTCCACTGGAACCATTCTGGGCAATAATGACAACATGTTACCATCGCTGCCCAGAATGGCTCCAACGGGGAGTGGGAGGGGCAGGTTAGATGGACCTGCAATACTTACTGAGCTCTCCTCCTGTAGCTACTGGGTCTGCTGAATCTCAGCAATTGCTACCCATTTCTTTATTTCCTTCCCCTTGCGCTTTGTAGGTCTTGACAGTGACACAAGCAAGCAAGATGCCCAGTAGCAGAGCCAGAGGAGGGGCAGAGCTATAAGTCCTGCACAGCTCTGAAACTCGCCATGTAAGCTGGCCCTTCTCACTCTTGGAGACTGTCCAGGGGCTAAAGCAATGCAGGGAGATGCCTCAGCGTTGCATTCGCTCCTTGGAATGGCCCCAAGAGCGGGGGGGGGGGAAGCTTACATGGTGAGTTTTGAAGTTGTGCAGTACTTACAGCTTTGCCCCCCTCAAGCTCTGCCACTGAAGATACCATACTGGGTTGATGGTTGGTCTGATCTACCAGGTGTGCCCTTACATAATGTGCCTTTCTGTCTTCTACCACCACATGGAACAGGAATTTAAAACAGAAAAAGAAAACAAGTAATATTTCTTTTTTCAAGACTAAAAAAAAAGGTCTTCCTGGGTTCACTAAGCATGCTGATGGTGGGTGAGCAGAAGCCTAAAAACCGGAGGTATAACCATTGCAGGAATTTGCCACACATTTTTCTTTCATTTTCTGATGTAGACATTTTATCACCTATAGTCGTGCAAAAGACATCGCATTACAAAAGCAGCCTCTGTAAGATTTATAGGTGTCTGTCCATGTGCCATTTTGTGAAATATTGAATTAATAAGAAGCAGACAGAAAGCACAAAAGAGGATGCAGTAGCGCAGCGGTAATGACTCGACTCTTGCTTGTTTTGGTCATGATATTTGTGACAGCTCTTGAATATATTCCAGATTTTCAGCATCTATGGAATTTTCCACTGAGTTCTCAATATTCAGATCACACTCGCTGAGTTCCAGCTGTGGCGGTACAGATTAAAACACAGCAGCCCTGCAACACTGGCAGACAGGATTCTTTTTGTCTCTTTCCTCAGTGGATGCCCTTTCCACACACTCATATTAGATACATGGTTGACAAATGCATATTCATTACCATTAATTGATAAAACACAGTGTGCTGCATCCAATTAGAGCACAACCATTTTGGAAGGAGCGAGATCCCAACACTATTCACACATCTGATTACACACAAAATTCTGACAAAGACTTTCTACTGTCATTTATATGGCTTTTTGTGGCAGCCCTGTAAAGGCTTAGGGTGAGTATTATACTGACATCACAGGCATTTATGCTGGTGTCAATATTTCGGATTAGGGTTAAACCAGCTACTTGGACTAGAATACTGGATTTAATTGAAACAACTCCCTGATGGTCTGGTCTGGTTTGATGTAGATATGGGCACTCTGATGTAGCGGATCTCATCAAGGAAACCATTCCCTGCATTGCCATTTATGGGGATGGCTTCTGGGGGGACTCTTGGGAACATTTATGGGGCTCTGGGCTGAGCAATTATTTTAGGTTTTAGATCAGGGGTTTCCAAACCCCAGCTCATGGGCCAAATCCAGCGCTCTGGAGGCTTTTACCCAGACTGTATGGTTCCCCAACCTCTCAGAAGTAGTGTTTTACAGGTGACCAGAATTGTGAATCTGGGCATCTGCAACCCACATGTTCAGGAGATGAACTCAGGGCATCCTGTGAGGGCATATGATACAAATGCCTTGCTTAAGCTGAGTAGGTAATAGTGCAGTTCCAAGCTGGGGGACTCCCTGAAACCCCTGTGTATGTGACCATATTGAAAAAAAGATGGTGGAACTAGGGTTTGTGTCACCTGGTACAGTACGCCAGTCCATCACCCCATAATGGACCTCCGCCCATGCAGTGGGTAGGGCAATGCCCTGGGTGAGTGGGCTTGGTGATGTACCAGAGTGTGCACTGCATCCGGGGAGGGGGAAGTCAGTCACAGAAGCCTCCTCAAGGAAAGGGAGTGTTTGTTCCCTTACCCCATGGCTGTATTGAGGCTGCATTGGCACTTAAAAGTTGGATTGGAAAGTTGGATAGGCGAGGCCACTGTTCACTGGCTGCTGCTCTCCAAGGTTCCAGACAGGCACATTTCCCACTTGATGATGCTGGCGATTGAACCTGGATCCTTCTGAGGCTGTAGTACTGAGCTTTGCATCTCTCCTTGCCTCCTCCTCTTTGGGGTGTCCCCATTTGCAATTCTCATGTTCAGGATGCTACCCCTTCTGTCCATATGAATACATTGCACAGGAACAGTCCAAAGATTATCCGCCCTGCACCAGGAAGTATATGGCTGGCAACCTTCAGTCTCGAAAGACTATGGTAGAAGCCTACAGCACCCGGTGTTCCCAAGCAGTCTCCCATCCAAGTACTAACCAGGCCTGACCCTGCTTAGCTTCCAAGATCAGACAAGATCAGGAATGTGCAGGGTAACAGCTCTTTGAGATACTTCATGTAGGTTTTCTAGTTTAGCACCACTGTCATCGAGGGAATGATGCAGTACACTTCCACAAGGCACAAATGCAGGGAAAAAAAATCCTTCAATGGGATTAAAGTCAATGACTCTGGCTCATCTGATCCTTACACTGCTTGTAATTTATCTATAACTTAAAACAGTAATACCCCAATAACGCTCCTTCCTTTAGCACTGTTTTGCTACCCGCCCTTCAACTTGAACCAGTTCACTAATAGCCAGTCAGTGCCAGTTTCCTTCCTGATCCCCTGTAGTATCACCTGTAGCATTGCTCCAAACAGTGCTTGGCTTTCAAGGAAGGGATCCCCCATGTTGTTGGATGCACTGCCCTACTCGTTTGCAGAAACAAACTTCATTAAAGATTTGCAAGTTATCCAGCACAGGCCTTAAGTGTTTGAGGAATTTTTCCAAGATTGAATTACATCAAGACAAGATAAAGAACCTTAGGATTAAGCATTAATCCTAATTATTAATAATTAAATCATTACACAATTAAATAATAATAATAATAATAATAATAATAATAATAATAATTAATCCTAATTAATTAGGATCCTAATTAATAATAATAATAATGATTACTATTATTATTTATAAATCTTATAAATTATTATTTATTTTAAATCTTTTAACAATGATAGTAAATGGGACTTACTCCTGGGTAAGTGTGGATAGGACTGCAGCTTAGGATTGTTAAAAATGTTCCTGCTTGATGATGTCACTTCCGGTCATGACATCACTTCCAGTGGGGTCCTGACAGATTCTCATTCCATTAAGGATGTGGAACAGCACTGCCTATTGGTTAGAGATGTTGCTTACATCATCATTACTGCATCCCAAGGAAAAACTCTGCCCAAGAACAGGTGAACCAAATGGGGGCATGTCTAGGGCAACGGCTGGTTGTCACTTCTGATTAAGAGGAAGAAAAGAAAGGAAAATCAGACAGAAACAAACATGTGGGCTGTAGCTAATGCAACATGCTTTTAACTTTAGATAATGATTCCAAACCGATGATGAAAAGCATTTTTGGCAGAAGGCGTAGATAAGCACAGACTCTTGGAACTAGGTATGTTGATAGTATGTAGATAACCACCCCCAGAGAATAGTTGCGCAAAAATTCAAGCCATTCATTTTGTAAGAATCCGACCTCAGTAATAGATAAAATCTTCAGTGGATATAACATATAATCTCCGGGAAACTATTATGCTAGAATTTGAAAATAACCCAGGGGTGGTTTATAAACAATTTGAGACCATTCAGGAATATTTTAAAGACAACCTTTCAAATTCCATAAAATAAGCCTAATAGGAATAAAGGATACTATTGAATTTTCCATGCAAGTAAGTAAGATGACCAACTTCCAGGAAATGGTGCATGCCAAGGAAAAAATAGTTCTTGTAATTGTCAGGCATGGCATTCTTAACAGTTCCACATTTCAGTTTATTGTGAAGAATGGGAATATAGAGAAGACTAGAGATTTTAAGAGATGCACATTATACTGAGTATGATACATCACTTGTGCCAATAGTTTTTCAGACTGTGGGTCAGGACCCACTAGGTGGGTGACGAGCCAATGTCAGGTGGCTCCCCATTCATTTCAATATTTTATTTTTAATATATTAGACTTGATGGTACCATGGTATTTGACTACATTTGGGAAAATGTGACAGAACTGTACTTTTAACAAGCTACTATGTATAATCTTTTAACAATGATAGTAAGTGGGACTTACTCCTCGGTAAGCGTGGATAGGACTGCAGTTTAGGATTGTTAAAAATGTTCCTGCTTGATGATGTCACTTCAGGTCATGACATCACTTCCAGTGGGGTCCTGACAGATTCTCATTCTAAAAAGTGGGTCCTGGTGCTAAATGTGTGAGAACCACTGCAATAGAGGGTATGTATGCATGTCTCTGAAGCAGGTTGGTTCTATTTTTCATTTGACCTTCCCAACAGACAGATGCAGAATGTACTTCAACTCTAAGTCAGTTGTTGGCCTGATCTGTGGCAGCACAATGGGGGGGTGCAGTTGGTGTGGGCTGCACTAGGTGTTAACCACAAGAGCATGTGATACAACGCTGCCTGAGCCTCCATTTAGCTATCTTTGGCCTGCTCCGGGACCAGCCACCTTGCGCTCTAACTGACAGTTGTGTTTCTTCAGCTTGCCTGTGAGAACATGAAGCAACTGGGCCCAGAGCAGGCTGAAGGTTGCCAAATGGAGGCAGTCTGAATGTGATAGTCTGGAAGGCTGGGGAGACGTGATTACATCACTGTGTCACCCCTGAATTTCCAGAACGTTGAGCTCCTATAGGTAAGTGCTAGGCCAGGTGACGCTTACCCTGAGAATGCCTCTGAACCTGCCTCAGTGATTTGAAGGCCAATCTAGATGAGTGCCTAAATAAACAAAGTGGCTCAGTGGGTGTGGTGGTGGAAAATATTTTTTTTATTATTAGCTTGTGACAAAGGTCACAAAACATAGCAAAACTGGGGGGGGGGGAAAGGTGAGGTCTACTAATTTGTCTCCACCATGGTTTTTATCCTTGGTCTTTATCATGGGCATCCCATATCCTATTTTTAGTTTTTTTTACAAAGTTTTTTAGTTGATGGCCAACGAAAATGAGCATGCAGAGGCACTGAGATTGGTTTGTAAACTATGGTAGGGAGGAGTACTGAAGTCTACCTATTTCCTCCCAGTTTCACTATGATTAATGGCTTTCCCTATGCACGGTTAGTTAAGAAAGATAGCCCCTATAGGACCACATTTAGTTAGGCCCTGGATTTGTGAATTGCCTTGAATGGTGTTTGATGAAACGGGAAGCTTTGTTCATTAGGTTTCATCTCTGAAAGACCTGGCTCTCCACTCATGCTGGTCATCACTTGTTGTTGTTATGGAGTAATAAAAATGAATGAGTTAATTCACCACCCTGTTTACTATCAGGGTCTATTGTGTAAGCCAGGGGTGCTCAAACTTTCAACTTTAGGGATGCTGGACCTTTAACAAGTGTATAGAAGAGAGAATTTCAGCAGGTGCAGCTTGTCATCTGTGGGATGACAAGTTGCACCTGCTGCAATTCACTCTTCTATACACTTGTTAAAGGTCCAGCATCCCTAAAGTTGAAAGTTTGAGCACCCCTGGTGTAAGCAGACTGAACATGAATTGTCTTGCTAGATCAGATCAAAGATCAGTGTAGTTTAGCATTCTGTTTTTGACAGTGGCACCTGCATTTGTCTGGTGGGTCACATGCAAAGCATGATGGGAATGGCTATCCCTTGCAATTAAGAAAATAAGGAGAGCATTGCTGGGTCAGGCCAAAGATCCATCAACACAAGTAGTCACAAAGGCTTTCTGAGTTGTACGTTCCTCCCATGTACATAGGAAGTTGCTTTATACTGAGCTAGATCATTGGCCCATATAGTTCAGCTTTGTCAATTTTCTCTGTCCTAGCCAGAGATGCCAAGGGTTGAAACTTAGACCTTCTGCAGGCAAAGAAGGTGATCTTTTTGAGGTACAGCATCTCCCTGGACTACTTATGAATGCAGAAGTTTGATCGAGCTATTCTTGTCTTGTTCATAGCCATCAACAGATCTTTAAGAATCTCTCAAATCTTGTGAAAAGTCCTAGAAAGTTCTAGTTTGGAGTGTCACATTTATTCTTCTCTACATTGTTATGCTCAGAGGTGTTCAGAAGCTGGGTCAATTTGTTGAGTCAGTGGACGCAAACATGTTACTTAAAACTTTTTCATTGCTTACTTAAGACGTAATAAGGGTCTAGGTTTGATTAATTATAGGATAGATTTTCTGAAGTCCCGTGGTGGATTTGCCATACTCCTGGCAGTGTGTGCTGGGGGAAGCTGAGTGGAAAATACAACAAAGTGGAAAAGATATCTTTGTGAGTGGCCACTTTTTCTGGCTGTTGGATGAATTCATCAGGTAGAGCAATCCTACCTCACCCCAAGCTGGCACATGTCCCTTGAGTTTGCTCACAAGTGTCGTGAATGCACTATAAAGCATGTTTGCAGCTACTTGGGAACAGGCTAGGCCAGCGCGTGCATATGTGCTGACCTAGCAGTGCCAGCCCTCCGTTGAGAGAGGGTATATTTGTGCTGGCTCGAGCAGGCTGGCAGGAAGTCATATTGGAGGCAGTGAAGTGTGTTTTTGGTTTGGGCCCAGGAGGGGGTGGGACCAGCTATGGCAGTGCAAGATAGATCAAAACCTGTGTCCCTAGCTTGACCAGCATTACACGGGCCACTCAGATTTTTGCCTGCGAAATCGCGGGTGCAGATCCATCTCCTTTCTCTGAGTTGCACCCAAGCTCGCACCTACCTTGTGCTGGATGCAGTGCAGGCCAGTCAGTCTGCCTGTTCCAGCACAAATTAGGATTGCACCCTTAGTTGTTGGTTGGCAACCTTCAGTCTCGAAAGACTATGGTATAAGCCTACAGCACCCAGTATTCCCAGGTGGTCTCCCATCCAAGTACTAACCATAGTAGTACTAATAGTACTACTATTACCATAGTAGCTAATTGGGTAAGAGGCACTTTTTCAAGTGGGTGCTCCTTTTTTTAGCAGGGGGAGAGTAACTGGCCCACTTCACCCCAGCACTGTCTGTTCTAGTGGCTGTCTGCTGGTATTCATTTGCATCTTTTAGATTGTCAGCCCTTTTGGGACAGGGAGCCATTTAGTTATTTGATTTTTCTCTGTAAACCGCTTTGTGAACTTTTAGTTGAAAAGCGGTATATAAATACTGTTAATAATAATAACCAGGCCTGACCCTGCTTAGCTTCCAAGATCAGACGAGATCAGGCATGTGCAAGGTTGTACAGTTGTAAAACTGTATTAATGAGACACATATGTGAAACAAATGGAAAGCACTAGATCAGGAAAGAAGGTCTCCAAATTTAGCTTTGAGAATTCTAGTGATTTAAAAAGGGTTGATGCTTAGTATCATATCAACAAATACAGGGTAATTGAAGCTGATATCTATCCATGGATTTCCTTCTCTCTGCCCACATATTTAGCTGGTTTGTTTTTGCCTAAAAATGAATGTGCTGAAATGAACATGGAGAAGAATTTCTTATTTAAAAAACTGCTCCAGAGAGCTTGTGCTATTTTCAGCTCTGCTTTATTTGGACTAACAGAAGGATGAGAAAATATTCTGCAGAAGCTCCTTAAGGCTATTCCATATAAAGTACAAGGAAAAAACAACAACAACTAAGAACCTAGTATGCATCGAGGGTAATATTTAGGTTAGTAGTGGTTTACTATAATAACCCTATGGTGGGACATTTTTGCAGTTGGAAATATTTTGCGTTAGTGCAAGAAAACCAGAATATTGCAGGGAAAGTTGAACTTCTCTATAGTAACTTGCAAAAAAATTATTTGTAGAAGTATTGGGTGCAGAAATATTGAATTAATGTATTGTCTGATTGATAGCTAGGACATAATGGATTGTACCTATGGGGAAGGGGAAGTTTGACTATAGTGCTTTAGTAATATTTAGGAACAATTAGTTTTGGCCAGGGATGTTAAACTCATTTCATACAGAGGGCTGAAGTTAGCATTCCTGGTGCCTGCTGAGGACTGGAAGTGACATCATTAAGCAGAAAGTGTCATCATTAAGCAGGAAGTGACATCATTAAGTAGATGATGGCCAGAAATCAGGTTCTCACACAGAAACCCATTAGCTGCAAATGACAGAAGAGAAGACATACAAACCTTGTTCATATTTTCAAGATAGAAGAGAGCCTGATTATTATACTGGGAGAGCCCAATTATATCAGGGCTGGAGAAATTACTTCCAGGGGCCACATTCGGCCCACGGGCCTTTTGTTTGACACCTCTTGTTTAGGCAGTGCTAGATTTAGGCATAATCTAAACAAGCTACAGTTTAAGGCCTCCAATCTGCAGGGGACTAAAAAAAAATTCAGAATTGTTTTTGGGTGGGGACTTTTTAAATTTTATGTTTTTAAACAGCGTGTGCAGCAAATTTTGGTATAATTTTTGAACAAGGGGGCTCCAATCTTTATACTGCTTAGGTAACACCTAGTCTAAATCCAGCACTAACTGTGCAATCCTAACTGTGTGTTCCATCAGTGCAGCAGTCCCTGAGCTGGTGGAAGTTTCTGCAAACATGCCATAAGGCAAATCGCAACACCCAGGGAGTAAGCACCGCTAGCGGATCAGCATGTACTGCCTTGTCAGTGCTGCATTCAGACCCAGGGCCACCAACGCAGATGGATAAGGTGCTGAGCGGTGTAGGGGCTGGGAGAGAGTGTGGAAGGGCAGAATGGAGATGGGGAAGGGGCATTTCTGGGTGGGGTGGAATGGGGGACAAATTAGGAGGGGGGTGGGATCAAAGAAGTCCTCTTCCCCCATATCCTAACCCCCCTGCTGGCCCAGCCAGCGTTACATTGGGCTTCTGCTAGATGTATAGCTTGTGGAGATCTGAGTAGTCCCATAGAGCAGACTGGGGTGTTACTTGGGGCAAGAGGGAAAATATCCCCTTATCCCGAGGATACCTCCAGCTGCCCCCTAACCTGGGCTGGATACAGTGCCACGTCGTCTGGTTGCACCAGTGTGGGTTAGGATTGGGCTGTCCCTTTAGGAAGTACATTTGGGACATTAAAATCTCCAAAATCCAGAGGCATCATTCAAACCTGGTCTTTGCTAGGCATTAGTGGGTGTACTTGGAGTAGGGCAGGAGAAGAGGCAACTGTTGCTCAGGGTAGGATCCATGAATGAAGATCAGGCAGGTAAAAAGTGGTGCTTTGCATTCTGACCAGGAAGCGAGTTTAGCTCCTCAAGCACCAGTAAAAAGTGCCTCTGGTAACTTACATCTACACTTACCAATTAAATGGGCTGCTGTATCTCATACAGCTGTAAGATCTGAATAGGGATTGCTCACTTACCTTGGGGAAAGCCTCCATGAACTTCATGGGATTCCTCAGATCTGTGAATGCTCTCTGGCAGGCACAAATCCAGGCATGTAACAACAGTGGCCAGGGACATAGGTGGGGTTAGGATATTGGTACATGGTTGGTTGGCAACCTTCAGTCTCGAAAGACTATGGCATAAAGCCTACAGCACCCAGTATTCCCAGGCGGTCTCCCATCTAAGTACTAACCAGGCCTGACCCTGCTTAGCTTCCGAGATCAGACGAGATTGGGCACATGCAGGGTAACAGTTGCTGTCATTGGTACATGCGCGTGCCACTAATACCTCCTCTGGTCCACCTCCCTCTCCACTCCTTGCCATCCCTTCCACTCTCCTGTTACACCCCCTCCCCACCTTGTTCTATCTTGCTGCTGTCACCTTTGCAGATCCAGTGATGGGGCACCCCATGTGGAACGCCCCTAAAATGTCGACCACCAGAGATCATTTTACTTTCGAAATCATTAGCACAGGTCTGAGAAAACCCATTGTGGATTGGGAGAATTACAGAGGGGAAATTCCCTTTTCCCTCCAAAGCCTTTCAATCGGTCCCCCTGTGGGATTCAGAGCACATATTTTTGGCATGGGGTCGGGGGGGGGGGGAAGGTTAGGATTGGACTGTAAAAGTATGAATTTCTCCACCTCTTCTTTTTAAATAGTTTATTCCCACTTTCTCCAAATGGCTGTTTGGTGCCAAATTTAAATGTATTCTGATGAAATGACAACTTCTAATTATGAAATAAAAAGTTTTTTTAAAAATATGATATAGTTTACGTTGTTCTGGCTATTCTTTTTGTTTTTAAATGCAATAAACTGCAACCTAAATATAATACTGGGAAAGCCAGCCCCTCCCCAATTGTTACAAGGTCTCTGCAACCTTTACTGAACAGTTTGATCTCATTTACCCTCTACCAAACTCAGGGCCAGTCTTTTTGGGCAGTCTTCAATATAAATAAGTGGACAAATATCAGAAGTATTAATTTTTGAAAGAACAGTTAATGATTACTGATCTGAAATACTGATATGGCTGTATGGAGCTGGGTATTACTACATGTTAAGGAATGTAAGATGGACTAGATCAATTCTCCTTTAAGCCATTTCTGGTCAACATTGCATATATGCAACAGGGACCAAATGTGTACACTTGTGGGCCAGGCAAAAATATTAATTTGGTATTTATAGAAATGCAACATATTTTGGGATATTTCACTTTTCTTTCCTGTCGATTTTGGTTTTATTCCAAAGAAGTGTCCTTGTTTAAAAATCTATCTACGATATTAAAGAACAAGTTTAAACAACTTATTTAAAAGGGGCATTTATAACAAAGCATTATTTTTCTGTATTGCATGAATTGCATTAATTATATTATGCATGCAACACCCCAATAATAAACGTGTGACAGAGGCTTGCATTAACTGGGCCACTTTATTGAAATAATAACAAAGAAACTGCAGCAGGGGTAAAAAAAAAACAAAACCCAGTTGTGCTGGCAATCCCTACCCCCCAATTGTGCAGGCAGCTACATAGGGCAGTGATTTTCAATCTTTTTCATCTTGTGGCACACAGTAAGGCATTAAAATTGTCAACGCATAGCATCAGTTTTTTTACCATTGACAAGACACACCACACTGACAGCAGGGGCTTGCATTCCCCAGTAGCCCTACTAACAAATTACTCTCCCCCAAACTCCCATGGCACACCAGTGTACTGTGGCACAGTGGTTGAAAATGGCTGACATAGGGGAATAATATTGACTGCCTATGAAGCCAACGGATGTGCAAGCGAAACCATGCTAGCATTATATGTCAATGCACCTCACCCCCTCTTAATTAACCAATAAAATGCATGCAATTTTGTGCTTCTTCTCAGTGGGAAGGTGGAGGCTGGGTAAGAGCAGCTGATGTGCGATATTATGCGTCACTGATATTATCATTATTCTTTCCATGATCGTCAGGCTTTAGGTGGTATATAAATATGTGGGGGAGGGGTGTATAGGCCCTCAGTTTGGCTCTACTTGACTGTAAAAGGCGACTTAACAGCCACCAGGTAGTTGGGACTCGATAGCCTGGAAAGGCAGCTCATCTGAGAGAAGGAAAACGCTGATCCCAAACCTCCACTGCCTTGTGGCTACATCCTGTTATGGAAAAGGCTTCAGGAGTCAACCTCAAGGCAAAATCTGGAGCTGGAGTCCCTGAGGCAGTTCATGGCTGAACACAGTCACATTCTGGCAACTCCTGTGATGCTGCTGGAACCAACCGTATTTGCCTTTCCGTTGGACCATTTCAGTGACGTGGAGAGGGGGGATTTGCTGCATGGGAAACAGTCTATCCCCCATATCTACTTTACCCAGGCTTCGCACATTGGAGAGGACACTCTGTTCTAGGACCACAATTCAGAGCGTGATACCATAGTCTTCTGAGACTGAAGGATGCCAACAATGAATAAAGTAGTGTTCTTCAACCTGGGTGGTCACAAAACCTCAGTTGTGGCGTTGCTGCAACTTATGGGAATGAAAAAGGTTGCAGACCACTGGATTGGAGCACCACCGGGTAAAAGGGGAGGCATCTGGTGTGTCCCTTTAGGTACCAGGAAATTGTGTCCCTGTCTGGCTCAGTTTCTTAGTAATTGTGCTAAAATAGCTTTCACTAGTGACAAGCTTCATGGTAACTTTTTCTGTTCTGTCTAATATTTGGTAACAATGAATGGTGCTGGGAGTGTGTAACTGGGGTGGGGAGTGGAAAGTGACAGGGGCGGGTGCAGGTAGGGATTGATGGTGAGTCACTAAAGCACTAGGTTGGAACTAATAATAATAATAGCGCATGATCAAATCAAAACCTTTTGTCAACACAGGATATTCTCCCAACGGATTCCCAGATTTTAATGTTAGAAACATTTAGAACAGGCATCCAGTTTTTCAGAGATTCAAAATCCAACAAGAGGTGATTTTTAGGGCAGTTATAAAATGAAATGTCAATACACCACAAAAAAAAAGTAAGACCTTGAGAAACTTTGCCAGGCTCTAGTGTTGTAATATGCTTAGCAATTGGCTCAGCGCATAATGTTCAAATACTTTTGGAGAAAAGCAGCAGAAAGAGACATGGTGAACCCACTGTGACCCTCCCTGAAAAAAGGTTAATGTTCGTGTAGTGGCACAGAGCCATGTTAAGTCAGGGTGTATACCAGCATGAGATCAGCAAGACTGTGGAAGCGAGTATTATCGGTCGTTGCTCAGGTAATGATGGGAAGCCCTGCTTAGGGGCATGCACTTGGCACTGTTTCTCAGTGTTTTCAGAAGAGCGGTGAAGATGCCCAGGCTGTCAGTGGTACTTCATTTTAAGGGAGAGGGACTATTTGAGATGACTGCTTTTTGCTGGTAATTAGACTCTTGGGGGGGGGGAGGTTGGAATTGCTATCGGCCACAAATTTTTTAAAAAGGTGATATTATCCTCCAGGTGTTTCTGTATGCATGACGTGTAGATGGGGGGGAGCAATCTGGCAAGTGCAGCTCTCTCTCTTCCCGTGATCTGTTGTCTATCACTGCAGGTAAACAGAGATGACGGAGAGGCTGAGGGGTGGGACTTTGTGAGCATATTAACAGCAGGGAGCTGCATGTATATGTACACACACTCCAAACACACACATATACACATTTGTATACATGTAACATTCTGCTAATACTTTTCGGAAAATACTTCTGGAAAGGACTCAGAAAAGAGAAGGTTGCTTGTCTAGACCTGTGTCACCCGGAGGACAGAGCAGAAACAAGTATTGTTTTGCAGGATATCTGCGGCCACAGCTGTGCATTACAAGGCAAAGTCAAACAAGAGGGAAAACCCTTTCCAAAGTGTGCTTGGCAACATTTGCGCAGAACAAACATAGAAACTGACAAATAAAGTCCCTTGTGCAAGATATAAATCCTGAAAACTGCATGTTGCCCATGAAAGACCCAAGAAAGGTAAACTGCCCGATAATGATGCAATAACCAATTTTATCAGCTTTCTTTCTCTTTTTTTTTTAACTTCCCACACAGAACTGTAAAGGGAAATGGACACAATGTTTTACTATTTCATCATCTGTGCAGTGGCATAGAAATTCAGTCTAAAGGTACAGTTGCCCTATTGCCTTGGGGAAAGCCCCAGCTATGGTAACAAGTCTCCTCTTACCCTTTTGTGCCTTTTTTTTGTTTTGTTTTTAGAGGCATTTAAATTTGGACCCCAATATCTGCTGGCATCCTCAGTGAGTCAAGTCCGCAGATGCCAGATTCACAGATACCGGGTTTTGACCATCAGAAAGTGGTCAGAGAGGGAGCCGTTCAGATCTCTATTGTGAGGGAGGTGCACATAGATGGTGCCACCACAGAAAAGACCATCTTCTGGGGCACTGCCAGCTGAACCTCCACTGGTGACAGAACTCAAGTTCTGTGTTCACACTACAATGGCCCAAGTTTACAAGTGTGCTCTCCTGGGCTTGCGGAGATGAAAGAAAATATTGTCCTTTGAAAATGTAGGTTAAACATCAGCAGAACTATGATCAGGACCTAAAACTAACATCTGATTTCGTAGCCGATACATTTTTAAAGATGGGCCAGGATGAGCTTTTCTGATCCCAATTGATTGCGATTACAAAATGAAACAGCAGTATTGTATTTTAATTGGGCCTATAAAGTTCTATTATTTTCACAATGTCACTCAAGGAACTCTATATCTTAAAAGAGATTTTAATCATTCAGCTGGTAATAAAAGGCATTAATAGAACATCTGATGTTTTATACCCTTGCTTGGGCTCAGTTAATTGGAAAAATCCAAGTAATATCACAGATCTGGCTGCTCTGCTTTTTTAAAGAAACACATTAGGTAAGTAAAAAAAGTCCCCCCCACTTCCTAAAACTTTTTGGGAACAATTGTCAAAAGGTTTTTTTTAATAATCCATTTTTCAATTCATATGAATTCTCAAAGCAGAGAACAGCATTAAAAATCTTTAAAAATACAATTTAAAACATTCAATCAATAATAAAATATAGCAAATGACAAAATTATCTCAAATAGCAGAGAAAATACAATTCAATCCACTGAAATCTGCACTGCACTCAGAGCTTCCTCAAAAGAAGAGACTTTACAGACTACCTTAATAGGCAGAACATGCTGACTTGGTGGTACTAAAGACACAGAGGTGTCACGAGGGTTTGTGATTGCTCATTGTGTCATCCCGATGGTGGACCTCCTGCTGTACCAGACCACACAGAATAAATTACAATATCATACACACAACCTAAATGCAGAGGCATCACTAGGGTTGGTGAAATCCCATTAACTAGCTTTATTTATTTATTTATTTAAATACATAACAGTACAGGTCACCCAACAAATCAGTAACTAACAAAAAACCAGTGGCTACCTTGATGACACTCACTCAACTGAAATAAGAGTTCTGGTATTCTCTCTGATACATGGCAATGAGAGCTGTGTCATACTAACACTTTATTGGTTCCCTGCTGTGTCATAATATCACCTAATTGGCTCTCAGTACAATCAGAGTGACCAGATGTCATAACCAGAAAAGAGGACAAGGCCTCCCAAAATGTAGGACTTCCAAGAAAAATGTAGAACATGACAAAACTAAAACTAAAAACACTCGTATATTGATTTCATATGGTTAATTTATACACTGTATTACTTATTATTAACTATATTACATATCATTTATTACATATCATTTATTAATTACCAGAAAGCTATGTGCTGCCTGCAAGGCCCTGCTCACAGGGAAAAGGAGAACTTTTAAGTTCTTTTCCAGAACATGAGGATTGCTTTCAAGAGTCACCTGGAGATGGATGCTGATTTGTGAAAACTCCAGGCCAGCCCTGGAGGGCTACACTCCCGTATGCAGAGTTTGTCCTGATGTCTACACAGGCACTGCAAGGAACACTTTTGTGGCTTAAAATGGCAAATAGTGCTGGTTGGTTGGCAACCTTCAGCCTCGAAAGACTATGGTATAAGCCTACAGCACCCGGTATTCCCAGGCGGTCTCCCATCCAAGTACTAACCAGGCCTGACCCTGCTTAGCTTCTGAGATCAGACGAGATAGTGCATAGTGCTGCTTGTTTACAAATCAATCTGCCCTGCAGTGTGCATGTCAAGTTGGGAAAGCGCTGTGGCTAGGTATGACCTTCATATTGTCTACTGCAGTGTTTCTCAAACTGTGGGTCGGGACCCACTAGGTGGGTCGTGAGACAATTTCAGGTGGTTCCCCATTTATTTCAATATTTTATTTTTAATATATTAGACTTGATGCTACCATGATATGTGACTACATTTGGGGAAATGTTATAGACCTGTTCTTTTAACAGGCTACTATGTCTATTATTATTCTTTTAACAATGATAGTAAAGGAAACTTACTCCTGGGTAAGTGTGGGTAGGATTGCAGCCTAGGATAGTTTAAAATTTCCCTGCTTGGTGATGTCACTTCCGGTCATGACATCACTTCTGGTGGGTCCCAACAGATTCGCATTCTCTCCCGGTGGGTCCTGGTGCTAAATGTGTGAGAACCACTGGTCTACTGTATATTTCCTATGTTTTAAAACAAATTATTCCAACTATGTTTACATGAAGGTTCTAAAGAACATTTCTCCTTCTTGTCATCACTTCCAACTCCCTTGCTAAAGCTTGACCTTTTTTGAAGTCAGTAATTCTGTACAATGTGCCCTATGTAATGTTGCATTTGCATGAATATTTGGAGTTTGTCAATGAATAATTCATGCTTAAAATATGTGAGCAAACCAAGGTAGCCCAGCAGGAAAGAGGGCAGTAGATGGAAGTTGCTAACCTGACTCAAAGCCTTACTCAACCATTGACTTTCTGGGTGGTTTGGAACAAGCCCTTTTTGGTCACCTTCACATCTGTAAAATGGGAATAATGGTGATCCATCTCACAGCCCAATCCTGAGCTGCCTGGGGTGCCCAGGCTTGGCTGCACCGAGAAGGGCTGCCGCTGGATCCTGTGCGCCCTGGGCTACCACGGGAGGTGCCTTGGGTGAAGGGGACTTTTGTCCCTTTCTCCCAGGTAAGCAGCCCCGCAATGAGGCTACTCACTTTACTGCTGACCAAAAGGTCGGAGGTAAAGGTGCTCGAGTAGGGCACAGAGCCCTCCCCGAGCACCTTGGATCCTGCAGAGCAGGGCTCCGCAGACCCACCTCCCTCCCTCTCCCCAGCACGCCTCCAGCCTGCCCCCTCCCCGCATCATGCCTCCCTGGAACACCTCCTTCCCGCCCTCTCTCTGCCCCCTGCCGGCCTGCCCAGAATGCCTCCTCCCCACCCCTGTACCTGCCCCTGTTTACCTTGCCAAGGCTTGGCAGTCCGGGAGACCGCCGAGCCGCGGAAGCTGGGCAACCACCCTGCACTAGCCCAGCACCAGCCAACGCTGGGCTAGCACGGGCGGGAGCCCGGTGGTGAGGCTTGCAGATGTGCCTTATGGCACATTTGCTACAGTGCTCGGCGGCACGGAGCCGTGCTGCCAAGCACAGGATTGGGCTCTCAGTGTTCTTCAACCTGTGGGTCGGGGCACCAATGGGGTTATGAAGCCTCATTTGGGGGATCATAGCAACCTTTCCAAGCCGGTGCAAGAGAGGGCTTCAATCCTATCCAATCATGGTACTGCTTTATCAAAACGGAGTTCTTGATATAACCCTGCACAGGATCTTCTTACTGTTTTGCCCTGCAGCTCTTGCTTAGGCTGCAGCCTCACAGGTTGTTGTGAAGATGCAAGAGGTAGGGGGGAACGGGTAGGTGGGGGCAGAGTTGGGCCCTGATGGGCCAGAGCAGGTCCTGGAAGGGGGGCACGATTTGCAGTGGGTCGCCAGTCTCCTTCCTTCCTTCCTTCCTTCCTTCCTTCCTTCCTTCCTATCTATCTATCTATCTATCTATCTATCTATCTATCTATCTATCTATCTATCTATCTATCTATCTATCTATCTATCTAGGCCTTGGCATGAAAAAAATTTGAAGACCATTAATCTCTTTCACAAAAATGTTGTGAGAATAAGCCAGAGGAAAATCGCAAAGCATCTTGCCCATTAGATGTGCTAAAGAAGTGGCCAACAATATGATTTTTAGCATGAAAAACATTCTGTCTGGACCATGCGAAACAAATGCAAATTTCTACAAGGATAAGTGCAACATATTACTGTGTGAAAAAATTCACTTCCCTAACTGACCCACGTTTAACACAGACTCATGGTATGTCACAGGACCAGTTTATCCAAATTGTGTATTTACTCTGAATTTACAAGGTAGTGAGGCTGCACTGAGAAGGGCTGCCGCTGGATCCTGTGCGCCCTGGGCTACTGCGGGAGGTGCCTTGGGAGAAGGGGACTTTTGTCCCTTTCTCCCAGGTAAGCAGCCCCGCAATGAGGCTACTCACTTTACTGCTGACCAAAAGGTCGGAGGTAAAGGTGCTCGTGTAGGGCACAGAGCCCTCCCAGAGCACCTACCACAGACTCATGGTATGTCACAGGACCAGTTTATCCAAATTGTGTATTTACTCTGAATTTGCAAGGTAGTGAGGCTCATTTGTACGGCTGTTTTCCCTGGATCCCCTGGCATGGCACAACAGAGCTTTAAAATAACCACATTCTAATTTATCAACATGTTACAAAAGAGCATCCGAAGTTTGTTTAAATATTTCATTATGTTTAATTTTGTGATTTCATAGAGTGGGTCCTTCTTTTTCCTGGTAAGCTAAGAAAAAAAATTGCTCTGGGAAGTAAAATGCCATGCATATGCTGTGTAGTAAACAATTCACAGCCCGGTACTCACGCTGTCTGTATCTCAAATTATTGCTTTTTGTGATTACTTGCTGCATTTGAATTCTCCATTCTCTCCACAATAGGAGATTGCCTCAAGCCTGCCAAATGCTCTGGAATTATTCCACTTGGTGAGATGGTTGTTTGCAAACATCTCCCTGGCAAATCACAGAGTCCGAACAAGGAGGCAAAACTTGAGGGGGAAAAGGGAAGAAGTTCAGACAAGGGCCATGGTATTTTCCATAGGTCAAGACGGTTTCAAAAGCCTGCAGCCAATCCGGGAGACTGCACAAAATGCACACACAGCACTGAGTAAGATTCACCTACAGGTCAACATGGATGCCATTTCTACAGAAGAACTCCTCCTTTTAAATGACAGACTATTGGGTCTCTGGAAAATGTTACATTCATACGGTTTTTTTGGCAGACAGGTTCTTTAATGTAACACAACTTTAATTTATTTATTACTATATACCACCTTTCTCAAACGGGGTTTTTACAAGTTTTATTCTATGAGAAAAACCCACAGGACCCTCCATTTCTCCAGATGTTTCCTTTCATAGTGAAGTTGTCACTCAGACTGTACAGCTCTTGCACTTTCCAAGCTTCCTCAGGCAGCGGCAAAGCACATCCCAGGCTGGTTTTCAAGATGTTATCCATTTCTTGCCAGCTGACTCTGGCACAGACCACAGTCCTTCGCATTCCTCCATCAGTGGCATTCCAGTTGACCACCCAAGGTGAGACCAAAGTCGATCCTGCTTTGCTTCTTCAGGCAAGGCGGCAGCTTCGATCTCTGTTACTAGGGTCTCTGTTCACGTGGAGCTCTGCCTGACATCCATCTTAGAAGACCTGCCTCAGTCCTGGAACATGCTCAGTCTGAGATTATCTAAGCCAATCGTTGTCAAATGTCCCAGGAGTTTTACTTCCAAGGTAAGCCTTTGTGGGGAGGGTAGCGACATGATCCCCAGGGAGTGGAAGGGGGGTGCTTTTACTTACAGATGGCTGCAGGACATTTAAGGAAGTGCAGGGAGTCCTGCACAGCCTTCCTCAGAGCTCCCCAATGCTTTGAATGTTGAAAAAAAAAAGCGGGCACAAAGCACTCCTAGGGCACTGCTGTTGCCCCGTAACCCTCCCCTTAGAGGGACAGGGGACCCTTTACACAAACTGGTGGGTAGCAACCCACCAGTTTAAGAACCACTAGTCTAAGCAAATAAATTTGTTCTTGGTGCACCTGTACAGTACCTGGAATGGCTTTGATGATTAGTGGGCGGGGCCACCTACACAGCACTAGCAGTACTTACCATACTGCCCCCTGCATCTACACCACTGCTCTCATGCTGTCTTTTCAGTGCTAGATGGTGTCCTTTCTATTCTCTCAGGCCTTTTCTGAAATACCACCTTGGTTGGTTTTAATCTTGCTACTGTGATCCTTTTATTGCTTTTGCTGTTTTAGCGTCGAATGTGTCCGTACGTTGGATTGTTTTAAGATGATCGGTGGACCACACTGAAAGCAGGAAAACAGAAGGACGGGACACAACAAACTATTTAAAAATAAAAATTGAACATAAGTGAGCTGAAATAATGCTTTGCAACGCGGCGTGAATGGTTGGCAACCTTCAGTCTCGAAAGACTATGGTATAAGCCTACAGCACCCGGTATTCCCAGGCGGTCTCCCATCCAAGTACTAACCAGGCCTGACCCTGCTTAGCTTCCAAGATCAGACAAGATCAGGCATGTGCAGGGTAACAGTTGCTGTAATGCGGTGTGAAAAACAATATCATTGAAATGTCCTTCTGTTGTTTTAGACACCTTTTGGGCCCTATCCTATCCAACTTTCCAGTCCCTGATTGGCTGTGCCATTGGCTGTGCCAATAGGGCATCCTGCAGTGGGGGACAGTCCCTTACCTTGGGGCTGCATTGCAGCTGCATTGGTGCTGAAAAGTTGGTTAGGAGTTGGGTCCTTAATGTCTTGGTGCTCAGTAACTTTTGGGTTGATTCACACAAGCAACTTGACGGCTTTTTCCCCCTCTTTCTCTCCTGACCACCTCTGACAGAAATCACATTGGACAGAAATATCTCTGTATAGGACAAAAGGACGGAGCCATTTCTTAATGAAGGCTGGCTTCAGGTTTTCAGGGAGACATTTGCAAATGTCCATTCATGGTCCCCCTCCTACCTGAGTCAGTCCTGAGAGAGTCACTGTACCATCATCACACGAAAACCTGGGGGCATAGATGGTGGCAGGGATCAGAAGCAGGACCTTTTAGGAGCCCTGGGCTGTCACTTGTTGCTCAGTGATGCCAAGCAGCATCACAGATGGTGACACACCAGTCCTGTTTGTGGGTTCTTGGTGCACCCATATACACTCCCTGATGCAGGGAAAAACATTTTGAGAGTATAAGATGCAATCTCTTGAGAACAAGACCGGTAGCATTGCTGTTAGTGCGCCATCTAGTGGCACAAAGAATAATTTACTGCAGTGTTCTTAATTTTAGTCAGTAAACGAGATGCATGACATTGAATGCTCATGAATATTTTGCTTGCTCCCTGCTAGCAACTGATGGACCAGGACCATTTTAAGTGTTCCACCACAATGTGGACAAGTTGGAAACAATGATATCGTTGTGCGCTACCTCAGGTGGCAGGACTAGTGCCAGCTTCTGGGGCAATGCTGGCCCCTGAGTGGTGAGGCGTTCCCTTGCTACAGGGTTTGTTTTGCTTTGGGTGAGAGAGCACAGGAGATTTGGTGTGTGCTTGTCATCTTTGCTTACCAGCAGAGCAGAGTGGAAGCAAGCACCCTCCTCTAAGCAAACAGCACCAGTATTCTCCCACCCACCTGTTCTGTTGCAGAGGGTGCTGCAACCCTCCTCCTTCTCTGGTACCAGTCCTCCAGAAGCCTCAGAAGGCCTCTGCAGGCCTCTGGAAGCAACCGGATGTCACTTTAACAAACCTGGAAGTAAACCAGAAGTGACTTTCCAGCTGTTTCTGGAGGCCTGCAAAGACCCAGCGCATCTTCCAATTGCATCCAGAGGGCTTTAATTTGGAGCCAACCGGACACAAGAATGGGTGGGACGTCCCAACCCAGGACTCACCGGACATTGGGTTGCAACTCACCAAGTGAGTCACTACACACAGTTTGAGAAAGCTTGAGATAGCACACTGCGACAGGTGCACAAAGAGTGGTATTGAGGCCATAGGACAATGCCCAGGGGGAGCAATGGTCAGTGCTCACCTCAGTGCACTGAGCATGGAGCTGTAGTTCAGTGATAGAATTCATGTTTTGCATGTAGAAGGTTTAGGATTTAATCTCTGGCATCTTCAGCTGGAATTGGAAGTCTCCTGCCTGGAATCCTGAAGAATCCGTTTAAGCTATTTCTGCTCAATACATGCAATAGGGATCAAATGTGTACACCTGTTCTCGATGTGTGTGGGCGGATTGTGTGCTCTGCTGATGCTAGTCATGGCAAAAGTGCTGCATTTTGTGACAACGTTCCAGATAGGTGCGCTGGTGGGAAGGTCAGAGCCATCTGCTGGAGTAGATGTTCTGTACTGTGCAGTGCAGGGGTGGGGGGAGGTGTAGGGGAGGGTGAGGAAGGAGTGCAGGAGAGCAATATGGGCAGGGGGTGGATGGATCAGGCCTGGGGGGCAGATTGATGGCACCGATGCAAGCAATATCCTATCTCCCTTTTGGGGCCTGATTTGCCAACATAGGTCAATGCAGACTTACACCAGCAATATTACCGGTGCAGGTTTGAGTTGACATATAGTGGTGGCTGGGGCTTTTCCCAGGGGCAAGGGGGGCGAATGCTTCCTTACCCCAGGGAGACCTCCAGCCTGCTAAATTCCCCTGCAGGATGCACAGTAGACCATGCTGGCATCGCTGAATCAGCGTGGGGAGAACTTAGGTAGGACTGGGCTGCAGCACTGCATTTGTCAGAACTGTCAGTTCCAGTGGCGTCACTATGGTTTGTGTCACATGTTGCGGGAGGCCAGTGTGCCACCCCCATGATGGCCCTCCTCCCATGCAGTGGGTGGGGCAATGCCCTGAGCAGTGGGCATGGACACGTACCATCCCCCCACCCCACTGGGTTTTTGGCTATAACTTTTGATAGAATAGAGATATTTCAACGTGGTTTGTTTCATTGCATCCTGCATGACATTACGCATTGATTGATATATATCAAACATGATGGCATTATTCGAAAATACCAAGATTTAAAAAATGTCAAGAACTCAGTTTTAATAAAGCAGTACCATTATTTGATTGGATCCAAGCCCTCTCCTGAATAGGCTTTGAACGGTTACCACAACCTTGCAAGGATCCCCCAAATGAGGCTTTGTGACCCCCATTGGGGTTGTGATCCCCAGGTTGAAGAACACTGATCTAAGAGACAGCTATGATGCAATAGTTCAAGTTTCAGACTAGAAGCAGAGAGATCTGAGTTCAAAAGTCACCCAGCCACAAGGATCACTGGGTGACCTTGATGGGCCAGTCAGTATATCTCAGCCTGAGGTTGCTGGGATGATTACCAAGTACACCATCCTGAGCTCCTTAGTGGAATGGCAGGATAAAAATGTAAAGGGTAATAATACTAAATAACATTCTTAGATAATGTGAATCAGGATGTAGAACTGTACCTTTATGCATCAATATAAGGCTGAGCCACTGGAACCAGGCAAGCTATAAATCAAAATTAACTAATGAGGAAGATTTGCAGTAGAGATAGACCTGTTTTCCTTCTTTATATATGGGTATGTAATTGTGCGCCCAATCCTATCCAACTTTCCAGCACCAAGGCAGCCGTGCCAATGGGGTGCACACTGCAGCTTATGGGGGGACAATCACAGATGCTTCCTCAGGTGTGGGAACATTTGCTCCCTTGCCTCAAGGCTGCATTGCAGCTGCATTGGTGCTGGAAAGTTGGAAAGCATTGGGCTGTGTGTAGTTAAAAGTTCCATGTGGACATGTACATTCTTGTTGGCATCCTTCAGTCTCGGAAGACTATGGTATCGCGTTCTGAATGGTGTTCTGGAACAGAGTGTCCTCTCCAGTGCGCGAAGCCTGGGTAAAGTAGGTATGGAGGATAGGCTGTTACCCATGCAGCAAATCCCCCCTCTCCACGTCGCTGAAATGGTCCAATGGAAAGGCAGAGGCCAATACGGTTGGTTCCAGCGGCGTCACAGGAGTTGCCAGAACGTGACTGTGTTCAGCCATGAACTGCCTCAGGGACTCCGGCTCCGGCTTTTGCCTCGAGGTTGACTCCTGAAGCCTTTTCCATAACTGGATGTAGCCACAAGGCAGTGGAGGTTTGGGATCAGAGTTTTCCTTCTCTCGGATGAGCTACCTTCCCAGGCTAATGAGTCCCATCTACCTGGTGGAGGGCCTTTTCTTATCCGCAGCCCCCAGGGGATAACTGTTACCCTGTAGATGCCCAATCTCATCTGATCTCTGAAGCTAAGCAGGGTCAGGCCTGGTTAGTACTTGGATGTGAGACTGCCTGGGAATACCGGGTGCTGTAGGCTTATACCATAATCTTTCGAGACTGAAGGTTGCCAACCATTGACATGTGTACACACACACACACACACACACACACTGTACAATTCAAAACAAATCACCAGGATGTCATCACCAACAGCAGCGCATTTTACATTTGGTCTAGTAATTGAATTGTTTCTCGAACAAAATTGAACAAGGCTCTCAGCAATTCCATTAAGCCTTCGTTTTGTGACACACTTCCCAATATTGGCATGGTAGGAGACATGAATAGTGACAGAGTTAATAGTACTTTCAGTGTCTGAAGCTTTGGGGGGTTTGGAGGAAGAGTTCAGACAGGCTGATGGAAGAGCACAGGAAATGGCAACCATTGGGCGAAGTGTAACCCTCCAATTTTCCTACACAAGAATCGGTATGTGGATAAAATAGTATGAGTGACAACCCAATCCTAACTTGTGCTGGAGCAGGCAGGCAGGTGGTCTGTACTGTATCCAATGCAAGGCAGGTGCTGGCTGGAGCGCAACTTGGGGTAAGGGGATATTTTTCCCCTTGCCCGGTGTTGTGTGCCAGCCACCCCATGGGGCTATTCAGATCCACACCAAGTCATTTTGCTGGCACAATTCAAGTGGCCAGTGCAAGGCTGCAGAACCCAGAAGAGGGGGTTAGGATTCATCCTGCACTGCCATGACTGATCCCGCCCCAGGATGTGATCCACTTCCGGGTCCTCCCACCCCTGCCCAAAAATGCCCCCTCCCTGCCTCCATTCCACCCTCCTGCCATCGTCTCCAACCTCCTCTACCGGTCTGCCCAGGCTGGTGCAAACGTACCCCTTCTCAGTCCAAATCCTGAGCTGGGAGGCTGCCGCGCATCCTTGTGGTGGTCCAACCTGCTCTTAAGGAGGCATGAACGTGCTTTATGGCACATTCACAACATTCCCAGGCCAATGCAAGGCACTTGCATCAGCCAAAGACCAGGTAAGGATTCAGACAAGTTGTGACAGCATAAGAGTGGGAGACAGAGGCTCAAACTGATGCAGCCTGGGAGGCTGAGTGCTTTGTAAAAATACAGCGATGGTAGGCAAGACTGTGGACTCATTGTGAGGGAGGTGGGACTTGAAGATGAAGAAAAAGATGTCAAGGAGTCTCTGCTGCTTTGGGTCATGTGCTTCCTCTTGCAGTTCCTACAAAAGATGCTAGATGTGGAAGCATTTGAGAAAATGAAGGATGGGTGACACTTTCTTGCACTTAGTTTTCACTTCTCCATTTGGGGCCCCAAACTGGCTCCTGTCATTTCTGTCTCTAGGAAAGAAAACACTGCTCCTGTGGGCACTGTGGAAAGGGTGACACTAACGATAAGAGCTCCAATCTTAACTAAACCACCAGCACCACCAATGCAGCCACACCTCAGGAGTACATGCTTCATCTTGTGAAGGGGGCAGTATTGGAGGAATTTTCTGGGTAAGAGAACATTTGTTCTCTTCCCCAGGGATAAACCAGCATTGTCCGAATGGGTTTGCTTGGACCTGAGGCAGCTCTTTTGCTGGCACAAGTTTGAGTGGACCCAGGGAGGCTGATCAAGGCCTGTATTGGTAGCACTGCTGTCACCTATGCCTCCATTACTAGCTTTGATCTGTCCCCTTCCTGCCCTGGTCACCATCTCGTCCCACCCCGTTCCGCTCACCCCCACCTCCCACCTGTGCTTCCATAGTGGCACTAGCGCTTCTTGACAGGACACTGGTGCACAGCCACAGCTGCTCATGGCTTGCAGCAGTAGCCCAGCTGCACCCTATGGCATGTCGCCTTTTGTGTCAGCTATAAAGCATATTGCACTGCCCGAACACAAGTTTCAACAATATAGGGCCCAAATAGGATTGGGCCCTGAGTCTGCCAGGCAGAGAGGGCACAGTCTCCTCCTCTCAAATGTGTTTCCCAGTTATCCAGATACAGATTTAAAGAGCGAAATCAGACAAAAACATTCTTCTTCAAGAGCACATGCATCTAGTCCAGTGGCTCCCAAACTGTGAGCCGTGGCTGTCCAGGAGCCATGGAAACTAGCCAGGGGAGCAGTGGAATCCTAAAAAAAACAAAAATAAAAACAAAAAAACCCACCACCCTATACAATGTATAGGATTGTGGCTGTAATGGGGAGCCACAGCCAATGGTCCAGTAGGTCAAGGGAGCCACCAGTCAAAAAAGTTTGGAAACCACTGATTTAGGGCCTCATCCTATCCAACTTCCCAGCACCAGTGCAGCTGCAATGCAGCCCCGAGACAAGGGAACAAACATTCCTTTACCTTGTGGAGGCCTCCATAAGTACCCTCCCACCACAGGGTGTAGCACACATCCCATTGGCATGTCTACACCGGGGATAGGATTTGGCCCTTATTATCTGTTAAAATCCCCCAGAGGCTGACACTTTCCTGGTTGTTAAACTCTCGATTTTCACAGGGCTCAAAATCTTAAGAGATTCTAAAGGAGGCCCCAGTTTGCTCCATTAAACAGCTTCACTCTCAAGCGTCTTAAGCCGTAATCTGAGCCACTCATTGGAATGAGGATGCAGAGATGGAGGACTGGAAAATGCTGCCAGCCACTTCTCAAAGATTTGGTTACTTTGACCTAATGGAAGCTCTCCTCCACTTTCTATGCTCTTCGAGTCCCAGAAGCATTTTCAACACTGAGCCCCATGGAGGCATGAATATCTCATGCTGCAGGCCCACGCGTGGTGAATGGAGGAGGAAGCAGGAACCTGAGGGATCCTGCTTCCTTGATGAAACGGCAATAAACAGTGGAGCAGGAAAGGCTAAGTACATAGAGAGCATATTTAAAAACTTCACTCTAATCATAAGTAACATTTATTTCTTCTTGTATAGAATTCTCAGCCAGCAAGCGGTCAGGACTCCCAGTCCAGTACTAACGCTCGTTCTGCCAAGAGGAAATAAGGAACAGAGTCTAATGCTATATTTATGTACTGCTGAGAGGTTTGCTGCCTACCATAACAAATGGGGAGAACTGGTATGCCCAGCGACCAGGATAATTATTTATTGCCTCTTTCCCATTATGAGCTGTTGGAAGAGAAAAAGATCAGTAACACCAGCCATTGCAGCCCCTGATATTCCCTGCCGCGCAGCTGCTTCTCTTCTATGCCAAGAGTATAATGGCGACAGCCTTCCAGATTTCTGGAAGTTCCATTTCTGGCTCTACTTGTTCTTCTTTCCTTGGAGTTGCCTCTGAAGAAAAAGGGCGTGAGAAAGGGCAACAGCAGAGGGTGACTGTATCACTTCTCGGGCTACATCTTACTGCCCTTTGCTTCCCTTCTTCCAGAAAGGCCATCACTATTTATCTGAATGGTGTGAAGATTCCCAAAAGTAAACTAGGTTCTACTTTTTCTTCATCCCCACTCAAAGTCAGCACCATATTTAATTTTTTTTTTTTCTGGGAACAGACCACTGGAGTGTGTGTGTGTGGGGGGGGGGTGTGGACCACACTGGGTGAAGTTCACACTACTCCCTGGCAGCTATTGGGGTGGGGGCAGGTGGATCACATCCCAGAAGGGGGGGACAGGATCAGCAGTGGGTCCCTAGTTTCATACTTTATTTTTGGGGTCATGGCATGAAAAAGGTTGAAGATCAACCTTGTCTGAGATCCCTGATTGCACCATTAAAATACTTGGTTCATGTGAGCGTCTGCCAGAGGAAGTGGAAGCTTCTGTATACACGTAAAATAGTGTTTCAGTGAAAATCAAATTGAGAAGAATTTCTAAATGTTGTCCTTTTGCCTTTCCAAACTTAGAAACTTTATGCCTAATTTAGGCTTTCCTTATCCCAAAGAAAAAAGAGCCAGCCTTAGTTGTGTGCAAAGCCCTTGTGAACCCCACCACCTCTGTGAAAGCAATCAGTGGGCAGCTCTGTAGCTATTCAAGCTACAGGGGTCTTCCTTCCTCTCCCCTGTTCCAGTCACCAGGTTCTCTGGCCACACCACAAACACCTTGGTTCTCCACCATCTTGTGGTTCAACAGTCACACAACAGTCTCGAGTGTCTGTACTGTGGCGTGGCAGGGCAGGGCAGCCCACACACACACACCTTCTATTATTATTATTATTAACAGTATTTATATACTGTTACCAAAAAGGCTATTTTGTTTAGGGGAATTAGTATATTAGCCTTTTGGAAACTTTTGGGACCATAGGCTGGATACCAAGACAGCGTTAAGCAAAGAGATTCCTTGTCTAGCTTAATGAGGAGACTGGGAGAAAGGTAACTTTCAATCAAAGGATTATATTTTTATTGCAAAAACACACAAAGGTAAACATAATACACATGGAGAATTGATGAGTATAGATTTCTAGTACTTGTCTAGTGTACCTAGCTAGTGGTGGCTGCATGTGCCATGTATTTAGGTGCATCTGAAAAGGAATCAGAAACTGATAGGGTGTAGGGAAGTATTTTAGGGGTTCCTTAATCTACTAAACCCAGTTGCTGACTAAAGATGGGGGAGAAGGGAGGAATAGATAGGGAAGAAGGGAGGGAGTTTAGACGCAAGATATATTTACCTGTCCGGGGGGGGGGCAGTTGGATGGGAGAGAGTCCTGTGTATGGCCACTCCGGCAGGAGGGCAGTCAGAGAGAGAGAGAGAGAGAGAGAGAGAGAGACATGTGCTCTGAGTTCTCTCTTATAAGGGTTGTCTGACCTGGAAGTTGATCTAGAAATGATTGGAAGTATCCCAGAGCTGTGCACATGCTCAGTAACACCCAGGTGAAAAAAAGGTAAAAGGGTCCAGAAACCAGCTATCAGCAAAACCTGACTCTGGGGGAGGGAGACAATCTGTATAAGGTGCTTAAGAATACAACAAAAGAACAATAGACCTTTTCCTCTGGAGGTGCAGGCTTGTTTTGCATAATCAGGAGACACAGTGATTAGGTTCTGCAAGGGAGTGGGGGTTGTGTAATTCATGTGTTTGTAGCTTGGCCATGGCCCTTAGAAACATGTGCTGGGGGAGGAGTGGCCTGCTTGCTTGGTCTGTATGATCCAAAATAATATAACCAGATATAAAAATCACAACTTGGAAGGAAAAAGGGGATTTTCACGTAACAATACCGCTTTACAACCAAAAGTTCAAAGCGGTTTACAGAGAAAAATCAAATAACTAAATGGCTCCCTGTCCCAAAAAGGCTCACAATCTAAAAAGATGCAAAAAGAACACCAGCAGACAGCCACTAGAACAAACAGTGCTGGGGTGAGGTGGGCCAGTTACTCTCCCCTTGCTAAAAAAAGGAGCGCCCACTTGAAAAAGTGCCTCTTACCCAATTAGCAGGGGTTCTAGCAATGATTCTTTCACCTTTATCTCCAAAGTCCTCATTATCCCTGCTTGGTTAGAGCTGTAAGCCTTTGCAAGCCAAAGTTATGGAGTTAACTCTATATTTCTCAGACCTGTCAGCACAAGGGGACACTGATGACACCACACACTATCTCCTCGGGAGAATCTTCTGCATTTTCAATACAGATGCATTGCATGGCTTGAGCCACAAACCTGCTTGGACACAGATGAAATTATTATTATTATTAGGAGGTCTGGAAGGCAGGAGGTCTGGTCTAGAGGGTTGAGCCTCCATTTGCCTGAAGATAGCATCCGAAGGTCGCCAGTTTGAGGCCACCGGCACCGTGCGACCTTGAAGCAGCTGACAAGCTGAACCGAGCTATTCCATCTGCTCTGAGCGTGGGAGGATGGAGGCCAGAATGTGCGACCAGGTCAAGAAAGAAACATCTGAATGTTGTGGTTTCTTGAAAGATAGAAACCTTCTTTCAAATTGTAAAAATCACTACAGGGATTTAAATTGCCTGCCTATGTAAACCGCCTTGAATAAAGTCTAAGGAGAAATCTGAGGACTAAGAAAGGCGGTACAGAAATACCTGCATTAATACTAATACTAATACTAATACTAATACTAATACTAATACTAATACTAATACTAATACTAATACTAATACTAATACTAATACTAATACTAACAGTATGATCCCCCAGTGCTTCAGGATATATTGGAAATGTACAGACTGCTAATTTGTCCTTCTCTGAAATTTGGGCTGAATCAGAAAACAACAACGGTGGCTGCAGTGGGACAAATAATGCATAGATGTTAATTTCAGGAGACAGCCCAATCTTCATGTAGTTCTAATCCTGTGCATCTGATGCTGCATTTTTCATTTTCATTCAATTGCATGAAGCCACTAGAGGGCTCTGAATTCCATGTAAAACAACCTGAGTTTTTTTGGGTGGTGATTAAAAAGCCTTTATATAAACAGAACTCTTTTTTTCCCCTCACAATTTACTCCCTGCATCTGACCTACTCTATGATGTGAGAGATTAACTTCAAAGCGTAAGTAATGTGCAGAAAAGAAAAACAATAATTGTGTGACAGGACTTTGATTGAATGAAATGCCAAGCGATCATTAAGTTACTCTTGGCTAGTAGGGGCAATAAGCCTTAAAAAGAATATCAGAGGCTATTTTCATATCAGGTTTGCCCTTCAGCAATAAATTCCTTATTGTGCCCTGCCTGAGCCTGTCTTGTTTTGCATTTATGCCTGCTGAATGATAGGAGGGCACCTGCAAGTCAATGGCTTATTAACTTGCAATAAAGGCTCATTTGTGTGAAGATGGCCAGAAAAGCCAGACATATTGAAACTGACAATGCTGAAGATGCAACACCTCACAGCCTAACCTTCATCAACTTTTCTGGGACTATGTTCTCATTTCTGCATTCTGGAAAGAAACAACAAGGATCAACATGAGCTTAAACAGAACATATAAAGTCCATGCCACTCACAAATGCAGGTGAGGAGCACAGTTCTGGACATTAGGACATATCAAATGCGCAGAGAGCTCACCTTGTGGCTGAGCATATCATACTACGACACTAGAAGGCCAAATATTACCAGGAATAGACACCACAGTGTTGTGTGCTGAACACTTGAAAAATGACTGACCTTACTGGTGGATGTTGGTTGTGTGGTCAATACTTTAGCTGCTAAATAACTTTAAAAAATGCATTTTAAGAGCTCATGAAATGACATGGACACAGCCACTTGTGATGACAAATGTACCACCCATCATCCATGTAACACTGGTGCACATGACCCTTGCATAACCACATTCTGCCATGATACTACCCAACTGGGATTGGCACTGGGGATCCTATTTTCCCCAGCGAGAATTCCAGGTTGAATCCTATCTGTATCTATCAGAAATCCTGGATACACACACTGTTAGTGAGTGTAGACTAGAGGTGTCAAACATAAGGCCTGTTGGCCAAATGCAACCCCTGGAAGCAATTTATCCAGCCCCCATTATAATTGGGCTCTCCTAGCTTGATAGTTGGAGAGCTACCCAACTATCCTTGAAAATATGAACTATATTTGCACATTTTCTCTTTTGTCATTGGCAGCTAATGAGTTTCTGTGTGAGAAAAAGGGCTTCTTTCTGGCCATCATCTGCTTAATGATGTCACTTCCAGCCCTCAGCAGGCAGCATGAATGCTAACTTCAACCCGCTGTATAAAACGAGCTTGACACCATTGGTGTAGACAATACAGAACCTGGTGTACCACTGGTCTGATTTGGTAGAAAGCAGCTTTGTATGCTCCCTGGAGTGTATATAACACCTTCCGGTGTTGGGAACTTATAGCAACCGGTCCCAAACGTACTGCAGTCACAGCACTCTGCAGTCTTGGTACATTTGGCCGGCCCTCCTGGGAGATCACACATGATTCAGGATGGTGGCACCCAGAAGAGTCAGTAAGAAGAGGCCACCTGGGACATCCTGTGGTGCCCTTGTGACACCCCCAGTTTTGGAAAGCACTGGTTTATAAGATTGCACGGTTAGGCACCTTACATTTGAATGACTGGCTCCTTCTTTTGTCTCTGAATTCCTCTCTCTCTCTCTCTCTCTCTCTCTCTCACACACACACACACACACAGCGAGAGCAAGAGCATGGTTTTCTTTCTTTCTCTTTCCCCTCCAAGCCTGGTTCCTTCTTTGGGAAAGGGCTGCACCTGTTGCCCTTCCTCTCGCTTCTTCTCCTCTCCACAATATGTGTCTTTTCAAAAGGCTTGCATGGGAAGGAGAAAGAAACCAGCAACCAAGGTTGAGGCTAGAGTGGTGAGCTAGACCTCCCACCACCTCTAGTGTTTCTTTCTTTGGTCCTGGGACCAGCCTCTGCCTTTTCAAAAAGGCAGGGAGGCGGGACAGAGAGGGGTACAGCTGGGAATAAAGAAGGACTGGCACATTCCTTTTTGGAATACCATGGACTTGGACATTTTTATCAAGGACATTGGCGTCTATGCTGTAGCATAGCTACAGGGCAGAAGCACGGTGAGTATTGCAGGCAACTCAATATTCCATGTAAGAGTCCCCTTCAGAACCATTCTGGGCAGCAACAGCAATTTGAGTTGCTGTCTAGAATGGCTCTGATAGCAAGCGGGAGGGGCTACTTACACGGCACACTGCGGCACCTGCAATACTTACCATACCCTCCTGTAGCTATGCTACTGTGTCTATGTATGGACACGGTGCTGACTCCTGAACATCAGCATGTGTTGACCAATGGATATGTGACTCTTGCAGTTTGGCATTGCGTTGAGTAGGCTGCATACACTGAGGGGAAAGAAAGATAAATTCTCGTCCATCTGGCAATATGTTCTGGATGCCAGTTTACGAGCAAACCATAAAGCCTCTTCCCTTGCATGCAGCCGAACCACAACAGCTACCTTTCTCCGTTGTGCCCATATGAAACATGATCTTGCTGCCACTGGTTCTCTCACAAGTTACACCCTACTGGTAATTTAATTGGTGAGAGAACAAGCTTTCAAGATATCTACCTCTGTAAAGCACAAACAGCCATAGTTCTCATAAACAGTGGTTCTCAAACTTTTAGCACCAGAACCCATTTTTTAGAATGAGAATCACTGGAAGTGATGTCATGACTGGAAGTGACATCATCAAGCAGGAAAATTTTTCACAATCCTCAGCTGCAATCCTACCTACACTTACCCAGGAGGAAGTCCCATTTACTCATTGTTAAAAGCATTACATAGTAGCCTGTTAAAAGTACAGATTTGTAACATTCCCCCAAATGCAGTAACATACCATGGTAGCATCAAGTCCAGTATATCAAAAATAGAATTTTGAAATGAATGGGGACCCACCTGAAATTGGCTTGCAACCCACAGTTTGAGAAACACTGCCTTATGACTTGTTTGCAGCAGCTTTTTTGCAGTACAGCCACTCCAAAGGGAAAACTTGAGGCACGATAACATGGCTGTGAGGCCTCCCTGTGGGGGGAGGGCCCACCCAGCCTTTCCAAGGGGGACCCCCTTGTGGAGTCTTCAGACTAGTTCACCAGAAGGAAGGGGGGGGTTGTGTCACCCAGCTCCCCCTCTTACAGTTGGCAGCATTTGCCAGAGTCAGGAGCAGGGGCTGCTGTCAGCAGATCCTCCTGCCTGCTCTTCTAACTCCCAACTGCCTTGTCATCCCTGGCCTCCAGGTTTATGTAGGGCAGACCCCTCCCCTTTGGCCCCTCCCCTTCCCTCACAGGGATGGTACAAAAAGGGCGTGTCACTGGGGCTGCCCTCCCCTGGGCTTACCACAACTCCTCCCCTTCCTCTCTCTGTTTCCTTCTCACCTCCTCTCATCTGGAGCTACCAGGGTTGTTCCTGAGATGGCTGGGAAGGCTGTTGCCTCTGCTCTGGTCTCTGCCTTTGGGGGGGTGGGCTGGCCCTGCTCACCTGAGTCCTGTAGCTCTGCAGATGATGTTGGGAGGTCCAGCTGTGGGCTTCCGATGTCATAGCCAGGTGCCCTGCCCAGCAAGGCAGGTCCTGGCTGGCTGGGTGAGGGAGTGCTCCCCTTCTCCCCCGAGGTGGGGGAGGGGCGGCTGCCCAGCAGCCAAATGGCCCGTCTTCCCCCTCCCTCCTCCAAGGCAGAGGGAGAAGCGGGGGGGGGGGGGTTTGGTGCACAGTGTTCCTCTGCTGAGATTTACTGCCCACAGGAGTGCCCAGGCAGTGTATGGGGAGGTGGCCCTATGTTCCACCGGCTTCCTCCCTGATCCTCTGGCCCAGAAGTCTTCTCCCTGGGTAAATTGGGGACCTGTGGAAGGAGGGGAACCCCGACACAGGCTTTAGCCAAAGCATAGAAAGTTGAGCTTCCAGCTTTCCTCTGAAAGACAGGCACTGTGGAAACCAAGCAGAAATGTTTGTTGAGCCTCACAGCTGTTGATGTAGCACTGACTGCTGACAAACCCAATCCTGCTTGCTTTGGCAGCATGAATTTTACCACTAGCTTTATTAGGAACACAACAAGGGCAAGAATAAGATACCTATTTCTTGCAAATAGTTAATGCTGGAAAAAAAAAAGAATGAAACTATAGCAGTGGAAATCAGGTGAAGAAAACAATGTTTTATGGTATATTGTAGAGCTTTGGGCGCTAGATCTAGATTTAATAAGGTGGCTGGTCATGAAATATGGTCCCACTTTCTTTCCGGTGAAGCTGTTTTTTCTCTCTCTAGCATTCCCTGACACGGTAATCAATACTGATTAAATTTAATAAAGCAATTCTTGCTTCATATACAGGTGTTGCTTCATGAGGAACAGAGAACACCGGAGAGAACGAAGTCAAGAAGAATTTTGTATTCCATCTTAATTAAAGAAAAAAACCGCTAAAAGCAGAAAAATAATTCTGAAGTCAGTACAAGTTCTGCAGGACTGTGCGTGTTTCCTCTGGTTTGTATTTATTTTATGTTATATATGCTGTCAAATGGTTGCTTGTTTAAACCGGGATAAGACAGACCCAAGACAGCTTAAAAAGACAGAGCCAGTACAAGGACCAGGACTGGGTAAGGAGCAGAACTGAAAAGCTTGATCATCTAAGAATAGTTGTTTACAGACGAAATATAACTAAAAATCCTCCCCCCACTGATTACCTTGGGGTTTCTGCTACCCTAATGAATCTCCTTCGATCGGTACCCGCTATTTTGCTGAAAAGAGTAAGAGAAAGGGAACAGAGGAAGGAATGGAAGGGAGGGAGGGGAAGGATGAAACCCAGCAGCACTAGTGTGCACCAGACTCCTAATCCCATTCATAAGAAGAGCCCCGCTGGATCAGGCCAAAGGCCCATCTGGTTCAGCTTCCTGTATCTCACAGTGGCTCACCTGAAGTGTTGGTGAGCCACTGTGAGCTACAGTAAGTGGGACTAGATGGGCCTTTGGCCTGATCCAGTGGGACTCTTCTTATGTTCTTAAGAATGAGGTTAGGAGCTTGGTGCACACTGGTGCTGCTGGGTTCCATCCCTCCCCTCCCCCATTGTGCCCCCCACCCACCCCCTTCCTGCCCAGACACTCCCTGTAAATTTGATTTACCCTATTTGGTGATACAATCCACAATGTATTAGTCTTTTTTGTATAGCTGTAGCATGTTAGACATCCTCTTGGTTAAATTACAAGTTCCATGATTTGTGTTGGGTAGAAATACATCAGGTGCATTTTTTCCTGGCACAGAGATGGAAATGCAGCACTTATTGAATTTCTGCCTGGCATATAGTTTTGAAAAACCAAGGATTTATGTCAAGGGGGTGGGAACTACAGGTGACAATTCTATATTTAAGGATTTTGCTAGTAGTACTCCTTTGTCTTCAACAGTAGCATGGCAGGCTGAAAATCAAAAGATGTTCCTCTTCCCAGCATGGAAGGAGTGATAAATCTTTCTCCTATCTATTGAGTTTCTAATATCTTATACTGTTCTGTGCTTGTGACAGTGATGCCTCTTAGGCATTGGCTCAGCCAATCACTGTCAGAGTGTTCAGTTTTGCTTGGGGAGCAAAGCAATTTGCAGCTGAGGTTTTGTAAGAAATGGAAAAGTTGGCTCTGTTGGTTCGGCTTAAAATCCTATAAAGGGAATGACAGAGAACTGAGAAGAGGTTCCAGGACACTAAGAAGCTAAGACCCAGGCACTGTAGAGATAGGAGAAGGAAGGAAGAGTGTCTAGCAGGCAATGCATAAAACCAGGGACCTGAGGAGAAAGTAGGAGCCAAGAAGGAACAGAGACAAAACTACACCAATGGCTTGCATACTGTGCAGGAGGGATCTGTGTACTGGTTAAAGGGGCATAGGGCTTCAAGATCCTAAAAAGCAGGGGTGTGATCTGAAGTTGAGCCAGTGCCCTACCTGAAGAAGCTAAGCAGGAACAGCCTGGGTTCTTGCCTTGGATGGGAGACCAGAAGTTGCTGATGGACTCATGAAAGGCCTGTGAGAGAAGGCACTGTGAAAAGCAACATGAGAAGATGTGGAATGCGTGGAATGCAGAGGAATCAGCCAGAGATGGACAACATCTTGAGAACCAATCAAGGGAGAACTGTGGCTGTTGTGAAGTTTGACAGGGAAGAGCACAGCCAGAATGTTGGCTACACTTGGATGGAATTCACCTCTGATGGATTGTTGCTCTGTGGATTGTTGTTCTGTGTCTCACAGAACAAAACTTAAAAAAAAAAATTGTGGTTTACAATTAGCCTGCCCATGAAAACTACTTTGAAGCTGTGTAAAATCTGAGAACAGCAGTATGCAAACAAATAAATAAAATCTGATATGGGAACTTTAGAGCTAAGATGCAGTGGTTGTGAGGCTAACTTCAAATGTTCGTTTGAATTAATTTTTTTTGCCTGCAGGCATCTAGAGCAGTGGTTCTCGAACTGTGGGTTGGGACACACTGGTGAGTCACGACTTGATTTTTGGTGGGTCCCCATAGCAGCTGACCAGAGCCTCCAGTGAAAACGCAGGTGATGGAAGGATCAGATAACGAACTGCCTCAAGTCCTGAGGCTTTTCAGAAATCAGAATTGCTCTGCAAAGAGCTCCTGCAGTTTGCAAGCATGTGTAAATATAGGGAGATAATTTTTTTCTGGTTACTATTATGAGTAAATAATTAAAAAACATTATTTTTCCCTTAGGTGGAAAATAGACACTCCCAATAGAGTGTCATTTTAAAAAGTGGGTCCCAGTGCTTAAAAGTTTGGCACCAAACTGTTCTAGGGCAATTGTGAATGGCACAGAACTCTGCCATAAAAATTAGTGAGCCTATTGGCCCCTTTGGTTTACCTTTCTGTTGGATCCATTGCCTGCTATCCCACACTGATCTTTGATCACCAGATTATGACCTAGTGAATGCTGATAAATTTATTTCCTATTTGCTCCCTGTCTGTTAAGGACCCCCTCCCTTTCCTACTCCTTTGCCTTAATACCTTCAATTTTGACTTGCAGTAATGAAATCTGAATCTGAAATGAAAGGTCCAGCCTTCTTTTCTGATGGAGTTCAAAAATCTCATTGGTAGCTACAGCAACCAGGCACCAAACCCAACTGGGTTGTGAACTGGAGTTACTGGGACGGAACAAGGGCTGAACCCATCAATGGTGGGAGTCTGGGTCTACTCTATCCCATCAAACAAGTGCTTTGCCTATATTCCTGTCTTGCTTAGATTACATTTCGAGCAGCTAGAATATCGCCCCACAGCTTGTGAAATTGATGTCTCTTGATTCCATGCCACATATCTGTGGCAAATACCGTGAACAGCCTCTATTCACCCAGCTCAAAAATGTTGCATTACAGCTGTGATCTGGCTACCCTAATTAGGAGAGAGGGCCATAAGGTAGGAAGAACAAACAAATACATTTATCTTCAGGTGAAGGAGTTCACGGTTTCCTGATTCTCAATACCTGCCTGGGCAAATTTGTTTTAGAGCAGATCATATGTTTCTGCTCAGCTTCCTTTCGCTTGGATAATTGGGAAAGCAATGGTGAGCAAACAACCAGCAGTTAAGTGGCTCCTGCGCTACATGAATGTAGAAGAACTGAGCCTCAAACAGAAGGCAGCCTCTTTTCTGAATTGTTCCTTGCCTTTGGCAACATTTGGCTCAAGCTGGGAAGATCATGACCCAAAGGTTGTCCACCTCCACCTGCCCCTGTTCCTATAGGAGATGCAGCATCAAACATGGAAGATAGGATTTTTATGACACAGCCATAAGAACATAAGAACAGCCCCACTGGATCAGGCCATAGGCCCATCTAGTCCAGCTTCCTGTATCTCACAGCAGCCCACCAAATACCCCAGGGAGCACACCAGATAACAAGAGACCTCATCCTGGTGCCCTCCCTTGCATCTGGCCTTCTGACATAGCCCATTTCTAAAATCAGGAGGTTGCGCATACACATCATGGCTTGTACCCCATAATGGATTTTTCCTCCAGAAACTTGTCCAGTCCCCTTTTAAAGGCATCCAGGCCAGATGTCGTCACCACATCCTGTGGCAAGGAGTTCCACAGACCAACCACACGCTGAGTAAAGAAATATATTCTCTTGTCTGTTCTAACTCTCCCAACACTCAATTTTAGTGGATGTCCCCTGGTTCTGGTGTTATGTGAGAGTGTAAAGAGCATCTCCCTATCCACTCTGTCCATCCCCTGCATAATTTTGTATGTCTCAATCATCTCCTCCCTCAGGCATCCCATTTTGTTCTCAATACCTTTCCCGATCTGTGTGGATCAGTTCAAGTCACTCAAGGCAACGTGTGAGGCTGAACAATGAGCTCTGAAGAAACTTCCATCTTCTGTTACATACAACCAGTACGACAATTATTGCCACAGTTATCTAAAGTCCAGTTAATAGACACTTCTTTTAGGGCACAATCCTAACCAACTTTGTAGCACTGAGGTAAGGGCGATGCAGCTCCAAGGTAACAGAACAAACAATCCCTTACCTTGAGGAAGCCTCCATGACTGCCCCCCAACCTCAGGATGCAGCCCATTGGCACAGCTATGTCAGTGCAGGAAACTTGGTTTGGATTTGGGAATTAAGTGTAGCTGCCACTGAAAGTTACTCATGGTATATGCTCTAATGTGTGGGAACTTGTTTCCCAACTTCCAACAGCTGCCTGTTGCAGCGGAGGAGAAAAGACCAATCCTTAGTCAACTTCCTGGCCTGTGTTGGAAAACATAACTCAGATGTTGACTCTTATCCAGATGCAAATGAACGTCAAGGTGAGCAATTCTGTGAGCCAGGCTTTGCACCATCTGTATCTGTTGTGTTTGTGGCAAATAATCCAAACTGTATCTAGGTTCCAGGAAATTCTGAGATGAATGTACTTCTAAGTAACTGTGGATATGATATGAGTTTAACAGCCCAGTCCACTCCTCCACCACTCCACAGCATGCACCAGTGAGCTCATGCTGCATGCTGTGGGTGTGTGTGTGTGAAACAACCAGAGGGCCAATGAGATAAGTAAAGATATGTAGCTGGCCTAAGTCCGAGGAGAGGAATGCTGCAATCCTAAACACACTTTCCTGAGAGTAAGCCCAACTGGACAAAATAGGACTTACTCCTGAGTAGGCCTGGTTAGGATTGCGCCTGAAGAGGGTGTGTTGGTGGCAAAAGAGGGGACGGTATCCCATGCAAGTCACTGACACCCAGATGCACCCATTACCTTCCGCTCTCCACCTGGTTTCTCTTCCTCCCCACCCTGAACCTCCCCACCAACCTACCTGCTCCATCACAGCTTCTGAGTGGTTCCATCGCACACAGTGGCAGAGCAACATTTGTGCCATGACTGGGCCTTTTATAACATCAGATTAGAAGACCAGCTGTCATACAAGGCCCATAGGATTGGGCCATAAGACTGCTGTCTTAACCCATTTCTCGCCATGCCACAGGTGTACACATTTGATCCCTGTTGTGTATATGCAACGTTGGGCAGAAACGGCACACTTTCTCGAGAGGTCTGTATTGACCTCTGCGGAACATACTTTGGAGTAAGAGTGTTCAGGAACATGGCATAAGGCTGCAATCCTGCACGTACATTCTTGGAGTAAGCCGCTCTGAACACAATGGGACTTCTTTCTGAGTAGACACACACGGAATTGTGCTGCAAATCTCTCACAACTGCACAGCGGCAACCACATCCAAGTCGGGTATAGCTGCTCTTCCATCTCTTGTTCATCAAGTCTGTAAAATTGCCTCCATTTCTTGAATTGCTCTTGGCATGCTGGCAACTTTCCTGCTTATAGAGACGTCTAGCATGTTCTGAAGCTGACCTTCACTGTAGGGGAGTGTGTGTGTGTTCTTAAAAATGAAACAACGAAGTGTGACTAATGAAAGCTGCAGATTTGGGTTACTATATTTTTTCGTATAGGCATAAATAGCTTGATTGAAATGTTCAGACATCCGATGATGAAGCACTAAGATACAAGCTGCCTACATAGTTGCTATATATACAAAATCTATAGATAGGCCTATACAACAGTGTTATTATATAATCCTGCTTTTTAAAATTGAACCACTATTTTTAGTTAAGATTTTGTGTCTTATTTAAAGTAGAAACTGTTATTTAATAACAGAGAGCCTGCCCAAGTGATATTTGGGGTGATATTTTATCCCCAGAACCAGCCACGTTCATTAAATGATGCCTATTCATTGCCCTTCAGTTGGCTTTCCCTACTTTCTGGTTACATTTTCCTAATTGTGTGGGGGTGGGGGTAGTTTGTCCAAATCACCCTCATTCAAGGGTTGTGGGACCATTTAGCAGTGTGTGTAAGGAGAGGTTTGCACAAACCTGAAATGAACATACGAAGCTGCCTCAGTTAGATCATGGTCCATCTAACTCAGTGTTTCTCAAAGTTTGTCTGCTGTACCACTGCTGCACCACTTCACATGGTCCATCTATTCAAAGAACCACCAGAAGTAACTGACAATTATGTCATCGCCAGTTGCTTTTGAATTGGGAAGCCAGATGCAACACAACCAATATAAGTAAGAGGCTCAGGGTGGACGGGAGGGCTTTTTTGAGTGTGGAAAAGCATATTTTGGAGCTCTGTCCACTGAGCTGAGCCTCTTATTGCTGTTTGTTGCATCACATTCCTGGTCTCGCTGCTGGGCGGCATGTGTCCAGTGGTCCTGCACATACCATCAGACACCACCTCAAGTATCACTGGTGGTACCCATACCACTGGTTGAGAAACACTGATCTAGCTCAAGGTATTGTCTGTTCCCAAACCAATCTGATATCTTTTCAACAAGAGATGCCAGGGGTATCAAACCTAGAACTTTCCTCATGCAACTCATTTTGCCACTAAGCAATTGCCTTAACTCAGTGGTTCTCACACATTTAGCACCAGGACCCACTTTTTAGAACGAGAATCTGTCAGGACCCACCGAAAGTGATGCCATGACCAGAAGTGACATCATCAAGCAGGAACATTTTTAACAGTTTTAGGCTGAAATCCTACCCACTTTTATCCAAGAGTAAGTCCAATTGACTATCATTGTTAAAAGCATACACACTGTAGCCTGTTCAAAGTACAGGTCTGTAACCTTTTCCCAAATGCAGTCACATACCATGGTAGCATCAAGTCTAATATATTAAAAATAAAATATTGTAATGAATGGGGACAGACCTGAAATTGGCTTGCGGCCCACCTAGTGGGTCCCGACCCACAGTTTGAGAAACACTGCCTTAACTCACAATTATTGGCAAGAAAATGATTTGAAAACATGACGCAAGAAGTTTGTTCACGGTTTCTTTCTTGCTTTTGTCTACTTCTTCTGACTATTTATTCTGAAGTGTCTGGATGAGTGCATCGGAGACCGTCTGCCATTGATTTGATTTCCATTGTCCTGCAAATAGCCATTTATCTTAAAGATTTCATTCAATAAAATGCCATCCAGCTTTTCAAGGTGTGAGTGGAGAATGGGCCTCTTTCATTGAAACCAGATTTTGTAGATCTGATGTCATTCCAGTGTAATTAAATTGCAAAGCGTACAATTGACTTGGAAGACTTTCCAAGACTTTCCAGTTTTGTATACCGTATTTTTCGCTCCATAAGATGCACTTTCCCCCCCCCCCCAAAAGTGGGGGGAAAAGTGTGTGCGTCTTATGGGGTGAATACTGCAAAAAAGAGTGCATGTTGGGGACCTTAATGAAGGGGGGATCTTCATGCCAGTTTATGATCCCATTCACCCTAATAAAGGGAGGGATCTTCATGCCAGTTTATGATCCCATTCATCCTAATAAAGGGAGGGATCTTTATGCCAGTTTATGATCCCATTCACCCTAAGAAGGGGGGGGATGGTTCAAATGTTATTCTGTTATAGTTTATTAAATATTTTATTACACTATTTGGTTCAGAATATTTTTTTTCCTGTTTTCCTCCTCTAAAAAATAGGTGCGTCTTATGGTCAGGTGCGTCTTATGGAGTGAAAAATACGGTATGTATTTTCAGTTTTAATGGAGCTGAACAATGTTTTCGTTGGACTGAATTTTGAAGCAAAATTATACAACCTGAGTGCAGGCATCTTCCAGGAGCCATGTAAGTAATTGCATGCCTAGGAGCAAGCTGGTATAAAGGTTACATTTTAATTAGGACTGTGCTAAGAGTACTCATGGATCCAATTCAGCAACATTGAAAAGTATCCCCTTTTGACAACTTTTCAGTAATTACTTTGAAATGTTTTGCCTGTTCAGGAAGCGTCGAACTTGCTGCAAAATGTTTTTGTTGCCCTCATTGACATCAGCATGTACTACATGCCCACATCTGCTCGGCCTTGTAGAATCACAACACCATCACGTTTATCATGTGATGATTTCTATTGACTCTGATCATCCATGTTACTAAACCAGGATGGCCCTAACTCTGAATTGACTGTGTTCAGTGATGACAGCGCACAGTTGTTTTTGATTGGTTTTGATGCTTCACAGAGGCATTGTGCCTCTGTGACCTCTAATTAGCTAGAATCAGCCATGTGAATAATGCAGGAAGGAGAATAAAAGTTATAAACAGGAGGAAGTATTGAAGCAGCAGTCACAACTGGGGAAAAGTTCCCCAGCAGTCACAACTGGGGAAAAATTCTCACAAGTCTAGCATTGTTCCGGAATAATTTTTACACTTGACTCCGGTTGTCTCCCGGGGGGGGGGGGGTCTAACTCTGCATGAGGGGGGGTCTGACTCTGAACTATCTTCATATTTTAAATATTATACCAGTGCTCTTCAACCTTGGGTCGGGTCGCCAGTGGGGTTGTGGAGCCCCGGTTCTGAGGTTGCAACAGCTTATGGGAATGAAAAATGTTGAAGACCACTGGATTAGAGCACCACTAGGTAAAGGGGGAAGCTACTGGTGTACCCCTTCAGATACCAGGAGATTGTAACCCAGCCCTGCTCTGGTTCTTAGCAATTGTGCTAAAACGGTTTTCACTAGTGCCAGGTTTCATGGTAACTTTTTCTGCTCTGTAATAAGAATATTAGGTTACAGTGAATAGCGCTGGGGGGCATTACAGGTGTAGAGAGTGAGTGGTGAGGGGGATGAGGTGGGCAGATAGGGGGCTGGGATTGATGGTGGGGCCCCCAGCCCTTTATTTATTTATTTATTTATTTATTTATTTATTTATTTATTTATTTATTTATTGGAGTTGTGGCACAAAAAAGGTTGAAGACCACTGCATTACACTAAAGCGGCATTAAAATTGCATGAGAAGGAGCACTTTGAACAACCCCCATGTAATTATGAAAACTTGAACAGTACCCAAGGAGGTGAACTGTGACATGCATTCATATCCTCAATCATACATGGTTGGGGCCAGCTCCTGTCCTGAGGGTCTTCATATATTATACCCTTAGCTGTATGGGCTCTAAGGGGCATCAAACAGATACAAAGTCATCTGAGACATGAGTTTATGGCACTAGGTAGTTATTATTTTATGGTGTCCCTGAAAGTTTTTTTTCTTGTCTTCTTTCCTACTCTGCTAGTGCACCTACCATTAAAATGAAACACGGGATGACATTTTAGCTTCCTTCATATTCACATATGATATCAATAATTGATTCTGATGGGATCCTTTACTGAATATGCATTAGTAACACCATAGCCTGCACCTTCTCTTAATTAGAAGACGGCATTTTTATGACCGCATCATACCCATTGTGCTGTAGTTCTTACTTCTAGTGCTGGAAATTGCCTGAGTAATCAAAGAGTTATTCAGTTGGAACCTTCCTTTTGGTATAAAAACAATTCTGCCGATACTCTCTATACTGATGCCTCATATATAATACTTCTGAGTCTGTCAGTTGGCTATCTTTCTCCCCCTGAATAGCCAAGTTAGTAGGAAAAAGTACCATCGGAACACTGACATGGTAATAATAGACTGGGGAATGTGCAAACTTTTACTAGGGAGAGAGCCTCTTGTTCATTTCCCCTACAAACCTCATAGGGGAATATTAATGATTTCCTCAGGTTTAGGGAGCCACCATTGCATTTGTGACTTCTGCATTCATTATACCAATTCTTATCTTAGTTTCAGACTAAGGGTGCAATCCAAACCCTGGGTTCGGCCGGCCAAGTCCCTTGGGCCGGCCTGGGAGGGTCGCAAATGTGCCGTAAAGCACGTTTGCACCTCCTCAGGAGGAAGCCAGGCCGGCGCTCCCAGAAGTGCCGGCCTGCGGAGGCCGACGGAGCCCCCTACGCTGGCTTCCTCCTGGCTCCTTGCATTGGCTCGGATGAGCCGATGCAAGGTTGACAGGTAGGCATGGGAGGGGACTGGACGGAGGCGTTCCTGGGTGGGGGAAGGGAGGGCGATGGGTGGCCCCGGGGGCAGGTGCACGGGGAGCCGGAGGCTAGTTATCCAGTTATGCCGGATTCCAACCCCCGTCCCCGGGGATAACGGAGCAGCTTCAAGTCGCTCCACTCTTCTCGGACTTGTGCCACCTCAGGCACAGCGCAACTATCAACCAATTTTCCTCAACTGAGGGAACTAGAAAAGATGTTGGAGGTGGGAGGAGGACAGAACTGGGAAGCTATGAGGGCAGGGGATGGTTAGATCGGGTCCAGGAAGGTGGCAGGTTTGGTGGTAGTGGTAGCTGTCAAATCCTAACTCCCTTCCTGGGCCTGATCCACCATTCTGGGTCAACACAGACTTGTGCCAGGCCAGCAATTTCACCAGCAATTTCAATTTCACAGGTTTAAGTAGACTCCCCCCTTCATGTTCCCTTATCCAGAGGAGTCCTCCCAACTGTCCCCACCTGCAAGGTGCAGTGGTAGTCTTTTTGGTGCTGCTGCATCAGCGGGGAGGGCGTGGTGGTTAGGATTGGGCTCTTGGTTGGCAACCTTCAGTGTCAAAAGACTACGGTATAAGCCTACAGCCCCCGGTATTCCCAGGCGGTCTCCCATCCAAGTACTAACCAGGCCTGACCCTGCTTAGCTTCTGAGATCAGATGAGATCAGGCATCTGAATGGGCTCTTACAGTTTTTTTAAAGCATTCTACTTCCACTTTGTGCATTCAATCAGTACAATGCTTTATTCCAAAGGGGAAAAAATCCTCTTGGATGTAGGATGAGCACTAAATATGAAGTCCACATTATCTAAATGCCTATCTATACTTGATATTGGTTTGTATGATGCACGTCCTACTTGATCAGGGATGCAAGCATGGACATCCTGTCCTCTCTCAGTGCATTGTTCTGCATCACATAATTGTGTGTGTGTATGTGTGTGCTAGAGATGGGGTGGTGATTCATCCAAACCATTTCTCCCCCAAACAATTTAATGCTACTTTAAATATAAAAAGTTACTTTAAACATTGAAGTTCTATGTCATATTTGTCCCAAGCTCACATCTGAACATGTAATGAACTTCTGCTACATATTTCTTTTATTCATATTTTTTTATGAAGCACAGTGCAAAGTTTACAAAAAATAAAAATAAAAAATAAAAATAAGGAGGCATAAAGTTGTATCAGCCCCATGACTCACACACAGCACAAATATGAAAGCCAAGTTAAAATCCGGATAAAGACATTTCAGTAAGAACACAGTTCATGCAGCTGGATTCTGTGGCATTCTGCTTTGGCAGAGAAATGTAGAAACAATTTATGGGGGCAATCCCTAGAGAGTATCTGTTCCTTGACCATTCTGGTTTTCATGGTCTCCACATGGTTCAATTCTAAATCACCATTGCTACTTCTTCATAAATGAATCTAACATTTCAGAGTCTGGAATTTGTTCCTTCTAGTCTCACTTTGTCATTGTTTCATATTCTGAGTTGTTTTATTCTTTTCTGAGTAACTCTGCATTACTCCTTCTCTTCAGATACATTTCCCAAAAGGTACTTCATGTTCTCCAGAATCTCTTTGTTCAGCATTAGCTAACATTATCTGCCAGGAAGCAATTGCTCTCCTAGCATATTGAAATGTTAATGATCCAATTTAAGCAATGTATAGACCTCAATGCTAATGTTATGATGCCTTAAAATGAAAGAGTGCACAGAGACCAGTTGGGATTCCTGGTACACATCAATCAACTATGTTTGCCAGGGCTAGTGGTCTGGAGGCAAAATGAATACTGAGAAGAAAAGCAGGTATGGACAGTCTGAGGCAACTTGGTCCTCATTTAAACCATTTTAAACTCATTTAAACCATTTAAACCTCATTTAAACCATTCTCAGAGTGGGGTGCCAGGTCAGACTGCCTGAATCTGAGACAGGGCCAGGTAAACTCTGAAGGACCCCTTTGTGACACATAACAGCTGATGTAGAAGCTGTAGTACTGCCTAAAGCTTGGTAGCAGGCATGACCAGCAGAGAGCAAACGGTCAGGTCCTTCTTCCCACACTATTCTTCAACCCTTATCCCCTTCCCCAGATCTCTGTCCCTAACTGCAGATGCACACAGGTGCACCCTTGTCTTTATACGAGTCTCGTATACGAGTCTTTATACGAGTCTTTATACGAGTCTCGTACTGAGACTGCTGCCACCAGCAGCACTGCGCATGCAATGGCAGTAATGCTTTGCTGGCAGACTATGGGGGCAGGGCAACAGTGATCAGTCATGTTTGTTCTGCATTTGCCACTGGGTCACACTTTGCCTTTGGTACACAAATGTCAGGTGCCAGCTAGTGGAGCCCAATACAGCCTGCAAATACATTTATTGAATTTTGTAATTTCACTGCATTTCTGAGGAATATTTATATTAGCTCTTCATTGCTGCTGCCACAAGAAGATCGGCCTTGTATAAGAACATGGAAATGCTGCCAGCTCCAATCTTTAGAGAGTCACATACTTTCAATAGCTGAGGGCTGATCTGGGAGCAGCACAACAGCTTGCAAATAATTTTGTGTTTATTACCCATTGCTCAGGACTTTTCGATATACAGCCCCCCCCCCCATATTCACAGTTTCTGCAGTCTCAGGTCCCCATGGTTCACCAATTCCCCCATTGCACACATCCATTTTTGTTTTGCTTGCCCTTTTGTGCCTTGTTTGCCCTTAACACTTGTCCTCCAAACGTCCTCTTTGTGCCTGCTTGTTAGCACTTGCCCTCCAAATGTGAAGAAGAAAAAGTTTGTAGGGTGTGCATGGAGGAACATGAAGTATAGGGTTTGATGCTGTCACGGTTTTGGTTATCCATGCTAACAGCAGGAAGGAATCCCCTGCAGATACGGGAGGCAGCAGCGGTCCTAGCACTGGGCAAACAGGGCAAATGCCCTGAGTGCTGAGCCCGAGCTATGCTAGGACTGCACGGAAAGCCTCAGTGAGGCTCCCGACATGGTCAGAAACTGCACTTCTGGTTTTCCAGAAGTGCAGTTTAAGACCATGGGGAAGAGTTAGAATTATCTCCAGTTGGCCCTACAGTTGCACGAGTCTCCGTCATGCTTAAAAGGTGGGGGATGACTTCATGCGCAGGGGGCAGCATCTTGCATCTTTGTGGTGGGAGAGGGAGGTCCACCACTGATGGGGGGATGACAGTGATGATGACTGTACCTCTCTACCCTAGGCATCTCCCTTTTCTGCTTCCCAGTTTTGTCTCATTTTTGTTTCTGGCTGCACATGCAAAATCCGACTACTCTTCTTCTATCTCGATTCATTCATTCTCCCAGCAAATATTTAATTTTACAGATGACTGTGCAGGGCAAATTCTGCAAATCTGAAGAGGCGCTGCAGAAAAAAAGATTTCCCGACAGAAATTGGACAGAGATTATTTGGGCAGAGAGTAGATGAGGGTCTGCCATTTGCTGATGTCTTTTTTTATATTCCACTCAGAAACAGGCATGACCAGGACGGATTTAGAAAGCAGAAGTTCAAATTTAATCATGATGGAATAATTAATCCACCAGAGACTCTTTAGTTGTGCATCTAATAAGAGACTGTCAGCGTACATTAATTTTTGTACATGTCCTACTACATTTGAGATGCTTATGCAAAACCCAGCCTATAGACAAGTACTATAGATTTGTGAATGGAGAATAAACCAACTAAGGCCGCAATCCTAACCACTTTCCTGAGAGTAAGCCCCATTGAACAAAATTGGACTTACTTCTGAGTAGACCTGGTCAGGCTTGTGCCCTAACTGATCTCATATGCAGGTGTGCCGCGGGAATTTGGGAGAGGGTCATTTATCAATAGGACCATTGGGGGATGTGAGCCCCCATTGACAGCACAGTGTGCCTTGTCAATTGTCAAAAAGCTGATGGTGTCCCTTGACCATTTTAGTGCCTTGCCAGTGTGCCGTGAGATGAAAAAGATTGAAAATCACTGCTCTACTAAGTTGTTTGCAGTAAGATACAGAAGAAAGTGTATGGAATGCAAATGGTATCAGTGAAATGAAAGAGAAAGTGAGATTGTGACATTTTCTTGAAGGCTACTTAGAGCTGTAACGAATACATTTTAAGTGCCTTTCCTGGATTAAGGAAGTAGAAACACAGATGTGCAGGCCATGTTGCTGGAGAGTGATTTTCAACCTTTTTCATCAGCACACTGACAAGGTGCTAACATTGTCAAGGCACACCATCAATTTTTTTATAACTGACAAGGTACACCATGCTGCTCGTGTGGGGCTAACAGCCCCCAATGGCTCTAATAATAAATGACCCTCCCCCAAATTCCCATGACACACCTGCAGACCATTCATGGCAAACCAGTGAGCCATGGCACACTGGTTGAAAAGCACTGTTGTAGGATAACAGAGACAGAGTTCAACAAGATTTACTAGAAGTCAGAGAGTTGGCAGCTATTTTGGATAAATAGGGAGCCTTGTAAATGTTGTTAGTTTTTATACTGGGAAGACTTTGAGCAAGTAATGATATTTCCAACAACTCCTCTATCCTCAGAACCAATTGCACTAATTGTGCAAATGGTTGAGAAGTCTCAGCTGAAAATCCTGGCTCTTTCACAGCCCAATCCTAATCTCTGTTGGTTCAACCAGGTTGCATGGTCTGTGCTGTGTTCAGTGTAGGTTTGGAAGAGGCTAGAGGTCTCCTCAGGGTAAGGGGATATTTTTCCCCTTACCCCAAATAATGCCTGAGCCAGTCCTATTTGGATCTGTGCCAGTGATGTAGCTGACACAAATCTGGGCAGCCCAGTGTAACACTGCAAGGCCGATGAGGATATTATTATTATTATTATTATTATTATTATTATTATTATTATTATTATTATTATTAATAATAGTATTTAATAAGTCTCAGTGAATCCCACCCTTTCCCAGCCTGTCCCATCCCCATTCCACCCTCCCTCTGCCCCCAAACGCCCCCTACCTCTGAAACTTCCTCCTGCCACTCTCCTCCTGCCCCTAGATTGGTTAGCACGAAACACAACCCTGCTGGTGACCTGGGTGCTTGACTGTAGCACTGGCAGGCTGGTGTAGGCCAGTGCTGTTTGCTTGTGAGTCGGCATAAAGCACTTTATGACACTTTTATGATAGCTTGCACCAGCGTAGCGGCCGCTGCACTGGCCTTATTGCTGAATGGGATTGCGCTTTCAGTCTTCTAGTATATTGCAAGATGAAGCTTTAAACAGGAAGGGAGGAATATGTCCCCCCAGTTAGTGTTACTACCAGTATCTTCTGAGATCAACTGCCCTATTCTCCACCATGCTATAGCATGTAGCCTATGAGTGTGACTTAGAAATAGTTACGTATTCATGCACATAAATATGCCTAAAAGCTGGGAACGAGTATGGGAAGTGGTCCAGAGCATCAGAAAGCCAGCTCTGAAAGGTGACTCTGTAGGTGACCATGGCTATAACTTCTGGTGCCTTTCCTTTCATTTCCTTCCAAGGTCAGTAAACTTGACTGCTAAATGATTGAAGAAGCAGGTTGGAAACCAAATAATAGGGCGCAAGAATACTCCAAAGCAAATCAACAGAAAAACACCGAATTCCATTGTGCAATCAAAATATTGTTAAAAATACCAAGCTTCCAGACACATTTTTAGTAGAACATCTTGTTCAGGGAACAGATTTAGTAGGAACGGTTGCAGTCCCAAACTCTACAATATTTTTAAGCACCCATCCAAAGACACTTTGTCTAACTTCAAGAGATTCATTCTTGGGCAACCCCATGTTCAACACATTCCTGTAATCTAATGCAGGTGTTATGAAAGCATGGATAACTGTGGCAAGGCTTTCTCTAATCATACAGATCACTCCAAATATTAAGTACTGAGGCTTATGTTTTCTAAGCAGGTGTTTTGTTTTGTTTCCTGCCCTGACAGCAAAATTGCTGTTACAGTCTGATTATAATTTTAATACTTGGGGAAAATCCTCTCTGTTTAGGGACACTGAGATATTGAAAAGACACACAGCAATGGATGCATCATGGAAAATTTAGCTTCTGAGATGATGATGTGCAGAGCTTACACTTTTTCACATAAGAAGGTTTAAACAAAAAGCTTGACACATTACTTTGCAGTGACAATACAATATGAATGAACTAGATTCACAGCAGTCTGAGGATAACCAAGTGCACATCTAATAGAGAATAAATGTTCGAAACAAGGGGTTAGGTTTGCATGTGCGGCAAAAGAAGCACAACAGGGGAAATTTGCAATCACGTGGCCCAATTCAATCCCTCTCTCCTGCCAGTGAAATTGGCATTGCGCCAGCGAAGACTGCTTTATGGCAGTTGCAAAGCAGCCTCTGCTGGAATGTGCAGCTGCAGGTCCACACAGAACCGCAGAAATTCTCTGCAGAGACCAATGCAGGCAGGTAAGCCTGTGTTGGGGGTTGGAAGGAGGTGGGGAGGGGTAGAACAGGGTAGGGTGGTGGGCAGACTGGGGGTGGCAGGAGCAAGGACGTTCCCCCAATGGCACCCCAGAATACAGCGCGACTAAAAAGAGAATTGGAAGGCTCCCTGAAGCCCTGAAAACGCAGTAGTATCTCTACGCAAAGGTAGGAGCAACTATTTTTAGCATTTTTCTTTACTTTCCCTATCTTTTTAAAGGTTATCCCTAGTATCCTTCACATCCACAGATAATTGAAACCACTGATACTGGACCTGCAGATTCCTAGGGTCCACCTGTAGCTCTAAATGTCCTTGGGAAGGACTTGATATTTAATTGAAATCAGATGGGTGCTGACCAATCATCTTCATCATCATCTGGAATATCTGTAAAAAAAATATAAGCTACCTGCAGCCAAAAACTTGTGGGACCACAACATTGAAAAAGTTGTTGATAATAAAGATGCAAAAATATACGAACAGACAAATATCTATCATACAATATGCCACACATAACTGTAGTTGAGAAGAATGAAAAACAGGGCAATATAATTGATATAGCAATACCAGGTGATAGGAGAATAGAAGAAAAAGAACTGGAAAAAAAATAACAAAATTCAAAGATTTGTATTAGAAATCAAATTTGAAAGGTTGTGGCAGAAGAAGACCAGAGTAATCCCAGTGGTGATTGATAGCCTTGGTGCAATTCCAAAACACTTTGAAGAACATCTTAACAGCACTGAGGCCACAGAAATTACCATCAATGAACTGCAAAAAGCAGTTTTACCAGGAACAGCTTACATCTTGCGACAATATTTATAACCGCAAAATACAATAAAAGTCTGGCATCACAGGTTTTTGGGAAGGGCTTGATGTCTAAATAAAGCAAACCAGTCAGTAACACCTGTCTGACTGTGTGAAAATCTTGATGATGATTTTTTTCAACGAAATAAGGGAAACAAAAATTAAAAATACAGAAAACGCACACTGAAGGTTGGTATCATTCTATAATAGCAATACTTTGTATGGGTCAAGATATGATATGTCATGCCATTAAGCAGAAGTAGATCTCCAAATCTGTTATTGATGACACTGGTAGGACAACATCTGCAACACAAAATTGAAACAATCTTTTCTTTCCAGGCTTAGAAGGAGCTTGTGTTCTTGCATTCTCAATACGGAAGTGATTTGATGGAGCGCGAGCCATCTGTTTGTGAGACATTCTAGTCTCTTAATGCTGCTGGGTGAAGAATGGAAACAGGAAGGTCTATAAGTAAACACGTACTTCCGCCTAAAACTTTAGTCTATGGGTTCAAAGTACTAACTGTAGCAAGTGTGAATCTCTGGCATCTATAGAATTTATCCAGTTTATTTCCATTGTGTAGTACGCTCTCACTTCTTGCATCATCCTCACAAGCAAATGCATGAGAAATATTTTAATTTCTATGAAAGTTCTTTAAAAAAAATTGAACCAGCTGCTAAACACAATTCCCTCAATCTATCCCAGCAGAGGGAAGTGCAATCTAGAACAGGGTTCACATTCATTACAATGGAGAGAGCTATCTCTGTATTGCAGTGGTTCTCACACATTTAGCACCGGGACTGGCCGCACGCCACCTCCCCAGTGCACCAAAGAACTTCTAAGGCCTCCGGAGGGTCTTTAAATATCACTTTTAATTTGTGGGCAAAAACTGGAGGTGACGTTTTAGGCCTTCCAGAGGCCTCAGCAGGCCTCCTGAGGACCAGACGAGGCTGCACGTGGTCTCCTCCGGCCCTCAGAAGGCCCCCCCCCCAGATGCGACATGGATGGATAGTGGTGGCAGCATTCTACTGGGGGGGTGGCATTCTGTGGTACTGGCTGCAGGAGGCACAGGGGCCAGGACCGTCAGTGCTTGCAAGAGATCTATGTACTCAGTCCTGTGTATGAGAACAAGTGAGTACACCACTGAAGGCTTTCTGCTGAAATAGGCTAGGAAGGGGGGGGGGCTACTCTTAATCCACACCATATAAGGTTGGAAAACATGAAAGTCTTAGTGATTCATAATTGGCATTTATTTTCAGGGCCCCCTTTTCAAACGCTAGTATCAAAATTACACCAATTAGCCCTTTATGACTGCTCAAAAATGTGTTCTACTTTTAGTAATTCATTATGGAAATTATAAGGATTTTTTGTGTGTTTTTTTTTGCTCTTCAGGGCTCATATTCAGAAAAGAAATTGGAGTAAGAAAAGTTATTTGAAGCTGGAATGACTTCACTGTAAGGTTATCATGTTGTACGGTAACATATACTGGCATACCCTCCATATCCGCAGGGGATAGGTTCCTGCTGCTATAGCGGAAACAGCAGATAGCAGCAAACTCTACTCAAATTCCCCTCATCGCGCACTTGACTCACCTCTCTTCCTGTCAAGATTTTTCTTCCTTTTCATTTTATTTTCTTGTTTTTATTTGCTGAGAAGCTTAAACATAAAATTTAATAAAAGAAACCGGTTCACCAGAATATTTTCTAAGGCTGCAATCCTATCTACACTTTCCTGGGAGTAAGCCCCACTGAACACAATAGGAGTTACTTCTGAGTAGACATGCATAGGATTGTGCCCTAAGGTCACCAGAAAGATGGGCACTTCTTTGGTGCCTAGGCCTGAGATATGTGCAGCGGTCTGTATCATCAAGCAAAGGAGACATTTCCTTGGGTGACATTGTTTTAGCATCCCTTTCCCTCAATGGAGCTTACCCTGAGAGCTGCACAGCTGAGATCCAGTAGCGTAGCTAGAGGGGGGCACAAAACAGTAAGTATTGCAAGTGCCTCAATGCACCGTGAAAGTGGCCCCTCCCACCACTGGGCAGTAACAGCACCTTTGTTCTGTCCTTTGACATATGTTTGGCCATCATTTATTTCATTTTATCCCCCTTTTCCTGCTAAACTCAGGACAGTGCACCAAGTTCCTTGTTATTTTGACCTCACAACAATCCTGTAAAGTGGGTTAAACTGAGGGCCACCTTGCCCATTTTTGTTTTTATTAAATGGGAAGATGGGCTGCAAATACATAAACCGATGACTCAACCAAAGTCACCCTGGCTGAATGGGGATGTGAATCTTGCTCTCCCATGTCCTAGTCCACTCTAACCACTACGTCACACTGCTTTGTTTTCATGTCTTTCCCAATCCACTGAATTTTCAGAGGCAAGTTCCACCGAGTTCAATGAGACTCCAGCCCAGGTAAGTGTATGTTGGATTGCTGTTTGTTTCTTAAAAAGAAACAAAAAATACCCAACTGATATGGATGCATGCAATAGTGTATCCTGTCATGCTATGAAAAAAAATCCAATGCTCACAAGAGAGCAAGCTAATAGTGATGAAGCTTGACACAAGTTCCAGCTTGTTTGTCCAGACACGAAAGACATCATAGCATGTAATAATATTCATAGAAGAACATGGAACTGGAACTCTTATCAGGAACAGAATGATGTGAATGAATGATGTCAAAAATACACCAAAAACCGTTAACACATTCAAGAACCTTAATATGTGAAGAACTGTTGGGACAAATATATCCTGAGTCAACTTTTCGAAGGACAAACTACGTGCTCCAGAATATGTAGCACAATAATCCAGCCCTAGCTCATGATTTTGTTACACCTTTTCTCTGAGGCAACGTACTCCCACAGTGCTTGCTTGACAGGTGAGATGGTTCTTCATTTACTCAAAGATGGCAAAACTCCTGTCCAGTAAAAGGTCACAACATCATTTGGAATGAATGGGAAATGGGTCTTTTTCCTGGTCGTTTTAGTTGTCTCTCCAAAGAAATACTAAAAGCAGGAGGTTTGTACAGAAAAAAAGCATATGCCACGCAATGTGATAATATAAACACAAGAACCTGCAAAGACAATATTAACACGTCTGACATTTCTGCATATAGCTGTCTGAATCTCTAAAGAGAGAAAAAAGCTAGAATAAGGAACAAGGAAATTCGCTGAAATGGAAGACGTTTTAAAGCTTTGCCAAAGCTCTCCATTGATTCACAAGTAAATGTGCTAATAGAGTCCTATTTGCACAAAGCTGTTTTCCTGGAGTTTAATTCTAAGAACCTTACTCAGAAATAAGTACCTATGAAATTAACGGGACCAACAGCCCAAGCCTAACTCCCTGCGTGGTGATGCAATGGTATCATTGTGATGTCTGCTGCATCCTGTGGGTGTGTTTTGGCCTCCAGAAGCCAACTCGGAGCAAGGAAACATTTACTGTCTTGCGCCAGGGTGGGCCCCTGTTGGACGGGCTGGAGGGAGGACTTTTGTCCCCGTTGGGAAAGCCCAAAGCCCCACAATGGGGCTTCTCAAGTTTGCACCAGTTATTTTGCTGGCAGAGATTTGAGAGACTCTGTGTTGGGCTTTGCAGCCCGACACGGAGTTCAGGATTTGGCAGTGTAGAGCTCCGCCAATTCTACACTCCTCGGTTCCCCCCCCCAAAAAAAACAGCACCCTCATTTCACCCCCCAGAGGCTGCACTGCCACCCATCAGTTGCACTCACCCCTGGCTTCAGCATGTCCTCCTCCTACCAGCGCTGGGCTTGGCACCTGTCTGGCACGGGCCCAGCTCCAGCACTCTCTGCTCACCAGCTGCTGTAAACTGGCTCTAGGGCACAGCACTGGTACTGGGCCAGTTTAGGATTGGGCCCTAAGTTTTCAGTCCTGCCTCTTATTCAACAGACAAGCTACCTTCTTTTTCCTTTCTTTTCAAAAGTGCTGCATGCATGATTAATCAATAAAATAGTCTTTTGCTGTGAAAATCAGTGGTAATCAAACAGTAAAACCGCTCCCCGGGTGGGTGTAGAGGAAGCCTTGCGACATCACAGCCACGAGTCTGTACTGCAAACTGGCAGGACCAGTATACTCTGAGATCAACGCTGGAGAGAATACACATTTGACAAAAATATTTGATTTGTGCTTCCAGCTCTCCTGTGGTCCCAGTGCTTAAAATATACAAGGCCACAGTAGATCTCATCTAACAATCCTTTATAATCATGCAGGACTGTGATGGTGGATATGCACCAAGGATCAGTCTCCTTTATGAGAAATAAAGCCACATCTTTTCAGTAACAGATTATCCTGCACGCTGTGATAATCAGAACTACTGTCCTATAAATTGGCAGTTGTTTCAGTGTATTGCAAAGAACCGGTTTTGAGATTCATCTCTGGTTAGGTAAACTGGATTAACAGAAGAGCCTCTTTTTCACTCCATTTTAAATGTCATGGCTCACGTAATTTTTTAAAAGCCCCCAATACCTACTCTGGATTACTTGTTTAGTAATGTATAAAATAATCATTATGCTTTGCTTCAAATAACAGGAAAAAAAATCTCATCCTGTCCAAGCCCTGCTGAAAGGAGTTATAATGGGTTATAATTATAATATTGTACAAATGTTTTTGGTATGCTGTACCTAACCTCTATGAACATGATGGCTGTTTGGTCTGAAAACATCCCAACTGATCATAATGATGCCAAATGCCACAGTCCCCAACACTGCTATTACAACCAGTTTTCCATGCGGTGTCACAAAATGTTCCTTCTTTACAATAACTCATTTCCTTTTTGCACAGTCCAATTTGTCCATGCACAGATGGCAGACAGCAGTAAATCCTGCAACTTCTTTTTTTTTTTTTAATCCATCTTTCCAATAAAAGTAAACTCCTCAAGCAACAGACCACTTCTTAAAGGGGCAGGTCATGCTATCCTGAAGGTCAGCTACAGAAACTAATCTGAACGGTTTCCTTGAAGCTCTTTCTGCCAAAAGAATACTCTCCCCTATACAAAATTTTACACTAGAAGGTTATTTGAGGGGAAAAAACACATCTCAGATTCCATCAAAGAGATGGTGCACCTCTTATTTTGTTGGTCAAAATGTAAGATCCTTCTAAGGAGTCAGGACCTCATTGTCCTCAGCAATTATGACTTCCCTGGGCAGGCTCCAGGTTTTGGGGGACTCTCAGCAAACCTGGATGGGCCCCCAAGAAAGTTGCTCTGCCACAACCAAATGAAAGCTATAGCACAGAGGTGGTCTCAGGAATCAGCAGTGGGACCTTCTAAGGGCCGTAGGATGCTCAAGGATACCAACCTCCGACGTCAGCCCTTTGCCATGTGCTTTGCAAACACAAGGAAGTAACCACTAATTTCATACTTAGGTAAGGGACCAATCCTACCTATCTGGTGCACCAGAGTAGTGCACATTCTGCTGGTGCGCCAGGCCTTTGTGCATTTGAAAAGTGCTGCAAAGAGCTTAGAAATGGAGTCGAGGCTGGGTGCAGTAGCGCAAAAGCCTTTGCACAGGCACAGTGCAAAGGCCTTGCACAGTCCTTTGCACAGGAGGATGCCCACCGGAGCATATGAGTCCCTTGCCAGGCCGCGCAGGAGTTGGGAGAGGGTGGGGGTGGAACAGGGTGGGGGAAGGCAGCAACTGGAGTGGGCAGATCAGGCCTGACTGGTGTGCACTGCATCCTACCCCCTTCTGGACCTGATCCATCAACACCAGCGCATGTGGACATGTGTTAGCCATATCGCATGTGGACATGAGCTAGCCATAAGTAGACAGGTTGTCTGAGTTTGGGCTTTTGCCCCTTTCCCTGGGGCAAGGGTGCTAATGTCCCCTTACCCCCGAGGAGATTTCCTGTTTGCTAAATTCCCTCACAGGATGCAGCACAGCCCACACTGGCCCCGCTGCAATGGTGTGGGGCAATTTGCACTGGATCGGGCTGTCAATGGTGCTTCAAATTTGCATTGCTCTTTCTGAGCATGCAAAGCACTGCTTGTTACCACATGCTGTTATTTGGATGATAGCATTATAGAATCCCCACATGGTCTTATCCCCATATTACAAATGGACAGCTGAGGCAGTGGTTACTCAAGCAGTCACCTCAAGAGTTCACGCAGTGGATGAGCTTCAATCCATGGAAGTCCTGATGTGCAGCTCAATCTCTTTATTAGCCCATGAACAGCTCACTTTTGGACCCAGCTTCTTAAAGCTCTTAAAAGACTCATCATTTCAGAAACCTTTCATACGTACTTCTGTCATATTAACGGGATCAATATGTTTGCTTCCAATCCACAGAACCTCAACCACTCCAGATGCTGGCTGATGTATGTCTGGAATTATCTCTTTTTTTCGGCATCAACATGGTTAGCTGTAATGTTGGCTAGTCAGCTCTGTTGGCTGGAGAAAGGAGTGCATGGACTAACAGCTCCATCCTAACTAAATTCCCCCACTCCGCAGACTCAGCCATATGAATATGTATTGTATCTGGGAGGGCAGTCTAGAGGCCCCTCAAGGCAAGGGAACTTTAATTCCCATGCTCTGAGACAACATTCTGCTCCCCAACGGCCCAGGGTAAGCCTCCTTTCCTGTCTGCAGTGGCAGGCCTAAAATGGTTGCCATATGTCTCCTTATGACAGTGAAACTGTGTTTTACTGTCATAAAGGGCAGTGCAATTTGAGCTAGGATTTGGCTGCAAGTCTTCCTCCCTTCCCACACAGAATTGGTCAGATTTCCTGCATCAATTGCATGCTAAACACTGAGACCAAGAGGCCACATGTAGATATCAGACACTGGCTGCAGGGGATTCCACCTACCCACCCATCCCCAGCAGCACTGTTCAGTATAGGGAAGATTCACAGATGGAAATGTTTCCACCCATGGGTTCTCCTTTTCATACATGGACCCCTTTCTGAATTCTTATCCTTGAATGAATAAATGCCTTACCTTGAGGAGACCCCCTTGACTGCCTCCCCACTGCAGGATGCAGCGCACGCCACATTGGCACAGCTACGTCAGTGCTGGAAAGTTGGTTAAGATTGCGCCCTAAAGTAACTTTCTAGGCCAAATTTTGATGACAGGCTATTTCTCATGACCCAGGGTTGAAATGTCAAATAAGGAGCAAGGTCACATTTTACATACAGGACAGAGCTCGGGATTCATAGACATCATGTAGCAAAGTCATTTTGCTGGAGAATCTTGAGGAAGCCACTCAAATTTGTGAGAAAATCAAAGGCTACCAAAAGTTCAACAAGCGTTTATATCCATATCCTATTCCCCCTTTCCAAGCCTTTTTCCCTGACACAGCTTCTCGGTCATGTGCCTGCTATTTTGGTGCAGGTCTGAGTAGTCACATTGGTCAGGCTGGGGCTTTACACAGGGTAAGGGGACATATTTTCCCTTACCCTGAGTAGACCTCCAGCCTGTTCCTAACCAGCACAGGATGCAGCGTGGCACCAGCACTTAGGTTAGGAATGGGCTGCCCATATCATATTGTACGTTACTATTTAAAAAGCTATTTTGACGTGATAGGATCATCTAAAAGCTGGATTCTTTGAGAAACAGGAGTTTCTCCCATTGAAGAAATGGGAGCAAATAACTGCAACTGAAGTTGTTCAATCAGCCAACTGGTTTTGGAGCCTTTCAAACAATCTAACATTCAAACAGAAAAGACTGTTGTATACATGGATTTAAATGCAAGTGTTTAAATGACCTGAGTCTCATTATCACAGCAAAGGACATTCAAGATTATGGGGGAAACCATGATGTTGTGATGTAACCTGGCCTAGATGTCATTTAAAAGGGGATTGGACAGATTTATAGAGGAAAAGTCTATCATAGGTTACAAGTCATGGTGACTGTATGCAACTTCCAGGTATTAAAGATAGCCTAAATCTAAATACCAGATGCAAGGGAGTGGCAACAGGATGCAGGTATCTTGTTGTTTTGAGTGCTCCCTGAAGCATCAGGTGGACCACTGTGAGATGCAGGAAGCTGGACCAGGTGGACCTTGGCCTAATCCAGCAAGGCTTTTCTTATGACGCAAACCTTCTAGACATGTGCAGCAGAAGCTCAGCCAACCTTGAGAGGAGGAAAAGTAAAGCAGGGAAGTGTTTCTCTGTCCTCCTCTTCTGTACTCCAGGTCACACTGCCATAGTTGCCTTTTGCTGGTGGCATTCCAAACAGCATGTGCATTCCCACAAAAATGTATTTGGAACCTGCAGAGAAAAAGTGGCTTGGGAGACACTTTGGAGTGAAGAAGCTGCAAGCAGGGAAAAGGTGAAGCATATCCAGTCATTCTTGTGCTACAAGACCATCCCTTCCCACCCATAGTACCCATCAGATTATTGTTACACATGTCAGCTCGCAACATGCAGCTCCCCACTAAGCCTTACCTGCTTGTCATAATCTATGCCGCTTGAACGGGCAACTCAGACATGTTTTGCCTTTAAATATGCCAACACAATGAATGAGGTACAGGTTAGGTTAGTCGGCCACTACTACTGAGTAGTGACTAAACATGGGGGAGTGGGCCCTGTGTTCTTACTGATGGATATTTAGTGGCCTCTGAAGTAGAACACAAGAACAGCCCCGCTGGATCAGGTCATAGAACCATCTAGTCCAGCTTCCTGTATCTCATAGTGGCCCACCAAATGCCCAGGGAGCACACAAGACAGCAAGAGACCTGCATCCTGGTGCCCTCCCTTGCATCTGACATTCTGAAATAGCCCATTTCTAAAATCAGGAGGTTGCACATACACATCATGGCTTATAACCCGTGTTGGATTGTTCCAGTAGATGAAAGCTGAATCAATATCATGCAGGTGCTTGGCTACTGTCTGGCTAGCCGTGTCTTTTGTAGCTAAGTCATCCTCCCCCTGCCTCTTGATACCTGCTGCTGAGGAAATGAGGGCCCCCTTTATTCGGAGTTGTTGCTTAGCATCTAGGTACTCAGTGCCATAGCTACAGGAGGGGCGGTGTGGCAAGTACAACAGGCGCCGCAACATGCCATGTAAGCGGCCCATCCAATCACTGTCGGAGCCATGCGCAGGAGAGGTCATTTGGTTTGGCGTGTACCTGCACATTGTCATCGCTGCCCAGAATGTCTCCAACAGCAAGTAAGGTCTGCTTACACACTGCATTGCGGTGCCTGCAGTATTTACCGTGCCACCCCCTACAACTATACCACTGCGAGTACTGCCTCTGCCCCATGACTCACTAGTTGCTTTTGGTTTCAAAGATAAATTAACAGTGGAATCCAATGCATATCTATGCAGAAGTAAGTCTCACTGTGTTCAACTGGAGTGACTCCCAGGTAAAGTGAGCATAGGATTGCATCGTAAGAATCTTTGGGTTGCCAATCTAGCAACTCCATTCAAGATCGGCATTTAGTGTGTGCTTTCATACTGAATTACACAGTCTATTTAGATCTTCATGGTGTGATATACTGAGTATTCTTGAGGATGAAAAGGGAGAGAGAGAAGAGACCCCTTCCCCATTACTGATGACCTGCTTCAGCTTCTCTCAAGTTAATCTTTTGATTATTCAACAAACCAGAGACTGCAGTTCAAAAAGTTATTTCAGAAAACTTTATTGTTGAAACAAGAGGCTCACACTGAATGCAGAGTAACAGGGAGATTTAGAATGATACGGATTTACTGCAGATTTATAAGTTGCCCTATTGCACAAACTCAGAGCAGGTGACAATAGTTCTTAATCTCAGTTATCAATGTAAGACCTCTATGATGTAGGCCACAAGAGAGAAAGAACTGCAACTAGAGAACAGAAATTTGTCTAAGTGGAACACAGAGAGTTGATATTAAAGATTCGATCCTGAAGTATCCATATGCAGCCTGGATGCCCCCAATCATATGAACTACTGTATTCGCCAGTAAAGGCTTGAAATGAATGATTGGTGCATTCGTGAAACACTGAGCTTGGAATAGAATTGAGTCACACTTAGGCAGCAGCCACAGGTTAATGAAAAGATGCCATCCAGTATGCACATTTGTTATTGTTACATGTACCCCAGATGTATCACAATGTTCCATAACCTTTCATCCAGAAAGGTTCGAAGACAGTTCATCTAAGTTTCATTCAAATAAACAAACAAACAAACATACAGGAACTGTGAAGCCAGCTTGGCAAACAGAATACTGCATGATTAATAGTGGACAGCAACCTCTGCAAGATGATTGCAAATGGCACAAAGCACTGCCAGACTGGCTACCTACTCCCATTTTCCAAGGACAGGATACATCTGCGACTCTGCTGGCACAAGCTATTTGGTGTGCAGTTACGTCTACGTATAGCTGTTTGATCAGAGCATGTTCAACACAGAGGACACCAAGGAGCTTTGATTTATGAGGGCAACACAGCATCTCTTTTGGCAATTCATTTTGTAAAGCAAACTACTCAAAAACCAATGAAAGAAAATGTTCGCCATAAATACCTAATTCTACAGAACACTAATCTTCTTAATAGGAAGGGAATATTTTTGGAACCATTCAACGTGGAAACAAGGACTTAATTTATACCCCTTTCTATCAAATCATGGAACACAAATGTAATTAAATCACTGTACATGGATGCCTTTCAGTATAGACATTCGACAATGAAAAAAAAGAGCAGAATTCTCCTGAATCTTCTAAATAAGGCTGCAATCCAGCAAACTGAATGCAGCCAGACCCCACTGTCAGCTAGAGAAGGCAAAGTCCACCCATTTCCATGTACTCCCCCAACCCCAACTTCATCGCTGATAATGGGAAAGGCCTGGCTGTGCCTCCTATGTTCAGTCTGGAGTCTACTTTTTCTGTTATGGCTCTCATAAGGTCCGCAAAAGTGTTCAAAGTGCAGTAGCCCTGATTCAAAACATCCTAAATTGCACAAATCCTGGTTACTTGGTTTACAAAACTAATTCTGTTTTTCTATTCTAAGATAATTTCTGCTCAAGCCACAAATCACCCAAGTCCATACCAGCAGCGTAGCTGGGGTGGGTATGGGGAGAAGCCAGGGCTGGGTGATGTAATGATGCCCTTGCATCACCGCATCACCTTCTGTGACTCTGCAGATACCCCCTCCTCTATGCATGCATGGTTCTGGCTCCAAAAGTATTTGGAGCCCTACAGGAGCCAAGGCGGGTGGGAGGACCCACTTAGTGGTGCTTCTGTGCACCAAAAGATAGGCGCTGTCACATCCCCCTCATAGAAAACGCAGTAAGTCACCACTCCGCTGTGGGTGGGCAACAGACGCCCCAGCCGCAGCCCAGCTATGCTACTGATCCATATTTAAGTTCAAATAGGTAGGCCAAAGTGGCCATATTCCAGAAGCAACATGGCTGTGGTCCCTTTAAGAACAATGAGAAAAACCGACATTCCACAGGTGCGGCCTTCCCAGGACTGTGCACTAATGAGAAAATTAATACCTGTCGAGCACTGCTCTGTATCAGGTCTCTTGGTGGGATCGAAGGTTACCCCCCTCTTGGAATACAAGCACCTGAAGCTGAAGTGGTTTATGTTGTCATCACAAGCTTGGGCAGACTGTTTTCTGCCATTGTTTTCATTCAGTTAAAGTTGTCATATAATCATACATTCTGTTTCTTGCTATGAAAACCCCAGTAAACAAAAAGGGCAAAAACAAACCCTTCTCCTAATTACTGTAAAAACCCATTTGGGGATATTCTGGTTTGTATAACTTCATTTGTTTCTTTCTGCGCTCAGCGCCTCAAGGAAGAAACCAGAAGTTCAATAAATGGCTATTTCTCTCTCTCTTTCCTAAGCAATAGGAGGCACGCCTATTGTGGTTCTGTTCCCTGATATTATGGTGATGCCAGTTCAACACAGACAAGAAGCCAAAGGACTGACCTGATGGGGAGTTCTCCTAGGCACGCTCCATCAAAGTGAACGGTGGCAATACAGAGCATGTCCCATCAGACTGTACCGTAATTATTTTCAGCGCAAAGATTAAACTGACAGCAGCATATGGCATAATGTGACCTCTTTACAACAGTGACCTACAAAAACCATGTAGCAGAGTGCTCTTCCCCGGCTTTAGTCCCGGCATATATATCCATGGCATGTCCCTCCTCCCAGCTCAAGAAGAAGAACTCAGCCACTTTCCAGATATTTTTAAAAGTCTCCCTTTTAAAAAAAATGCAGGCCAAAGGCAGGGCAGTTAATGGTGCAAATGGAATATAAGCAGCACACTAAGAGGGCGGCATGAATGGTGTGTCCGAGAAAACAGAGTTCATGGAATCAGAGTCCGATTTTATTCGGGGCGTTTTTAAGATACTTTCAGCAATGATGTTCTCATTTGGAAACATCAGTACTTTCCCGTTCTGTCCTGGCTTTGGCTCCTTCACAGGTTCAAGGAACACGACCCTTTTGCCCGTGCTGGCTTTCTTCTCATCCGCTGGAAATTCCACAGGTGGATTGGAGGTTAATATGGATGCATGAGTGTTACTTTGGTTGAGCTTCCTTTTCCTTCCCTTTGACTTACACCGACAAGGGCAGGGAGTCAGGTAGAGATAAAGAAGTACCAAGATAATACTGGCTACACAAGCTGCGAGGGTGGTGAAAGCTGTGTTGAACGTTTCGTGCGACTGAAACCTGTCCACGGTGAAATTGCTCACATTGATCCTCACCTCTATGGTTTCATTTAAGAGTCTTTTCTTGTTTATTGCAATGCAGGAATAAAGCCCCGTGTCTTCATACTGGGCCTCCTCAATCTCCAGACTCCCATTGTGAAACACTCTAAAATGTTCAGTGGTTTTGTCCGGCTCCAGAAACTGATTGTCTGGGCTAATCCAAACAAAGTTTGTACCTGGATCACTGATCTTTGTGTCACAGTGTACAATGAGCCTCTCTCCAACCTGGGCTTCGTGAACAAACCCCAGTGCATGGAAAGAGCCATTGATGGTGCTCTCGGAGCAATTCAAAGAGTTGTCTTGCAGTAAAGGTAGTTTATGGGGGCTTTTGTGGTCTGACCGCAACACACAGGTGTATTCAGTCTTGAAATCCTCCACTGAGCTGAAGTGTCTGAGATACCAGAAGCTCAGAATGGAGTAAAGAGTGCAGTCACAATAAAAGGGATTCCCATGAAGATAAATTCCACTAAGATGTTTGGCTGGCACTAAGCTTATGAACTGAATGGGTATCGAGCGAATGCGATTGTAAGAAATGTCTAAGAGCACAAGTTCTGACAGTTTATGTTTCCCAATGTACAGTTCTATTGGGAACTGCGAGAGAGCATTGTAGCTCAAATACAGCTTCTGCAATTTGTAGATTCCTCCAAAGGCAGCAGAATCAATCTGAGCAATATGATTGTTATAAAGCAGGAGAACTTCCAGCACTCGCAGTTCCTGAAAGACAGGACTACCCAGTGACTTTAAGTTGTTGGAGGATAAGTCTAAGTACCTGACGTTTGAAATGACGGAAAAGCTCCCAGTCGAAATACTAATGATACTGTTATGGCTGACAATGAGGGTGTTCAGTTTTTCGAGCACGATGGGCATCCAGTCATGATCCAGCACCCCAATTCGGTTGTGACTGAGGTCCAGCCTTTTGATGTGCTTGAACAGCGTTGATGGTACCCTGGAGAGGTTTTTGCCAGTGCAGCTCACAATGTCACTAGCACAGATGCAAGCAGCAGGACACATTCCAGAGACACCGCAGCATACGCTGATAGCGAAGACCAAGAGGCATACCAGTTTCTTGCAGTTCACCTTACGAATGCTATCTGGAGATGAAATGGGATGCCACACTGAAGACATGACTGTGTTTTAGCCGTCCCCCACTGCTCCTTGCCACGCTTTATACATGTAGTCAGCTTTACGGCAATCACTGTTAAAAGAAAGATAACACAAATATTAGCACCTAAGAAGCACACAATTTTGTATGGTGGCATGCTTAAGAATCGTTTGGAGGATGGTCTAGGTAGCTTCAGAGCACATTAAACTGATGCCCAAGAGCAGATATTAAATTAAACTGACGCCCAAGATCAGACGCTCAAGATAATATCAGACTGGCCAACCCCAGAACCAGTCTCAAGAACCACGTAACCATTTTAGGGCACAATCCTAACCAACTTTCCAGCACTGACCTAGCCGCAATGCAGCCCCAAGGTAAGATAACAAACATGCCCCTACCCTGAGCAGGCCCCCTTGATTGCCTCCCCACTGCAAGATGCAGTGCACACCACATTGGCACAGCTGTGTCAGTGCTAGAAAGTCAGTTAGGATTGCGTCCTTAGTGAATTAGTCCTAATTGTTATAAAACAAAATGATTTCTACACTGAGATTTCCCGATTTGAATTTACTTCCAATTATTTTCTCCACCTACCTGGAAATTCTAATGCTACAGATCTGTCATTTTCCACCTCTGTTTTACAAAGATCTGTGGCCGAAATCAACCTTGGACTCAAGTACACAGTGTTCTGTAACTAAAAACCAGGTGCCAAGTATCAGTCTGTGCTATTATATTTCCAGTCACTGAGTAGATCAAATACTATATTTCAAAAAAAAGTAAAGTGGAAAATTAAAATACTTGTTTTAAAAAAATAAAATAAAAGGCCTAGGCTATCAAGAAAAGCTTCCCCCAACCCCAGTTAAGAAAATGAAAGAGCTACCAAATGGACTGAATGGGATGCACACAGTTTGGTTCATCCAGTAACTTGTCCCATTTGTTTTGTAATGAATGAAAAAGGACCCAAACAGGATCAATTGAGACCTGTTTTTCATTCACACTGAAATGAATACATGCCCCTCTATGTAGGGAGCAGTAGCATTCCTGGGGGGGGGGGAAGGGTGCAGTACTAAATTTTGCAGGTGCCTCAATGTGCCATGTAAGTGGCCCTTCTCCCAAACCTTTGGAGATATTCCAGATACACTTTTGCTTTGCACCGGCACTGGAAAATTGGATAGGATTGGGCCCTCAGTCTCCTCAGAAATAAAGAGGTAACAAAATGCATGGTTATGAGAATACCTCATAGGAAACAGTGCAAAAGAGAGCGACTAAGATGATTACTGGGCTGGGGCACCTTCCTTATAAGGAAAGGCTATGGGTCTCTTCAGCCTAGAAAAGAGACTCCTGAAGGGGGACATGATTGAGACAAACAAAATTATGCATGGGAAAGATAAAGTGCATAGGGAGATGCTCTTTACACTCTCATATAACACCAGAACCAGGGAGCATCCACTAAAATTGAGTGTTGGGAGAGTTAGGACAGTCAAAAGAAAATATTTCTTTGTTCAGCATGTGATTGGTCTGTGGAACTCCTTGCCACAGGATGTGGTGATGGCATCTGGCCTGGACGCCTTTAAAAGGGGATTGGACAAGTTTCTGGAGGAAAAATCCATTACGGGTTACAAGCCATGATGTGTATGTGCAACCTCCTGATTTTAGAAATGGGCTGTGTGCCAGTTGCAAGGGAGGGCACCAGGATGCAGGTCTCTTGTTATCTGGTGTACTTCCTAGGGCATTTGGTGGGCCACTGTGAGATACAGGAAGCTGGACTAGATGGGCCTATGGCCTGATCCAGTGGGGCTGTTCTTATGTTCTTACCTCCTCCCTAAGAAAAATGAAATGCCTCATCACTTCATAAGTCTTTGAGTGGCTTCCTCGGAAAGCATGCCTGCAATGTCAAGTGCCACATTCAGCTACATAGCTAACATAGCACCGACTGGTTCCGTTTTCCCATTGCCTAGCAACTTGTAGAGTCATTAAGAGACAGCATAAGAGAAGTCCTGTGTAGGTAACAGTCTTCATCCTTTACAGAGACAGTGCAAAACAAAACCTCCTCCTACAAGGAGGCCTCCTACATTTTGCAATTTACATTTATTTCATTATAACAAACTTATTTTGGACCTCCAAACACCTCTCAAGGCATATATACACATTTGCTTTGGTCTGTTATCATTCAGAGCTCTGTTATCTGAAATGTTTCGGGAATCTCTTCAGCCAGGGCTTCAGTTGACATTGAAGTGCTATGTAGTTAGCAGCAAAAGACATCTAATTAGGACAGCAGGCTAGATTGTTTTTTCTTCCCCCAATTCCGTGCATATCCTTGTGCACAAATACTTGTGCTCTGTTGAAATTTCCCTTCACTTCCATCAAATCTCAGCTATTCCTAGACTGAGTCACTGCACAGCTGTGTACAGTCTCCTGAGGCTTCTCCTGACTGGTCAGAGGGTGTCACACATTGGAGGCACAAACACCCACATATGCCCAAGGCTTTCTGGGACACAGCTGCCTGCGTTGGCAGATTTCTCCCTTAGCCTATGGCAATACCCACAAGCATTGTTCAATGCATCTTCAATTTGCGTAAGTATAAGACTGTAGATTTCCAAGGGCTTTTCAGACTCCAACAGAAAAAAAATGAAAATACAGAAAAACCGGGGAAAGCAATACAGTTGGACAGATTAGCAGCCATGGCCTGCCTTAGATTTGTGAAGCCGAGTGCAACTGTTCTATCAACATTCTGATCTGAATCCTTTCCTGTGTATAGATTACCAGTTTTTTCCCCCAAAATGTCACATTCACATTTCAAATGTAATTTTGCTCTTCATTTAAATGACATTTTGTCAAAACGACAAACTTTTATCGTTCATGACAAACATTAATTGCAAACTTTCAATACTGCCTTTAAATGTTCAAAGCCTTGATGCTGGAAGCTGCAAACACTAAAACGTTCCTTTTTTCAATTAATTGCAGTTTCAACCGTTTAAAAATCAAAATATAACTAATTAGCACCCAATCCTATTCAACTTTCCAGTGCTGATATTAGTTAAGATATAAGTTAAGGGACAAATATTCCCTTAACTTGAGGAGGCCTCCATGATTCCCCTCTTCCACCACAGCATGCAACATGTACCTCATTGGCATAGCTGTAACAGCCATGACAGTTGGATAGGATTGGGCCCTAAAATTTCTAGTCTCAATAATAATGTTCAAATTCAAGGTATCATGAAATAAATTGGAAAAGAGCAAAAAAGCAGTCTTGCTTTTACATACTGGCCTTTTATCCGAGATGAAAAGATGCTGGGAGTGTTTATTGCTTTCCTTTCATCATTTTCTTCCAAGATATTTGACAGTTGACATGGAAGGCTTACAATTTCCATAGGTTCTGAATTGTCCTGATATGTTTTAATTAATAAGTAGCGTTATATATTTTATCAGCTGAATTACACTGACACTGACATCTGAATTGAAATACATATGTCTAACTCTCTTTTCACTTAATAACTTGTAGCCCAGTCCTATGGTTCCCAACACCCACGGCTCCAGTGGCACCAAAATGGTGACCACCAGATCATATGGGTGCCAGGATACAGCCGGAGGTCTCCTCGGGAGAAGGGAGCGTTTGCTCCCTTACCCAGGATAGGCAGCAGCTGGTGGCAATGGGTCTCCTCCACTCTGCACCCGCATTTGAGTGGGCGCAGATCTGAGACCTGCACTGGGCTGCCCAGGCCTGGAGAAAGGCTAGGATACAGTGGTAGAGCCTGCCATAATCTATGCCCTGCTTCTGGGCTTGATCCTCCCCTTCCTGTGCCCCATTCCATCCACTCCCCACGCCATGAAAATACCACCGGTATTTTCAGTATTGCAGTAGCACCACCAATCGACCTGCGCAATGCTGAGGCTCGATACCAACTGGTGCTTGCCTTGAGCCAGCAGCCCCTCCTCTGCAGGTGCCATGGATGTGCTTTATGGCACATCTGCAACACCCAGCGCTGCCGCTGAGCAAGAGTGCCAGGACTCTAAGCCCTCAGGATTGGGGTCTTGGAGTCTTTGTCCTTATTCATAATGCAAACGAAGCTGCCATTGTGAAATTCCTTGCTCAGTTATACAATTGGTATATTTTGATTTTTTACTGGAAGGTTAATTTTCAAAGGTTATAAAAAAAAATCAGGAAAAGCTGTATTTAAAATACTAAAATATATAATTTTTATACGCATAAAATAATATGTTGATAATATTAAAATAAAGCTTATTCTTTTGAAAGTCCTTGCATTTGTACTTGCGACGATCATAGGAAACGTGAAAGCTTTCTGCAAGGGTTCCCCCCCCCTCAATAAAATGTTATTTGCTTGAGCTGCCATTGAAAAAGAATCAGGAATATTATGACTTATTTTCTTTGCTTTATTGGGAGACTACGAGTAGCTGAATCATGCGTACGAGGAGCATTTCCAGCAGGCAGTTCTTTTATTGCAAGGGTGGGGAGATAAAGACTGGAGGTGTTACAACCAAACCAATTTTTTTTCCAAAACGGTTTTCATAAAAGACAGCTTGATCTCTTGGATAACGGCTCCTATAGTACATGACTAAGGAAGATTATTATTATTATTAGCTGGCAACCTTCAGTCTCGAAAGACTATGGTATCGCGCTCTGAAAGATGGTTCTGGAACAGCGTCTAGTGTGGCTGAAAAGGCCAATTCGGGAGTGACAATCCCTTCCACACAAGTGCAGTCTGTCCCTGGTCTGTCTCCCTGGCTATGGGCCTTCCTTCTTTGCCTCTTAGCCTCAGACTGTTGGCCAAGTGTCTCTTCAAACTGGGAAAGGCCATGCTGCACAGCCTGCCTCCAAGCGGGCCGCTCAGAGGCCAGGGTTTCCCACTTGTTGAGGTCCACTCCTAAGGCCTTCAGATCCCTCTTGCAGATATCCTTGTATCACAGCTGCGGTCTACCTGTAGGGCGCTTTCCTTGCACGAGTTCTCCATAGAGGCGATCCTTTGGGATCCGCCCATCATCCATTCTCACGACATGACCGAGCCAACGCAGGTGTCTCTGTTTCAGCAGTGCATACATGCTACGGATTCCAGCACGTTCCAGGACTGTGTTGTTTGGAACTTTTATTATTAACAGTATTTATATACCGCTTTTCAACAAAAAGTTCACAAAGCGGTTTACAGAGAAAAATCAAATAACTAATGGCTCCCTGTCCCAATAAGGCTCACAATCTACAAAACAGCACATGGATATAAAAGCATCATCTAACAGGGGCTGGTTTATTTATTATCTTTTAAAAGGATCGTAAAACAGAGAGGGTTTTCATACTGAAATTTCTAGTTAAATAAAATGCAAGTGACATAGGGCGCAATCCTAACCCAGCACTGACATAAAGGCAATGCAGTTCCTAGGTAAGGAAATAAACATTCCCTTACTTTGAGGAGGCCTCCATGACTGCCCCCCCACTGCAGGATGCAGTACACGTCCCATTGGAACAGCTGTGCCAGTGCTGGAAAGTGGGTTAGGATTTGGGCTATAATCTTTCAACCTGTATTATTTACTATATAGTGGGTGGGTGTTCTCTTTTTTCACTCTTTGTCACATTCTGAAGCTCTCTGAGCATTTTCCTTCAGTACCCCTTGCTTTCTATATACCCACTGATTTGCATTAAGTGGATTTGGGATTGCATGGAATGGCCCAACCCTGGAGCAAAATTGGGCAGGAATGCCTTTTCATTCATTCTTATTCCATCCTACCTGCTGGGCTGGGTTTTGAAATCTGGATAGCTGTAAGGATTATGCAAATAGGGTAGCATTGTTTGACAAAGCTCTACTCTTTTCCACAGTCCTATATAGGGATATTAAAGTATTAAACAAAATGTCAGTGAACTATCAAAGAAGGAGATACACTCTACCATATGATGAAATTGGTTATCAAACAACCATTGGAGCTATGCAGTGAACAACATCCAGCCACATATTTGTTTTTATTTGATTTAGATGAGAAAAAAAAATATGATTCCAAGTCTATGACGAATAAATAAAAAGAATAGCTATAGGCAACTGCTTTGCACTAAAATTGCACTAAAATTCACTAAAAGGGAAACAGAGTGGGGGGGCATTGGGGGTGGGCACCACTTCTGCAGCAGCTGTAACCCTGCAGCTGTGTCCCTGAGCTCCCATCCACTCCTTCACTGTAAGCAGATCCACAAGCCAAAGAGCTCCTGGAGCAGGCCAGCTTCCTCCCGGATGATAAGGAATGTATGCATTCCTGGGCCTGGTACATGTGGCTTCTGGCAATAGTTGCTGCCATGTGCCATGTGCATCCCGTGTGGGCAGTGAGTCTGGGTGAGATTGGAAAATGTAAGATCCCAGGAAATTTGCCAGGAAATTGCCAACCTTGAGGCAAAATCCGGAACTGGAGTCCTTGAGGCAGTTCATGGCTGAACACAGTCACATTCTGGCAACTCCTGCGACGCCGCTGGAACCAACCGTATTGGCTTCTGCCTTTCCATTGGACCATTTCAGCGATGTGGGAGAGGGGAGATTTGCTGCATGGGAAACAGTCTATCCTCCATATCTACTTTTCCCAGGCTTCACGCTCTGGAGAGGACATTCTGTTCCAGAACCACCATTCATACCATAGTCTTCCAAGACTGAAAGATGCCAATGCAGGGTTGCACTAAATTTAGAAATGTATGTTTCTCAAGGTTTGTTCTCTGCCATACCGCTTCACATGGTTCACCTATCCAAAATGCCATTGGAAGCAACTGGTGATATCATTGCCAGTTACTTTTGAGTTGGGAGGCCAGATATGATGCTACAAACACCAGTAAAAGGCTCAGGGTGGACAGAAGGGCTTTTTCAAGAGCAGAAAAACATGCTTTGGAGCTCAGCCCACTGAAGCTAGTCTCCTACCACTATTTGTGTCACATTCCAGGTCTTGTTGCTAGGCGGCAGGTGTCCAGGGTCCTGCAAGCTGGGCCTAGGAGAGGGGGTAAAGGGGGTAATTTGTACCTGGGCCCAGGATCAGAAAGGGGACCCAGGAGCCAGAGGAGGGGGCCCAGAAATTTCCTGGGATCTTACATTTTCCACTCTCACCCAGACTCACTGCCCACACAGGTGGCACATGGCAGCAACTACTGCCAGAAGCCACACGCACCAGGCCCAGGAATGCATACATTCCTTAACAGTGCCGCATCTGGGAGGCAGCTCTTTGGCTTGTGGATTTGCTTACAATGAAGGGGTGGATGGGAGCTCAGGGACACAGCTGCAGGGTTACAGCTGCTGCAGAAGTGGTGCCCACCCCAATGCCCCCCCCACACACTGTTTCCCTCTTTGGGAAAGGGCCCTTAAGAAACTTTGTACCCCCTGACAGAATTCCTCTTGGAGGCCCTGCCTACAAGTACCACCAAACACCACCTCAACTACCACTGGTGGTACCTGTACTACTGGTTTGGAAACACTGTCTTAGGTGGAAGAAGACAGTATTTTAAAAGCAAAAAACAATCTGAACAGACACATTTTGATACTTAGACAATTTGTTTAACCATCTCCCACACGTAACCATGTCCAGGTAATTAGCATCCTAGATGCATTTCATTTTGCCCATTGCCCCTTCATTCATCAAGCAACATCACCCCCATGTTCCCTTGACTGATTGCCTGTAACTGCTAGTTATGCTCCCACCAGTACTAGTTAACCATTCCCCCTCTCCTTTTCATACACCCCCCCCCCCCGTAATCTTTGTTGTTTATTACACTAGTAGTTTATTACAGTAACTTGTAGTGGGGGAGAAGGATCAGGGGGAGATTGAGCTGACATTATCACTGGTTCTCCAGTAGCTAAACTGGGCCTAGAGGGGTATGATGGCTGTAAATGCCTTGATCCTCACACCCATAATACGGCCCTTCCTGAAAACAGGCTGAAGTGAAATGGAACTAATACCCAGCTCAACTCTGGAAATGTGCATTTGTGGCACATGAATGCATCTGTGTGAACCCTACACACAAGCCAAATTTGTACTGATCAATGCTATTGTAGGCTTTGCTAGGGCACTGGTGGTGAGGAACATCCTTGTCTCCATGCATCTTGAGTGGCTTTCAATGGAATAGGAGAAAAATAAGAGTGATGCTGAGTCAAGAGGAGATGCTGCAACAACCTGCGATTTGGTGCTCATTGGGGTCACCGGTACCTAGCAATGAAAGCCATCACTTAGATACCCTTCCATTCTTTCATGCCCCAGCTAAACTCCCCTCTTTCCTACTGATACGTCTTCCAATTTCATGTCTGGACATTCACCTGTTGCTGGAGACAATACAGTCATGAATAACACTCACCCATCCAACATAGGGAACTGTGCTGGAACTGTGTCTGCAGCGTGTCCTGTTCCGTGCAAACTGACTCTCACCCTGCAAGGAAGAATAGAGCATGAGTTTTTGGATGGCAAGAGGCAGTAGATGATGTGCAGAGCCTGGTTTTCACCAACAAAAGGCAATGTGCTTGTCAGTGCCTTTACCTTGGTGGGAGCATACCTGCATTTAAGAGTTCATGGCCAGTAAGAGTCCCTTTATTGCAAATGTCCTGTGACTTGCTGAATTAGGGTGGTTCATAGAGAGCAGGAGACATTTTTGCTATGGGTGTTTTGAGTGCAGTGCAAGCCCAACTATATTCTTGCAGGGAGCATGAATGGAAGATGTGCAGAAGTTCTACTTAGAGGCGTGGTGTCCTCTTCCTCTGGTATACCTGTGAAGGGTGTTTTGTCCTTGAAGTCCCTATTGCAGGGGCAGAGTTGCATTGTGGGTTCATGAGTTGATACTGATAATTTAAAACTCGGTGACAAAAATTATTTTAACCACAGTGTCTTTTCTAGTGCTAGTGTTCTTCCACATCGTTTTAGATTGTGAGCCCTTTAGGAACAGGGAGCCATTTATTTATTTGATTTTCTCTGTAAATCACTTTTGTTAAAAAGCAATATATAAATATTCTTAATTCTTATTATTTTTCATGTTACTTCGTTCTGTTTACACTTGAACTTTTAAAAGGATACAGGGAAATTGTTGGACCTCTGTTTGTATTGGGTATTGAGACAATCTTCAAGTTTAAGATGCCTAAACTGAAACACATTATCGGACAGGCATTGTATCAATAAGATATTGGGAATGTCGTATCCGTGGCCCTTATAAAAGCTAGAATTGCACGTGGAGATTTTGCATTTATAATTGGTAAGCAATGCTGTTCAGCTTTAAATTAATACCATATGGAGATAATTTTCAAAAGAGTGGGTTTCAAGAAACAGGAGTTAACAAGCATCATTTAATCATTTTATGGAGTGATACTAAATACAACTACTGTATGTATTTCTTATTAAAATATTCCCTATGGTGTTGCATATTCTGGTAAGATAAAAAGATCAAAATGAATATGTACATTTTGAATGCACTGAAAACCAAACAAGAAAAGAAACAGGAGATGGAAGAGCACACGTCCATCATGATATAACATAATCCCAAAAGCAGAGGCTTAAATAAATCAAGCTACCAAAAGATTTTGATACAGGAGGGAAAAGCAGGTTTGACAAATTCATTGAATGCAAGAGATTAAGTTAACAGGAGAATTGCACATAATTGCACCCTACATCAGCCTCTGCTGGAATACTGTTTGTATCCAAGAAGGATACACGATTGCAAAAGAAAGCAATGAGGATTAATAAAGCATTTGGAATACATTCCAAGACTAAGCATGACCCGGAGAAAGTTAAGTAAACTGCTTCAGTCCACCCATTTCAATGAACGTTGACTGCAATCCTGTACACACTTACATGGCATTCCCACTTTACTCAACGGGACTTCTTCCTGAGTAGAGATGCACTGGATTGCACAGTTAATCGTATGCTCAGATCTCCAGAGCATGAAGTCCATGGGGCTTAAAAGTGCTTACTTTGAGACTGTGATTGTTTCTGTTGTTATCTATGCTAAAACATTACAAATCCCATGTCTACAAAAACTCTCATTTCATACTCAGGATAAAATTGTTTGCAATCCTCTCTCTCCCCGTCTCTCCATGAACATGCTACATTTTTGTCCCAGTTCATTATTTTGTGTTATCTGAAATATTTTGCCAAGAACGGAGCAGTGACTATAAAGAAAGTAAAAACAGCTTAGCAGCTGTTTACTTAGCAGAAAGTCAAAACAGCTTAACAGCTCAGGTCTATTTTGGAGGCAGGGGCTTGAAATGGGGCAATACATGTATCATGAAATAAGAGCCACTTTCTGGGAGGGCTGAACCACTGAGCCCTCCAAGGTTTTCCAGGCAATGCTCACACATTTTCACTATATTTCAAAAACACTTTTTTTTTTCTCTTTTCAAGTGGTTCTAAATATTCTGCAGCAGGTTAAAAGATCTGAGCCCAGAAGTTCCTTCTAATGTTTAGCACATGCAGCCTGTCCCATGATTATAAATGCATATATGGCAGCAGTTTCTCAGTGCACCAGAAGTCTACATGGGTGCTGTGGGTGTGGATCCTGATATACTGTCAAGAACCCAACATGCAGTCCCATGTACCTCTTTAAGGTGGTATGCCCGATCTCATCTGATCTCGGAAGCTAAGCAGGGTCAGGCCTGGTTAGTACTTGGATGGGAGACTGCCTGGGAATACTGAGTGCTGTAGGCTTATACCATAGTCTTTCGAGACTGAAGATTGCCAACCAGTGGATCTCATCCCACCCTCCCTCCCTGGTGGAGAAGAGAATTTGGAAGCTTGCTGATACATGCATTTTCAAAGAATGGGGTTTACTGTCAAAGAGGAAGGCACATATAGAACTATGCACATAGGAAGACCGTGACATAGGTCTAGGCTAGGGCCAGTGGATCTGTGCAGCACATGCACCATACATTCCACTGTAAATTCCACATTATAAATTCTTCTAAAAATAGAAGGTAAGGACTCTATACATAGAAAATATACATTTTAGCATGCTGAGGAAAAAAAAATAACTGTGGTAATTCTCCAGCTGTCAAAATTCATTTCACTTGATGTAGAAACTGAATGCTGATGTGATCATCAGGAATGGAAAAAAGATCCCAGGTGTCTGCTTGCTCAGTCAGATGGAAAACTGATGCTAAAGCACACAAGAATCTGATATTTTTTTTCCCCTAGCCCTGGAATCTTAATATTGGTTTAATATAGGGTTAGCCGACTGATTACAAATGAATTAGTTAATGAGCCATCTGCTTTTTAAGCAATTAAACTATTACATTTATGTCTATCTGCAGGTTGTGAGAATATTTAAGGATGTAGTTGCTTCTAGGCATGAGAAAACTTGCAATTTAATAGACAAAATACTATCACTCATTGTTAGAAGGTAAGATAGTATGTTATATTCTCAGTATTCTGGGAACGGACAACTAGAATATTTTTTTATCCCAGTATTATGGAAGATCTGGATATAAGCAACATATTGACAGTGATTTCAACTGAAATGCTGTCAGGTTCAATTGCTTTTAGTTCATATTACTAGAACAACAGCTATAGTCATTTCACCCAGAAAGGAAAAAAAGGAACACCCGCTAGCTTTGGAAAAAAAATAGGAAGAATGTAATATGTATGGTTCTCCATCTGGCACAAGGAAGGAATTGGTAGGTTTGTGCATGGCAATGTGTTTTGAAACATCAATGCTACCAATTCATCAAAAGGCAAATCTGATCGTGAGATGACACCTTTAGGCTGCAACTTAAACCTGCTGAATACCTGAGCATAAAGTCCACTGCAACTGATGGGACTGACTTCTGAGTAAATGTGCTTACTTGGGACTGGAGCAGTAAGTCATTAATCTATAGTTTAGTTCACAGGTGCACCTCCAGTTTGCTAGATTAATTAAACATCTCTGCATTTTACTTACATCTGGGTCATCACACACATTGCAAAAAAATTTCATCAATGGAGACCTTACAGGACATTTTATAGAGGGCTGCATTTACTCTAGTATCTTTCCAGGTCATTTTGATGTCATTGTTTACACAGTGTTACCATGTAAGCAGGTATCACATCAACACTTGCAGATAGGAGTTATTTGTTTTGATGCCAGCGTTTTACTGGCATGGTTCTTCGCCCTGACTTTCTGAATAAGATGCACTCCTGTCTATGCACAAGAAAAGAGACTGCATTCAAAATCACACACGGATTCTGACATTTGTCTGCATTCAAGCTGGATACATTTCAGTGACACAGCTAGAGGGGCACAAAGCACTAAGTTTTGCAGGGAGCCTCAACGCAGTGTGCAAGCAGCCCCTTCCCCCTTTGGAGTCAGCAAGTGCCTCCATTTTGCTCCCACCTCCTGGAATGGCTCCAAAGGGTAGGGGGAAGGGCCGCTTGCATGTTATGGTGTGGCTCCATGCAAAACTTAATACTTTGCCCCCTTTAGCTATGCCACTGATACATTTCTCCATTTTGCTCTGGAGCAACAGTATCCATCTGTCATAACCTTTGTGCAACTTCCTGTCAACTAAAGTTCATCCCATAGCCTGCCCAAAGGCTTTTTAACCATCTCATGGTGACATCCCACCATTCGCCCATCTCCATGGGACTGGAGATGGCTGGTGTTCCACCGCCTCCCAATTAGTGAGCAAACGGCTGGCCTAGCCATGCATCACTTCCTGATTCTCTTGCCACCCAGCCAGGGTTCTCATGGTCTGCTGAGTTCCACTTTTGCCATTCTTCCTTTTCCGGTTCCCCCTTCAGCACTGGGGCAGTTGACCTGCATTTCTTCTCAGGCCCACTTCAACCTCTAGCCAGCCTGTTCCTCCTCTTAATTCTCTGGGGAGTGCAGTAATTGACAGCTGTCCTTGATTACTTTCTCCCCCCCCCATCGCTTCCTCCATGCATTTTTCCATATCATTCATTCTCCCACATGCCTTTAGAAGCTGGAAGCCCAAGGCTACCTTGGTTGGCAAGTGAGCCACTGTACATCACAGTTTCAAAAGCCCAGTGATGGGGGGGGGGGGAGAGGATGGTGGTCACCTCATGTTAGAGGAAAGACCATTCTGTTCTCGGAGGCTGTGATTTTTTTTGGGGGGGGGGAGGACTGTACATCTCTCTGACTGTACATCAGTGGTGTAGCCAGAGGGGGTGCAAAGCACTTAGTTTTGCAGGGAGCTTCACTGTGGTGCGCAAGCGCCCCCTCCCCTTGGAGCCATTCTGGGCGGGGGAGCAAAACAGAGGCGAATGTAGAGAGGAAGGGGGGGCACTTGCACGCCGTGGTGAGGCTCCCTGCAAAACTTAGTGCTTTGCACCCCCTCTAGCTACGCCACTGCTCCGATTCACGGGCAACCCCCCCCCAGCCTCCGGAGTTTGCTCCAATGATGCTCTTCTGGGGGCTGCTGCTGCTGCTGGTCCCCGGGCATCTCCTTCCCCGTCCTTGGGGATCTGCCTTCATTCATCATTTCACGTCAACAGGGAGTTTCCCTTCCAAGTAGCGGATCCAGCAGGTTTTTCCCATACTGGACACGTGTCTACATGGATCGTGGGGGCTCGCCGGACACGCGTCAACGAGGATCGTGGGAACTCGCTTCCAAATGATCACGTGGAGGATGGCAACAGAGCAGGCACGATCCTGCGCTGCCCAGGGCGTGTGAACGCTCCCCCCCCCCCGCAAGGATGTAGGGTTGGATGGCTTGGGGGAAAGCCAGCCAGCCAGCCAGCGCGCCCTGAGTCTTACCGGGGCTGCAGAAGATGCTGCCTCCCTCGACACATGGCAGGGCCCCGGGAACAGTCGGGGCCGGGAGGGGATGCCTTCGCCTCGCCCGCCGCCGAGCATCCTACGCGTGAAGTTGGAGAGCTGGAGCGTCAGCGGTGGCAGACCAGCGCTCTGAGCGCTCCCTCGACCCTCCCCGGGCATCTGCTCCGCCGCCTCCGCCCACCTCGCCAAGCCGGATTGGCTCCCCCAGCCGTGTAGACACCGCGAGCGATGGGATTGGAAGAGCCAAGTGCGTTTGAACCGCTTCCGACGGTCCTGGCGCCCGATCGCGCTTGGAAAGGCTCGGGCTCCACCAGGCAGAAGAGTCGTTGTTATTCATTGCCCCATCAGAGACTCTGCGACTGGCAAACTCCAGCAGAACTTGGATGGGTGGGGGCCACCTCCTGATTTGAGGCGTCGAGGGCGGATGCCACCACTACATCCTGTAGCAAGGAGTTCCGCAGACTAATTACTCGCTGGGTAAAGAGGATGAGTGCAACCTCCTGATTTTAGGCTTCTAGGCCAGATGCCACCACCACATTCCGTGGCAAGGTGTTCCACAGACGAATTACGTGCTGGGTAAAGAAATATTCTTTTATGTCTAGCTTTCCCAACGTTCAGCTTTAGTGGATGTCCCCTGGTTCTGGTGTTGTGTGAAAGGGGAAAAAAATATTCCCCTATCCGTTCTATCCATCCCCTGCATAAACCATCCCCACATCCTGTGGCAAGGAGTTCCACAGTATAACCACATGCCAGGTAAACAAATATGTTCTTTTGTCTGACCCAACTCTGCCGACACTCAGTTTTAGTGGCTGTCCCCTGGTTCTGGTGTTGTGGGAGAGGGAAAAGAACACCCCTCTATCCCAGCGATTTTCAGCCTTTTACATGTCACGACACACTGACAAGGCACTAAAATTCTCAAGGCACACCATTAGTCTTTTGACAATTGACAAGGCACACCATGCTGCTGGTGGGGGTTCACATCCCTCAGTGGCCCTATTAATAATCAATATTTATTTAATAAATAAATAAATTCGTCAATCTCCCACTGCACACCTGTGGATCACTCTCTCTTCTGGCTCTGGGCAGGACTTTGGGGGGAGGGGGGTTGGGCTTGCTGGGCCCAATTCCCACCATGGTACCTAGGGAGAAAGTCTGACACGCCCACCTATGCTCTCTCTCTCTCTGGCCACCATCATAGTGGCTACTGGGCCACCTCCTTCCTGCACTATCCAGAGCACATGGAGAGAGAGAACGGACTGAGCCACTGCTTCAGGTTAGGAGTGCATTCGGAGCTGACCCCGTAGGGCCCAGTCCTCCCCACTGTGTTGCCTAAGAACTTTCTAAGGGGAAAAGGCAGTGCTGGATTTAGCTAAACAAGCTACAGTTTTAGGGCCTCACAATTCACAGGGGGATCCCCCATTTTGAGGAGGGGGGCTTTTAAAATTCTACGTGTGCATGTAAAATGTAGACCCTTTTTTTAACATTTTTAAACAACTAGTGCAGCAAATTTAGTGTTATTTTTTTTAAACAAGGGACCTCACAGTTTGAACAGGGGCCTTCAAGCTTTCTGTAACATAGGTGCCTCACCAAGTCTAAATTTGCCCCTGCAGGCAGCTGAGAGGAAGCCATGGTGGTTGCTCCTTCTACGCCCCATTTGTCCAGGCCTCTCTACTGTGCTCCCTAAGACAGGTGGGTCAGAAGATGCAGAAGCAAGCACTTGCAGCACCTGTGTCTGCAGACAGCAGCCCTCACATCCTCTTGCTCCCCACCTGTACTCTTCCCCTGGCTGGCCCTGCAGTGGAGGTTCTGCCACAGTCACTTGCAAGGAGAGCACCAGTGAGGGAGGGGAGGAACTGGTGACTTGGCATGTGCGCGCGCGCTCGCGCTCTCTGGACAGCTGTTGTGGCTTCCTCTGGTCTCTGTCTGGACAGTGCAGTTGGCAGGGTTGGCTTGCTGGGCCCGATCCCCCCCAGCACTCAGAGAGACAGCATGGGTGAGCAAATGGGGGGGGGGCTGGACTGAAGCTGCTGCTCCTGCGCTCTTCCTCCTGCTCAGAAACCCTCCCTACCTGGTTTCTACCTTCCCTACCTGGTTTCAGAGCACCTGGTCTGAGTGGGAGGCAGTGTTGCAAGGGGGCAGTAGGGAACTCAAACCCAATCCAACCTCCCAAGGGCACTTTGACCTCCACAGCAGCTGGTCAGTGTGACCTCCTGTAAAAGAGTTTGAGGGTTTCTGGTGTTATGATGCTCCGTTCACACTTTCACCATTTACCTGGTGCTTCTGGAATGTGGTTGCCGGAGCAGAATTTCAGGACTTGCAGCCCAATTCTAAATGGGTCTATTCAAAAGTAACTCCCAGTATGTTCAGTGGGGCTTGCTCCCAAGAAAGTGTGCATAGGATTGTAGCCTACAACTGCAGTTCTACACAGACAGGCTCCTTGGGACTTTCTTTTCAGTAAACATCAGGTTCTGGAATCTTGGAATCTAAAGCAACAGCTATCTATGAGCGACCCATTCAGAGTCTGGCAAAGGAGGTGTGAGCCTCTGAAACTGTGTAAGCCACTGTAAATTTGCTAGTCTAAGGTGTTGAGGATTCTCTTTGTGACTGTAGTTAGCAGGTTAACACCTCTTTGGAAGATATCTGCTATGTACCTGGACGTGTAACAGAAGGAACCATAATTAGATAGCATATATTTCATTCGTATTTATGAGATTTAAAATGTATATTCGATTTGTACATTGATTGGAAATGTGGGTTTTGTAATTCTTTGTTCAGTTTCATTTACACATGGAAAAGTGTTACAGAAATTATTGATGAAAAGTAACTTTAATAAATGCATGATACTCTGAGGGACTTTTCTTGGTTAAGGGTCTTAAGGCAGGTGATATGCACATCTCTTTGCATCTTATCCTTTTTTGAAGACATGTGGTGCTTCTCTCAGCTTCCTTCTTCCATTCCACTTGGCTGCTCTACTAGAAAAGAGGGTGGCAGAATGAAGATGGAGCATGAGGTAAGTAAGGGCAAGGTTAGGTGTCTGAGGGTGCAATCCTAACCCCTTATGTCAGTGCTTTCCAGCACTGGCGTAGTGGTGCCAATGGGACACGTGCTGCATCCTGTAGTTGGGTGTCACTCAGAGGCCTTCTCAAAGTAAGAGCATGTTTGTTCCCTTACCTTGGAGCTTCACTGCCCTTATGTCAGTGCTGGAAAGCACTGATGGGAACTGATGGGAAGCACTGTTCCTGATGGGAACAGGGTGCCACTTGCACCTGTTCGCTGCTCATGGCAGCTGTCTCACCTTGGCTCATAGATGGGCTGGCCATAGTGAGATCGGCTATTGATGCCGCTTTAAACCATCATTATTTGAGTGAAGGTGAATCAAAGCAGAAATTCAGCATGACTTGTGCTGGGTTGGTGTAGGAGAGAGGAAAGTTGGACATCTCAATCCTTACTGGTGTCATCAGAACCTTAGAATTTTTTTAACCGTTTGCTTTTCAGAAGACAAATGCAAGAGCTACTGTGTGGCTCTGTCTGTAGTGAAGGGAGAAGTACCGGTGTCCCCTGGTATCCATGGGGGATATGTTCCTGCCCTCCATGGATGCCAGAAAATAAAATTAAGGGGCTACGCTATCTCTGCAGCCCCTCTGCCCATATGCCATCAAGGGGCAGATCCTTGATGGGAGAACCTAGTGTAGGCATTAGTTCCAGGGCTCAGATTTGCAGACCAGATATGCCTCCTAATCCTATACATCTTTATTTCCAATTGAGCTTACTCCCAAATAAAGAGTGCATAAGGATGCTGCTTGAACAAGATTTCTAAAAGGGTATTGCAAAGCCGTCTCCGATCACATGTGATTCACAAGGGGCATGTGATTTCGAGTGACATGTGGCTGAAAACATGGACAGCCCATTGCACTGTATAATAATATTTGAACAAGTTCGTGTTTATCTGAATGTTTCCATGCTTCTTTACTAATGTTGGTTCAAGGATTTCAAAAATGCTGCTATTTTTGGCGTAGCATCAATAGTTTAGCCACAATTTATGCTGTGCAGTTGTCGTAGAAGATGCGTGTTACCGTGCATAAGGCAATAGGATAGCTGCACATACAAAAATTTAAGATAATTAAAAAAAGTTTTGATGATACAAAATATCTAAGATTGCTGTTGGAATCGGCACCTCTGAATTGTATAAGGAACATTAAAAATCCAACATAAACACAATTTTTGTGTTATCCAGTGTTAATGTTTATGAAGGTTGTGATGGGTTCCGGAAGGAGAGACATCTGGCAGTCCTGATTCCATCCATGCAAGAGTCTTCCTAGAGGGCGGAAGCAATGCTGGGGAGAGTTGCCTTCCCAGTTATGGAGGGAACTTCAGTGCTTTTGTTGCTGCATTTAGCCACCATCTGTCTTGTGGGCTGCATGACTTCCAGCTTGAATTGTGTTTCTTGTTTGTTATTCTAATCCCTCTTCCACTCAGCTGTGCCTTCTGCTTTCACAGGGGCTTCCCTGTCTTGCCAGGAATTCAAAAAAGCACCAGTGCTTCTTAATTTTTCAGATGGTTTCCTTAGTGAGCACTGCAAAAAACAAACAAAAAAACACAGAAAATCCTTTCCTGGTGTAAAAAAGGGGCAGAGTTGCTATCACTATAGCAAATCCCACTCTGTTTATTTGAGAGCCAGGATGGTGTAGTGGTTTGGGAGTTGGACTTAAGACCTGGATGATCCAGGTTCAAATCCCCCCTCAGCCACAAAGCTTCTTGGGTGACCTTGGGCCAGTCACTTTCTCTCAGCCTCACCTACCTCACAGGGTTGTTGTGAGGACAAGAAAGAAGGGAGGAGCAGCTGTGTAAACTGCCCTGAGCTCTTTGGAGGAAGGGTGGTATAAAAATGTTAAAAATAAATAAATAAATAAGAGTGTATTAACCAATACCAACAGTGTAACAATTATCACAGAAGGAGAGAGATGAAAGGGAACAGAAACTCCTCTAGCCTAGTGCCTGCCATTCACCCACTACCAGATTAGCCTCTACAGCAGCTATTTTCAGCCTTTTTCATGTGCTGGTGCACTGGCAAGGCACTAAAATTGTCAAGGCACACCATCAGATTTTTGACCATTGCAAAGGCACGTTGTACTGCTGGTGGGATCTCACATTCCCCCACTGATCCTACTAATAAATGACCCTACCCCAAGCTCCCATGGCACACCTGTGGTCCCAGAACTCCCCCTTCACCAAGTTACCTGCTCTGGCAGGAGCTCCATTGACATGTGCCCAGGGCTGGCAGTCATTCATACTGGCAACCCTGGCATGCGCACCAACACTGCATCTGCTGTACCAGTAGCCTTGGCCTAGCACTGACAGAATTCAAGGTCTGTCATTGCAAAGTCCGGATGGGATCTGCTGTTGGTTGATTAATCTATGAAAATAATTTGCTTTCCTAAAAAGCTGTTCCCAATTAATAGATAGGGAGATTTAAAGGTATTTCCCCAAACTGCAGAAGGCATGCCATTTTAAAAGAGGCACATCCTCCTGTGTAGGAGAAACATTCTCTAATCTCCAGTGGTATAGCTAGAGGGGGTGCAAAGCACTAAGTTTTGCAGGGAGCCTCACTGCGATGTGCAAGTGGCCCCTCCTCCTTTGGTTTGGAGTCATTCTGAGCATGGGAGCTCGGAATGGCTCCAAAGTGAAAGGGGGGGCTAGCACACCACATTGAGGTTCCCTGCAAAACTTAGTGCTTTGCACCCCCTCTAGCTACGCCACTGACTCAAACACTGTGAGCAATGCTAGTCACAACACTGTACTGAAATAAATTATTTGAGCCAATACTATTCCTATGGTAACACCAGTGAAGGCATTTGAGATCACAAGGATAAATTTGCCTCCATACGTTGAAATAATCCTTAACTCAGAACAAGCTTTTCAGCTTCCTAAATCCCATGCGCTAATAGAGAATCGAAGCCAAGGAGATACAAGCAGAGAATGGGAAGATTCTAATCTGAGAAGTGTCACTGGAATTGACAATGGGATGTGACAGCACAGATCCCATTCCCCAGAGTTTGCCTTGGTAAAAACAGAATTAGTGAGCATGAATAAATGCAAAGATAAAATAGATATGAACGACGCTTTATCTTAATTTAGCACAGAGTTCTTTTCAGTTAATTAAATGATGATAATCAGCAGGGACTAACTCCATAAACTTGCCTTTGATCAGGACAAAAGTATCAATCCAAAGATGCCAAAGATATTTTAAAAAAATTAATTGCTCTAAACTCCAATTGTCTTGCAAAGGAGTCTTACACATCATCAGCTGAAGGTTAGGTGCAGTTGACATAAATGCTAAATTTCTCTTTTCCTAACATCTCAAAGTAATATTTACAATAGTTTGTTCGTTGTATATTTCCTGGTGCCCTAGGCCAGGGGTGCTCACACTTTTTTGGCTCGAGAGCTACTTTGAAACCCAGCAAGGCCAGGAGATCTACCAGAGTTTTTTTACAATGTTCACGCCATCATAACATATAACATTTATGTGTACAATGATGTTGGTGTACCTTGTATAATCGCATGAGCCAATATTGCACAACACAACATAATTAACTATAAACATTTTTTGTAATTACTTGAGTTTACTTTGATGACTTGCACTGAAGTGAATCAGCCAAGGATGCATAGTCCGGACAGTAGCTGCTGACAGCCAGCCTCAAGCACACTTCCAAATGTTCATCAGTCATGGTGGACCGGTACTTGGACTTAATGATCTTCATGTAGGAAAAGGCTGACTCACATAAATAAATGGAGCCCTTCCTGCCTCAGGTGCTCTTATATCCCTGAGGGCCCTATTGCCTTCAAGTGGCTGCAGCTGTGCAGCACACTCTGCTGAATGCCCAGGCCTTACCCTTAAAGGGGCCACTGCTGACACCACATCTACCTCCTCACCTGATCTTCCTCGATTCCAATACAAGTGGGGGGGGGGAGCAGATATACAGACCAGTGTAAAAACAGGGGAAAGGTGTGGGGGAGGGAAGATCTCTATATAGACAGCACAGCAAGACCAGTGCAAAACCCCTTGCACACAGAACCAACAGATGGAAGTTGGGGGGGGGGGGCAGATCTCCATACATACCAGTGCAAAAACGGGAAAGGTGTGGGGGAGGGAAGATCTCTATATAGACATCACAGCAAGACCAGTGCAAAACCCCTTGCACACAGAACCAACAGATGGAAGTTGGGGGGGGGGGTGGATCTCTATACAGACCAGTGCAAAAACAGAGGAAAGGTGTGGGGGAGGGAAGATCTCTATATAGACATCACAGCAAGACCCCTTGCACACAGAACCAACAGATGGAAGTTGGGGGGGCAGATCTCTATACAGACCAGTGCAAAAACGGGGGAAAGGTGTGGGGGAGGGAAGATCTCTATATAGATATCACAGCAAGACCAGTGCAAAACCCCTTGCACACAGAACCAACAGATGGAAGTTGGAGGGGGGCAGATCTCCATACATACCAGTGCAAAAACAGGGGAAAGGTAAGTCAGCCCCAGTAGAGTCAACGGGGCTCACTCCCAGGGATGCGTGGACGGGAGAGAAGCCTGCCAGCGGCTCCTCTCCAGGTCTACTCACGAGTCAGCCCCAGTAGAGTCAACGGGGCTCACTCCCAGGAATGCATGGACAGGAGAGAAGCCTGCGATCAACTTATTTTGCCTCGCGATTGACCAGTGGATCGTGATCGACGTATTGAGCACCCCTGCCCTAGGCTAATTCGAGAAAGTTCCATGGAAAACAATGGCGTAGTCCTAAATAAGCATATTTAGCTCAGGACAGTCACTGTCTTAGCCTCACCTACCTCACAGGGTTGTTGTGAAGACAAAGGTGGGGAGGAACTATATACACCACCCTGAGTTCCTTGGAGGAAGAGCAGTATAAAAATGTGAAAAATAAAGTAAGATAAATAAACAGCATATCAGCTAGCATTTTAGCACAAAGCAGAAGAACTGAATGTGTTGTGAACTTGGCAAGCTGTTTGTGGAATCACTCATGGCAGTTTTGGTTTGAAAGCTGCCATGAATCCATACCGAATAGCAAGGGTGTCTAAACTTTTTGGCAGGAGGGCCACATCATCTCTCTAACACTGTGTCAGGGGCCTGGAAAACAAAAGAATTAATTCACATTTAAAATTTGAATAAATTTACATAAATGAATATATTAGAGACTTGCACAAAGCAAGGCTGGCTTTTCCTTTGCTGCCGCTACTGCTTCACAGATGTGAAACAGCAAGGAGTGGAGGGAGCCCTAGGCTCACAACTTGTGTGAGAGTTTGAACAGTTGCCCTCAAGCTGAGAGCAGTTGCGTCAGGCCAGCATGGGCTCCAGCAAGTCTCTGGTGGGCCAGAGGGTCACTGGAGATTGTGGGCTCCCTGCGGGTCAGATTGGGGGTCTCCAAGAGCCACAAATGGCCCCCAGGCTGGGATTTGGGCACCCCTGCCCTACAGCAAATCACTACACTGAATTTCCACATGACACTTGACTGCTCTTTCTAATGTTCCCAGGAACACTGCCTTTCAAAAATTGTGGTGTTGCACACAAAAGAGAGAATTTTATTGAGAAAAATGTTTTGGATAAAGCATTAGTTGGCTGAAATTTCTCTACACTCTATAGAAATTACAGAAATTACACTATGGAAATTGAATTGTGGTTCACCTTTTATCACTATTTATGTCTTACATTAAAAACAAAAATACAAAAAAATACACCGCAGGAACTCACTTTAATTTTCAAGCACGTGAACAGTGAATTGTTTTAGTTTCATATGCACAGTGCTTTTTTTGTAAAAACAAAGGTGCAGGAACTCACAACTTGTTAATCTTTTATTTATTTATTTATTTATTTATTTATTTATTTATTTATTTATTTATTTATTTATTTGCCATTTTTTATTGGAGAAATAAAATATTTTTTATGTGCTTCCCCCCTAAAGATGAACTTATTTCTGAGTAGACATGCATAGGATTGGGCTGTCAATCTCCACATCCCCTTCCCCCTAGCTACTTTTTCTATACATGGGGAAAAATACTGTACAGGTGCACTTGTAGCATGTAGTGTGGCACTACTTCAAGGAGAGGAAGCAGTGAATTGATTCCAAAAAATGGCTTACATGAATTCCATGTAGTAAAATTACTCTAAGCAACTGTGGGAGTAAGAACAAAAAAGGAATTCTTACACGAGAGGGGTCCTTAGGTGCACATAGAAACAGCTACATTTGCAAACAAGCGATTAAATATGGTTTAATTCGGGTACCAGAATACTCTGTGTCTTTGGGAATACTCTGTGTCTTTGGGAAGGCACTTGGCAAATGTATGTTCTCTGCTGCCCTGAGCAGCTGCTGTGCATTGCTGGAGAGGAGCTGCAAATGCTGGCTGGCGGAGGGCATGCTTGTGGGGGAAGGATGAGGAGGATCTCTGGCAAGGCTAGACAGCACATCGTACACACGTAGAATCTCTTTTCGCCTGCCCTTAGCATGTGAAAACGGGTGCAGATATATATCTCTGCCAGGATTTAGAGCCCAATCCTAGGTATGTCTACTCTGAAATAAGTCTCGTTCTAGTCAATGGAGCTTACTCCCAGGAAAGTGCCTAGGATTGCAGCCTAAGAGCCCAATCCTATGCATGTCTACTCAGAAGTCCACTTTAGTGAATGGGGCTTACTGTGCATAGGATGGCAGCCTCAGGGCCCAATCCTGTGCCTGTCTACTCAGAAGTCAGTCCCATTAGAGGCAGTGGGGCTTCCTCCCAGGAAAGTGTGGAGAGGACTGCAGCCTCAGAGCCCTTCCTCTGCCTGTCTACTCAGGCTGCACGGCTATGACACTTTCCCAGGAGTAAGCCCCATTGAACACAATGGAACTTACTTCTGAGTAGACATGCATAGGCTTGGGCTCTCAGGCTGCAAGGCTATGCACTCTTTCCCAGGAGCAAGCCCCATTGAGCACAATGAGACTTACTTCTCAGTAGACATGCCTAGGCTCATGCTGCAGATTGGCACGGGGGCTGCACCAGCCAGCTTCCTTCCCCATCTCCTCCGCCAAGCCAGTACCTGGGCGTTCCATGGATGCCACAGCCCATCTCCCTGGCTGGCTGGCTGGCTGTCCGTCCTCCTCCTCGGCGTCGGTGCGTGTCCCCCGCACCCTCCACTGGCTTGGAAGCTGCGCGGGGAAGCAGAGTGCGGGGGAGGGGAGACGGGTTGGGCTCAGGCGAGAGCTTGGGGATGGGGGCAGTAGGGGGTCGTTGTGTGGTCAGGCAGGGGCCAGGCGCCCGCCCACCCTGCACCCCCAGCACCCACCCAGCGAATGCCTCTGTTTTGCTCCCCCCCAGAATGCCTCCGAAGGGGAGGGGCCCCTGCAAAAAGGTGCCAGAACTCCGTCCCACCGCGTTCCATTAGAAAAAAAGCCCTGCATATACAAATGGCTTAACTGAAGTCTCGGTCAGCTCTGTCCTTGAAGCAATTAACTGAGACTTATTTTCTTTTTCTTGGGACAATAACAGGCATAAAGTTTAAAAAAAACATGCAAAAATTATTCAGCTGCAGGGCAAGACTGCCATTGAAAGTGAACAACAAATGTGCATTACAAGAAATCAAGTGCTGAACTTGTTACATGACCCTCTCCAACAGCGTGGTTGCTTAAGGCAGAAGCCTTAATTTAGGCTCTAGTAAGGACTGGAACATAAGTGAATTTGTAAGATGATTAGGATCAAACTGCATCTTGTAAAAATGTGCAATTAATGCTTCCACACTGGTTGTGTTTTAAATCATAAATGCCATGATAGGGGGCAATCAAGCAGTGGTGTAACTAAGGCATCTGGCACCCGGAAGTACAAACTTTTTTTAAACTTCCATACCCCCCCATAACACCCCTCCTTCAATTTTTAAACACCCCCATATGACATCTTAGAGACCTCCACAAGGCACTTCTTTCTAAGGTTTGGTGGGGGGGAGGGCACTGGGTACCTTCTGCAGCCCTGGGTACCATGCCTTCGGTGAAAACTGGAAGTGCCTCTAAGAGACCCCCACAGGACATGGTACCTGGAACCATGTACCCCCTGCCTCCCTAGTTATGCCACTGCAATCAAGACCTTGGCAGCGGCAAAGGGTTAAAGCCCTTCTTCTCCCATACTATGGTCCCAATCCAGTTTCGACCTTACATGGCTACTATTTATAAACAACAACAGCAACAAAGGACTTCACATTTTTATTATTTGTCGTTTGAGCCTTAATTTTTCTATTAAACCAAAGTTAGCTTCTTTCTAAAATTGCCATGTTTTTTTGAAAAGGTGTTGCACTAAATTTTTCCTCCTACACATAATTGCTTGTACTTTTATTTCCCTTTTACCAATGAGAACCACGTCTTAAGTTACCTGCAAAAATTACTAGAATGCTCTGCACTCAAGTAATTCAGTCATGTGTTCTTATCATAAAGCTGCTGTAGGCACATGCCATGGAAAATTCCAAATTGTTGCTACCTCTTTTTCCTTTGCTAACTTAGATGCTTTCTGGTCTAAAAAAATGACCTGGGTGTTTTACAGTGGTGCCCAGAAAGTCATTCCTCCCACTTAAGCTGGAATGCCTCTCTCAGACCCTCCCTCTATAGACATTCTTCTGGAGGTCTTATAGGAGGTCCGGTCAGTGGTGTACCTGGGGCAGCAATGGGGGCAAATGCCCCAGATGCCAGGCTTGGGGGGGGGCACCGCCGCAACCCACTGCCCCCACTGGTTTTGTTGGCAAGATCCAGAACCATGCCAACAGTGGCTGTGCTCTTCCTGCAGCCACTGTTGGTTCGGTTCCTGACTGCATCTGAGGGCTGCATGTGAGGACCTGAGGGCCACATCCTGATCGCATCTGAGGGCAACCTCCTCTCCTCCCCTTTAAAGAAAGGGGAGGAGAAGAGGGCACCACTTAGAACAGCTGGGCAGCCCATGACACCCTTGCCTACTCCTAATGATGGGTTACTACCAATGGTTTTGAGGGTTTGGCCTATCCAGGTAGATCATCTGTGATGGTGAGTCCTTTGTCAGTATCCTATCTAGCTGAAAACAATTCAAGGACTAGTCGGCTTGTGGTTATTTAACCTTAGTTGCACAGTAGGAATCATCAGATGAGGAAAGTTGTCATTGGGAAGGGAGAGGGGGAAAGTAGCAGAGTCATCAGCAAAAGGACCCCTTCCAATCGCATCTCCCACCATCCAGGCTAGTTGTTACCAATGAAACTTACAGAGGAGTGGAAGCTTGGTTAACGTTTCATAAGAAATTATTTACTTGCAGTTCATAGTTGCATATGTACATCTTCTGAATAGAATCAGAGGCTCTTAACATTTTAGGATCAGGAAACCCCAAATCAGTGCTTCCCCAACCTGGGGGTTAAAACCTCCCAGGGCATGTGTGTGCATTTTTGTTTGGGACGCTACCCCCTTGAGGAGGGTAGTGACTCAGTTATGGACCCATAGGTGCTGTTACTAAGGAACTTCTAGGTTTTGTTGCCACCACTGCATACATCTAAGTAAAATATGGGTGTTTTAAAAAAAAAAAAAAGTAAAAAAATGGGTTTTTTATTTACATGCTCTCAGCGGTGGCAACAAAACCCAGAAGTGCTGTACTAATGGGCTATGGGTTCCTGATTGGGTCACTACCTCCTTAAGGGGGTAGCAGCCCAAATAACAGTTGAGAACCACTGCCCTAGAGACTGTTTCCTTTGTATGCAAGTGTGCGGGGTGGGGATGTGCTCTAGTGGAGAGCACACATCTCACACATCCTTCTCCTGTGCTGGTCTGGAGAGGAAGAGAATGAGAGGAGGAGGAGGGGAAGGAAATAGTTGAGGACCACAGCTTGTGCAAGAACCACAGAGAAGACTGGCAGATGGTCTCAGATGACTGGACACTACACTGTCTCTAGAGGCCTGCAGGTGGCATTGCACCCAAATGCCCACAAATGTCAGTCCAACATTTTTACCATGGGTACATTCTGCCTTTCAGCAAACCAGTGTTCCAGTTAGCAGACATTAATGAGCAATCACTATTTATTAAACACAGGCCATTGCAGACTTGTGTCTATTCTATTTGACACTGTGAAAATGGCTTACTTTTCTAGATAAGCATCAGGGAATCCTTAATTAAAATATTTGGTAGCAAACAGGGACAAACTCATTATCACTTTTACAGGAGACAGTTGCTGAAGGAAGTTTCTGCTGGCTGTTCCAGGAGGTGTCACAGGCAGGGATGTTATATACTTGTCCTCTCCCCAGCTATCGATTTCGAAAGAGAAAGCTGGGCTTGCCTTTCTGCATTCTGTTTCACAGTACCGAGTACTTTGTCAGTACTGAGTAAATTGGTGGTAATGATTTTCCTCTGTAAATCAAATCAAACTTTCTGGCTGTTTTAAGAGGCTGAGAAGTATAATAGCTTTTTGTATCTAATAACATTCTATCATTGCACCCATTTTCTGCTGCTCTGGCATGTTGTGTGGGCAAAACAGACCCATGGAAAATTGTGTCTTTCGGCACATACAGTGGCGTCCACTTAAACTAGTCTTAATGCTCGATATTATCCCTGCCAGCCCAGAGCATGGAGCACCACCAACACAGCACATGCTGTATGCTATGGTGGGGTGGGGGGCAACCAGATGGCCTGGGAGAGAGTATAAAACTTTTTTACTTACTTCTCCATTTGTTGCTTGGCCTTCAATGGCTCTCCTCAGACCTATGCCAGCTCTTTTTTGCTGGCGTATGTCAGAGGAGATTCCTGGGGGCAAGAAGGGGCTTGGGATCTTGGCATGTGCTGCTGCTGCTGAGCTCCTCCCTCTCCTGTCCCCTCCCTCCCCCTCCTGCCCCTCCTACTACTTGTTTGACCTGTCCCCTGTCCCTATACTCCCCCGAGCCACCCCTGGATTGCCCCCCTGCCACCTTAACCACTCTGCTAGGCTGTCCAGGAGTTAATGGTGCACACACAGAAACTCCAGCTGTTTGCATCATGCCTCCATAGTGCACGATGGCAGCATGGTGTTTGTGGCTCTGCGCTGGGAATTATGGCGGCAGATTGCGAGATCTTCTACTGGAAAAGCCTAATAGGATTGGGCTGCCTGTTATACTGGGCTCTTATCAGTTGAAGGCAATTCATTCCCTATAAAACCCCAACATAATCTTGACATTGGCGAGTATCTGTGGATGCCAAGCCCATGATGCAAGCAGAAGCCACTCCCAGTTTACGCTGGGGATCTCCGGTTGCATGTGGGAGGTGATCTGAGGTGCGTGCCCTTCCTGTCCCTACCAGCATTGGATTTCTCTGTCTGGGTACTGTCGCCGATTGTGGTAGTGCTCCTAAAATGGCTGTTGAAAACTGTTTTGCAAATGGGAAATTTATTGTGCTGTGGACCCCTCCACATGCTGGACCAATCCTAGATAGGATTTGTGTGTTCATTCACATATGCAATATGAAAGGAAATTGTTGTCGTGCTTCAGGCCTTAATGCTTGATTTCCAATTGCCCGTTAAGCAGCTTACTTCAATAGTTGTGTTTCTACTTTCTGATGGCTGAATCTGATTTTTTAAAGTACAAATGAGGTATAGTAATTTAGCATGCCCTAACTGTGAAGTCACCCTTTCTTGTAATCTTTGCAGCTCCAAATGTTTTCCTGTTGGTGTTGTGTAGTCTTACAAATATAATTCAGGGACTGGTTCCTAAGCACACAGATCAAATGGTTTTTCTAACAATTAGAAAGAAAGGAGAATTTGGGGGACATACGTTTCATGGCTCTGTCTTGGTACAAATCAACACAAGACTAAGAGAATCTTAGTCGTAAGAGAATGAGAATCTGTTAGGACCTCCCAGAAGTGATGTGATGACTGGAAGTAACATAATCAAGCAGGAATTTTTTTCACAATCCTAGGCTGCAGTCCTACCCACAGTTACCCAGGAGTAAGTCCCATTGACTATCATTGTTAAAAGAATATGCATAGTAGCTTGTTAAAAGTACAGGTCTGTCACATTTCCTCAAATGCAGTCACATACCATGGTAGCATTGTCTAATATATTAAAAATTTAATATTGAAATGAATGGGGACCCACCTAAAATGGGTTCGTGACCCACTAGTGGGTCCCGACCCACAGTTTGAGAAACACTGCGTTAGACTGTTCTTCCTTAGGCTAGTTAATAAATTGATGGATTATAGGCAATGATTAGACAATCATACTCCCTAGAGCAGTGTTTCTCAAACTGTGAGTCGGGACCCACTAGGTGGGTTGTGAGCCAATTTCAGGTGTGTCCTTATTCGTTTCAATGTGTATTTTATTTTTAATATATTAGACTTGATGCTACCATGGTGTGTGACTGTATTTGGAGAAATGTTACAAAGCTATATTTTTAACAGGCTATTGCATATATGCGTTTAACAATGATAGTTGATGGGTAAGTGTGAATGGGATTGCAGCCTTTGGATGTTTGGGGAATTTTTTTTTAACAGATCAGCAACTGCTTGAGAGGGTTAGGAAGGTTCTTCTTTATTTTAAATTTTTTATATTTATACTTATTGTAAACTTTAAATTTACTTATTTAGGGCCCAATCCTATCCAATTTTCCAGTGCCAGTGCAGCTGTGCTAATGGGATGTGCACTGCATCCTGTGATGGGGGAGGCAGTCACAGAGGCCTCTTTAAGGTATAGGAACATCTGTTACCATACCTTGGGGCTGCACTGAGGCTACACCAGTGCTGGAAAGTTGGATAGCTTTGGACCCTTACTCAATTAATTGATTCGATTTGTCATATGGAGGCTGCTAAATATTTTCCTGCTTGATTATGTCACTTCTGGCCATGACACCACTTCCAGGTTAATGACATCAGAGAGTCCAGAGAGTCCAGAGTACTTCCAGAGAGTCCTAAAACATTGTCATTCTAAAAAGTGGGTCCCGGTGCTAAAATGTTTGAGAACCACTAGATTAGGCAACTGTATTCCCTAGAGTTTTTTTTTTTTTTTAAACACATAAAACAAAATATATTCTGTATGCAGAATATATGTGGAAACTGAATCAAGTGAAGAACGATGATGCAATTAACTGGGCAAGTGATTCAGACTGCTTACATGTGAAAAAGGATTTTTTGTTGAAATTGCTTCTCCCCTTTCCACTTCTGCAACTGGAAGCAGAACTTTGGATCCCAGCAGTTTTCTTACCTCTTCTCTTTGTCCTCAGGAAGTGCTCCCTTTTTTGTCACAGGCTTGTATTTCAAAGATCTCCTTGCAAGAAGTTCAGAGACACAAGCACCTGGTAGCTGTCATGCGGTCTCCAGCTAGGCCTGTCTTTTCTCGAACTTAAACTGATTTTCCAATTTTTGATCATGGAGGACAGCTGCTGTTAATGAACACCAAAAAGCCAGAGCACACTCATGAATGTTCTTTTAAAAAACAGTTCTGTGTGGAGCCTTGGTAAACCCAATTAGTCAGCCTGGAGTCCAGGAGTTTAAATATAGCCTAGCATGTTACCAGCACAGTGACATTAATAGGATGTTGCACTCTGGAAATTTATGCTGTATCGATATGGAGATCAGGGAACATTGTGGCAGGGGTCAACAGAATGTCCATATCAGGACGCCAGTGCCAATAATAAAAATGTCCAGGTCTATGCCGTTATCAAGGGAACCACTTTATTACCCTCTCCTTCTCAGTTGCCATCCTACCTCTTGAAAAGGCAGAGGCTGATGTCAAGACAGGAGGAGGAAACTAGGGAAATCAGTAGAGACTAGAGTTGGTGGCTGCCCCCATTCTTACAATTTCTACTGCTTTCCCCATTTTCTTCTTCCTTCCAATACCTGCCAATAAATTCCTCAAACTAATTATGCATTGTGTGAAGCATCGTCCCCTTTTGCCCATCCTAAATCTCCCACCATTCAGTTTCAATGAATTACCTCTGGTTCTGTTAGTGTGAGAGTGAGAAAAACCCCACATCTAAAAACCCCCAAACACTGTAGCCTTCATAAGGCAGATGCTCCAACGCTCTGATAATTTTGGCTGCCCTCATTTGCACCTGTTCCAGTTTTGCATCCTTCTTGAGGTGTGGTGACCAGAACTATACAGAGGTGTCACCAAGGGTCACTCAAGTGCGAGAGATCAATGTGTCACCCCCACAATGAACCCCCTCCCTTAGTAGTTACCATACAGAATAAATTACAATATCATACACACAACCTACATGCGGTAGCACTACTAAGGTTAATGTAACCACCATTAAATTTATTTATTTATTTTAATATATAACAGCACAGGTCACCCAGCAAATCAGTAACCAACAAAAACCAGTGACCAACTTGGTGAACTCACACAACTGAATAACGGTTCTTAGTATTAGGTCTGATACATGGAAATAAGAGCTGATTCATACTAACACCTTATTGGTTCCCTGCTGCGCCATAATAACTCCTCATTGGCTCTCACAATAATCAGTTTCATTGGTCGGTTTTGAGTTAAGGAAAGCCATGAGGGCTTCCCTGGTCCACATAATGCCTTTTAAAGGCATAAAAAGTCACTTCTGGTTTTGCCGAAAAACTGGAAATCTTTTTTTTTTCTTTTAACAGTCATTCTGAGTTCCTCACAGCCACAGGCAGATGCATGTAGCTTCTAAGGGCTCAAAGGAGCCTCCAGAGGCAAGGGGAGGGCAGCTCCCTTTGCCTCCGGAGAGTCCAGAGTGCAGGGGGCATCCTGTGTATCCGCTCATTCTGGTATCCATGTGGGGTGGGGGAGGTTTCTGTATATAGCACATGCAACCACTAGAGGTTCTGAATGTAATACAATATAATGAAAAAATTTATTCTAGAATGGAACCCCTACAGCGCACACCTGCATTAGTTTTATATGTTCACCTGGCTTGACTACAGTTCATTCATCCAGAGCGGCTATATACACGTTTAATTTTTGTGTTGTCTGATTATTGCTATCTGCTGTAAACTTAAACAGTGACTCTAAAACTGTTTAGCGCTATGATCCACTTTTTAAAATGGTACTCCATCAGGACCCATCTTACTTTATGAGTCTAAAAACAAAGTTTCATTTTACCAGCCGCGCAAGCTTCTGTTTTGTGTTTCCTTTTATACTATGGTGTGGGCAGGCCTTCTGGGGGGGGGTGTTGACCTTCATGTTTACTGGATCTCGACCATTCTCTGTTAGCTTGCATTCCCTTTCACCTGACCTTTGATAAGAGCCAAGAGCCCAACACTGCTGATGCAGCCGTGGCAACAGGGTGCGCACTGTAAATTGTGGTGGTGGGGCAGTCACGGAGGCCTCCTCGAAGTGAGGGAATATTGATTTCCTTAACTTGGGGCTGCATTGCAGCTGCATCGGTGCTGGAAAGTTGGATAGGATTGGGCCCCAAGGCACATTTGCCTACTCACAAGTAAACACACACACATGACCCAGTTTCATTTTCCATTGGGTTCAATACATTTTCCTTGTCAGATTAGAGGGAGGGACTTCCTTCTCAAGAGTTTGTTTGGGCCGGTATTCCTCAGATTGGGACCATCCTGGTGGAGTTGGGTTCTCCTTGGCCTGCCCTTTGAAGAGGACAAGACGTGTTCACCTACTTGTGAATAAATGTGCACATGCTGCTCTGTTTCTGTTTCCATAAGGCTCAAAACATTTTTCTTGTCAGCTATCAACTTGTCAGTTTCCTGACCCACCAAACATCCGTTCATGATCCACTATTGGATCACAACCCACAGTTTGAGAACAGCTGAAATAAGTGGATTACGTGCGGTGGCATTTAAAAAAATGTACATTGAAATAACTAGGACTTCAATTTTTACAACTGCTTCAATCCTGCTGAAATCAATAGACATTAGGCAGTGCTATTGTGTGTAAGTCTGTAGCTAAAACAGCATCTCAACTGAGCTATAGGCTTCGTTTTATGATGGATGTTGAAGTCGGAATTTTTTTAGGTACATCTAATTGCAACATTGGATTGATATTTGTAAACACAGAAGCAGATCATTTGCACAACACATGACAAATTATATTTTGCTGGCATCCCACGCATCAGATGCTATAGGGATACAGTTGTAATAGAGACTTGACATAAATACTGTACATATTTTTGTTAACTTTTGAAAAACCGTATTTCAAGAACCGCATTTCTTTTAATGGTTCAATGCTACCTAAATCCTTGTGTGGTGGGGTAGAGGGGCCAGCACAAATTCTGCTGCATCCTATGCAGTGGTGTTGCTAGAGGGGCGCTGGAGGTGTGGGCCACACTGGGTAACACCACTGCTGGACAAAAAATTTTAATCTTGGTGTTTTCGAATAATACCACCATATTATATATCATTCAGTGTGCAATTTCATGCAGAATGCAATGGAACAAACCACGCTGAAATATCTCTATTCTCTCCAAAGTTATAGCCAAAAAACCAGCAGGGGGCCGAGGCAATGGTAAACCACCACATCCACCACCTGGGGCATTGCCCAGCCCACTGAATGGAAGGAGGTCCATCATGGGGTGACACACTGGCCTCTTACACTGGGTGACGCAAGCCCCAGTGATGACACTGATCCTGTGGGGAATTTTTAGCTCCTTGGGGTAAAGGTCAACCTGAACCTGCACCAGCAATATTGCTGACACATGTCCACATTGATCTGTGCAGGCGGATCCAGCCTGGGGAGGGGATTAGGATTTGGCTTGTGCCTCCACCACCAAAGCGTCCCCCTCCCAGGCTGAATATTTGCCTCCCACTCTCCCACCCCCTCCCCATTCCGCCCTCTCCAATTAATTCCCTCCCTGTCCTCCCCTAACTCCCAGCATGGGAGTTGCTTCCACTGGCGAGTCTCCGTCAATTGGCCAGCATGTGCGGGAAAGCTCTTCCCACTGGTGTGCCGGTTGCTTGTGCTACCACAAAGTACTTTAGGGTGCTTTTGCAGCAGTCCGCGCTGGTGGAACACATGTTCTGCTGGTGCTTCCTTTTGTTAGGTTTGGGTCATTAGTTTTTGTTCCAAGAGTTTTGGAGAAGGGCCTCATCAATGAACTTTGGAATAAGTACAGAGCCCTTCCACAGTTCAAAGACCCTTGGAAACCCCTTTCACTTCTGCAATACTCTAATTGTAACAGAAAAAGAAGAGACTGATGAGTAGGCATTGAAATAAAGTCTGTGATCAAATCACCCACTGGAGTTATTTCAGCTTTCAGAGAACATGTACTTGCTGAAAGAGAGCCTGAAGGGGTGTGGCTTGTTCTGATATTTTACCTTTGCAGAACGATACCTGAAGCAGTAGCCGTTACTGTGGTCACATAAAAACTTTTTAGTACAGAGGGATCGTCCATGCAATTTACTCACAGCAAATGCCATGATTCCTGGCTGGATTCTTGACTTTGCTATTTACAGGATCATCTATGGGCATCGTTTGAAGTTGTTTATGGGCACGACAGTTTCAGAGGGTAGACAGGCACCAGAAGCACATGGCTGCAAAGTGGTTTTCAAAACTGGCCTTGTTTTGACTTCCCGAGTGCTTGTTTACAGTCTGCAGTCTGGCTTCACCCAACCCTCTTAGCATCTTCTTTCTCATGCTGCCAAAATGACCTAGTTGATTGTTGTTGTTTTTTCTTGTTTACTTTAAATTAAAAGTAGTGAACTGCTTACAATGGTACAGACCTATTGCTCTTGAAATTTGCTTTACAAATTTTACAAGATTATAACAACATTAAACGGTTGCGCTGAATCCTATAGCCTTTCCTGCCCAGTGGAGGAAGGGGTCGGATCAGAAGCCTTCAGAGGGGAAAGGGAATTAGGGTATTTCCCCTTACACCTCTGTAAGCCTCCCACTCTGCAATGGGTCTATGCCAGCTCTGTAGCTGGCGCGAGTCCAAGGAGAGAAGGGAGTGTGGAGGCTTCTGATGTCGGAGATGGAATCTGGCTTGATCCACTCCATACAGCATCCTCAACTTCCCTAGCCCTGTTATCCTGCCCTGCTCGCTCCTGCTTCTCTCTGGCAGGTGCAATGAGTTTCAGTGAGGTTCAAAGAATGCAAATGCCTCTTACTGCCGCACTCTCCAAATGGCTGCCAATAGAGCGCCGCGTGTTCTGTCAGCTATCTTAGGATCTTAGGATAGCAGAAGTGTCTTCCACTGTTGTAACGCTGTGCCCCCTGGCAGCTCAATCCAGAACAGAGTTGGGCCACTAGAGACATATGCCTATTGGTGGGTTCTGGCAGCTCCTAACGCCCCTCGTGCTGGTGAAGCATAATATCTAAGAGCATATATGGCTGGGCAAATGAGACGTGTCGTGAGTGGGGCCTGATACACAGGCTTCAACATGAGGGGTTTCCTTCTGTTTGCTCCTATGGCTGTCTGGTTAGGGTATTGCGCCTTGGATCAGAGAGAGAGAGAGAGAGAGAGAGAGAGAGAGAGAGAGAGATGCATCTCACTTTTCCCATCTTGAATTATTGTTGCTTTCCATCTCTTCCCACCTCATATGTTTAAAGGTGGCTTTGCCATGTGGAGGGTATGCTTCAAATCATAGCATCATAGCATCCTAGAGCTGGAAGGTACTCGCATGGTCATCTATTCCAACCCCATGCACATAGCAGGAAATCCTCCTAGAGCATCTCTAGCAGGTGCTTGTCAAACCTCTGCTTGAAGATTTCCAGTGCAGGAAATCACCCTTGGCAATCCGTTCCTGATTTTTTCCTGATGTCCAATCGCAATCTCTTCTCTTGCAATCCACTTCTTGTGATTCCCACTGTGTTGCGTTTCCTGTTTCCACTGAGTTATGCATATGCCGCTTACATGGCTGTTTCTTTTATGCCTGCCTTTGTAGCTTCCATCTTTCTTAGGACTCCCTTCCTGCAACATACAGTCGGCTCACTTCTTACACACACTTTATTTGGGCAAATTTAATGCCCTGACTTTCATTTACTTGACTTGCATCACTTTGCTCTTTCAGTCGTATTTAATTATAACCACATTTCAAATTTTGCCCACCTGCTTTCCTCTATCTTCCAATTTTATCCAAACTTCCACGACAATAGTTGATATTCTTATATTTTTCTTTTTCACACATATTCACATGTGTTATACAGGGCCCAATCCTATCCAACTTTCCAGCACTGATGCAGTCATGCCAATGGGGTGTGCACTGCATCCTGAAGTGGGGAGGGGGGCAGTTATGGTGTCCTTCTCAAGGTACAGGAATGTTTGTTCTCTCACCTTGGGGCTGCATTGCGTCTACATCAGCACCGGAAAGTTGGATGGGATCTGGCCCATAGTCCGTTATTTACGTTTTTCATCAGCCAAAATAAATTTGCAAGCTAAGTAAGGCAAATTTGCAAGCTAGTAAGGCTAATGAATGTTTTGACATTCATTCATTTTTGAGTTCATCCATGTTCTGGTCCCTAACTAGATGAAAGTGCAAGATACTGCAGTATATGCACTTGGGCGCATACTGAGAGAGAGAGAGAGAGAGAGAGAGAGAGAGAGAGAGAGAGAGAGAGAGAGAGAGAACTGTTTGAACCTAGGCCGTGGGAGATGGAGTTCCCAGCTTTCCGGATCTTCGACCGGGATATGATGTGATTCAGCACAGAGCAAACGGGGAAAAATCTTTGAAATTGCCTGTTTCAAAAGACTCCCCTGTTCAAGCTCTCAGCTCTTCGTACCATCTTCTTGGCAACGAAGAGTGCCTCAGTTGTTGAGGCACATGAAAAACACATGTATTTAGCAATCCCCTCCCCGGGAGCCCTCCGAGGTTCACTGCTACTTCGCTGAGTGTTGGCTCCGCCCCGAGAACTGTTTGAATAATGCAGGTGATTCCACCCATGATTCCTTACTTACTCAGTATGAGCCCTGGAGTAAGTCTGAGAATGAATCTGTTGGTCCTTCAGTAAGCTCAGTTCCTGTGTATCTCTCACACTATGATATTGTTTCTTAACAAGACAGAATGTATCTTCAAATTAAAGTTCGTTTTGACTATACAAAACTGTAATTGTATAAATTACACCACTATACTATACAAAATTTGTGACTATACACAATTTTCCCCTTGCACGCTGACTTCAGAAAGTAACTCTCACATAAGATGGAGGCCAACTTCATTTCCCTTCATGGCAACAGCAACACAAGCATATTGCATGTAGTGTTATGAACACACTACGCATGGGAGTATTATTCCCCCATCAGGGTTTGGATACTTCTCTCAAGAGCCTATGAGTTTTCTAGGCAAGGATTCCAGCCATAGCACTGTGGATGTATGATGCAAGGGGAAGTGCTACGGCTGCGTATGTGGTTGTGTGCGGAGTGAACATGCGTATTGAGTTTGGTGATATCACAGGATTGGTCTTGTGTGCTGGGTTGGTGCTTTCCATGTGCAGTTAACATGGGGCCCTTGTTGATTAGCAGCATCGTGATTAGTGGATGGCAGTGGCATCTTCAAGGGTATTATGACTGTGTTTGCTGGTGTTGCTCTGTCAGCATTTGTTCCTGCAACTATTACGCGGCTGAATCTTTCACTACTTGAGAGCGCAGGATCACAAGTATGCTTATGGTGATGTTGGCCTTTTGTGTTGTAACGGACTGATATAAAAGGGCATATGATCATCCTGCCCATCATGTTTCTATGGTGATTTGATAGAACTGTTTTTAGCAGGCAACTCAGAATTGCCTAATATATAATGAATATATAATGACTGACCAAAAGAATATGCATTTTGCTACTGATTTGATACCCGACCTAAGTTATATGTGATTACTTGTTGTGTGTGTGTGTGCATCTGTCATATATTTATACCACCCTTCTTCCTCCAGGGAGGTCAGGGTGATGCACATGGTTCCTTCCCCCCATTTGTCCCCACAACAACCCTGTGAGGTAGATGAAACTGGGAGATAACGACTGACCCAAGGTCACAAAGGAAGCTTTGTGACTGAGCAGGCATTTGAACCTGGATCTTCCAGGCCTAAGTTAAACACTACACCACCAGGAAGTTTAAAAAAAAATGTACACACATTTTAATAATCTCGAATTCATACAAACTTACTTCATTCATATATACCATTGTAGAAAACCGGAAACACTCGAACATCTAAGGCAGTGTTTCTCAACCAGTGTATAGGTACTACTGGTGGTACTTGAGAGGTGGTACCTGGTAGTACTTACAGAACCTCCAGGCACTTGCTGCTCAGCAGCGAGACCAGTAACACGATGCAAGAAACTGCAGTAGGAGTCTCGGCTTGGCTGGCAGAGCTCCAAAGCATGCTTTTCACAGCTCTCCTGTCCACCCTGAGCCTTTCACTGTTGTTTGTCACGTTGCATCTGGTCTCCCAATCTGGAGGTAACTGGTGATGACATCATCACCATTTACTTCCAGTGGTGGACTTTCAATAGGTGGACTTTCAATAGGTAGACCAATAGGTGGACCATTTACTTTCAATAGGTGGGCCATGCAAAATGGTTCAGTGGGGGACAAATGTTGAGAAACACTGATCTATTGAAAGCAATTTTGATAAGGGAAATTGAAGGGAAAATCAATTGCTTCAAAGGGAAGCAATTGAAAAAATGTGTGGCCCCATCCCAGCACACATGTTGCGAGATGTCTGCAGATTGTTATTATTATTAGATCCCTTCTTCAATTATGTCAGTGGTGCATAGATGGAAATGGGGGCGTTTCAAGCACTTGAGCTAACTGGGTAACCAATTGATTGATTAATTAATTAATTAGGTGGGTCAAAGGAATTGCTTCTGTGTACACCATATGCAGTATATGTGTGAAATTTTTTAAAACTTTTTTTTAAATTGACAAGGATGTTTGAACAAATTTAGAATATTTTGGGGATGCTGAACCAAAAAATGGGTTTGGTTTTGCCCAGCTGGCTCTAGTTTTGGGGGTATGGCATAGCCACCTTATATGTTGATTTGTTACATGAAAATCCCCTTTTTCCTTTTTAGTTGTGATTTTATATCTGGTTATGTTACTATGGACTAAAATATCATGCAGGCTTAAACTTCTCACACAGGCCAAATTTCCAAAACTCTGGTCAAGCCACAAGGTTGCACAACCTCCACCTCCCTGTGGTTACTGTATTCATTGTATTGTTTTAACCCAATCACTGTTTATGCAAAAGTGTCTCCTAATCCAATCACTGTTTATGCAAACACATTATAGGAGGAATCCTGGCATCTTAAATCCATCTCCCTAGGTCAGGGGTGCTCAATAGGTGGATCATGATCTACCGGTAGATCGCGAGGCAAAATGAGTAGATCGCAGAGTGCCGAATCCCCCCTTCAGGTGCCGCTGGGAGGAAACGCCGGGAGTAAGGCCCATTGTACTCAATGGGGCTTACTCCCAGGTAAGTGTGGCTAGGATTGCAGCCTCACAGCCTAATCCTAGGCATGTCTACTCAGGAGTAAGTCCTGTTATACTCAGTGGGGCTCAAGGTACACCAACATACATTGTACACATAAATGTTATATGTTATGATGGCGCGAACATTGTAAAAAAAACTTTGGTAGATCTCCGGGCCTTGCTGGGTTTCAAAGCAGCTCTCGAGCCAAAAAAGTGTGAGCACCCCTGCCCTAGGTCATCATTGTTTAAGTGTCTCCTACATTATTGTTTTAACGCAGTCTCCCACATTACTGTATTCATGGTGTTGTTTTAGCCCAATCACTGCTTAAGTACTGTATGCAAATCTGAACTGCCTTCTTGGTGTTGCTGACTCATTGTATTGTTTAAGTTTCCCCATCTAGGAAGACAGCCATTAGACCCCATTGAATTTTGCTGATAATCCTTTCACACACTCCCAAGTACCCTGCTGGTAGTAAGGAAGTTACCCTCCAGCTCAGCACAGTCAGAAAACCCCTTTTAAGTGAGGGCTTCCCCTTACTCTCTCTCTCTCTCTCTCTGGCTCCCCCTACAAGGACACAACACATCTGTGTTGTGTCAATGGGTCCTCCACACAGGACTCTCCCCCCATCCAACTGCTCTATAGACAGGTAACTATCTTGCTCCTGGAACTCTTTCCCTTCTTCCCCCCTTTTTTTCCTTCCCTTCTCTCCCCATCTTTAGTTAGCAACTGGGTTTGGCAGACCAGGGACCCCTAAAATCCTTCCCTACAACCTTTCCCTTTTCTAATTTCCTCGGATGCACCAAATACTTTTTACATGCAAACACCATGAAAGCTAGGTACACTGGATTCAAGTACTAGGACCAAGAAACATATACTTACTCATTTTTCCATGTGCATTATGTTTACCTTTGTGCTTTTGTAATAAAGCTATAATCTTTTATTAAAAGTTATCTTTCTCCCAGTCTCCTCTTTAAGCTAAAGGGAATTTCTCTGCGTTACGCCGTCTTGTTATCCAGCCTGCGATCCTGAGGTTCCAATAAGGGTAGTGTAATAATTCCAATAAGGGTAGTGTAAATAAAACAGCCCTTTTGGTAACAGATTCAAGCAACTTCCTTGTGAGGAAGCCGATGCCATGGATTCCTCACAAAGAAGCTTCTTGAATCTGCATATAAGGTGGCTTTGCCATCTCACCAAAGTAGAGCCAATTGGGCAAAAAAAATGCCATTTTTGGATTCAGCACCCCAAATATACTCAAGGTCTAACTTTTAAGACAACAAAATGTGCTGAAGACTGTGTAGTATATGTGTGAATTAGAGGATAATAAATGTGACACTAAAAAGTGTGTACTCATGTTTATACACCCACATATACCCACAAGCAAAGAGATGGTTATGCAGTGCAGAATTTATCAGGTATAAACAATCACTGTCAAGTTTTACATCTGCATTCCTTTGGCCCAACCAACCTGCAAATAATGTGATTCAGTTTTAATGAAGAGCATTGAATTATCACACCAGATTGCTTTCTTTCTGAAAGAAGTGTAATCTAGGGATTTTCTACTTACATTATTTGTGCAATTAGAAAAGCCTACAGCTGATGTCAAAGTATTAAATTCCAGCAAATTGCAGCAGTTGGTTACCTACTGACATTAAACCCCAGAAGATTCGGTGACATATTTAAACTAATCCATGATTAAAAGATTGATTAATTTGCTGTGATGTGAACCAACCCCACTGCAATAGGAATACAGCAATTCCCCGACATATTGTCTTGCTATTTTTTTGGTGTGTGTGCGCTTTCAAACTAGTGTTTCATCATTCATTTAGAAGTTTGAACCAAATTCATTCTTAGGTCCTGAGGCAGTGCTCTAGGGTCAAATCATATATTATGCAAAATCATAATACACCCAGTGGTTTTTTTTTTCTTTTTTTTTCTTTTGGTTCTTCGGAATTGAGCACTGGAGGCTGTAAAATGGGGTGGAACCGTGGGGGGCAGTAGGGGGTTGGCACTTTGCACCCACCACAGTTCCAGTCCTGATCCTGTCCCCTGCCTCACACTATTTAAGTTACATGGTCCAATCCTATTGAAGGTGTCCTGCTGGTAGGCACTGTTGCAAAAGTGTCATAATGCGCTTTGCAACAGTGCAGAGCAGGGATGGTTGACCCCAACGAGTCAAACTCGAGTAACAAAAAATGCATTTTTGGTGACTCATGTGGACTCAAGTTACATTTGTTTTGAAACCAGAAGTGACTTGGGACTCGGGAGTTTTTCTTGAGGACAAGTGGAGATGCCGCTCCACTTGGTCGGTCTCTCTCTCTCTCTCTCTCTCTCTTCCCCCCCCCTCTCTCTCTGTGTTTACTTGCTTACTTTTTTTTGCGAAGTCTTCCGATGGACCTTGTGGGCATCTGGAAGCTGCATTCAAACCGGCACGAGCAAGAGACTTGGAGACAGGAGGATATGTTGCCTGCAGGGTGGAGTGGAGGGGAGGAGGTTCTATTTTCAGGGCCCACCTGCCCACCCCTTCTGTCCCTTCACTCATGCTGCCAATCCCCTCCTACCTTGCAAGCTGGGATGCCTCCCTCCCTGTAGGTGTTTGTGCGGGTGGAACCAGGAGTCGTGACATGAGTGAGGGTTTGTGGCTGAGGTTCATCAGGAACCAATCAGATTGGTGCTTTCTGCACCACTGCCCTCACTCAAAGAACAGCAGAGCTTTCGTTTACAGATGGGATGGGGTAATCAGGGGACAGTTAAATGAGAACTCTGACAATACCTACACCCCCCTCCTGCCAGCAACTGCATTTTTCTGCGAACCACGCTTGACTCGTTTGCCAAAAAGACTCTGACTAGAGTCAAACGGAGTTCCAAAGCTGCTTTGGACAAGTCTCCACGACTGACCATTAAGATTCAAGCACAGGTCTAGCCAAAGTGGGTGGAGGGCAGGGCTAGACCTGAGTCTAGCCACAGTGGATTGGCACATCCCTCGTAAAGAGAGCCTTGCAGGGCTGGCATTAGATTGCCTTGTGGGGCTAATCCGAGAGGTACAATTTATGGAAATGGGCTGCTAAGGGGTACGCAAGTGAAAAAAACTGTTGGAACCACTGCCCTACAGGACACAGCAATAGCCACTGTATAGGATACAGCTGTACAAGATAAAGCTGGTGCCACTGCCTTGCCATGCAGGGATTTAGGTACGACTGGGCTGTAATTAGAGGAATCACTCTCTTCTTGGGCTGTTAATGACATTGAAGTACTTATTGAGATTGGAATCATTTTTATACATGCAAGGCTCATTTTTGTTTCCATTAAACCAAAGTTGTCATTGATACTGCAGAAGTACACTTAAGGTGACATTATTTCTGTTGTAGGTAAACATTTGCCATAGTGAAAAGTTTACAGAAGGAGATGACACTCTGCATGATGTTGGGTTCTTCGATCTCATTTGTTGCCTTTTCAAAAACATCAAGCTCTTTCAGCAGGTCCACAGCCTTTTGGTTTTAAATATCTTCATCTTTCAGCATCTCTAATTAAGAAGATGCTCTTAAGCATCCTCATAAAGCAATGTCTCAGACGACAGCTTTAATCCAAATAACTTTAAACAGCAAAATACCAGTTACCCAAAGATCGAAGAATTGTTATTTCGCTGAGGATATAGGACTTATATCAAAACCAAACATGTGAGGAACCACAATTCATTTCCTGGCATAAGTGGGAACAAACTTTTCTCTGGAAAATTGTTTAAGGGTCCAATCCTATGCTTACCTTCTGATGTTGTTGCACCTCTTCTGCTGGTGCTGCCTGCCATAAAGCAGTCACTGCCAGTCATAAAATGTTCTCCGGCAGTGCGTTACTCAGTACATTGCTGGGGGCACTGGTGGGAAGGCTGGCATCTTTCTGCCTGCGTTGTTGGTTCTCCCACCAGAGCAGGTAAGTCATTAGGAGAAGCTGGAGGGGTGGAGGGAAGGTGGAACAAAGGTCCTTCTAAGGTTTGGAGATGACTTCCATGGTCTTCAAAGACCTTCTAAGGCCTTAAAATGTCACTTCTTGTTTTGTGAAAAACAGAAAGTGATGTTCCAAGGCCTCCTGATGGCCATAAAAGGCCTCAGAACACCCTCCAGATCAGGGGTGCTCAATACGTCGATCGCAATCGACCGGTCGATTGCGAGGCAAAATGAGTCGATCGCAGGCTTCTCTCCCGTCCACGCATCCCTGGGAGTGAGCCCCGTTGACTCTACTGGGGCTGACTTACCTTTCCCCTGTTTTTGCACTGGTATGTATGGAGATCCCCCCCCCCCAACTTCCATCTGTTGGTTCTGTGTGCAAGGGGTTTTGCACTGGTCTTGCTGTGATGTCTATATAGAGATCTTCCCTCCCCCACACCTTTCCCCTGTTTTTGCACTGGTCTGTATAGAGATCTGCTCCCCCCCACTTGTATTGGAATCGAGGAAGATCTGGTGAGGAGGTAGATGTGGTGTCAGCAGTGGCCCCTTTAAGGGTAAGGCCTGGGTATCCAGCAGAGTGTGCTGCACAGCTGCAGCCACTTGAAGGCAATAGGGCCCTCAGGGATATAAGAGCACCTGAGGCAGGAAGGGCTCCATTTATTTATGTGAGTCAGCCTTTTCCTACATGAAGATCATTAAGTCCACCATGACTGATGAACATTTGGAAGTGTGCTTGAGGCTGGCTGTCAGCAGCTACTGTCCGGACTATGCATCCTTGGCTGATTCACTTCAGTGCAAGTCATCAAAGTAAACTCAAGTAATTACAAAAAATGTTTATAGTTAATTATGTTGTGTTGTGCAATATTGGCTCATGCGGTTATGCAAGGTACACCAACATACATTGTACACATAAATGTTATACGTTATGATTGTGCGAACATTGTAAAAAAACTCTGGTAGATCTCCGGGCCTTGCTGGGTTTCAAAGTAGCTCTCGAGCCAAAAAAGTGTGAGCACGCCTGCTCCAGATGCATCCTCATGTTTGGCTGCCCAGGGTTCTGTGACCCATCTACACTACTGGTACTTGGTTTTCTACTGTTGTATCTGAAGGCAGGTTACAATCCGTTCCCTGTAAAAATTCAGGAAAGCAGCGGATATCCTGGAGAAGGGTTTGCAAACTGCAATAAATTGGATGTGGGCTGACAAGCCAAAATGAAATCCAGACAAAACCAAATAGTTTGTGCTCAGTAAGAATGTTTATCCTTGGGTAGAGCCAACCTCAGTGGGGTTGCATTGCCTTTGAAGGAGCAAGGTATACTGATATAGCAACACCAGTATTATTGCAATCATATATAATAGTATAAACAACATACCTATGATTCTATCTGCAAACCAGTTATCAGACTAGTGGTGCTCTAGGATTCTTCCTCCAGGCAAACTGACCGCTGTAGTGGGCATTTGTCCATGTTACAGTGGTGATTTGTGGTTGCAGTAGTGTAAGGGGGCTGTTTTCATATCAAGACGGATGGAACTGTGCATAGAGTTGCTTGTCTTGTGTCCTTCTCTGTCACAACCCTCTCTTTCCTTGTCAGCTGTATTGCCATGCAACAGTGCAGTAGCGCTTATGTAGTTGTATGTTCTTAAAATCACTGCTTCGCTTGACATTCTGACATTGACATTCCAGCAGGGCTCTTCTTACTTTCCAGCACTGGTGTAAGTCATGATGCAACACTGATACTACAGCATGTTTTCCTAGCGCTGCGTGCTTTTGTGCTTTGCACAGTAGACCCACAGGATAAAGCTGAATTGGGTGAGCCAATTTTGCCTGTGTGGACCCCAACACATGTTAGAAGCAACCCTAGTTTAGAAGTAATTTTGATCAAAATGGCAGTGCCATCAAAATGAAGATATATAGCCAGATATATCATGCAGCCCAATCCTTTTGGAGTGCTCAGGAATTGGTTCCTGACTTACAGCAGCTGTAGAACACATTCCAACAGCGTGCAAGACTGTGTACTACTGAAACCTCGGTGGACAGGCTGAAGTGGTCCCATGTACAGCAATTGTTGAGGAATAACAACAACAACAACAACTGGTATTTATATACCACCTTCCTTTCATCATTGGATTGCTCCTTTGACTTTAATAGGAAGGCCTGCTTATGCAGGTAGTTCAGCAGAGGAGATAGAACAGGGCAAGGGGAGGGTGGAATTGGTCAGGGGGAGGTATGATGGAAGCTGGAGGAAGTAACATCTGGCACAGGTGATGCTCTCCTCTCTGATGACAGCTGGCATGCTCTTTTTATCTCCTTGGACTTGAGTCAGCTAAAGAACTGGCACAGGTCCGAGGAGACCCATAGGAGACCATGGCACAGTGGTGTATGATAAATAGAACTTTGCTCTACTTTCCTCTCCCATCACATTATGGCAGGCCTTCCCCTTGCAGAATACAGCAAAAGCCTCCCTGGCATGGCTGCATTGGTGAGGGAGGGATAGGATAGGGCTGGGCCGTTAGACTTCTTTATATTATTCCTACATTTTAGTAAACACTCTATCATCTAATTGTCTTCTATGATCAAACAAAAACCATTGAGGTCTGACTCTTTTTTTTTTTTTTTTGACTAAGCCTATTAAAATTTATCTTCCAGCTCTTAAAAAATCTTTGACATTAATTGTAGTTAAGGACACAGCTGAAAAAACAGTTTCAAACAGAAGTATAAGTTTTGCTCATCCTTTTCCGCTGAAGGCAAACATTTAAAATTTGTCGAAATATTTCTTCCCCTTAATATCCTCGTGAATTGAAAAAGTCTTTTTCAGGCCTGAAGCCTCATTAGACTGGTTTGAATTCTGTGGGTCGTACAGTTTCAAATTTAATAGCACACCACGCCAAAAACAATAATGATACGGTTATAACAAAAAATTATAGTGCGCTCTTAAACAGGCAGGCTGAAAAATAATATTGGGAAGGCATTATTCAGTTGGGCAGATTTTCAAAAATGTTTTGATCCACAATTTTGTGAGTCTTAAGTCACCAGTCGTAGTATTTTGCTCAACATGTTATGCTGAAATAGGAGGGCAAATATTCTCTCATAAATTAATTACATTATTTATCACTCCATAGTGAACCAGGAATTTGTTACCATCACAGTGATATATCATGGCAGATCAACATCTGTTAACTGTAGGCAGCTATAACCAGTAGGAGCCATTGCCAAGTTGGGAAGTGATTTGTTTATTGTGTATTCTATCATGGCTACCACTTGTATGGCTATGTGTGAAAATGGGGTCTTACAACTTAACATTCTCAGGGTGCAATCCTAGCTTGCTCTGGAATAGGCAGGCCAGCGTGCCTGCGTTATATCCAGCGCAGGTTTCAGGCAGCCAGAAGCACAGCCAGGGGCAAGGGGAAATGTTTCCCCTTACCCCGGGGAGAGCCACTGCAGTTCCAATGGGGCTACTTGGATCTGCACCACCTCCAGAGGTGGCGCAAATCCGAGCAGCCTGGGACTGCCCTGGGCTGCCCAGGAACAGGGGTCAGGATCAGTCATAACTGCTGGGTCATGGTTCCGCCTCCCGCTCCCTGCCCACCTGCCCCTTTGAATGCCTGCAGCCCACCCTCCCCTCGCCCGAAACACCTCCCTCCTGTTTCCTCCCTGCCCTGCTGATGCCCCTCCCCAGACCTCCATGCCAGCCTGGAAAGGCTGGCACAAACTTACCCCACTGTGGCTGGATCCAGCATAGGGAGGCTGACGCAAGTCCCTTACGTCGACCTCCCTGCAGTTGCATCATTGCAAAAGTGCTTCACGGCACTTGGATGCCACATTGACAATGCACTTTCGCAACGACGTTGGGTCCGCACAAGGGACTTGTGTTGGCTCAACTCGACTTTAGGATTCGGCCCTAAAGGCCAAATCTTATGTGTGCCACCCGCTGACAGTGCACCTCCTGTGTGTTGCTATCACTGCCCCAGATGGAAGGGGTTGATTACACAGCATCTTCAGTACTTGCCATGTGCCCCCCCATAACTATGCTATTGGTGAAGACTTTCATGCAGAGCTGCTGCCTGTAACACTGACCTTTGGACTTTGCCTGTTGCTTTATAAGTGTTTCTAGATATGGAGAGATGTAAGCATGTCATTTATTCTGTTTGCATTCTGTTTCTAGAGAATATTAACTCTGCTTTTGTTTTCTCAATAAATGCCTGCTGCTTTCCCCCTTTGATGCCTTTCTTGCTTTTGAATAGAAAAAGAACCTTTGCCTTTTGACAAGACCAGCAGTACCCAGAAATATTTAATTTATTTACTAAAGACCAGGAAGTGATTTTATAATGTTTCCCAAAGGAGCATTTACAGCTCAATCCAATGTCTAGTATCTCAGAAATAAGTCCCTTTGTGTTCAATGGGGCTTACTCCCAAGAACATGTCTGAAACCTCTGAGTTTTAGAGAGAGCCTGTCTCTGAATGCCAGATGCAAGGGAGTGGCAGCAGGAGACAGGTATGTTGTTGTCTTGAATGCTCCCTGTGTCATGTGGTGGGACATTGTGAGGAACAAAAAGCTGGACCAGATGGGCCCTTGGCCTGATCCAGATGGGCCCTTGGCCTGATGTTCTGATACATATAGGATTGCAGCCTTAGGCCCCAATCCTATACAACTAATGGCGCAATCCAAACCCGTGCTGGAGCAAGCAAGCCAGGAGGCTTGCGCTGCATCCAACGTGGGTTTCTGGCCAGCAGCAGCTCAGCTAAAGGCAAGGGGAAACTTTTCCCCTTACCCCTGGGTAAGGGCTGCTTGCCCCAATGGGTCTCCTCAGACCTGCGCTACCTCTGGAGGTAGCGCAAGTCCGAGGAGAGCGGAGCGGCTTGAAGCCGCTCTGTTCTCCCCAGGGATGGGGGTTGAGATCTGGCATAACCGCCAGGCCCCAGCCCCGCCTCCAGCTCCCCGCATGCCCGTCCCCAGGGCCACCCATCGCCCGCCCTCCCCCCGCCCAGAAATGCCCCCCTCCTGCCTCCTCCCCGCTCCCCATGCCTACTTTTGCCGCTTGTGTCGGCACAGGTGTGCCGACACAAGCAGCGGCAAGGAAGATGCCGCGGAGGCTTTTACCGGCCTCCACATGTCGGTGCATCTACATGCACCGACGTGGCTTCCTCCCACAGAGGCGCAAACGTGCTTTATGGCATGTTTGCAACCCTCCTCTGCCGGCCCAAGGGACTTGAGCCGGCATAAGGCGCAGTTAGGACTGCGCCCTAACTAACTTTCTGGAAGCACAAATTCCTTTATGGCAGCGTGAAAGCCAGGTCACTGTCTCATGCTGCCAGGCTACTTCTTAAGCCTGTTACAACAACAACAACCAGTATTTATATACCGCTTTTCAACAAAAGTTCACAAAGCGGTTTACAGAGAAAATCAAATATCTAATGGCTCCCTGTCCCAAAAGGGCTCACAATCTAAAACTTGCTTTAAGGCACTTGCTTTAAGGCAAATAATGGAGTAATTATTTTAACAAGCGTGTAAAGAGGGAAAAACCCACTCATGTAAGGTCGACTAAGAGGTTTATGAACTGCAGAGAAGCATGATTAATATGGCAGAAGGAGAGAAACATGTTTCACATCTAGCGTTGTTCGAGGAGGCCCAATTGGTGGCCAAAAGACTTATCCAGTGTAGTAAGTAAATATTTTTACTTACCTCTAGTTGGTCTTCTGGTCCCCTTCCATTGGACACAGCACACACTGTATCAGCTTGGCAACATGGTGGACAATAGTAGGGAACAGGATTGGACAGTTTGTGATTTAGCATGACAATGGGCAGTGTTTATTTGTGTATTTATTTATACGTATGTATGTATGTACTTACATAGATATGTACACACACACACACACACACACACATACATACATACATACTTACAGCTTTCCTAAAAACCCAAAGTGACCCTGCACATGCCTGATCTCATCTGATCTTGGAAGCTAAGCAGGGTAAGGCCTGGTTAGTACTTGGATGGGAGACCGCTTGGGAATACCAGGTGCTGTAGGCTTCTACCATAGTCTTTCAAGACTGAAGGTTACCAACCAAAGTGACGTAAAAACCCAAAGTGTGTCATAATGAGCTCCTTCACTTCCAAATTTACCCTGACACCACTAGTGAGTGTACCTGTCTGTAACTGCATGGGGCCAGTCTGCGCTATAAACTATCATCCATTGTCTTCAATGAATTTGGAGAAGTTTTTAAGTGAAGTTAGGCTGATACACATTCAGTTGGTTCAACTGACATGAACAATGAGCATCTGAATAGTGGAACTGCTTTTCCAAGGGCCTAAGTGAGCAATTGTTAACCAGTCCACACCTACTAGTGCAGTGTTTCTCAAACAGTGTTTCTCAAACCCACTAGGTGGGTGGTGAGCCCATTTCAGGTGGGTCGTGTAACACCTAGCTCAGCCGCCATTAAAAATACAGAGCTGAAAATGCAGGGTACAGAGCTGCTGGGCGGGGTGGGCTGCCAGTGTGAGAGAGGCCTGATGCTTTGCCCTGGTGATAAGACAGTCTGATCTTGGAAGCTAAGCAGGGTCAGGCCTGGTTAGTACTTGGATGGGAGACTGCTTGGGAGTACCGGGTGCTGTAGGCCTATACCATAGTCTTTCGAGACTGAAGGTTGCCAACCATGTGTGATTGGAGAAGGATCCAGTTCTGTTTTCTTTGACTTCTAAGCTGTAACGTTTGAATTTAGAGCTATGCAAAATAACAGCATGAGTACGTTGTATAATGGGACTTTTGGCTGATCACAGGTTAGGTTTGAAGCCTAAATTGATGATGTCACTTCCAGCCATGACATCACTTCCAGGTTTTGACATCACTTCTGGTGGTTTTCTGGCAGATTGTCAAAAAGTGGGTCCTGGTGATAAAAGTTTGAGAACCTCTGTACTAGAAGAACAAATCAATCTTACTGAGTGCTGTTAAATCATGATTCTATGTGCTGAAGTATTGCCAAAACCGTGACAGAATTATAAAACCTATCCAAAAATAAAATGTAAATGAACTCTTCGAAAGTTAAATATGTCTATTCTTCAGAAAGCCATTCTGTGGCTAATATATTGTACAGCAAGCTCAATTTATCTTCCTTCTTGGGCAGTATACAAAATTACCACTAAATGACTTACAATATTAATCTTGATTTCAGGAAGAAAAATACATGAAAATAGCTATTAAAACTGTACTTCCCAAAATGGTGGTGTAGAGAGCTCACTGAGGAAAAAATTATTCTTAATGTGCTTTGCAGCAGTATTGTGTGAAAAAAAAAATGATTTAATTCTCATGCCATGGCGGTAAAAAAAATTAATTGACTTTGTCAGCAATTCACAAACTAGAACATTTCATGTCACTTGTGAATTGTTCCATTCCACATTAATTAAGCAACTTTCTTTACAGGCCATTTAGGATAACTTGCTAACAGTTTGATAGATATTGAAAGCAATAGACCAGGGTTTGCCAAGTGTGGGTTGTGACCCACTGGTGGGTCTCAAGTTCATGTGTGGTGGTTTGCAACCTGGACCCTCTCGTCTTCCCCTGGGAGTGTTTGGATCCAAATGCCAATTTCGAAAGGAGGGGTTCCAATCCAGTGATGTTGCTGGCCAGAATGACTTACTGGGCACCTCCAGAGGCTTCTTCCAGGTCACACCGGACTTGCAAACTCCTCATCCTCTGTAGGCCTCAGGCCCGCAGAAGTGTCCAAAAGTGACTTCCTGGATTTCGGAGGCAACTTCCAGTTCAACCAGAAGTAGCTTTGGATGCTTTTGCAAGCCATTCTGAGACCCATGGAGGAAAATAGAATGGGTTGCCGGACCGGCGCAACCCAGAAGAGGCCTCCAGAGGCACTGGGTAAGTTATTTTGGCCAGCATTGTGACCTACTATGGAGGACGAGGTGAGTCATGGCACTTGAAAGATTGGGAACAGCTGCAGCCACTGAAGTATGGATATATACCTATTTGTGTATGACTCAGGGGAGGTTAGTGGGGAGGGAGAGAGGATTCTCTAAACTCCATGGGAATCTTTTCTTGCACTGACTGCAGCAGGCAGGAGGAGGAAAATCATGGCCAAGGATGATGAATTACTCCATGCCTTTTGCATATTTTCCTTTGTGATCTAACAATCTGTTATATGAAAGTTCAAGGTGTTTGTTGTTCTTGGCTGTGGAAAAGCCTGTCAGTGAGTGCAGGCAGACAGTTTGCAAATGTTCATTCAAAAGAAACAGCTATTATTTGTAATACACCGGGAGATAGTTAAACAAAATCATCCTTCAAAAACTTGCTTAGATAGTAGGCCTAAAAGGGAAGGAAAATAATTACTGTTGATGTAATGTCAGAACTTTACTTGTTAACTGTCTGCTCTTTGATCGTGCATGGAAGTGACAGCAATCTGTAACACAAACTCGATGTGGGGATTATTGTTGTACATATTAATGTGGGATCTGAGAAAGTCATTAGTTTGATGGAATCACGGCCCAATCCTAATGAGGATCTACACTGGCGGAATGCACTTTCTATGGTGCATGGTTTCAATGTGCTGTAAAGTGCTTTGTGACAGCGCAAGGCCCCAGGTGTGCTGGTAGGAAAGCCAGAGCCTCCCCGCACACACCGTTGGAGCGACAGGGGCCTGCAGGGGCAGGTAAGTCTAGCACAAAGGTCAGGTGGGGCAGAGAAAAGCAGGGTTGTTTATGCCAATAAAGGTTAAAAAAAGGGAGGGGGTTGAATAGGGCTGCAGTGGGGTGAGCGGATCATGGTTGGGAGAGGGCGGAACTGGTGGTGCCATCTCCAACCCCCCTTCTTGGGCCTGATCCACCTGCACAGGTCAACTCAGACTTGTGCCATCAATTTCTCTGACACATGTTGACCTGTTGCAGCTGCTGTGATTTACTCCAGGGCAAGGGGACAAATATCTGCTCACCACACATTGACATCCAGCAGCAAAAATATCCCCTATGGTATGCAGCATAGCTTGTGCCAGCGCAGTGCAGAGATTTAGGTTGGACTGGGCCGTTATTCTGGTACAGTGTCTGTTTATAATTTACAGCCCAATCTCCTGCCAGTCCATAGCTTGCAGTGTTGCTAATGGCGGGGGGGGGGGGGGTGACCAGATGGCCTGGGAGAGGTAAGTGGAAATATTTTATACTTACCCTCTGTAGTTCCACCTGACCGTCAATGGATCTCTTCAGACCGACACCAGCTCTTTTGCGGCACAAGTCTGAAGAGAGCCAGAGGGGCGGGTCTGGACCTGGAAAAGGGGAAGGGATCTGGCACACTCTGCTGCCACTAAAATCTACCCCTCCCACCCCCAAACATATTTCTATTCCACACTGCCCCAATCTTCTCTTGAACAACCCTTGACTTGCCCCAGCCACCACTTTATCCAGCCCAGTGCAGCCTGGGTGGGCCATTGGCAGGTACGTGGAACCTCCAGACATTTGTGCTGGCAGCTCCAGAGCGCCCAATGGTGGATTGCCTTTTGCACCATCATAACTAGACTTATGGCAGCAGATCTCAAGATCCACTACTGTAGGAATAAGATAGGACTGAGCAGTTAGACATGTATGTGGCAGGAGTAGAGATAATGGGATAATTAATCAACATATTCACACTTTTGACGGCCAAACGGAAAAGGTTTTCCAAATTAGAAATCTCACTTCAGGGAAATAGATCAGAGAGGGAAATTTTTCTCATGGAGACCTGTTTTGGTCAACCCATTTTAGCACTTGCACTTTCATAAATATATTGTTATTGGTTACCATGTTCTGTTGGAAGCTGTGTTTTTGTCAGGAGCGGGAAGCTGTGGTGTCACTAGGGTTGATATCACCTGGTGCAGGAAGCCAGCATGTCACCCCCACGATGGACTTCCTCCCAGGTAGTGGGCAGGGCAACTCCCCAAAGGTGGGTGCACTGATGTACCATTGCCCCACTCCTGCTGGTTTTTTGGCTATAACCTTTAATAGAATAGAGACATTTCAAAGCGGTTTGTTTCATTGCATTCCGCATGAAATTACACATCAAAAGCTATATAACATGATGGTATTATTCCTGATTTTAACTATTTTGGCCAGTAGTGGTGTCACCTTCATGCACATCACCTGGTGTGGCCCACATCCCCCTGATGACACCACTGGTTGGAAGACATGGGACTCAGCTGGGATCCTTTTGTTCTCAGTCAACCATTTGTGTATAGCAGAGATGACCAAACTTGCTAAGAGCCACATATGATAAACTTCAGATGTTTGAGAGCCACAAGAATGATGCTTATAGCCACAATATTTAAACTGCATAAATTCTTATTTTTATGCACCTTGGATATTAAACATGTTTTAAGTCCAGAGGACTTTCAGTTTATATTCAATAAATAATGATAAAGCTTGAAAAATTTCTTATTTACCTTTTATATTAATTGTGGTGCAAAAGGGAGCTCAGCCAACATATTTCTGCCAGCTGCACATTACGTATCAAAGAGCCGCATGTCACTTGCGAGTCGCAGTTTGGCCGTTCCTGATATATAGCACACTTGAAAGGAGGTGTTTGGAACAGTTTGCAAAATAATCATAAGAACGCAAAGTCATATTGAGGTGTCCTAGGATGCGTGACATGAACTCCTGTATGACCTTGACACATCATGAGTCTAGAGGCAATTAATGTGCCTTATTAAAATGTTTGAACAAGGAATGCAATCTTCACATAACTGATTCTGGTGTTGTCCTGTAATAATAATAATAATAACTTTATTTATACCCCGCCCTTCTCCCCAAAGGGACCCAGGGCAGCTTACAACGGTTAAAAACAGATTAAAACACGATTTAGCAAGCAAATAAAAACATAATAACACATTGACAGATATGATAAAAACAGTAGTCAGGTAAAAAGTCAGGTAAAAAAGAGCATATAGCAGCAGATCATAAGGAATCAGGCCAGTAAAAAATACTAAAAGATGTAGAAAAGATGTTAAAAAGGCCATGAGCTCAGAAGGCTTGTTTAAACAGAAGGGTCTTCAGGCCTTGCCGAAAAGTCTCAAGAGAGGGAGCCATTCTCAAGTCAAGGGGAAGGGAGTTCCGTAACGTTGGTGCCACTACTGAGAAGGCCCTGAGAAGGTCCTGTAGCACAGAATTTCTCCTGATTATGGGTCAGTTCAAGCAAATCCATTGGCCTTATGTGGGAAGGTATCACGGGCACACATGTTTCATCCCCCACATGCCATCCTGCTGTCACTTCATAGGATGGGGGAGTGGGGTCAGATAAACTAGACCCCAATTTGGGGGGGGATGCCATGGGAAAAACAGGTGCCATGCTCCACTCCTGGATGATTAGTATAGACTGATCAGAGGATCAAACCAACCAACCAGATTTCAGCTTAAAGTTTTATTCTAGAACAGTAGTGTAGCTGGGGAGGGGAATGGTAAGTACTGTAGGTGTAGTAATGTGCCATGTAAGCATCCTCTCTCACTTGCCATTGGAGCCATACTGGGCAACAATGGCAATGCGCACGAAATGCCATTTGGTTTGGTGAACACCTGCACATTGCCTTCACTGCCCGGAATGGCTCTGACAACAAGTGGGCAGGACTGCTTACGCAGTGGATTGCGGCACCTGCAGTACTTACTATTTTACCCCCCTTCTAGCTATGCTACTGTTCTAGAACACATTATCCAAGCAGCTGTACTACTATGTAGAAGGTAATTCTTGAAAGCAGTCATAATATCTCCAAACATTCATGTCAAGGGTATTTTATTATACCTATTTATTTAGCCTGCATTCATTTAGAATGTTTGGTGAATGCTGCATATTCAACAACATGATTGACACATCAAAAGGAACAGATGGCAAGAGTAGCAGTTTAGAATACTTACCTTCTTCTGTGAAAAGAGAAGATGCAAGTGGAAGTATTTGAGGTGCTTCTGTATCATGCCAATTGTTTTGATATAAAATGGGAAAGGAAAATCATCCCAGAGATAAGATGGGTGATTTTAGTTAAGGAGTTCTCTAAGGTAGTGGTTCTCAATCTTTTAGCACCAGGACCCACTTTTTAGAATGAGAATCTGTCAGGACCCACCAGAAGTGATGTCATGACCGGAAGTGACATCATCAAGCAGGAAAATTTTTGACAATCCCCATCCAGGAGGCTGAGGGGGTCGCCTCAGGGAGCAGATTGATGTGGGGTGCCCACCTTTGTCCACCTGCTTACCTCCACCACAGCTCCTCTTTCTCCCTAGACAGGAAAAGGAAGAGATGGACAGAGTGGAAGAGGAAGTATGGAGGAGGAGAGAGTGGGGGGCTAGAGTGTCTTGTTCTCTAGCCTGCTCTCTTCCATCCATCTGTTGGGGGGGAGGAAAGCGTGGGCAGGTGGGTGGGTACCCATGACAACCCACCTCCTGCAGCTGCCTCTTCAGTCAGTCTCATGAGTTTGCTGGCCCTGACCAACAGGTCGATGAAAGTGTCGACCCAGTGTGTGGCAGCAGTAAAGAAGGCCAATTCTATGCTTGGGATCATTAGAAAAGGTATTGAGAACAAAATGGCTAATATTATAATGCCGTTGTACAAATCGATGGTAAGGCCACACCTGGAGTATTGTGTCCAGTTCTGGTTGCCACATCTCAAAAAGGATGTTTTTTGAGGATGCCCCCATCTCCTGGGGCATTTGGTGGGCCGCTGTGAGATACAGGAAGCTGGACTAGATGGGCCTATGGACTCATCCAGTGGGGCTGGTCTTATGTTCTTATGTCCTTAGGACATAGTGGAAATGGAAAAGGTGCAAAAGAGAGTGACTAAGATGATTACTAGGCTGGGGCACCTTCCTTATGAGGAAAGGATACGGCGTTTGGGCCTCTTCAGCCTAGAAAAGAGGCGCCTCAGGGGGGACATGATTGAGACATACAAAATTATGCATGGGAAGGATAAAGTGGATAGAGAGATGCTCTTTACACTCCCACATAACACCAGAACAAGGGGACATCCACTAAAATTGAGTGTTGGGAGAGTTAGGACAGATAAAAGAAAATATTTCTTTACTCAGAGTGTGGTCGGTCTGCAGAACTCTTTGCCGCAGGATGTGGTGATGGCATCTGGCCTGGATGTCTTTAAAAGGGGATTGGACATGTTTCTGGAGGAAAAATCCATTATGGGTTACAAGCCATGATGTGTATGTGCAACCTCCTGATTTTAGAAATGGGCTATGTCAGAATGCCAATGCAAGGGAGGGCACCAGGATGCAGGTCTCTTGTTATCTGGTGTGCTCCCTGGGGCATTTGGTGGGCTGCTGTGAGATACAGGAAGCTGGACTAGATGGGCCTATGGCCTGATCCAGTGGGGCTGTTCTTATGTTCTTAATCCTAGGCTGCGATCTTGCCCACACTTATCCAGGACTAAGTCCCATTTAAAAAGCATATTGTTAAAAGCATATACAGAGTAGCCAGTTAAAAGTACAGATCTGCAACATTTCTCCAAATACAGACACATACCATGGTAGCGTCAAGTCTAATGTATTAAAAACAAAATATTGAAATGAATGGAGACCCACTTGAAATTGGCTCACGACCCATCTAGTGGGTCCTGACCCACAGTCTGAGAAACACTGCTCTATGGTGACCCATGTATGGAAAACGGGAGTAGAATAAATATTCCATTTGTTTCTTGTACAAAGTAGGCAGATGCTTCACCACACTCCGCACACAAATTACACATCACAACACAACAATTGTTTTAAGTTACTAAATTCTATTGCCACTCAAAAAAAATGACTGCATTAGTTTTATGCAGAGACAGGCTGTTAATTCTGATACAAACACCAAGAACCTATCTTTTTAATACTAATGCGAAACTGACAAGATTTGGTCCCATAGTACTGTGCAGGGCTATCTGGAGGAAAGACGTCCTTGTTCGTCTTCAGCAATGGCTTTGTGAGAGATACTCTGTGCCCTTCCTTAATTAGAAACACAGATTGTATTTGTAAGTATTTGGTTTTGAAAGTACAGTAGAACCTCTTTAAGTTGACCACCCAAGGGTCTGGAGGAAATTGGTCAACATAGGGAGGTGGTCAACATACAGGGAAAAAAGGCATTTAAATATTATCATGTTTAGCTCCCAGGACAACAAATGCAAGGCCAAGTTATTATTTAGATTGGATTTTTAAGAAGTTTTATTGCAAATATCAATGAGAATTTATCCTCTTGCGATGCATACTATTTATCTCATCTATATCTATATCAAGAGAGACAGAGAATAAACAGCCCACAATCAGTGTTTTAAAAAAAAACCTGAAAATTCACAAGCTTAAAAAGATTGTAAGTTAAAAAAACAACAACACTTGGTTTCATAGCAGACAGGCAGACCAATGCTATCTCTTGCCAGCCCATAGCATGTAGCATGTTACATAGCCCCAACAGCAAAAAAACACAACACTTTTTTACTTTTTTTACTTAAGCTGCCTGGCCTCCACTGGGTCTCTTCAGATTCACTAAATGCCAGAAGGTGCTTGATACGGTCCCTCACTAAAAGCTGTTGAGAAAACTCCACAGTCAGGGAATAAGAGGACAGGTCCTCTCATGGATTGGGAACTGGTTGAGGACCAGGAAACAGGGAGTGGGTGTCAATGGACAATTGACAAAAAAAGTAGAGAGAGGTGGAAAGTGGATTGCCTCAAGGATCTTTCCTGGGACTGGTGCTTTTCAACATCTTCATAAATGACCTGGAAACAGGGATAAGCAGGGAGGTGGACAAGTTTGTGGATGACACTAAACTTTTCTGAGTGGTGAAGACCAGAAGGGATTGTGAAGTGCTCCAGAAAGATCTCTCCAAACCGGGAGAAATAGCAGTTGTGTTTCAATATAAGTGTAAAGTAATACACTGGTGATGGGAACCAAAGTGAAAGGACAGTGGCTTCACTGCGAACAAGCAACCTCATGTCCCTCACAACTTGGTACATGTCCAGGTACAATCGGCAGCTGGCGCAGGTCTGTCGGCTATGTGCAGTGTGCCCACCTATAAAAACTCTTTCACACACGCGCTGGCAGGCGTAGGGGAGGGATTGTCGTGTGGCTTTTTGCTTTTCCAAGATGGGACAAACCAGACAAAACACAGGCCCACAGTATCACATTCAGTGGGCAACTTACGGAGCGTAAATTAATATTCTGTGCAATGGTCGAAGTGGTCAAGATACAACTTACGGAGGTGGTCAATATAGAGAGGTTGGTCTCCCATAGTGTATATGTAGTGTCTGTCCATGCTGTGAAAATTAGGTCAACTTAAGGAGGTGGTCATTATAGAGAGGTGGTCAACTTTGGAGGTTCCACTGTATTTGCAATAGTTTCTGCTAGCTTGCAGAGTTGGAAAAAAGTGGATTTGGCCCTTTTAACAGTTCTTAGACCCAGTGGCTGCACTAGGGTTGGTGTCACCTAGTGCGGCTGGTGTCACCTGCATGGACCTCCTCCTGTGCTAGATCAGGGAGTGGGCATAGACCCCACTGTCCGCATCTGAGCAGCCCAATTGTTGCGAAATGGCCATGGTCACACAGCAAAGAGAGCCATTTTGTTTTTGTTTTCAAAGGGAAGCAGCGGTGCGAGTGGCAGACGGAGCTCTTGTTTCCCTTTTGAAAAAGTGTATTACAGCTCCACCACAGCTGGAGAGATCTGGCGAGTGAAGGAGCCTGTGATCCTCAGTGGAGCAAAGTGACCCATAGCCCTCCCCACACCCACATCAACCTGTTTGCTGTCCACTGAACTGACTGCAGGTGAGTCTCCTGCATGTGTGCTGGTAGGGACACCCACACTGCTGTTCAACCAGCCCTGCCCCCTGCCTGAGGCAAGAAAAGCACTCTGTAATTGGGTGATTGCGAAGAGGCATCACTTGCTTAGAGTTTTCTCTACTGTTTGTGTACTGAGCTAGGTATTCGGAGCTCAGGTGATGCTGCACCCACCCACCCTAAGGGTAGGACCTGCTCCCTTGGGGATCAGGTGTGAATATTTTCCTCTCTGCTCGATTGGCAGGTGTCTTCCCCCCCTTTTCCCAGACCTCTGGCAGGTCTAGTGCAGACTGGAGTAGGACAAGGGCTCTAGCATGCATTCTAAGGTATGCCAGGGCCAGAGGGGAAGCCAGTCTAGGTCTCCTGAAACTGTCTGGCTTGGGGCTGCTGGCTGGAGACCCTTAAACCCTGAATTGCAAAGTCCATACTGAAGGCTTTCCAACTGGTCTCGTCATATTGTGGTTCATTCAATCAATCAATTGTGGCTTCATTGTCTTTTCCTCTCCATTTTTAATTCTCCCTTCTCTCATTTACAATTGTCTCAAACCTATTGGCCTTATGTTCTCTTATTGCTCCAGCTTTCAACGTCTCCCCTGTCGATTAGTATATCCTTGACCCATAAAATTTCCTGTATGTTTCTTTGATACTTATTTATTTTATTCACATTTTTATACCGCCCTTCCTCCAAAGAGCTCAGAGCGGTTTACACAGCTGCTCCTCCCCTCCTTCTTGTCCTCACAACAACCCTGTGAGGTAGGTGAGGCTGAGAGAAAGTGACTGGCCCAAGGTCACCCAGGAAGCTTTGTGGCTGAGGGGAGATTTGAACCTGGATCATCCAGGTCTAAGTCCACCTCCCAAACCACTACACCATCCTGGCTCCCACCTACTTGCCCACCTATGAATAGTTATTGTTCTTCATTCAGTCCCTAGAAGTCACTGCCCCCCCCCCAGAGCTGAATTTGCCTGTAAAGTGTTTTTTTTTTTTTTTTTTTTTTTTGCAATAATTGGAGGAAGGCAAAGTGGAAGCTGATGCTTTGTGTTACAATCCCTAAGTGGGAGGACTTTAATTAGAAGGAATTATATCCCTAGTCAATCAGGTCTTGTTAAGGTTAACTGTGAAATTTTTTTTAAATGCCATTGAAAAGTTTAATAACATGTTTGTTCTGTTGTCTGCTTACAATAAATGCTTAGCATTTATATAGTGCTCTTTGAATGTTTCCCTCAGGGTCAAATAGGGTCAAATAGACATGCACACGCTTGTGTCTTTAAGAGGTGCATTTAGACTCAAAGTCACTGGCCTACCTAGGAAGGTCAAGGGGGCCAAATGCCCTGGGGTGCCACACCTGCGGGGGCAATGCCACCCTCATGGAGGCCTTTGGAGGGCTGAAGGTGGCCATGCACAGCCTCTGCAGCCCTTTGAAGGTCTTCTGAAGCTTCCAGAGAGTCTTTAAAGCATACTTTGGGTTTTTACGGAAGCGGGTAAAGCGGGTTTTACTCCGCTTTAAAGTTCCTCCCAAGGCCTCCGGAGAGCCTTTAAAATGCACTTCTGGTTTGGGGATGAAAACCAGAAGTGACGTTTAAGGCCTTATGAAGGCCTCAGAAGGCCCTTGGTGGGGGGGGGCATTCAACTTGGGGAGTGGGCAGCATTCTGCAGTCCTGGCCCCCAGTGACACAGGTGCCAGCATAGTCATTGCCCAAAGTGCCTTCTATTTCACAAAAAAATAGGATCAAGAGGGTTCAATCCAAATTAGTTTGGCACAGAGAGATAGGACAAATCTTTCTCCTCCTGCCCATCTCATACACTGCATCCTCCATCTGTGTTACTCAAAGCAAATTTACCTGCTTTTCTCAGTCAAATGTGAGAAAGAATATAGTACATTTCCATGAGCTCATCAAAAGAGACTGAAACTGTATATGATTACACATTTTTTATAGTTCTGCCTTTCTGCTATCATGGACCTCAAGGTGATATATAGGGTTGATATATATATATATATATTTATATCATGGACCTCAAGGTGATTTATATCATGGACCTCAAGGTGATATATAGGGGTGATATATATATTTTTTCATACCTATGGACTTTTCCTAGACCTGCTTAGCTTCTACAAAGTGGCTATAGTACGCCCCCAGAGTCCATACCAGAGTCATACCATAAAACTGAAAATCCCACGTTTCACCCATAACCAAGTTTCAAACCTGAAGTAATCTTATCTAAGCAATAATACTGCACTATTTGATAATGATGATGAAGATGATGATGAAGACACCCTCTTGGTAGTTTTTAGTGGCTGGAATGAAAAGAATTCAATCTTTTAAAGCAGGGGTCTCCAAACTTTTTGGCCAGAGGGCCGCATCAAATATCGGGTGTGCTGTGGAGGGCTGGAAAAAAAATTTAAATATAAAATTTAAATAAATAAATTAGAGATGGAACTTAGATGAGTGAATAAATGAATGAATGGGCTCGTTCATTCAACCTCTCCAGCCCTCAGAACACCCTCCAGATACAATCAGAGCCAGTTCTGGTCATGTTCGGTTGAGTGGGCCAGAGGTTTCAGGGGGCAAGAGGTTGCCCGCGGGCCGGAAAGAGGCTTGCTGCGGGTCACATCTGGCCACCGGGCCGATGTTTGGAGACCCCTGTTTTAAAGAACAGACTTCAAATGAATATTTGTATTTATAATCTTTGAGAGTAGACCTTGAGCACTCTCTGAAAACATTCCTATTATGTCCAAGGACAGCATTCAGTTGGTAAAAAACAGCACAGCAATCTCAGCAGTATCTTCTTACGGCTTGCTATCCTGCAAGAAGAAATCTATTCTGTTACCATGGAAGTTAAGGTTTGCCAGAAGCAGGGTGGTGCTTTTTTAAAAAATTGTTGTTTTTTTTAACTTGTTTTTGCCTAATCTATTTTATACTTCAAAAGTCCTAGGTGGCGGGGGCGGGGGGGTCGTTTGAGAAAACCTACCCTGCATGTTAGTATGGTACGGAAGAATGTTTTTTCTTCTATTCTTATCCTAGTTTCCCCCCTCCCCACACACATATAGAAAAGAACAAAAGGTAACAGCTTCTACTTATTATAGTATTAAATGACTCTGAAAATGATTTAATATAAAAAGCGCAATTTGCTTGTGGATTAAATACGTCCTATTGAGGCACTGCATACAGCTCACTACAGGGGTGCGAGCTTTGTCCTAGCAGGTGCCACTTCCATCATTGTGTTCTGGTGCTATCGAGAAGTCCTTTAATCATTAATATAAAATTGTTCTATATACAGCAATAAGAGACTGAGGCACAATCCTAAGGTGGGCCTGTGTCGGTCCTGAGCACCAGCACCGATGCTAGGTGTAGCAAATAAGGCACGTCTGTGACACTCAGAGAGGAATGAACACTGGCTCCAGCCTAGTGCCAATCAGCACTGAGCCCAGTGCCCAACAGATGCCGCCTGGAGAACAGGAAGAGTTCTGAGCAGCGTTGAGGGCCTTGGGAGCAGGGGAGGCATCCAGGGTGGGGGGAGGACGGAGCAGGAGGAGTGACTGGCCCAGGAGGTGGGTGAGACCTGGAGAGCCCTACTCCACCATATCCGATCCTCTCTGTCGGGCTTTGTAGATTGACACAGAGTCTCTCAAGTCTGCGCTGGCAAAATAGCCAGCACAGACTGAGAAGCTCCATTGTGGGGCTTGGGGCTTTCCTTGAGGGAGGGGGATGAGGAGACTTTCACAGCACCGGTGGTGCCGCTGGATGCAGAGGTAGTCATTTTGGCACCGCCGCACCTGTCAGCGTCACCGGGGATAGGATTGGGCTGCCTGAAAAATGTATTTTTGCATGTCCTATGCGTTACGGGAAGTGACATGTAAGTAGGAACTCTTCCAGGAAATTATGAATGAGCCACATAAATATTGAAGACAGTCAAGCAGAAGTGTAGCTGGAGAGAGGGTGGCATTGTAAGTAAGCTGGTGCTGTATGTTCGTAAGTGGAATAAAAAGGCCTCTTTGAACCAAGCATATGGTTTTCAGATATATGCAGTACTGGCTCTGCACTCTTAAGGACCCTTGGAGGACCAAGCACATCTGGAGAATAGGTGTCCTCTGTGCAAGATGCACAGCCTGATGGGTAACACCCCCCATGCTTTCAAGGCACATGCAGTATATGGTCCCTTTTATGGTGTGTCTGTGTTTTGTGGTCTGTTTCTATGACTTACTGTGAGCATGGGTCCTAAAGAACAGAAGAAGATGAAAAAATCATGGGAAAATTGGAAAAGCAGGTGTGTTGCATAATTTGCAACTGAAGCTTGAGGTGCTAAACCTCATTATGTGATGCTAGAACTTCTGACATGTTTTTCTTGTCAACTTTAACACTTTATTGATGCTGAATAATGTTGTTATTAAATGTTATATATTATATTTATTATATTTTTGTGTGTGTCACACAACTTTTTCCTTATACTATTAGTATGATTTTTGGGAATGAATTTGATTCTCTTTATTTTTGGTGTGAACTTGGAAGGGCTTTGGAATGAGTAAGAATTTTTTCCCATTGAAGTTACTGAAGCAATTCTACGCATGCACATTTTCACTATAAGGGCTGTTTTCACAAATGGAATAAATAAGGAAGGAAAGGGATGTACAGCCTCACAAACCGCTCAACTGGTAGGACTTTTGATTCACTGTTTACTCGACTTGACTTTTAATTCCCTATTTACTATTGACTTCCATGATTACAGCACCAAGTTTGCATAGGTTGGCTTTCTGGCATGTTCAATGAGTAGTGGCAAAAAAAAAAAAACACAACTGAAAAAGAGAATCCCTTTTGCTGCATCTTATTTGAGTGCAAATTTCAAAACCACTCTTCTCACCTTATTAGAATACAATGTCAAACGTGTAAACAGATTTGCTCGATTGCTTGATGACCAACAGCAGTTACTAAATAGCATTTTCAGCTTGGGTGTCCTTTTCGTATTGCAACCGATATCAGTGTCATCCATTTTACCTTATTTCCTGCCTTATACTTTACAGGAGGTATAATAAATAGCATAAGATTTGTAAGTTATAATTGTAAACATTTTTCATATTGAGAAAAAAAATAAGAGGACTCCGGCAGAGGGTGTGCGAGAAATATTCATGATTAAGCTCTGAAGGCCCAATCCAACCAATCTTCTGCACCAGCAGAACTTGAGTTCCACTGATGCGCACAGTTGCAAAAGCACCATAAAGTGCTTTGTGACAAGTGTGAAGGCCAGGAATGCTGGAAGGAAGGGCAGGCGGAGGTGCCAGTGAAGGGGTGGGGGAAGGGCAGAGGGAGGGCAAGGATGAGATGGAATGGGATGAGGTGGGCAGATCAGGAGGGCAAATTGGGCCCAGGAGGGGTGGGATCGGCAGCTGTGACATGCACCAATTACCTTTTTCAGGCCTGAGCCACCGACAGTGGCTCCAGCAATATCGCTGGCACAGGTCCAAGTTGAACCATTGTAGCTGCTGGGGTTTACCCTCAGGCAAGAGGACAAATGCCCCCCTTACCTTTAGAAGACCTCCAACAACTGAAATTCTCCCATGGGATGCAGTGGGAATTTAGTTAGTATTGGGCTGTTTATCTTTTATTATTGCTTACTATTTCATTTATGATCAGTGGTGTGTATGAAGAGGGAGAGTTCTGGGGCCAGGAGCTGCTATGCATTTTCCTTTATCTGCTCTGATCACAAAGGCACATTCCCTCTCCCCCCCTCCCCCCCCCCGAAAATTCACAAGGACATTTCCAGAAAGGGCTGCCCATTTGCTGTAAACAAAATTTAGGAAAAAAACAATGGAAAATTATATCCACGTATTGCTGATGGAAGGCAGACACTACTCCAATCAAGAATGTAGAGACAACAGGAAGCAACTTTTAAATTGCTCCTAAAATTCTTTGTGCATTTTCTACAAATATATCTAAAAAATATCGGCACTGTATGCCGACAGGAATTTAAAGAGTGTAAATCTAGTTCAAGTTCCCAAGAGCTTCTGAAAGCAAATTGCTTCCATATATTATCCAGATACCTTCCCCCAAACACATTGTGCTGGATATTGATGAAAATGAACAGGAACATGAATGGTGAATTGAACGAATCAAATGAAGAGCAATGAATTACACTGCTGAGTTGATGTTCCAGGAGGGAGGGAGCGGTAAGTGGGATTTTGACCTTTGCATGAATGAAGATTTTGATGACCTTTCATGGCTTTTTCTTCCAAAAATTTCACACACCATTTACTCTGGTAGGAAATGTATAGTGCAGGGAAAATGCCATGTCAAGTATGGTCCCAAATTAGGCATCGTAAAAGAAAATCTTCCAACCCAAAGAGCAATTTTCATCAATTTACTATTTCTAAAGAGACCATGTTTAATTGGGCTGGGCACTGAGTTAAAACACGCTCAGATTAGTTCTGTTCATTCTGTGCACAATGGAAGTAACAGCAGTTTTTTTCTCTTATCATTAGGGGTCAGAACCGACTCCTAAACTCTTATAGGACATGAAAGACCATATCAAATGTTACATTTACTAGATATGTCTTTCTTGGGAGGCTGGATTTTGATGGGCAGCCTGATCCAAATTTTGACTTGTGCCAGCACAGGCCCCCCCTTTATGTGCCATAAAGCATGTTTGTACCAACTCGGGAGCAGGCCATGCTGGCACAAGGACATGTGCTGGCCTGCCACTGCCAGATCCCATTCCTGCTTCAGCTAAGCAAGGTACGTTAAGGGGTTAGGAGAGGGTGGTGGGAGGCTGTTGTGGGTGGGGGTATTTTTGGGTGGGGAAGGGCAGAATGGGGAGAGGATCAGGCCCAAGAGGGGGTGGGATCCGCGGTGGCAGTGCATGCCATATCCTAACTCCTTTCCCCAGCCTGGGCAGTCTTACTGGCACAGATCCAAGTAGCCCCATAGGGCAGGATGAAGCTTGACATGGGGTAAGGGAAAAAATATCCCCTTGATCTCTCCACTCTTGCCACTGCCCCCACCATGTCCCCCCCTTCCCTGCCACCCCCTGTGCCAGACTTATCTGTTTCTGTGGGTGATGTTCACTCCACCGGTGCATGGAGGAAGGCTGTGGTCTTTCTGCTGGCCTGCTGACTCTCTGCACTGTTGCAAACAGTGCTTTTGCGACAGTATGCATTGTGCTGCTATTGCAAAGGATTGGGCTGTAACTGTCTCTATTCAGTCTAGCACAGGGTATATTCTAGTGGCTGTTTGTTAGTGTTTGTTCTGCATCTTTTTAAACTGTGAGTCCTTCTGGGACAGGGAGTCATTTAGGTATTTGATTTCCTCTCTAAATAACTTTGTGAACTTGTTTGTTGAAAAGCGGTATATAAATAGTCTTAATAATAGCTAAGAATCTTTATATACTGCTTTTGGAACAATGGTCAGCTTGCAGTCTGATTCCATTGTTCTTTCCTTCTAGGCAGTATTCGTTTTTCCTACAAGGGAATGCTTTCTATGTATGAAGTGAGAAGAACAGAATGTATGAACAGAAAGGAATTAAAGGATCACAAGGAGCTAACCAGGGCATACAGAGTTTTGGGAATCCTTCTGGCTTTCACACAACTGTATTTTGCATATCACACCAACAGCTAAATGTCTATCTGCCACATGTGGGATGCTCTTGAGGATTGTCCATAATTCAATGTTTTTCCAGTTTATCTAGGTTAGAATTCAACTTTTGATTCCTGGAAATTCCACTGAAGCTGACATGGAGTTAAAGACATGTAGGTAAAGAGGAAAGTCTTCTACCCATTATTGCAGCCATTTTCAACCACTGTGCCATGGCACACTGGTGTGCTGCGAATGGTCTGCAGGTATGCCGCGGGAGTTTGGGGGAGGGTCATTTAGTAGTAGGGCCATTGGGGGATGTAGCCTCCCACCAACAGCATGGTGTGCCTTGTCAATTGACAAAAAACTGACGATGTGCCTTGACAACTTTAGTACCTTGTCAGTGTGCCGTGAGATGAAAAAGGTTGAAAATCACTGCACAATAGAATTAGAACACACACATACACACACAAGCATTTCTCACATTTCTGCACTGCTTTTCAATATAAAGTATAGGCAAGACAGCTTGCAAACAATAAAACAACAACAACAAGATTATAAACATCTGGCATCAATTTTCAGCACACAGGTAATGGTGGTGATGGTGGAATGGGGTGGGGAGGGAAAGGAATGGCGATAATCCTGGGTGAGTAGGAGGTCAAGGAAGGAGACAGACTGAGTGCCCATACATCTCCCTTACTGCTGTATGGTAACTCTATATGTCTTCCTTACCACCCTCATTAAATGCTTTGAACATGCCGGCTAAACAGCTAATGCTGCTTATACCTGCTAAACAGCAGGCATAGATCCAAGGAGATCCATGACAGCAGTGGAAGCTTTCTCTGGGATAAGCAAACAAAAGTTCGCTTACACTAAAACTTCTACCAACCACTGTACTAACTACCTCACCAAAACAACAGTAAACAATGTGCTTCTAGGCTGCTTCTGGGCTGCTGACTGCTATCCGACGTCACACTTTTACACCCTAATAAGTGGCTGCCTAGACTCTCTGGCAAAATTCAAGAATTATTAAAGGCTTTGGACTTTAGAAAATTGGTTCAGCCAATCCAAAACTAGTCTAAAAATGGGGGCAGGGCAGATTACCCAGAGACTCAAGACACTGTCATCAAAAGCTGGAAGGCAGCTCCCTGAATTCTCCCCGAAAATGATAGGAAACTAATGTGCCCCCAGTGGCTGATGTGCCCCCCACAACTCCAGCCACCACCCCACTCAGGATACATGTGACCAAAATATTGTATTCGGCAATGTTTATTATCTAAATTGTGATGGCTGTAAATAATTGCAGGATTCACCATCGAAAGAGAAATTAACCATAGCCAGAGAATGGCAATTAATACTTCCCCCTTTCCTGCCAAAAACTGCACTCAAAGCAACTGTTTGCCACCGAGGTGCAAATCATGGATCTGTGATCCTTTAATGATAGACTGAATTAGCGGTTTGGCCGTAGGTGTAGTAAAAAATACAACACCTAGATGCAGACGCTAGGTGTCTAACAGAATGCTCATGAAAGTGAAATGGGGAAAAAAAAATTCCCATGCAAACAAAAGTTTGAACTTGTAACTTACGCCAAGCCCAATGCTTACATGTTTTCCAACTGAACAGCTCTTTTCAGGAGAAATTAAATTACTGAGGTTGGCTGAGTAATTAACTTAGCCACATTTGGAGACAGCAGCTCCTGCATGAATAGCAGCCTAAATTAAACTAGTTTTGTGTTTGATGTCTGACTGCTGAGTAACTTCCCATAGATAAGAGCATTTCCCTGAGGGTTTTGTCTTGGTGCATCTTAACAAATTCAGCATTTGAGCCCATTGGGTTTCCTTTCCTAGGTGGTTGCTTGTATTGTATCGTAAGTTACTGAATTGCGTGTTCTACTTCCCACAGTAAACCTGGAAAGGACTAGAAAAGACAAAAGTACTCATGTGGTTGTCGGCTGTACTGGCATGTAAGGTGAGATTGCTGGCTAGCCTGAAGTGAAGCAATCTGGTAAATAATCCACTTTGACATAACATGAGCTGTCCCCATTTCTTCATATGTTTGCTTTCTTACTTCCAGAATATTCCGGATAACATTGAGACGGTACAGTTCTTAGTTCTAGATAACACTGAGATGGTACATTCCTTAGGGCCCAATCCTATGCATGTCTACTCAGAGGTAAGCCCCATTATAATCAGTGGAGCCTACTCCCAGGTAAGTCTGAATAGGATTGCAGTCTTAGGGCCAAATCCTATCCAAATATCCAACCCTGGTGTAGCTGTACCAATGGGGTGTGTGCTGCATCCTGTGTTGGGAGGGTAGTTACGGAGGCCTCCACAAGGTAAGGGAACATTTGTTCCCTTGCCTTGGGACTGCATTGCAGCTGCACCAGCACTGGAAAGTTGGATAGGATTGGGCCCCTAGTCATCCATAAGATGTGGTTTGGGTTTGCATGATAACTTGGGAGACTGATGCAAAACCACATTCCCTCCCCCATTAAAATCCCACACCTCTTTCCATCTTTCTCTCTAATCTCTTCCCCTTTCTTTTCAGTTAGGAAGGGAAGCAGAAGTCAGTGTGGTTGCTTCCTCCGCAGGCCATCCATGGGGGTGAGTGGGTGCTAAGTGGTCTGCTATGCTGCCCCCCCCCCCAAGAACTAAAGCTGCCATTTCACCCTTCTTCATGATAGGGCTGGCTCTGCCTGCAGGTTATGTGGATAGATTTCTCTCCATTTTCCATACAAGGTTTTTCTGTTTTCTTATAATAATTAAATTCCTGGTTTACACACACACACACACACACACACACACACACACACACACACACAAAGGGAAACATAGTAAGATCATTTGCTGGAACAGGTGCTCCAGGAAAAATACAAATAGTTCACCGTTCAGTGGGTGATCAACCGCTCTTGAGTAGAAATTACAGGTGTGTCACTTAACGACAGGGACAGGTTCTCCAGTCCTTGTCGTTATGTGATTAGGTTATTATGCAAACATTCAACCCAACTGAGTGCCTTTGTTGTGTAAAGAGACATTCCCTCCCAGGCACTTACTGGCTGCTCAGGCTACTGGAGATAGATGACCTCTTCTTTGCATTAAGAGGCTCTTTGCTGTGTAAACAGACACTCTGCTGCAGGCTGTGGGACTGCCTCATTAAGAGCCTCTTTGTCGTGCTTTGACCACCATAGTATATGTGATCCGTCGTTAAGCAGAAGGTTGTTAAGTGGCACATGTCTGTACAGTAGAAATATTGCTGGGTATTACAAAGGTTGTCAAAAAAGCAAAAAAAAAAAAAAAAAAGAGGTATTGAGACTAACGGCTCAATCCTAATCATTGGCTCTGCCGGCACAGTAACTGTTGCACTGGTGTTGGGTGTCGCAATCCCGTCAGGTACCGTATTTTTCGCTCCATAAGACGCATCTGTCCATAAGACGCACCTATTTTTTAGAGGAGGAAAACAGGAAAAAAAATATTCTGAACCAAATAGTGTAATAAAATATTTAATAAACTATAACAGAATAACATTTGAATCATGTAAAGTGAACAGCAGTCAACAGTGGTATTAAGAACCATTATCACTGTCATTAACAAATGGAGAGACTTAAAGATTTGAGTACTCTAGTTTTCTGGAAACCCCAAGAACTCATCATCGCTAGAGTCAGAATTTATGAAGCTCATTTGCTCACAATCACTGACATCACTTTCTTCGCTGTCTTCATATAAGATACTGTCTTCACTTCCATCTAAGGCACTGCTAATGCCACATTTTTTGAATGACATTTTTTGAATGTGAGCATAAACTGGCATGAAGATCCCCCCCCTTCTTAGGGTGAATGGGATCATAAACTGGCATGAAGATCCCTCCCTTTATTAGGGTGAATGGGATCATAAACTGGCATGAAGATTCCCCCCTTCTTTGGGATCATAAACTGGCATGAAGATCCCTCCCTTTATTAGGGTGAATGGGATCATAAACTGGCATGAAGATCCCCCCCTTCTTTGGGATCATAAACTGGCATGAAGATCCCTCCCTTTATTAGGGTGAATGGGATCATAAACTGGCATGAAGATCCCCCCCTTCTTAGGGTGAATGGGATCATATGGCATGAAGATCCCTCCCTTTATTAGGGTGAATGGGATCAAAAACTGGCATGAAGATCCCTCCCTTTATTAGGGTGAATGGGATCATAAACTGGCATGAAGATCCCCCCCTTCTTTGGGATCATAAACTGGCATGAAGATCCCTCCCTTTATTAGGGTGAATGGGATCATAAACTGGCATGAAGATCCCCCCCTTTTTAGGGTGAATGGGATCATATGGCATGAAGATCCCTCCCTTTATTAGGGTGAATGGGATCATAAACTGGCATGAAGATCCCCCCCTTCTTAGGGTGAATGGGATCATATGGCATGAAGATTCCTCCCTTTATTAGGGTGAATGGGATCATAAACTGGCATGAAGATCCCCCCTTCTTAGGGTGAATGGGATCATATGGCATGAAGATCCCTCCCTTTATTAGGGTGAATGGGATCATAAACTGGCATGAAGATCCCTCCTTCATTAAGGTCCCCAATGTGCACTCTTTTTTGCAGTATTTGCTCCATAAGATGCACACACTTCCCCCCCCCCACTTTTTTGGGGGGAAAAAGTGTGTCTTATGGAGCGAAAAATACGGTACTTTGTGGCACCCTGCTGATAAGCGGTGCCAATGGGAAGGCCTATGTTGTCCTGCCAACGCTGAATTTTGGAGCACTATCCAATGAAGCAGGCAAGTTCCCACTGAGCAGCAGCGGGCAGTGAGAGGGTGTAACGGGGTGGGAGAAGGATGGAGATGGGGGTGGATTGGACCCAGGAGGGGAACAGGATCGGTGGCACTGGTATGTGCAGCAGTCTATTCTTCCTTCCAGGCCTGAATGCCCTACGTGGATCCAGGTAGCCCCTTTGAGCAGCCTGGGGCTCGACATGGGGTAAAAGAACAAATGTTCTCTTACCCCAAGGGACTTTCAGCTTGATCAATCCCAGCACTGGATGCAGTGTAGTCCATGGGGCCCCTCTGCACCAGCACTGGATAGGGTTGGGCTGCCCATGCATTAAACCTCAACAGGGAAAGTGGATGCCCAATGAGGAAGAAGTCTATGAGAGACTCAATTGATTCTTACCAAGAGTCATTTTCAAAAGGAACGCTTGTCTCAACATATACGTTACATCACACTCATTGTCCTGACTCCTCATTAAGCTACAACTCTCTCCCTTGTTTTGTTGCGGTGTTGGAAAGTGACTCCTTCAAACAGAATACATGACAAATATTTACAGCATGCTCAGCTGTATAATCCTCAACATGTCACATAACAAAGTCGCTTAATTTTCTTTCTGAACACTGTTCAACAATCAGCTTAAAAAATAATAATTTTTTCCCCAGATGATGTGTCAGCTACTTTCCTTGACAGACAACTGGCTCTACTTGCGTGCAACAGAGTGGAATAAAGTTTCAGAGGCCTGTTCATGCCTGGGGCTGCACACACTGGATGTTTCAGGGCAATTGGAGCCTTGCCCTGTGAATTTGGGACCTGTTTGGATCTGAATTTGGAACCCATTTAATCTTAGGAATTGCATTGATTTTTTTTTTTTAATTTGCTTTTGCTGGCTTTTTGCTGCAATCTGTATCAGTGGTAGCAAAAATTTCAATATACAGCTACCTCCTGGAGTGTGCCATCTTGAACGCCCATAAAGGGACCAATACCCTTAACTCCTTCAGAGTGCAGGTTCATCCTGGGGAAATGATGTGAGGATGGAAAATTGCAGCCCAGGACAGTTATGAGTGTTCCACATGGTGCCTGCCAGAAAAATGTTAGGCACAGCAGGTCAAAGTTAGCATTTCTATCACCCGCTGAGGCCTGCTCTTCCACACACCCTTAGCAATGCCACTGCCTCTGACCTAAACAGAGGGAGCCCAGACAGACAGATTTACAGTGAGCCAAAAAAATGGCAAAACAATGGGAAAATTGGGGGTTTTCATTGCATTCGCTGAGGGTACATAAGAACATAAGAACATAAGAACAGCCCCACTGGATCAGGCCATAGGCCCATCTAGTCCAGCTTCCTGTATCTCACAGCGGCCCACCAAATGCCCCAGGGAGCACACCTGATAACAAGAGACCTCGTCCTGGTGCTCTCCCCTACATCTGGCATTCTGACTTAACCCATTCCTAAAATCAGGAGGTTGCGCATACACATCATGGCTTGTACCCCATAATGGATTTTTCCTCCAGAAACTCATCCAATCCCCTTTTAAAGGCGTCTAGGCTAGACGCCAGCACCACATCCTGTGGCAAGGAATTCCACAGACCGACCACGCGCTGAGTAAAGAAATATTTTCTTTTGTCTGTCCTAACCCGCCCAACACTCAATTTTAGTGGATGTCCCCTGGTTCTGGTATTATGTGAGAGTGTAAAGAGCATCTCCCTATCCACTCTGTCCATCCCCTGCATAATTTTGTATGTCTCAATCATGTCCCCCCTCAAGCGTCTCTTTTCTAGGCTGAAGAGGCCCAAACGCCGTAGCCTTTCCTCATAAGGAAGGTGCCCCAGCCCCGTAATCATCTTAGTCGCTCTCTTTTGCACCTTTTCCATTTCCACTATGTCTTTTTTGAGATGCGGCGACCAGAACTGGACACAATACTAACATTTAGAACATTTAAAGCAAAAATAGAAGTACCTCTGGCCAGGGATAGAGTGCATTCCATAGCCACAGATATGCAGGTACTCTGCTGGTGTTCAGGAAAAAAAGTCTTCCAGATACCAAGCAGCACCTCCTGCATCAAGAACTGCTTCCAGGGAAGTAAATGCCATTTATGTGAATATACATCATTTCCATATAAATATGCATAAGATTGAAAGAGTCTATTTACATGACCATGCCAGCTAAAGTTACGTCCTCCCACAATGTTGCCCTGCCAAAATGTTCTTGCCTAGATTCTGGGAGCTGATCCATTATATGCTGCTTATATTAAATCAATGACTGGCATGTATAAGACTCTGGCATTTGCAATTTCTTGTTATCGAAGACATTATCAGTTGCTTTTCTTGCAATTACTTTTTTTCTGGGTGAAATGAGCTCTCTAGAAGAAATTAATTTCTTCCATGAAGCCGCAGATCGATATAGGGATTTGCTCTGAAACTTAATTAGTACGTAGTAATCGATGTACTGGGATAAAGATATGATTAACTTAACCAACACATTTCTATTAGAGGCCATGCTGTACACTGTGCTTGGAAGGGTTCTGTGCAAAAACAATGGATTTGCAAGGAAACGGCCTGCAGTTTCTTTCAGAACAGCCACAGATGTGAAAGGATTCCAAAATCACATCCTTATAAGTACATTTTTTTATTTTTGGCATCCTAGCACATCACGCACACACATTTCTGTTTTAAAATTCCCCTTGATCTATGAAGAGCTTAAGATTCTCTTTTGTTGATATCATGATGCATGCGAGACATGAAAAGGGTAACATGGGAGGCTGTTCACTTTCCAGTACTGTACACTCATCACATAACTGAGCTGCATGACAAGCATTTATTTCTGACATGTAATTTGCAGCCACATCTTCAGTCTTTCCACTGTTCGAAGTCTGAGTGAAAGAAAGAGAACTTATGTCCACGATCAAATACCCTGTGCGTCCGGAGAGCAGGACACAAAGCAATTCCTCCAAAACTTGGGCAGGATGCTTGCACTTCAAAAGAGCCAAGTAACTGAAGTCAGTAACAGCCCAATCCTATTGGGCTGCTTTGCTGGCAGAACAAGCATCTTGCCAGTGCTTACTGCCTTACGGCAGTTGTAAAAAGCACTCCGGCAGCAAACGGAGGTGCACGCTGCTGAAGTGCCATTGGGAAGGCCAGAGCCTTCCTGCATGCGCCTGCAGTTCCCCTGGACTGGTTGAGGCAGTACGTAGGCAGGGAAAGCAGGATTGGGTGAGGGGGGTCAGACTGGGAGCAGGGGAGGGCAGAACAAGGAAGTGAAGGGATGTGGGAGGACAGAATGGGAAGGTGACAGGGCAGGAAACGGTGCATCAGGTCTGTGAAGGGGCTGCCAAATTCTTGCTCCCTTCCCAGACCCGATCCCGCAGCATGGGTTCAAGTGGACCTGCACCAGCAAATTCACTAGTGGAAAATTGAGCTACCCTCTGTGGTAGCTTACACCCAGAGGAGGCCTCCACAACTCCCCCCCCCCCACAATGCATTGGTAGGAGACTGTAAGACATTGTCCTGCGCATATACCACTGTGGCAATGACTGTCCAGCACTGCTATTCCATGCCTACTTCCTATAATAGCCAGTGCACTGGGTAACGAGTTGTCAGTGTGGTTGAACGAGTTGTCCCCTTTTTTGGCTACAGAGGAGCACAAGTAGATCCAAGCACACCAAGCACACCAAGTGCAAGGGAGAAAAGGGGGAAACAAAGTTGAGCTTGATACATCCACTGGGGGCGCAATCCTAACCCCTTATGCCAGTGCTTTCCAGCACTGACATAAGAGCAATACAGCTCTGAGGTAGGGAACAAACATTCCCTTACTTTGAGGAGGCCTCCGTGAGTGACACCCAACTGAAGGAAGCAGCACATGTCCTATTGGCACCGCTATGCCAGTGCTGGAAAGCACTGACATAAGGGGTTAGGATTGCGTACTGAGCCTCTTAACCAACATAATACCACCTCCAGCAGTCAGGGAGGCATACTGCAGAATGAGAGCAAACTACTTAGGATAGTTGAAGCAAAGCAGGCAAGATAGCAAACGATGCAGGGAGAACGTATATAGGGGAGAGTTGACAAATGACCTGAAAACAAATGCCCTGGCTGGGTTTGGCTTTGGTGATTCCCCTACCCAGTCACGTTTTACAGCCGCAAACCATGAATAGGTAACCTTTGTGCCAAATTCCATTCCTGGACCTATCAGTGGCTCTGTTTTTAACCTCAGCAAAAGCAGTGGGCTTCATTTGCAATCTATGAAAAACTACTGGGGGTCTCTGAATCTTCCCTGGGCATAGCCCCTGAATCCAGAGCAGTCTGTCCCTAGGAGCTAACCAGTGAACAAAAACTTAGATCTCAAATGTTGGCAACCTAGAAGAGGGCCATTGTCCAGTATGAGCTTGGAGTATGTTCAATCCGAACCCCAACTATGGCTATCAGGTAAGCCTGGAGCATGATCAAAAGTTTCCCCATTTATGGAAATATGAATCGAGTTGATAACAGAATTTTCACAGCTTTCCTTCTTAGCTAATGAATATGATAGTCATAATATCCAGTCTCTCGGACTGATCATCTTTCACGAGATGCAAGCAAGGGCAAATCAAGCAAAAATAATCTTGTCCAACCACAAGTGTTAGATATGATGTTTTGTGGGCATTCAGCAAGGGCAGTCCACATAAAGAATGTCTTTGCTAGATCTGGGAGACAATTGGGGAATAATGTGTAGAATTTATTGCCATGTGTAAGAGCCCAATCCTGTGGTCCGCAGCACGGCTCCATGCCACGGACCACAGTCGCAAACATGCTGTAAGGCACATTTGCAGAGCTCACCGCCAGGCTCCCACCGGTGCTAGCCCACTGCCAGCCGGTGCTGGGCTAGCGCATGGCGGTCGCCCGGGTTCCACGGCTCAGCGGTCTCCCAGACTGCCGGGCTACGGAACGGAAAGTGGTTGTGCAGATGGGGGCATAGGGGAGGCGTTCCGGGGAGGCCGGTGGGGGTGGGTGGGAGGTGTGCCGAGGGGCGGGTTGGAAAGAGGTGGAGCTGTGGATCCAGGGCGCTTGTGCAGGGCCCTACACAAGTGCCTTTACTTTAGCGCCAACCTTTTGGTCGGTGCTAAAGAGAGTAGCCCCATTGTGGGGCTGCTTACCTTACTCAGGGGAAGGTGGAAGAATGTCCCCTTCTCCTGAGGTGCCTCTTGTAGTAGCATGGGAAGCGCAGGATTCAGCGGCAGCCCTTTTTGGTGCTGCCGAGCCTGGGTGCTGTGGGCAGCTCAGGACTGGGCTGCCCCATCACCAGTTTTTTTTTTTCTTTTCTTTTTAAATTTTTTAATGAAGGCATTTACTATTCCTATATTTATCCAGTTTGGTCCATACTTTATTTCCCTGTTTTATTCTTCAGGAGCAGCATTGTTTGGCCTGGATGATGGGGACATCTCTACTCTCCCAAGTTCTGAAACACACAACCAAGCACACAACTGGAAGATTTTCCATCACCTTTATTGGCAGGAGAATCTGAGGGTGGGGGGAGCAGGATAGCAGTGGCTATGTTCCTGCCCAGAGATGATGTCACTGCATCAGAGATCCGGAGCAAGAATGTCTCATGGGATCAGGGATGTGCAGGGTCAGTGGTGTCATTAGGGGAGTGCGGACTGCACTGGGTGACACCACTGGACACACACACACCAAAATGACTTGCGCAGCAAGCTGACCCGTCCAGAGGTGCCACAGCAGGCAGCAGACTCAGGACCACTACGGTGTGTGAATGGTCTGCAAAGCTGGTCCTGTTCCCCTGAGAGGTACACTGGGTGGCACCAACCCTAGTGACACCACTGTATAGGATGCTTCTGTATTTAATCAGTGTTGGGGGCATGTGAATATGGGTGGATATTGGCCTTGTTACCCACAGAGAAGGTGGGCAAGGGAGAAGCCATAAGAAGAGAGTGGGAGCTGAGTCGAATTTGAAAAAACAAAAACCTTTCCACATCTGAGACCAGAGGTCAATAATAGAAGATACCCTGGACCCTACATTTAGGGCCCAGTCCTATGCAACTTCCCAGTAGTGAGGCAGCCATGCCAATGGGGCATGTGCTGCTGCATCCTGTGGGCGGGGAGAGGGGGGTGGCAGCCACAGAGGCCTCCTCAAAGTAAGAGAATGTTTATTCCCTTACCTTGGGGTTGCATTATGGCTGCATCAGGGCTGAAAAGTTGGATATGATTGGGCCCTAAGTATCCTTTTTGTGGATTTTTAAAATCAGACAATCACATCTTGCTTCTGCATCCCATTTTATTCACTCTCGTCAATGTATGTCTTTGTTCCTGTGCCTTTATTCTAAGGATGAAGCTTTACATATTGTTTGCTGTTCTTCTTAGCAAAGCCATTCAAGCCTTATACAGATAACATACTGAAGAAATCTTTAAATGTCTCAATTTGCTGAACACTGGTATTAGCCATTGATCTCTCAGCTAGGCCCAAACCTGATGTACTGACTAAGGCTATAATCAAGACTTGAAGGGCAGATGATAATTGTGTTTTGCTCCTCTACACACGCAGGTGCTGAAGATGTCCAATCGGGGTTTCTGGTGAGCCTCTAAAAGCACGAGAGCTGCTTAAAAAGAGGGCATTAGTGCTCATCTGCTCGCACTGAGCATTCTGCAAATTTCTCTTGCATCTTGAGAGAATCAGTGCATCAAAAGATGCACAGCAGAATCCTATGCATGTCTATTCAGAAGTATTCAATGGAGCTTATTTTCAGGTAACTGTGCATAGGATTTCAGCCTCAATGATGTTATTGCCCCACCAAGATACTGTATTTATCACAGTTCATAATTTTCAGCTATTTGTTTCTTTTTCACAATGGCCGACAGCAAGAATGAATGTGTTGCAGGCAGCAGCAGTTGGAGACTGTATGAAGTGACACATAAAATGATATTTGTGGCAATGAATTAAATACCTACAGCCAGATTACTCTAGCACGGAGAGGATGCTGAGAGATTCATCTTCCTGTGCGAATGAATAAATTTTGGAGGAAAGTCAAAAGGGAAGTCTGTAGCATAGATGGTCATGTTTTTACATTGCATTGAAAAACAGCAGCATTTTATCCATTTTTGGTAGCTGTTTGAGAGCTGACTTGGAAAATAATATGGTACAATCCTCTAACTGAACGTTTTAAAAAATCTCAATTGCATCATCTTGGCAAAATGGCTAATTTTCTCTTCTGTCATTTGCGGCTAATGAGTTTCGATGTGAGAACAAAGTGCACATGCCTGGCCATCATCTGCTTAATGATGTCACTTCCTGCGTAACGATGTCACTTCTGGCCCTCAGCAAGCACCATGAATGCTAATTCGGCCCTCTGTATGAAATGAGTTTGACACCCCTAGTCTGGAACATCACTTATGAAACCATCTCTGCTTATCTCTAGCAGGCGAACTTTTCTCGAAGGCTTCCGTCAAGGCAAAACTACTGCAGAGTCCCAGCCCACACTGCTTCATAGACCCTGAGGAATGTATAATCCAATCTGTTTATTAACCCAGGGTTTTGTAGGCAGTAGCCATTTGCCATACATCAATGACAACTCAATTTAAGATATCCGGTGGAAAGCCATTTTTCTGTGCTTACGATTGTGCAGTCTGAAAAGCACATTTCCTTGCTTTCACTTACACTAGGTATAACGTCAGTGTCTAATTTCCTTTGTTTATGGACAAAGCAGAAGCAGAATATAAAACAGTTAATCTCTTCATTACTACCCAAGTATGCTTTGGTACATAGGGATTTCTTTCCTCGTGATAATGGATAATTGCATCTCCACAATGGAGAACATTGTGGCCTGGCTGGAATAGAATGAATCCAGAGTTTTGGCCTTGCTAATAGCAATGGCTGAAGGAGGTGGAAAGGGAGTGATTAAGCTTATTGAGTGGGTAGGAACTTACATATAAAACAAGCTGGGAATTTTCCAGAACTTTTTCAACGAATACTACTTAATTCTGACAGGCAGTAAAAAATATCTGTATTTTTAGGTTGCAATTTCTGTTACTAACTTTTGGAATATTCTGAGTGGGGCCTGGAAGAAGAGCCCAGAATAGGTCCGAGGGAGACAGGGTCCAGTTGGTTTTGGTGGGACCTGGGGTGGAACCAGTGGGTTTTGGTGGGAAGGAAGATGGAATCAACTTCAAAAGCCATGGAGGCAGGGGGTGGGTGGGTGGGTGGGACAGTAACCTTGCTGTTATTTTTTTTTTGACAACTCACCTGAAAGGAATCTGACTCTTAAAAAAAAAATCGACTGAAATCTAATTTTTTTAAAAAAAAATATGTGCCATTGTTTTCAGGATAGCATAATCAATCTTAATGGTCACTTCTTCTTCTTCTTATATTCTGCCTTTCCCCTACCAATAGAGAGGGGTTCAAAGTGACTAACAATGTATTTTAAAATACAATAAAAATAAACTCAGAATAACATATATCAATGACAAGCAGCTTGTACTAAAAGTTTCCACAGAAATAGTATTTAACTGCCGAAGTCTACTCAGATGCAGTACCAACATCCATCATACACTAAGCCTGTCCATACAATGTCACAGTAGCACAGCCCTTCCAGTAATGCTGATGCGGCCTTCCCAGCAACCCCAGCAGCATCCACGGAAACCCCAACACAGCCCGTCACTCACAGGGCAACATCCTGAATTTGGTGCAACATCAGCACAATATTGGTGTGACATCTGGGTATCATTGGTGTGATGCCCAAGGAGCCAATCATCACATCTGTCTAGCCTCCATGCTGGTGGCCAGAGAAGCACAGCCATGGTAAATGGAGCAAGGGACAGAGGCCGTGTAGTGGGTCTGTGGAACTCCTTGCTACAGCATGTGGTGATGGCATCTGGCCTAGATGCCTTTAAAGGGGGATTGGACAGGTTTCTGGAGGAAAAATCCATTACGGGTTACAAGCCATAGTGGGTATGTGCAACCTCCTGATTTTTGAAATGGGCTACGTCAGAATGCCAGATGCAAAGGAGGGTACCAGGATGCAGGTCACGTCGTGTGTGCTCCCTGAGGCATTTGGTGGGCCACAGTGAGATACAGGAAGCTGGACTAGATGGGCCTGTGGCCTGATCCAGCAGGGCTGTTCTTATGTTCAAATGCAGGGCCAACAAATGACCAAATCTGGAGGGTGTCCTCCTGCCAGCTGCTGGGAATTAGCAGCAGAGTAACAGACTCCACCGAGGGAAACCCCAGCAGTCCCTATGGAGTTACTTGAACTTGCACCAGCAAAATCACTGGTGTAATTCCAAGTAGCCCCTTGTTGGGAAATCAGGGCCAGGAAATCAGGACCAAGAAGGGGGATAGGATATGGTGGTAGCCCCGACTGCCATTTCTGCCCTCTTCCTGGTCTAATCTGCCCCTTCCCGGTCTAATCTGCCCCTTCCCAACCCTCCTTCTGTGACACCTGGAGGCCAGTGCAAGGGACTTGTGTTGGCATAGGCGCAGTTTGGATTGTGCCCTGGTGCCTAAGGAGTGGTCATGTGTTATGAGTGGAACCCACTTAATCACTCCGTATCATAGCTGTAACTTGTGAAAAGGTTTTCTTGTACATCACAGGTACTGAGTGACTTTCTTTCCTTTCTTCCTATAGAACTGTCCTTTTGCCATTTGCACATGAGAAACTCCTCCCAGGATGCCAGTTGGCATATGGTATGATTTGAAATAGCTTGTAGACAAGGGAACAATTTCAAGTGTCAGTGGGGAATGCCTAATTCAGACGCCAACTCTTAGCGACCTTGAAAGGCTTGTAATTGGGAATATTTAAGATTAAGTTGCAAAAAACATAGTGCATTTTACAAACATTGGTTGTGATGATTTCCCTTTTTACATTATAAACCAACTGTAGCAATGGTATTATCCACACGGGTCACCCAGTCTCCCCCCTCCTTTTAATGTAAAGTTTAATGCAAAGCCTGTGGAAGCTTGGAAAGTGCAACAGCTGTGCTGCCAAGACAACAATCGCACTATGAAGGGAAACATCTGGAGAAATGGAGGGTTCTTTGAGTTTGTCTCATACAGTGGCATTCCCAGGGAGGAGGGCACAGGGTGTCCCAATGCACCGTGTAAACTGCCCCTCCCTCTCGCTGTTGGAGCCATTCTGGGAGGTAAGAGAAACACAGAGATGCCTCCACACTACTCTTGCCACTTGTAGTGCTGTGCCCCCCCAGGTGTCCTTGAAGTGTCTGTTTGCACAACAAAGGCAACAGATTGGGCTGAATGCTCACTTAATGACCTAATCGCATAACAATGGGGATTGGAGATTGTTAAGTGGCTCATATCTATACTTATACAAACCCCATTCAGAACAATGGAGTTTATGGTTACAAGGCTAAAGTATAAAATTCTTTGAGAAAGGTAGTATATAAATACCGCCTGTAATAAATATGTTAAAATAAGCTTTGGGATGCAGGCCAACACATAAAAATAGCTGGCCAGAGACATAGCCCCTCCTCAAGAACCTGCCCCTGTGGTCTGAAATACAGGTAGAAGTCTCTCCTCTGCTCTCTCCGACATGACACAATTGTCAATAGGAAAAAGAAGGGTTAGTGTGGGCTGGTGCACATGCACATGGCTCCCAGAATAAAACCTACTTCTGGGTAAGATGCCTGCTGATGAAGGAGTCCTACTAAAGTTGTCTAACTGGGATCAGTTCCCAGTTTTCATTGGCACTTACTCCCAGGCCAGCATGCACAAGACTGCAGCCTAAAGACGGACATGACAAATGTCAGCTCCCCTGGCCACCCAATGAGTTGGCCGCAGAGAAGCCCAAAGAACACAGTCCAAGCAAGCTGTGTCAGTTGGTTCTAAATAGTGTATCTTGTGTAGGCTGTGCCAGAAATGGTTGTGGATTTCTTTAGCTGTCATTATTAGTTGACTAAAAGAGAGCAGGCATAAAGAATTGCTGTTCAGTTTGAAAGAAGATATACAATAGCTGCTTGATGAGATAAACGGGAGACATGGAGGGTTCATTGCCTCACAACAGCCCAACTCTTAGCAAAAAGTTTCCATTGTGAATGTGCACACTGCTTGGTGGAGGAACTGAGGATTCTTGTAGGGTGCCCAGCTTCACAGGCATCCTGAGGGTACATCTGGAAGTTTGGGGGTGATGTAATGATGTAACCTCGTTGTTCCCTATCTTCCACCTTATTGCATTGCTTTTAATGTGATAGGCCAGCCTCCAGATTGCGTTCTGTGATCTTTCACCCTCTCTGGGTGCAGTTGCTTCATTTTCTTGCCTGCAAGAGGTGAAAACACAGCAGTTGATGAGAGCATGAGGCAGCTGGGCCCAGAGAGGGCTGAAGATTGCCAAACAGAGGCTTGTGGGGGTGCCCCTGCTAGGTTTGCACCAATGTTCTGGTTCAGCACTCTCTTCCCCTCCACACTTTCTTTTCCTCTCTGTGACCCTCTTCTTTTTTCAATCCTGGGAGTGGAAGGAGAAGGAGGAGCCGTGGGGACAACTAAGAAGCCAGAGATGAGCACCCCCACCAATCTGCTGCCTGAGGCAACAGCTTCAGTTGACCTCATGGATGGGCCAGCAGTGTCTCCTGCTAGCTCATACACTCTGCGGTTATAAACAATTCAGTGGGCCTCTGTGTGTGACCTGCATGCCAAAGTCAAACATCTCTCTAGTTCCCCTTCCTGTTTCCTGTTTGTTCTGTGTTTAGCATATTGCTATAGCTATCAGTGGCGTCACTAGGGTTTGCACCACCCTGAGGGAGGCCAGTACATCACCTCCCTTATGGACCTCCTCCATGCAGTGGGCATGGCAATGCCCCACGTGGTGTACATGCTGATGCACCCCTGCTGGCTTTTTTTTGCTATGACCCCCTAGCAATGCCACTGATAGTTATTGTGTGGAATGAAAAGGAAAGGGTCACAAGGAAAGATCACTGAATGCACAGCTGTTTTGCAAGTCAGCATACTGAAAGGCAGTCATCTTTACTTTCACTTTATGTCTGTCGCTGAACCCGCTAATCCCTAAAGAGCAAGCCATGTGATTGCAAGCATGTCTGTGGCACAGTGTCACCAGGCATTTTTAGTTGAGAACATCCTTTATGTATAATAAAAGAAATGTCCCGAGGCCCTCAGTCAGCCTTTACAATTCCAGCTGTACTGCCCTAATATTGAATCTGGACAGGCACCATGCTTTTCACACTAGAAGACAGATTTCATGCACAGGATGAAGAACATTCAGTACTGAAGATGATAAATACTCAGAGTCCTGAGACACATTCTACTTTTGTGTTAAACTACTGGTGTTAAACTTCCTGCTATTTGCTGTGCAAAAATAGTTCCTGGACCAACCATATGAAACATTGACTATTTGGCTACTGGCAAACCATTAACATTTATAAGCTGATATTTATCTGAAAGAGGCTCATTTCCTTCTAGCAGTGATAGAGCAAAGAAGCCGTAAGAAGTGACACACAGCAGGAGGTTTTTGGCATTTCAGCATACAACTGTGCATGAGCTCACGGACAACACCAGGCACATCATTTAAAAAGCACATCATTTAAAAGGACTTTTAAATGATGCGTATGCATTGGTGAAACTCACCAGAGAGAGTTTGTATTAAATCAATGCCCAAGCAACTCTTCCAATTAAAGAGATACTGCTTCTTTTGTTTTTGTTGTGCCTTTTAAAGAGATACCAAGGCTTGAACACAAAGATAGACCAGTGGTCCCAGTGGCCATTGGGGTTGTGAGCAGTTGATTTTGTACCTGTCCATGTGGCAGTCCTCCAGTTCACTCCACATGCTTCAGTAGTCCCAGCATTGATATAACAAAACAAAGAATTTGTCTGCCTGTTTCAGTTTTATGTGTTTACTGATTCATTCATTGAATTCATATCTATCTATCTATCTATCTATCTATCTATCTATCTATCTATCTATCTATCTATCTATGAATGAATGAATGAATGAATGAATACAGTGAACAAGCCATGTGCTTCTGTTCTTTATAGTAAATGATGAATGCACTTAAGAAAGGTGTGTATTCATTTTTATTTATATATATTTTATATATACATTACACACACACACACACACAGAGAGAGAGAGAGAGAGAGAGAGAGAGAGAGAGAGAGAGAGAGAGAGTATTCTCTCTCTCTCTCTCTCTCTCTCTCTCTCTCTCTCTCTCTCTCTTTCAACTTTCAATTATACTGAAAACGGATCTATTGAATGCTGTTCAATTCAAATTGTACCAGTACTGAAGTTTCCTACAGCTGAAGAGTGTAACTCCCAAAAGAACATGTTCTGAGTCTTATGGAAGCAATAATGCACTATGTTCAATTCTGAAGGTGACAATAAGAGATATCAGGGGACAATCAGATTTTCCACATAATCTGACAATTTCAAGAAAGTTCTGTATCTCAGTTTTGACATGCAAATTTGCCATCCCCATCTGGGAGTAAAAAAAGCACAGAGTCTTTAGGAATGTGCATATTCCTTTAAGCTGTATACACACAGGAGCTTCTCCTACTTCTGGTTGGAACTTTTAGTGCATAGAAGGAAGTGTCTCGAAGAAGTTTATTGAAAAAGAAGGCATGTTGTGGTGTACAAGAGTCCTGAAGCTAAAGTCTATCTAGTAAACAGTGGGAATCACGCTCAAGTACTTGAGTTTTTTTTACAGAATGCAGAGAGTTTGTGCTTACATAAACTAAGTTTTTAAGTTAAAACAAAACAAAAAAAACCCAGATTCTTGTCTCTAGAGCAGGGGTGCCCAAACCCCCGCCCTGGAGCCACTTGCGGCCCTCAAGACCTCTCAATGCGGCCCTCAGGGAGCCCCCAGTCTCCAATGAGCCTCTGGCCCTCTGGAAATTTGTTGGAGCCCACACTGGCCCGACGCAACTGCTCTCAGCATGAGGGTGACTGTTTGACCTCTCACGTGAGCTGTGGGATGAGGGCTCCCTCCACTGCTTATTGTTTCATGTCTGTGATGCAGTAGTGGCAGCAAAGGAAAGGCTGGCCTTGCTTTGTGCAAGGTCTTTTTTAGGCCACGAGCTATTGCAAGACCTTCATTCATTCATATAAGTTCATTTTTACTATATTCATTTATGTAAACTTATGTAAATTTATTCAAATTTTAAATGTAAATTAATTCTTTTTTCCCCCCTGGCCCCCAACACAGTGTCTGAGAGACAGTGTGGCTCTCCTGCCAAAAACTTTGGACACCCCTGCTCTAGAGTTAACAAAAGCATTTACTGCTCTTGGATTTGTGTGTGTGTGTGTGTGTGTGTGTGTGTGTGTGTGTGTGTGTGTGTTTAAAGCTACTAAAATCCTATCCACACTTTCCTGGAAGTAAGCTCCACTGACTATACAATAATGAGACTGACTTTTGAGTATACCTGCATAGGATTGGGCTCTGCGAAATCCTATTATTTTCCTTGCAGTTATTTCTTGTCTCTCCTTGTAAGTGGCCGTGAATTGTAGCCATCTTGGACGCTGCGGAGACATTTTCTTAGTGCAGTAACACAGTTACCAAGGTAACTGCTGCTGAAGATTTCCTTGCTTTTGTTGACTTCTGGTGTGTCCCTGACAATGTTTTAAAATCAGGTGCCAGAGATCACAGATTCCTATATTTTACAGTGCTATGGTGCAATGGAATTTAACAGAATAGAACCACATATCTTCAAAGCACACAATCAGCCATGTCAAATGTTATTGGTTTGGTTTAAGGTTTGGTCCACACAGGAGTCTCTTCGTATTCCTGGTTCATTTATTTTAGCAGACAAGTGGAAGTCTGTTGAGGCATTTCTCGTTGCAAAATTTCATCTCTCTCTCTCTCTCTCTCTCTCACACACACACACACACACACACACGCACGCACACGCACACGCACACGCACACGCACATGCACACACACACAAAATCACTGCCCTGGAATGCCTTTCCCTGGCCCGAAAGCCCAGACCGCCACGCGGCGGTCTCATTCACCTTCAGGCGGCCTTGCAATGTCCTCCTTCCAGCATTGACCCAGCACCGACTGCGCTGGCCTGGCACCTGCACTCCCTCCTCACATGGTGCCATAAATGTGCCTTATGACACATTTGCGACACCTAGCACTGACACTGAAGCTCAGCACTGGCGTTAAGGGCCTTTAGGATTGGGCCCTAAGTCCAGTGGTAGACCTAGGAGTGCAGCCAAGGTTGAAAGTATTAGCCAAAGAGTACATAGCTTTAAAAAGTGTGTACGGCGGGGTGGGGGTAGGATTGCTCCTTGCTTTTCTGGCAACTGGTCACAAGATAAGGGGAAAAAAATCCAGGCTATTTTGCCTGGTCAGTTGGTAACTTGTGGCTGTCTGCTGGTATTTAGTGGCTGTCTGCTGGTATTCATTTGCATCTTTTTAGATTGTGAGCTCTTTTGGGACAGGGAGCCATTTAGTTATTTGATTTTTCTCTGTAAACCGCTTTGTGAACTTTTAGTTGAAAAGCGGTATATAAATACTGTTAATAATAATAATAATAATAATAATAATAATAATAATAATAATAATAATAAACCGCTTTGTGAACTAATAATAATAATAATAAAACTTTATTTTTATCCCGTCCTTCTCCCAAAAAGGGACCCAGGGTGGCTAACAACATATAAAACAAATTAAAACATAATTTCACAGATAAAAACATATTAAAAAACACATTAGCAGAACCCATAAAAACAGTAGTCAGAAGAGTCAGAATAAAAGAGCATAAAACAGCAGTTCTTAGAGGAATCGGGCCTGTAAAAAAGCAACTAAAAGATATATAAAAGATGTTAAAAAGGCCGTAACGTCAGAAGGCTTGGTTAAACAACAAGGTCTTCAGGCCTCGCCGAAAGGACTCAAGAGAGGGAGCCATTCTCAAGACAAGGGGAAGGGAGTTCCACAACATTGGTGCCACTACTGAGAAGGCCCTATTTCTTGCCGCCGCCCCACGTACCTCCTTAGGCGGCGGCACTTGTAAAAAGGCCTTCTCTGATGACCTGAGAGGACGAGCCGGATTGTACGGGAGTAGGCGATCTCTAAGATAACCTGGCCCAGAGCAGTATAGGGCTTTAAAGGTCAAAACCAGCACCTTGAATTGGGCCCGGAAACGAATGGGCAGCCAATGTAGCCCCCGGAGAAGCGGGCTGACAGAGTCAAACCGCCTAGCTCCAGTGACCACACGGGCCGCTGCATTCTGCACTAATTGCAGTTTCTGAACCGTCTTCAGGGGCAGCCCCACATAAAGCGCGTTACAATAATCTAACCTCGATGTCACCGTAGCATGGATCACCATGGCCAGGTCTGCACGATCCAAGTACGGTCGCAGCTGGCGCACCAGCCGAAGCTGAGCAAAGGCCCCCCTAGCCACAGCCGCCACCTGGGAATCCAGGAGCAGTTGCGAGTCCAGGTGGACCCCCAAACTGCGGACCTGCTCCTTCAGAGGGAGTGCAACCCCATTCAGAGCAAGCTGATAATCCAGCACCTGCATCGAGGATTTCCGAACCAGGAGAGCCTCTATCTTATCCGGATTTAATTTCAGCTTGTTAGCCCCCATCCAGATCCTCACTGCTTCCAGACAGCGCTCCAGGCCCTCAACCGCCACCCTGGAGTCTGGAGGAAAGGAGAGATAAAGCTGGGTGTCATCAGCATATTGATGACACCCCACTCCAAACCCCCGGATGACCTTTCCCAGCGGTTTCATGTAGATATTAAATAGCATGGGGGACAGAATTGAGCCCTGCGGCACCCCGCACCTCAATGGCCAGGGTGTTGAACAGGCATCCCCCAGCACCACCATCTGGGACCGACCTTCCAAGTAGGAGCGGAACCACCACAAAACAGTGCCTCCAACTCCCAACTTGGCCAATCGGCCCAGAAGGATACCATGATCGATGGTATCGAAAGCCGCCGAGAGGTCCAGCAGGACCAACAGGGACACACTCCCCCTGTCCAGTCCCCGGGGTAGGTCATCCACCAAGGCGACCAAGGCAGTTTCCGTCCCAAAGCCCGGCCTGAAACCAGATTGAAAAGGATCCAGATAATCCGCTTCATCCAAGACCCTCTGGAGTTGGGTTGCCACCACTCGCTCAATTACCTTGCCCAGAAACAGGATGTTGCAGACTGGCCGATAGTTGTTCAACACATTGGAATCCAGGGAGGGCTTCTTCAGGAGGGGGCGAACCACTGCCCGCTTCAAAGCAAGCGGCAGTGTCCCCTCCCCCAAAGAAGAGTTGACCACCCTCCCCGTCCACTCAGCCAGTCCCCCCCCGGGCAGCTCTTATCAGCCAAGCTGGGCAAGGGTCAAACAGGCAGGCAGACGGCCTCACACTCCAAAGGAGTCTGTCCACATCCTCAGGCTGCACAAGCTGAAAAGAATCCCACAACACTGGACAAGCAGTTGCCAGGGGGACATCATCAGACATTGTCAATGTGGCATCCAAGTCATAACAAATGCGATCGATTTTATCTGCAAAATGTTGCGCAAACACGTCACAGCGGCTGACCGTGTATTCCTCCTGGTCCACTGGCAGGGCCTGATGGAGGAGGCCCCGCACCACACGGAACAGCTCTGCCGGACGGCTATCAGCAGACGCAATAGTAGCAGAGAAGAATGATTTCTTCGCTGCTACCACCGCCACGGAGTAGGCTCTATAATGAGCTCTACTCCGTGTCCGATCGGATTCATCACGAGTTTTCTGCCACCGTCGCTCTAGACGCCTGCCCTGCCGCTTCATCATTCGCAGCTCCTCAGTGAACCAAGGAGCCGCTCCAAGTCTGCGACGTGGCAGAGGTCGCTCCGGAGCAATCTCATCCACTGCCCTTTTCAACTTTTAGTTGAAAAGCGGTATATAAATACTGATGATGATAATAACAACAACAACAACAACTTCCAACTATGCAAGGCAGACACTTTAAAAATGAACTTTCCTAAGTAGCTCACAAATTAAAAAGCACAACTTTCCCTGATACCTGCTCTGATTGGTTTTTCTCTTTCAATTTCCCATGATATGAAATCCAGACACATCCTCTCAAAGAAGCACTCAGTGATTGAGAAGCATTTTCCAGTTCTCCCAACAGATAATTTTGTTACTGGGAAAATATGATTCTCGCCTCCCATCTACCTCCACTTCTGCCTGGGCGCCAATAAGCAAGTTAAGATATGCATAAAGCAGGGAGCACAACTTCCCACCACATCAATGACATATTGTCACACTTCACAATGTAAATAGTAGTATAGTAGTAGTATTTAACTTCTTCCGAAGCTGAGAGCTCCCTCCCACAGAAGTACAGGAACATTCACTAAGCTCTCTAAATACAACAGCACAAAAGGGCAAACATCAGCAGGATTAGTCTTCCCTGCCTGTAGAATGTGTTGCCATTTTGCAGGCCTTCAAGATTTCTTTTTCCATTTCCCCATTCCATTCTTTAAAAAAAAATAAAAATCCAAAACACCCAAACCTCAAAACAATAGAAAGCCTAATCTCCATAGCAATATTATCCCCCATGCATTACATGAATCCAGGAAATCTATCTCATCAAATGCTAAGGGCCTGGTATAAGGGTATGCTTATGCTTATGTATGCTTTGGGCAGCCCGATCCTAATTTGCGCTGGAACAGGCAAGCCGAGTGGCCTCTGCTGTACTCAGTGCACATTACTGAGAGTAACTGGCCCATCTCATCCCAGCACTGTCTGTTCTAGTGGCTGTCTGCTGGTATTCCTTTGCATCTTTTTAGATTGTGAGCCCTTTTGGGACAGGGAACCATTTAGTTATTTGATTTTTCTCTGTAAACCGCTTTGTGAACTTTTAGTTGAAAAGCGGTATATAAATACTGTTAATAATAATAATAATAATTACAGTGCAACTTGTGGTAAGAGGATATTTTTCTCCTTACCCCATGTTGCACACCAGCCATCCCTATGGGAATATTTGGATTTGTGCCAACAAATTTGTTGACAGAAATCCAAGAGGCCTGTGTAAGGCCGGGGGTTAGGTTTTGATCCCCCCCAGTCCCGATCCGCCTCCTGGTCTGCCCATCCCTGCCCCCAAATGCCCCCTCCCGATCCCCAAAATACTCTCCCACCACCCTCTCCAACACCCTGCGTCAGCCTGCCTCAACCAGTGCAAACTCACCTGGCCCAGATCCTGATCCAATGCAGGGAGACTGGCAAGTGTCCTTGTGCCGTAGCAGCCTGCTCTAAAGGAAGCACAAATGTGCTTTATGGCACATTCATGACACTCCTGGGCTGGCACAGGGAAATTGCATCAGCCCATATATCAGTCAGGATTGCACTCTAATAATAACATACTTTATTCCCTATGACTGGAAAGTCTTCATATGTGATGATTTATTGTGAACACTTTGATGCTCTCAAGTGGCACTCAAGTTTACCCTTTTTATATTTTCACAGTGGCCAGTCCTGTGAAATCAGTGCTTCACTGTGAACCAAATGACATTTGATGGCATGTACCTTGCCCCCAATTGCTTTAAAAAGGGCAGCAAACTAAAATTCCCATCCTTCAAACTGTTTTTGCCCTGCAAGGGAAAAGATACATATATCTTTTCCTTTGCAGGGCAAAATATAGCTGGGGGAAGCAGGGTAACCAGCACAAGTACAAAGGATTAAGAACTCCTTCCCCCCTCCAGTCTTCCACTCTAGTTTAGTACCTTGGTTGCTGCATCTTTTGAAAACCAAGAAAAAGTTATTTATAGTTTGGCCCTCTATGATTCAATTTTACCCAAGGAAACTGCTTTGGGATATGCTACCTGCTGGTCTCATTTTTTTTTTACTGTTCGTCATGTGTGTCAGACGCTCCCTAAGCACAGAATTGTCCCATCAGTCTCATCCCAGTTAAAGGAGATTCTCTCCTTTAAAATGGCTCACAGCATTCCCCCCCCCTTTTAATTTAATTTAATTTTTAATTGTAGGAGAAAATGATCCATCTACAGAATGATGGATAAGAAGTGTAGAGCAAGTCAATCACTTCAAATTCTAGAACTCTCTTTTACCACTCACATTTTTCATGTTGTTAATTGAACACAGAAACTACAGTTATCATTCAGGAGTGGAAAGGCTTTTGGCTCTTTCTTCTAGGGTATCTTGGTGAAAATATACACATCTGTTTGTTGTCTGCAGGAAGGCAAGTTACTGCCTCTAGCCAAAAATGCACAAAACAGATCTAGCTAGCCTAGAACAAGATTTCTCAAACTGTTTTTTCCAAGTTCCACTTTTGGGAATACCATTTTTTTTTTGCAAGTACTGCCATCTGCAGGTATGGCTGTTGGGTGGGGATGCATTTAATGGGATGCAGTGAGGGGAAGCAGCTCTGAGGCATCTCTTATGGCAGGAATGGTGACATCATTATCAGGTGTTGACTTTGAAACTTTCTTCAAAGGACCATAGCTGAGAAACATCAGGTTTGGCAGAAGGCAAACTGAGATATTTGCCTAGGGCAGTGGGTCCCAAACTGTGAGCTGTGGCTCCCTGGGGAGTAGTGGAAACCAGCCAGGGGAGCCGTAGAAACCTCGTGAAAAACCTGCCACCCTATACAATGTATAGGATTGTTGCCCTATCATCATTTGTGTCATATGATACAAAAAAATGTTTCAACAGATATTTAATGTTGTAATACCATTCAAACCGAAAATATTCCTCCTGAATATAGTGTCAGAAATTAAAGACTTACAAAAGAAATATCTTATTGTACAGATAAATACAGCGGCACGAATATTATATGCACAATTACGGAAATCTACGGAAATCCCTAATAGAGAAAAATTATGAAGTTGTAGAAGTGGATGTATTAACAGAAAGAATGAAAGATAATGATTTAGATCAAGTAAGAAGATGCTGGGAGCTGTTTTATGATTGGATAGATAGTATTGAATAAATATTATAGAACGAGTAGATTAAGCTAAGTATTTTAATGTTATACGTGGTGGCGATTTATATGGATGAGTTTGTGCTGTTTGATGTATAAATGTTGTTTTAAAATGCATTTTGTGACCCAATGGCCAATGTCCTGTTGTGTCATGTAACCTGAGTAACCCTATACCTAAGTTTATTCTATATTCCTGCCCCATATCTGTAATAAATAAAAAAAAATTAAAATAAAAAAAGGATTGTCGCCCTAATGGGGAGTCATGACCAATGACCCAGTACGTCAAAGGAGTTGCCAACCTGTTTATGTCTATTTGGAAGTAAGTTCCACTGAATTTAATAAGACTTACTCCCAGGTAAGTGAGTAAAGAATTGCAGCCTTGGTCATAATCTTTCTTAAAGCTTGCCTGGGAGGCTGTATTGTTACATAAGGCTACAATCCTGTGCATAAGGTACTGCTCATAAGCCTTATTGAACTTGAGGCACACTTCTAAGTAAACATGAAGAAGCCAACACTCTAATGTGCCTTTTATATTTATGTAGGATTTTTATTCCATTTTTATCTATTGCATACATTTTAAATTCCATTTTGTACAGTTATCTTCAATGATTGCAACCCACTGCAAGAGTATGGGATGAAATAAGCTAGTCCCCCCCCCCCCCCAATGAAGTATAATAAGTTTCAAAGTATGAATAAATGGCAGGAGAAGAAAGAAGGAGAAGAATGGCAGGTGATGATGACGTCACCACAATTACTTCTGGGTCGGGTGTGGAAAATTGCAGGTGACCCCTGGTGGGAAAACTGCCCAGACTGCCAATATTTGAATGGTATTGTTTGGGCTGCTGCACAACTTCTCTTTACTGCAGTCACTTCCACTTCCAGCAGAATTGGACCAAGCAGAGCAATGCTGTATGATCCTCACACATGAAGAAGAATTTACAAGGACAAGTACTATCAGCCAGCCCATGAAATCCCACCAGTGATACTATACCACTGATTAGAAACCAGAAGCCAAGAAAGAATCCTATACTAATACCTTCAGCGTTTCATGCCATGGTTTCCTCCGGACTTTCAAGCAAAGTCAAGCAAAGACTTTCTGATAAACAGAAAACCATCAATTGTCCCAATGGCTCTGAAAGTTCACACCATCTTGAAACAGTGGAGATGGAAAATATTTGGCTATCAGGAATTGGTGATAAAGTTTTAGAAAGTTTATTTTCTGTGTTCCGAATATTACTTAGAACAGGGGTGCTCACACTTTTTTGGCTCGAGAACTACTTTGAAACCCAGCAAGGCCCGGAGATCTACCAGAGTTTTTTTTACAATGTTCGCGCCATCATAACATATAACATTTATATAACATTTAGGATTAGGCTGTGAGGCTGCAATCCTAGCCACACTTACCTGGGAGTAAGCCCCATTGAGTACAATGGGCCTCCTCCCAGAGGCACCTGAAGGGGGGGGTCGGCACACCGCGATCTACTCATTTTGCCTCGCGATCTACCGGTAGATCGCGATCCACCTATTGAGCACCCCTGACTTAGAAGATTGAGAGGAAGGAGTGGACATTTTTATGGAAACAGGCTTGCGAATATGCTTTCTGTTACCTGCTCAACCTGTATGTTTAGAAATGAAACGATTATTACCAAGGTAACATAAGACTCTATTGTTCTTGTATTCGAAAAAATTGATCCAATAAAAGCTACCAAGTTCCTATGACAGGAGGCGGGATTAAAAAATGATATTTTTTTAATGGCTCAGCAACTTCTTTGGCAATGTCTACATAAAAATAATCAGTATGTCTTGTAACACTTTTACATTAAATAGAGAAAAATTATATGTTGGCCCAACCCTATTGAGGGTGTTTCACCAGTATGCGCTATTGCAAAAGAGCCAATAAAGCATTTTGAGACAGTGCAAGGCCCAGGTGCACTGGTGGGAAGAACAGAGCCTTCCTGCAATCACCAGTGAACCGACAGAAGCTAGCCAGTGCAGGTAAGCCCAGTGTAGAGGAGGACTAGGGCAGCAATAGGGGTGGGGGTGAGTGGCTTAGATTCTGGAAGGTGGGCGGGTTGGTGGGGTCTGTGCACATTGTATCCAAATACCCTTCCCAGGCCTGATCCGCCTACATGGATCAATATGGACTTGTGTCAACAACATTGCTGGTGCAGGCCTAGTTGACTTGCTGTGCCTGCTGGGGCTTACCTTTGTCCCCTTACACCAAGGAGACCTCCACCAGCTAAAAATTTCCCATAGGATGCAGCCGAATCTGCACTGGCTCCACTGCATGGGCATTTAGGTAGGATTGTACTGTAAGGCTAAACACATCCCTTAAATAGCTCTGTGTCTCCAGCTGTCTTTTCTCCTTACGGGATAAGATTTCCACTATTTCTTGATGAGTGATCATTTTGATGGAATGAGGTCACCAAGGACATTCAATGTACGCCCATATGGGATTATAATGAGATGAAAAAAAATCAGAGTATATGACAAATCCCTGTGAGACATATCCTATTTCTCTTGCCTTGGGACCTGAAATTAGAAATAAGGGTATATGCAGAAAAAGAAAAGAAAAAATGACGTTTTCCTACCTTTACTTTTGGGGAATGAAAACATCGTTTTATTCACTTCTGGCTGAAATAGAACCCGGTTGCAACCAATTGCGACAGCCAGTGAAGTAGAGCATCTGTTTTACTTGCTAATTTTAATTTGCAAAAGTTTTAATGAGAAAGTGGGCAAAGTGCACACCTAGTGAATTGGCTAATGTTTCATCACTGAGCTCTTCAAGATCGTCAGAGAATATATCCAGTGACAAAAAGATTTTAATTAATTTCCATGAAAAAATGAATAACGGATGTTTTGTGTCTAAAATTTAGTTGCCTTTTCAAAACACAACCAAGTACTCTGGTTCTCAAAACACTTTGAAATGTTATTGAACTAAAAAAAAGCTTAACAATCCCATCCTATCCAGCGCTGGCATAGAAGGGCCATATGGCCCACACCGTATCTAGTGTTGGTATTGAGCAGACTGGAAGTCTCCTCAGGGTAAGGGGACATGGGGTGGTGATGACGGTGAGTAGGAGGGCAGATCGGACCAGGAAGGGAGTCGGTATTGGCAGTGGCGCAAGCTGAATCTCAAGCCTTCTTGGGTCTGATCTGCTTACAAGAAGCAATAAGGACTGGCACCAGTGATTAAGTTGGTCCAGGTCCAAGTTATCCCATAACAACTGCTGGAGCTTACCCTGGTTCCTGTCAAATACAACACACTAGGGCAGTGATTTTCAACCTTTTTCATCTCGCGGCACACTGACACCGCACTAAAATGGTCAAGGCACACCAGCAGGTTTTTGACAATTGACAAGGCACACCATGCCGCCAGTGGGGGCTCACATCTCTCATTGGCTCTATTAATAAATGACCTTCCCCCAAATTCCTGTGGCACACCTGTGAACCACTCGCGCCACACCAGTGTGCCACAGCACAGTGGTTGAAAATGCCTGCACTAGGGGTATGGAGAACTTACAACAGGTCTTTGTACTGTCACCAAACAGCGGACAGCATCCGCTTCAGGTGGCCAAAAGTCCACTTGGGCTGCCCCTCCTCACATGGTGTATGTGTGAGCTTGTTCCTCCTCATAAAATTCATTTCATCCAATTTCTTTAGCCACTTTTAGTTCTTAGAACTGGAGTACTTTACTGAGAAGTTCACACCTGCGTTGGCTTGGTCACGTTGTGAGAATGGATGATGGCCGGATCCCAAAGGATCTCCTCTATGGAGAACTCGTGCAAGGAAAGCGCCCTACAGGTAGACCACAGCTGCGTTACAAGGACATCTGCAAGAGGGATCTGAAGGCCTTAGGAGTGGACCTCAACAGGTGGGAAACCCTGGCCTCTGAGCGGCCCGCTTGGGGGCAGGCTGTGCAGCATGGCCTTTCCCAGTTTGAAGAGACACTTGGCCAACAGTCTGAGGCAAAGAGGCAAAGACGGAAGGCCCATAGCCAGGGAGACAGACCAGGGACAGACTGCACTTGCTCCCGGTGTGGAAGGGATTGTCACTCCCGAATCGGCCTTTTTAGCCACAATAGACGCTGTTCCAGAACCACCGTTCAGAGCGCAATACCATAGTCTTTCGAGACTGAAGGTTGCCAACACCTCATTTTGTCTATGAAGCTAAGCAGGGTCAGGCCTGGTTAGTACTTGGATGGGAGACTGCCTGGGAATACTGGGTGCTGTAGGCTTAGACCATAGCCTTTCGAGACTGAAGGTTGCCAACCATCTCCCTATACTGAACACTATCTCCCAATCTTGTCTGATCTCGGAAGCTAAGCAGAGTCAGGCCTGGTTAGTACTTGGATGGGAGACCGCCTGGGAATACCGGGTGCTGTAGGCTTATACCATAGTCTTTCGAGACTGACGGTTGCCAACCAGCCACTTTTGTATTTTGCAAGGCAGAGTTCCGTCCCTTCCCGTCCCGTCCCCGAGATGCCATCCCCTTTCAACTTTGCATACTCTGTGACACAAATTGCAGTAACTTTTCTGAAGGAAGACTTGATGCAGGAAGAATGGCTGTGACTGGAATGTTAAGATGCACCCACTTGGCTCTAATTTTAGAAAAATTACTGAGATTATGATGGCTTGATTTGTCTTTATTACAGGTGTGCCTGGCAATTTAGTTCCTGTCAGTGCTGCAAATGAAAATCACTGTATGCTATTTAGCTGCGTTATATAGCATTAATGCAGTAGCTTATGCGCCTTCTGTCACATGAAGTTAGCATTGTTATCTGAGACTCCTCACTGATGAGCTACTTCAGTGACAGCTTTGGTCGTTGTTGCAAGGACTCGCTTAAGGATCTGATGAGTGTGGCAGGATATTTTGGGGACATTTCATTGGATGCCACACCTAGTGACTTCCCATGCCATTTTATACACTCGTTTGTGTCTCAGTTTGAGAGCTGCTTCTTTGGTACATGCTGTGTTAATACAACAGTAAACCTCATGACACTTCAGTAATCAGTAAAATGAAAGCTGTGAGCATTGACATCACGCTGCATTGGTTACAAAGATTGACAAAACTGAGTGGTGGTATACCCGAGGGGAAGCAAGGGAGACAAATACCCCAAGCACCAGACTTGGGAGCAGTGCTGCACCGCCATTCACTCCCCCCCCCCCACTACATCCCCCTGGCACTCAGTTGGCTGCTGATTATATCAGCATGCCAATTCGAGGGCCACCCCCTGAGGGCCTCCCCCAAGAATCATCTTGAGGGCTGAAAATAGTCACTTCTGGTTTTTGACCAAAAAGCGAAGGGCCAATTTTCAACTTCCAGAGGGACTTCTGAGAGCTGGGAAGTCCGTGAACAGCTTCCCCAGCCCTCACAATGCCTGGGGGCAGGTGGCGGGTGTAGGGGGGCAACACTCCTCAAAGTGTGCCCCTGGATGGCAGAGTGGCAAGGAACCTCACTGAAATTGAGGCCCTATGTTGTGGGATGCAATACTACTTCATAGACACATGAAAGACAAGCATACATCCTCATAACTCTCAGTGGTTTGGAAAATTATATAACAGTTCTAACCAAGACATCACTTGATTCTGCTTGTAGCTTCCTTACAGAGCCAGAAACAATATCCCAACTCAAATAGCTCAATCCAACCTAAATCCCCGCATAGCGATGCAATAGTATTGGCACAGGCTACATGTCAGCTTCCTTTAATGCAGGGGTGCCCAAACCCCGGCCCTGGGGCCACTTGCAGCCCTCAAGGCCTCTCAATGCGGCCCTCAGGTTGCTCCCAATCTCCAATGAGCCTCTGGCCCTCCAGTGATTTGTTGGAGCCCACACTGGCCCAATGCAACTGCTCTCAGTGTGAGGGCAACTGTTTGACCTCTCAGCGAGCTGTGGGATGAGGGCTCCCTTCACTGCTTGCTGTTTCACATCTGTGACGCAGTAGCGGCAGAAAAGGAAAGGCCAGCCTTGCTTTGTGCAAGGCCTTTTATAGGCCTTGAGCTATTGCAAGACCTTCATTCATTCATATAAATTCATCTTTAATATATTCATTTATGTAAACTTACGTAAATTTATTCAAATTTGAAATGCAAATTAATTCTTTTCCCAACCCCCTCAGGCCCTTGACACAGTGTCAGAGAGACAATGTGGCCCTCCTGCCAAAAACTTTGGACACCCCTGCTTTAATGTCTAGCAAGTGTGGGTTTCCCACTTTGGCATAATCTTGTTTGCAAACTCAAGACTAGCCAAATAATACATTAAACTTAATTTGCCCAGTGGCCAAGCTATGTGAAATATAGTAACCCCACCTAGCAAAGATGGCTTATCATCGCTTGCTGCTGCTTTAATTGAGATTAAAATATCTCAATATATCAACCCTGAGTCACTGAAAGATAAAGAGGGAAGAGAGTATCCTGCCAACTTTATCTCTCCTATAGAGCCGGCAAAGGAAATTATATAGCTAGACAATATTATTTTTGCAAGAACTCCTCACAATTCTTCAGGGAGTGTAATACGGAGTCCTAATTATAGTTCTTGACAAGCCAAGTAAAGTAAGATTTTGACTTAATTCTGTAATGATCATTCCCATGCATATAAAAAAAATATATGACAAATATAAGGCAGCAAATATAGAAGCTATAATCATGCAGACCATAAATAGATTATTGTTAACTATGCTTGAAATTGCAGAACCTGTTAATAAGTAAGGCTACAATCCTATCCACACTTACCTGGGAGCAAGCCCCACTGAAAAACAGGACTTACTTCTGAGTAGCCAAGCATAGGATTGGGCTCTAAAACTTACAAATGGGGAAAAAATGTGGACTTGCACAATAAAAATAGCCAACAAAAATTTAACCTTAATTCTAGGAGGTTTTTATGCAGAGACATGTTTCCTTCATGCAATTTATATTGTCCGGTGGTCACAGAACAAAGACGACCAGATACTCCTGGTTAAGTGTACAGCTGCAAAAACAAAACAAATCCCCCTGAAAATCAGTTTCTCTCTTTGGATCAATAATTCACTGAGAGGCCCAATTTGTAGGGTGCTCTGTTTGCACCTGGTAACTTTAAGGAAGATTTCACAAGGGAAGATTTTCTTTTCTTTTGTGGAAATAGAAAGGCTTAAACTAAAGCCTTATCTTAGTAACTCATATGTTCAAGATCCCCAATATGGTGCTGGGTCGCCCAACTGGAGTCTTTACTTGGCATTGCCAGAGATGGAGCTACCAATAGCACTCTAATGGAGCACCCTTAGAACTACATGAGTAGTTCAGATACTCAGTGCCATCACTAGGGTTTACGTCACCCAGAGTGGGAGGCCAGTGCATCACCCCTTTGACGGACCTGCTCCCATATAGTGGGTGGGGCAATGCCCTGGAGGTGGTGGTGTATCATCGCCCTGCTTCACTGGTTTTTTGGCTTTATCTTTTGATAGAATAGAGATATTTCAACAAGGTTTGTTTCATGAAATTGCACATTGCTTGATATATAACATGATGGTATTATTTAAATATACCAAGATTTTAAAAATTTTGGTGAGTAGTGGTGTCACCCTTCCCCCCCCCGTGTGCTTTACCCGGTGTAGCCCACACCCCTCCACACCCCCTAGTGATGTCACTGCAGATACTGAATAATATGATGATGACCCACATAATCATTCAAACTGGGCCATTTTGCAGTGATTCTCACCAAACCCAGATTTTTGCATGTCTTCCTTTATTGAAACAGGTCACTTAAGAAGTCACACATCCTGGCAAAGTTGCTTTTCTGATGGGATCCAGAACACAGGTGTTCAATCTCTTTTTTTGTGGTGCTGCTTAAACAAAGGCAGGCACCCAAGTCAGTACCAGTCTTGTTTCCCACACGGGGAAAGCCAAATCAAAGCAAGAGCTGAGTTCAGAGTGCAGCAGCAGAATGAGGTGAATTCTCTGTACAAGCAGCTACACATGTGATCATGAAGGTAGAGTCAGCAGAAGGTAGAATTCAGCAGTCATTAAGCTTTCTAAGGGGACTCAGCTCATGAAAGAACATGTGCTCTTCTGTCTGTAAACCTAAGAAAATGCCACATATGTGTGAATTTTGGGCACAATTTTCATAGCTGTGATGTAACAGGAAACTTTGAACCCACCCCTTCAAGGCAGCAAGTTCAAGGAACTTAGGGTCACCGGTGAGAGCCCACAGTGGATGGCCCTGAAGTTGCCAAAGATCACCGAAGCAAGGTGGGCTTTTCACATTTAAATCAAAGTGAGAGCCCAGAAGGGCAGTGATTACATCAATTACGTCATCCCTGCACTTCTGGAACACCAAGCTCCACATAAGCGCCACCACCCCAGGTGTGATCCACAGTAGAGATGCCTCTGGTGGGGAATAGGATTGGGCTGTTATAAAATGGCATAGTATGGAATTCTAGTATATGAGGTGCAGCCTAATCCTAATGGCAGTGCCAGCGCTGGGTGCAGCAGTGCCAAAATGGTGACCTGAGGCCCTGCCGGAACTGCCAGGGTATTCATCCCATTCTCCAAGTAAGGGCACAGGAGCTGCAGTGGGTCTCTTCCAGTCTATGCCAGTTATTTTGTTGACACAGACTGGAGGAGCTCCATGTTGGGCTTTTCAGTCCAACCGGGAGCATAGGATTCGGCAGAATGGGGCTCTGCCAGTCCCATGTTTGTATTGTATTGTATTGGCAACCTTCAGTCTTGAAAGACTATGGTATCGCGCTCTGAAAGGTGGTTCTGGCACAGCGTCTAGTGTGGCTGAAAAGGCCAATCTGGGAGTGACAATCCCTTCCACACCGGGAGCAAGTGCAGTCTGTCCCTGGTCTGTCTCCCTGGCTATGGGCCTTCCTTCTTTGCCTCGTTGCCTCAGACTGTTGGCCAAGTGTCTCTTCAAACTGGGAAAGGCCATGCTGCACAGCCTGCCTCCAAGCGGGCCGCTCAGAGGCCAGGGTTTCCCACTTGTTGAGGTCCACTCCTAAGGCCTTCAGATCCCTCTTGCAGATGTCCTTGTATTGCAGCTGTGGTCTACCTGTAGGGCACTTTCCTTCCACGAGTTCTCCATAGAGGAGATCCTTTGGGATCCGCCCATCATCCATTCTCACGACATGACCGAGCCAACGCAGGCGTCTCTGTTTCAGCAGTGCATACATGCTAGGGATTCCAGCACGTTCCAGGACTGTGTTGTTAGGAACTTTGTCCTGCCAGGTGATGCCGAGAATGCGTTGGAGGCAGCGCATGTGGAAAGCGTTCAGTTTCCTCTCCTGTTGTGAGCGGAGAGTTCATGACTCGCTTCAGTACAGAAGTGTACTCAGGACGCAAGCTCTGTAGACCTGGATCTTGGTATGTTCCGTCAGCTTCTTGTTGGACCAAACTCTCTTTGTGAGTCTGGAAAACGTGGTGGCTGCTTTACTGATGCGTTTGTTTAGCTCGGTTTTGAGAGAAAGAGTGTCGGAGATCGTTGAGCCAAGGTACACAAAGTCATGTACAACCTCCAGTTCATGCGCAGAGGTTGTAATGCAGGGAGGTGAGTCCACATCCTGAACCATGACCTGTGTTTTCTTCAGGCTGATTGTCAGTCCAAAATCTTGGCAGGCCTTGCTAAAACGATTCATGAGCTGCTGGAGATCTTTGGCAGAGTGGGTAGTGGCAGCTACATCGTCGGCAAAGAGGAAGTCACGCAGACATTTCAGCTGGACTTTGGACTTTGCTCTCAGTCTGGAGAGCAAGGGACCTCCGGTCCCATGCACTCACACCCAATTACACCTCCCCCCATTCCACCCACTCCCTGCCTGTCCCTGCCCCCAAACTACTCACTGCTAGCTGGAGCTGCTGGAGCACTAACCAGCCTTCCATGTGGTGCTGAGACTCAGTGCCAACTTTGGAAGGTCAGTACTGGCACTGAGGAAGTTTAGGACTGAGGCCTGAAACAGTAACATTTGAGTTTCTGGACTAGAATCATTCAGAAATGGACAATTTATTTGGTTGAGGTGCATGGTCAACTTCAAAAGTGACTGTCTTTACCACCAAAGACAAGCCTTGGGTAAAAAGCATGAAAGCTGTGTGGAATCCTGGAGGCGTCATGAGTTGATCTTGCCATTCACCAATAAGAACATAAGAACAACCCCACTGGATCAGGCCATAAGCCCATCTAGTCCAGCTTCCTGTGTCTCACGGCAGCCCACCAAATGCCCCAGGGAGCACACCAGATAAGAAGAGACCTCATTCTGGTGCCCTCCCTTGCATCTGGCATTCTGACATTCACCAATGTTTGTAGCTTACATGCATCATTAGAATTATCATTTTGTACTGGAGATATACTTACCTGTTTTCCTCGTGAAACAACATAAATGGGGGGAAAAAAAATGATTAGACTTTGTCCATAAAATGTGAACATAACATGTAAATCTCAGTGGAAATGTAACAATAAATATAATTTTTGTTTTATAGAAGAAAAAAAAAAAAGGCCTGCAACAGTTATTTTTAACATACCAGTTTCAGAGGAGGAAATGACCTTTGAAGAGACCTTTTTGTGCCAGGAATTCTTTTTTAGACATTTCAGGAGAAGTAGGAATATATCCAGGAGTTTTAGAAGAATTTTCTCTTGCGCTAAAAGTTCTCTGGCAATTTTCTTCCTTTGAGAACCAAATTACCTTCTGTTAAGAGGCTGAGCTAAAAGGTTGAGTTAGTGTCAGAGTGTGTGGTAGTAGATACTTAAGCGCAAGTAATTTTAGAATCTACAGTCATTGTCCAACCAGATAAAAATTGGTTTCTTGCTCTGAACATGCCAAACCAAGCTTTTAATGCCTTTTGAGAGTTGCTCTACCAGAAGTGGATTCTTACCACTTGTAAATGACTACTTTGTGTCTGGCAGGATCAAGACTACAGTTTGAGAAGAGATGAAGGCTTAATGCCATTAGTTTTTAACATAAATATATGAATGCCTCATTTGCCTCATATCTCATATGCCTCCGTTTTGCTCCCTCCAACCGGAATGGCTCCGAAAGGGAGGGGCCACTTGCGTGCCATGCTGCAAAACTTGGTGCTTTGCACCCTCTCTAACTATGCTACTGCCTGTGTGTGCATTTATAATATGCAGCTGTTTGTTATTTCTTTAGTAAAGATTGTTGAATGTAATGCATTACTAGCTTGAGCACAGAATGTCTGTGCTTCTCCCGGAACTCTCCTTGGAGCTTTCAACTGCAATAGCAGCAAGTGATGTGGAAGACCCATAAATGTCATGTCAACAACAGAAGAACTCCAATTCAGAGCTGTGCTGGGGGAGGCTGAGATTTAGGAACACACTTGATTAAAATCACTTCTTACATGTGGAACGGAGCCAAGCAAGTCATTTACCAACCTTCATAAATTTCCACTAGTAAATGACTTGCTTAAACCCATCACATCACTAAAAACATAGAAAAATGTAACTGGATTGACCCATAGTTACACACCTGCTGCGTAAAAAGCTTCTTTTTTTTTCTTCAATGCCTAAAGTGTTAAAAATGCATAACAATGTAAATAATGTACTTTGCTTGATAGGGAATTTTAAAGCATTCTTTTCTAAGTCATCCTTTCCTCTAAATTAATTGTGTTGCCATTTAGGTAATATGGAAATTCATGTTTGAGATTAGCAGAAATTTCTGCCTTGTCAGTTAACCTTAATAATTCAGAGGCCTCATGCAAGTGGATTTCTAAAGCTTTTGCTAGCTAAGATGGCAGCTGGGAGTAGGCCTTGCAACTGAGGTTGGGATGCATGGATGTGTCCATGTGTGATGCACAGTGCAATCCTAACCTGCCCTGGAGCAGGCAGGCTGGTAGGTCTGCACTGCATCCATGGCAGGACTGGGGCTGAAAGCAGTGCAGCCCAGGGCAAGGGGAATCGCTTCCCCTTACTCCAGGTAAAGCGGTAGCAGCCCCAATGGGGCTACTTGGATTTGTGCCACTTCAATCAGCGGCACAAATCTGAGCAATCCGGGACTGCCCTGGGCTGCACGGGAATGGGGTTAGGATCCAGCATAACCACTGGATTCTGGCCTTGCTTCCCACTCTCCACCCACCTGCCCATGGTCCCACTCTCCACCGATCCTCCCCCACGCCCTGGAACTTCTCCCTCTTGCCTACTCCCTGCCCTCCTCAGACCCCTGCGTCAGCAGCTCCTTATCACAGGATGTGGTGATGGCATCTGGCCTGGATGCCTTTAAAAGGGGATTGGACAAGTTTCTGTAGGAAAAACCCATTATGGGTTACAAGCCATGATGTGTATGTGCAACCTCCTGATTTTAGAAATGGGCTATGTCAGAATGCCAGATGCAAGGGAGGGCACCAGGATGAGGTCTCTTGTTATCTGGTGTGCTCCCTGGGGCATTTGGTGGGCTGCTGTGAGATACAGGAAGCTGGACTAGATGGGCCTATGGCCTAATCCAGTGGGGCTGTTCTTGTGTTCTTAACTACAATTCCCAGGAAGCCTTGCAGGTCTCTTGTTGTCTGGTGTGCTCCCTGGGGCATTTGGTGGGCCGCTGTGAGATACAGAAAGCTGGACTAGATGGGCCTCTGGCCTGATCCAGTGGGGCTGCTCTTATGTTCTTAAGTTTGGCTGACGCTACTCACCCTTTCCCTGGGGTCCACATTGGCATGGGGAGGCTGGCGCAAGTTCATGCACCAGCCTAACCCCACTTATGTCGGTGCGAAAGTGCTTTATTTTCTGCCCTGTAGGACTGCGCCTTTATGAACTTATGGATATCCTTCAGTGTGCCTGTTAGCTATTTAAGTGCGAAATTCATTTATTTCCAAGTGTCTAAACCCTTAAAACACATAGCTGAGATTAACTGAAACTTTGTTCATTTTCCTTTACAGGATGATGTTCTAAAATTGGATGTCATGAAGTGTCATTACGATTGCATGCTCAGTTAGATGCTTATGTGCCTGTGTGGAGCTGGAAAATGCCTCCCTGCCAGATTTTGCAGTGGTCGGGCGGTAAAATCTGGCACTGCCTAGTCACATCAGTTTTGAAACCTTAGGTGCTAGATCAAACTCGACCTATTTGCAATACTTCCACTGCAACTGCATTTATGATACTATCCTATGCACACTTTCCTGGGAGTAAGCCCTGCCGCACTCCTGTACACCTTTACCTGGGAGTGAGTACCACAGAATTTAATAAGGATTACTTCTGAGTAGACATGCATAGGATTGTATTGTAAATCAACATTTTTGGGTTTCTAATATTGGTAAGTCTGTATCAGGGATAAACCTGAACAAACCAGTGGCATAGCTAGAAGGGGTGCAAAGTGGCATGCAATTGGCCCCTCCCCTTTGGAGCCATTCTGGGCTGCGAGAGCAAAACAGAGCCATTGCCTCCATTTTGTTCTCGTGGCCTGCAATGGTTCCAAAAGGGAGGAGAGGGGCTGCTTGCATGCCCTGGTGAGGATCCCTAAAAAACTTAGTGCTTTGTATCCCCTCTAGCTTCGCCGCTGGAACAAACACATATCCATGTGCCTAGCTTTACACCCCTCCGTCACACAGACAAATCTTCTGTGTGATGATTCTTCCCCTGGTCTCAATGGGCCTGCTTCTAAATTCAGTGTCCATAGGATCACAGCCTTAATCTTTCTTGTGTTTGTGTTGAATACTCCACTAAACCCATCTAATCTAAGTGCTAAGACTGCTGGCTCTGTGCCTTAGTAAAGCTTTACAAAACATACTTCTAATTGCAGATAAAACATATGGCAAGAGTACTAAGGTGAACTGAGAAACCCCAAGATTTACATTCTTTGCTTCTCTGTGGATGCATGTTTTTTTTTTCCTTGAGTTATCGATTGCCAGTATTTATAATTACCCACCATATGGAATGCCTTGGGGTTTTATTTATTATTTCCCTTTTCTTCACTTCTTTGGAAAAATATCCTTGCAATTAAGTTTATATTGGTTGTTTCTTCGACTTGAAATCTGAAAGTTCATAAACAAGCATGAAGAGCTGTTGCGGCTGGCACTGAAAGTTCAGCCACCCAGATCGGCAGCTTGCGCTTTGCCTGTATAATTGAAATGTGATCACTTGAGGGGGGTGGGGGTGGAAGAGAGAGAAAGAGAGAGCATGTCTGTTCAGAAGTAAGTCCCATTGGGCCTAATTCCAGAGAAGTGTGTACAGGATTGCAGCCTGTTTGGGTGATGGTGAGGAACCAGAAAGGGTAGAGGGGTGAAATTATACATTCGGCTCACATTTCCATCTGCACTGAGATGTATTTTCAGGCCTCAATTTTAAAAGTACCTTTTATCTGCTCAAGGGATAAACCTAGATTTGTCTTTGCCCAGATTATCAGAGGGAAAGGATTGGATCTCTGATTTGTTGTTGTCTGTGTTATACTATACTAATGGACTCTTGGCAGACCCTTCTTGATAAGCGGTTGTTCTGCAATGGATCACAGAGTTGAAAAGATGAATGGGTCAGGTCGGTCCGTAGGCTGGGGGAAAGACCCATGAAATAATCTCAATGATACATGAGACAGTGGAATTTTGACAATTGTATTGCTGCTCCTTAGAACACATCTGACTTGAATCACTGGAGGAGATTGGATGCTCTGTTCTGGTATCCAACCCATTATTTGCCAACATAAGATATTTTCAGCATGCACAATTTTTTTTTTTTAGCCAACTTGCAATTGATAGACTCACAGCCCAAACTTATTCAGACTGGTGCAGAGGGGCCACATGGCCCATGGTGTATTCAGCGTTGAAACTGAGCAGGCTGGATGTCTTCTTAGGGTAAGGGAACATTGGTCAAGCCCGAGCCTGCCCAATGGGGCTAAATCGCTGGCACAAGTCTGAAAAGCCCCATATAGGGCTATCAGGTCTCCTCTGCTGTCCCACCCCCTCCTGGGCCTGAACTGCCTCTCTGCGCCTCTGTTCCACCCTCCTTCCACCCCTGCACCACTTGGCATGGTACCAACCAGTGTCAGCAGCTGTAGGGCTGGACTCAGTGCCAGTGGAACAGCACAGGCCCTCCTGCCAGCACTCCCCACTCCCGAGTCATTGCAAACATGCTTTATGGCACATTTGTGACAGTGTAGCAGTTGCTGCACTGGCCCTGCACAACAATTGGAGTGGGCTGTTGATTTGATCAGGTCAAGAGCCAGGGATGAGTCTGTTTGCGTGGCCTATCCCACTGCCTCCCAGACCTGATCAGCCTTCCCCCCTGCCCTGTCACCACCCCATCTGGTCCATCACCTGCCACATTCAGTTCAGTCTCTGCCTCCCTCCAACCCCCTATGCAGACTTACATACTCCAGTGGGTCTGCATGGGAGGCCACTTCCGCCTCCCTTCCAGTGGGCCTGCTGCGCTCATTTGCTGAGAGGCTGCTTGCAACTGTCATAAAGCAGCCTCCGCCAGGACGATGCTAGTTACACCAGCAGGGGAGGGAGCATTAGCTATCTCTTCTGGCAAGCTGTAGCTGCCAGTCTTCAAAAGGCAGAAAAATTTTTTGGTAACCGCCATAACTTTTTTTCAATGCGGATTCTGTATCACAAAAAGCCAAACTGGAAAAGGTGGAAAAGAGAGCAACTAAGATGATTACTGGCTGGGGCACCTTCCTTATGAGGAAAGGCTACGGCGTTTGGGCCTCTTCAGCCTAGAAAAGAGAAGCCTGAGGGGGGACATGATTGAGACATACAAAATTATGCAGGGGATGGACAGAGTGGATAGGGAGATGCTCTTTACACTCTCACATAACACCAGAACCAGGGGACACCCACTAAAATTGAGTGTTGGGAGAACTAGAACAAACAAAAGAAAATATTTCTTTACTCAGCGTGTGGTTGGTCTGTGGAACTCCTTGCCACAGGATGTGGTGATGGCGTCTAGCCTGCATGCTTTTAAAAGGGGATTGGACAAGTTTCTGGAGGAAAAATCCATTACGGGGTACAAGTCATGATGTGTATGTGCAACCTCCTGATTTTAGAAATGGGTTATGTCAAAATGCCAGATGCAAGGGAGAGCACCAGGATGAGATCTCTTGTTATCTGGTGTGCTCCCTGGGGCATTTGGTGGGCTGCTGTGAGATACAGGAAGCTGGAGTAGATGGGCCTATGGCCTGATCCAGTGGGGCTGTTCTTATGTTCAAACTGGATATTTCAGCATTAAAATGTGTTGTTTGGTGTTTGAGAGTTGGAGTCAGCAGATTTCTCAAGGCACTGAACAGACTGTGACTCACTCTAGGAAAATAGATAGATGACTAAATTGTTTACACAACAGCGGGAGAGCCATATGGCTGTGTGTATGTGTGTGCTTGTGCCTCTGTGCATAGACAGTCCTTTAGCAACAAGAGGTACAAGCCATAGGAGGGAGGAAGTTCTAAGATCTTGAAGCTATTTATTTACTTAGGATTCTTGGTAGTTTTATAAATATTTCAATTATAGAAGAAAAGGTTTGGAATCCAGTGTCGTCTTCAGACTGATCTACACAATGACTTCCAAGGTGGGTCTCCTCATCAATTTTAACCTGGCAAACAGAAATTTTGAGACTACCTTAAAAGCAAAATCACACATTCAAAAAAATTAGAAAGCAAACATATTTCTAGATTTGGTAGTTTATAATCTCATGGTGTTGGAATGCTCCCTCCATAAAATGTTCCACCACAGAGTGCTTGGCAAATATTTTTGTTTTCTTGCTTTATGATACGGGCAGGCTTACCCTAACTAAATCCCTGCATTGTGATGCAGCATCACACTGTGACCCTGCACATGCCTGATCTTGTCTGATCTTGGAAGCTAAGCAGGGTCAGGCCTGGTTAGTACTTGGATGGGAGACCGCTTCGGAATACCAGGTGCTGTAGGCTTACACCATAGTCTTTCGAGACTGAAGGTTGCCAACCAACCATCTGTGGCATGGCTTCCACTGTATCCCACAAGGGATTTTTGGCTGCTAGAGGCCTCCTCAGGGTAAGGAAACGTTTATCCTCTTGCCCAGGTGTAAGCCCAAGCAGCTGCTATAGGTCAACTGGGACCTGCACCAGCTCAATCGCTGGTGCAAGTCCACATTGACCCAGGAAGGTGGATTAGACCCAGGAAGGCGGTTGGTATTCAATGTGTGGTACTGCCGCTAAACCCACCCCTTCCCAGATCTAATCTTTCTTCCTTCCCACCCCCATGACCACCCATTCCTCCTGTCCCTTCCCTGTTTTGCCCTCCCCCACCCCCTGCATGGTCTTATCTGCTCCCTGCACGACCTTACAGCTACTTTGGGTAGAATAGTTTTGTTAACATGGATTTGAAAACATTTTTGTCAATCTCACATTAGACGAGTTAAAATGGTGCCAGTTTTTATGTCAACTTCACTTCAGAGCAAATATTTGGCAAGAAGGTTCTACAGAAAGGATGTCTCCAGAGTGAAATTGGCAGGAATTTGACCAAAGTCTACTTTTCAAAAGTGGCACCATTTCAGGGCTGAAGATAGGATCTCAGCTTCTCTGTGTGGATGTATGGACTTTCTACAGCAGTCACGTTTACCATGCATACACCAGTGTTTCATCTGGTGAATATATGAAGTTCAAAGCAAATACATCTTCAAACATGGCCAACAGATGGGCCGTGGCTCCCTAGCTTAAGTCCATAGTATGTTTGCAGACTTCTTTCCTTTATATCAACTACATGTTACAATTCTATTAAAATGTATACAGTATAGTAGCCCAGGATTCAAAAAGATGTAGTAACCTACCAGACAGTTCAGAAGATATTGAATTAAATCAAGATTTGGGGTTGAGGGTGCTGCTTGAATAGGGCTATTAAATTCAGGTCCTTTCCTTAAGCTATCCCTGCACATTATGAGAATGTTTTAGGAGTCATCAAGTGTTGGGGGTGGGCTCTTTGGTGACAATACCAATCAAATAAATAACAGGAAATGATGCATTGGTGGGTCCTAAACACACTCAAGTTTCATTAGCTGTTGCTACCTAAGTAAAAGTATAGGATTTTTAATTTTTTTTTAACTCTTATCTGTTCATTTATACCTTTACACACAGCTTGATTGCTCTTTCAGTTCCTCAACAGAACTGCAGTACATCTTCATACTGACTGTGTTTCTAAGTTTAATGCTTTTCAAGCTTCATAAACACTAGCTGCATTGTAAGCTTTTTGTATTAATTACTCATGAAACAATATGTAGTTGAATGATTTTTCCCCCCAATACCTGAACTCATTGCATAGCATAATGAGCTTCTTCTGCCTGTTCTCAGCCCATATATATTCACAGATACCATAATAAGAGCATGATACATGCCCATCATTCGTGTGCTGCTTATTTCGCCAGTGGTGAGGCAGGTCAGGGAGTAAAGACATCTTGATTCTTGGATGTGGAGAAGACCATGGTAGTCAAGACTGCAGTGACTTGGGCTGTTGCAGCTTTGGTGGCATCTTGCACTTGAAAGCAGAGTAATTCTGTCGAGTGGCCTATGCTGTAACCAGCACAGGTTAGGAGCATGCTGGAGATCTCCTTAGGGTAGGGAAACCAACCATGGTCTACTAAGGTATGGAGTGAGGACTGCCAAGACCAAAATGCTTAGCCATGATGCTCACTTTTGCTCACTTGCACCTTTCAGCCTCATCTGCCTCACAGACTTGATGTGAAAAGGAATCCAGATGTGTAGCCCAGAGCTTCTAGGGAAACAGAAGGGTAGAAATATGATAAATAAACATTGTGATAGGAAAACATTTTGCATTTACTTATTGTGAAACATTTTTGGCCTCATCCCCAACATAAGAACTTAAGAAGAGTTCCATCTGATCAGGCCAAAGGCCCATCTAGTCCAGCTTTCTGTGTAACATGGTGGCCCACCAGATGCCTCAGGAAGCACCTGAATACCTTTATCCTGTTGCCACTCACATGCACCTGGCCTTCTGATGTGGACTACTTCTAAAACCACAGGAGGTTTCACAGACCATCGTGACTTGTAACCTGTAATGGACTTTCCATAAATCTCTTCAATCCCCTTTTAATGGTATCTAAAGCCAGATGCCATTTCCACATCTTGTGTCAAAGAGTTCCACAAAATAATTACATGCTGGGTAACAACATGAGCACATAGAACAAATAATTGCTTCTACATTACTGATAAGTTTTTTTTTTCCTTTTGTTATCTTGGAAAGAGAAGGAATCCGGCTTCCTTCCTTCCTTCCTTCCTTCCTTCCTTTCGCCTGTGTTTAATCTGGTCTGTACTACTTGCAATAAGCCCAGCATAACACCCAGCACACTTTCTCAACTTCCAGTTTAACCTTCCCCCCCTCCCGAATGGCTGTTTCTGCCTGCATACACCTCTGTCAAACCAGATCCCAGTTCAGATGATGTACATAGTGCTCTCCTGACACCTGGCCCTTTTGTTATTCAGCTTTGGTAGAAACTGCCATTGGGGGGGGGGGGAAAGGAAGCAAACCCTCCCTTGCATTGCAAAGCCTGGGAAACTGAAGGAGCACCCAGGTGGCTTCCTAAAAACTGGAAGAGGCTGGTTTGGCATCTTTTGACGTTTGCCTTCAATACATCAACACCCGGCTGTGTTCCATAACTCTAGTGCTCTGAAGACTGTCGAGTGATAAGAGAGGGGAAAAGAAGAGTTTTATATTTGGTGCGCCGGTAGGGTCAGCGCCATGGAAACAAGGTTGTATTGCATGCTTATCAGTGGCAGCCAGCAGCATAAGGGGGACAAAAGTGGAAACACAGCAGCAGCTGAGCTTTTGGCAGCTTGGATAGTTGCCTGAGCAGGAGAGATCCATTTTAGACACTTCACACTCTGGTAATGTTTTCAGGACACACTGCAAATGGAAGTGTTGGGGTGACCAAGCAGAACAGAGAAGAGAGCTCCTAACCTTGAAACAAGGTAGAACAGCAAATCTCTTAGAAGGTAGAGTGCTTTTGTCCTGTAGCACAAGCTGTCCTACCAAATGTTTCTTTCTTACTCATACGTTAACATTGTTAGTGGAGTTGTGGGAATCAGACTGCAATCCTATCCACACTTTCCTGGGAATAAGTCCCACTGAGCACAATAGGACTTACTTCTGAGTAGACATGCATAGGATTGTGCCCTCAGTCACTCCCACACCAGACAGAGTGGAGTTTTGTGAATTCTTGACTGCAACAACAAACCTTCAAGCAATTGTTAGACAGGAAGAAATACAGAATAGGGGTTCGGCAGAAAGACAAGCAACCAACGTGCCGTAGCCAACAAATAAGATAGGTTACAGCTCCCACTATTGTTGGGGGCAAATGTTCACACACTTTGTGGCTATATCCTGGTGTATCTGTGCTCACATGCTCTTGCCTGTCCCACAAACATCAGATCTCACTGCTGAAGGCACATCTGAAACAGGCTGTTGTCACTGTTTAGCGTTTTTGATTGATAACATCAGGACTCTCCAACCCACCTAGCAATTGCGCTGAATCCTGCATCAATTCCCACCAGTCGATTTGGCAGTCTGGAAAAATAATGGAAAGCAGTGTGTGTGGCACAGAGTGGAGCAATATGTTGCCTTGACATTTGAAAGGGAGAACTGGTGGGTGAGAGAGGACATTCTTACTCCTTCCAGTATCCCCTGCAGACAGCTCAATCACATGCATGTCTAAGAAGTAAGTCCCATTTTGCTCACTGGGACTTGCTCCTAGGATAGGGTATCTAAGATTGCAGCCTGACTTATTTAGATAGTGCCATTAATGTACATGGCATTTTACTCAGAAAGAAAGGATAGATCCATACCTTGAGAGACATACCCTGTGTAGGAAGACACAAGAGAAACAACAAGGAAGGTGAAGCACCCTGGCGGGGAGGAGTAAAAAAATGATAGTGGGAAGCTTTTGCAGAGAAGAATAAGTGTTAAATATTAAGCACTCCCTCCTGTTGGTTCATTCACCCCGCATCAGTGTTACAAAGCAAACATGGAGCCCATATACCTTGCGACATATAGTGTGGCCTATAGGAAGCATAGGTTGTGCTACCCTGTGGGTTGTGGTGCCTTGAATTGGAACTTCCAGAAACTCTTTGCTTTGTTGGTCACCTAGTTTCCAAAAGAAGCCCTCATTCTATTAATAGAACCATGGTTTCCCCGCTCATCGCAAAACCATGAGAATTAGAATTTAGAGGAGAATCCTGAGTTGCGTTTAAGCTGGTGCAAGTCCCTTAAACTGGCTTCTGGGTGCAAGGGTGCTTCTGGGTGCATTATGGGTGCTTCTGGGTGCATTCTTTATGGCGAATGTGCCATAAAACATGTTTGTGCCACCACAGGAGTCAGGGAGGCTGGGGTAAGGACATTAGCCAGTCTTCCCCTGCCCAGTCTGGACCTGGGCTGGTAAGTTCATGTTGCTGGTTAGCCACTGGTGCAGGAGTTTGGGAAGGGCGTTTTCTGTTGGGAGGGGCAGGTAGTCAGATTGGCCTGGGGAGGGAGATGGGACTGGCCTTGGGCACTTAGGCTGGATCCTAACCCCCCTCCCAAGCAGCCCTGCAATTAAGCTTGCAATTTAGCTGGCATAGATCTGAGTAGTCCCATTGAGGTGGCTGCTGTGCGAGTTGAGGTAAGGGAAAATACATTTCCTTACTCTGAGTTGTGCGGGATCCACTTCAAACCCTGTGCTGGATACAGCCTAGGTCGGCTGGCCTGCTTGGTCCAGAGCAGGTTAGGATTGGGTTGCCCATGTATTTAAATTTAGTGGGATAACACATAGAAGCTGAGAGCCTTCCCTAAATGCTAAATTCAGCAACATTGGAGAACTGCAGATATCTTGTTCTCCTTGGCATCTGCTGTCAGCTCCAATCACAACAAAACGGAGCAACCAGGAAATAACATAAACCTTTGAGAAGATAGTTGCAATTTCTGTGAGCTGAAATCAACGTAGCAAGGATTGCTGTAGCTCAGGCAGCAATCGTGATTAAAAAATAAATGATTTGAGCTCACAGAGCATGCAAAATAGCTCCAGGGTCTTTTCAAATGCTGCTTCTTCAAGAACAGAGACCTTTTTCCTTATCAATTAAATTTTTGTTATTTAACTAAGACGCCAACCAGTGTCTAGAGATGCCACACTCCTCTAAAGAGGCTGGTTGAAGTCATAGTTCAAAAAGATAATGTAATTATAGGTTTCTCCCTGTTTAACAGTACAAATGATTTCTACAGTAACACTGAGCAATCATAAATCAAGTGCAACTGTTCAGCACAGTCCTAATATCAAGTGGGCGGGCAAGGGGCCTACTTTTCTATTTCAAAAGCAGCATGCAAAGAAGAGGAGTGAAATCTTTCCCCTTGTCCTCTTTATTTTACCATGCTCAGTGGCCTTAACCCATTCCTGCCCAGCCCACAGGTGTACGCATTTGATCCCTGTTGTGTATATGGGCAGAAATGGCTTAAGCAGTTTTCATCCTGCCTGGTTCACTTGACAAGTATTAGAACTAGAGAGGGGAAAAACTGCTTAAAAGCACTGGAGTGCAGAAAGTAAAGGTAGAGGAAGGCTGCAGGTTTTGCTACCCTCCCAAGTACATATTTTTTGCATAAAAAGTAGACCCGCCTAACTTAAATAGGCAAATAGGGCAACAATGTGCTTAACAAACACACAGTTGCCCCTTCTGGGTTTTGTTCTTAATTACTGTGAATTTGCAATCCACTGTATTGTTCCCTGATAGCTGAGAAACTCTAACCAGTCTTTGAAATGCAACAAACATAGAGTTTGGGGAGGTTGCACAATCTACTTCAGCGATTTTCAACTGGTGTGCCATGGCACATTGGTGTGCGGCAAAAGGTCTGTAGGTGTGTGCCACAAGAGTTTAGAACACAGTGATTGGAAATTGCTGAAAAAGTCTTCTGGTTGCTGTGGCTCTGTTTCTAGGGCAGAGCCGGTGGAAGAGAGGGACAATTTGTTACTATAGAAAGTTGCCCTAGAGCAGGGGTGTCAAACATAAGGCTCATGGGCTGGATGCAGCCCATGGAAGCTCTTTACAGCTCCCAGTCTCTCTCAGCACCACCCTCAGTTGCTCTCAGCTGCTGAGATGCCACTGTTGAAACGGCAGCCCATATGATAATTGAGCTCTCCTGTATCTTCAAAACATGATCAAGATTTGCATATTTTCTCTTCGGTCATTTGCAGCTAATGAGTTCCTAAGTGAGAAAAAAGTATTTATTTCTGGTCGCGACCTGCTTAATAACATCACTTCCTGCTTAATGACCTCACTTCCAACCCCCCTGCAAGCATCATGAATACCATTCGACCCACTGTATGAAACGAGTTTGACACCTCTGCGCTAGAGGATGTTTAAACATCCAGGGTATAAATTAAATTACTACACACCAACTTGGGACAGAAACTTGGGATAGCACACATATTATGAACATATCTGTGAATATCTAGGTCCTTGGGAAGGACCGGATGTTCAACAGGCTTAATCCAGCCACCAAGATTTGGCGGGTTGTGCATATTTTTAATAATCATATTCATTACAATAAAACCAAAAAAACAAGAGTAAAGAAATGGTGGGACCACATGCCTGAAAGGGTGGTAGAAAATGAGCAGGTCAAAATCTCATGGGACTTCAGAACCTGGACAGATAAAAATATTGGAACACACACATGCCACATATAACTGTGGTTGAGAAGAGACAAGTGACGCTTATTGATGTGGCCATTCCAAGAGATAATCGAATCAAAGAGAAACAATTGGAGAAGGTCACAAAATGCACAGGCCTGGAAATTGAAAAACGATGCCTTTGGGGAAAGAAAACAACCACAAGCCCTATTGACACTGGCGCACTAAGCACAATCCCCAAGGCCCTTAAGAAGCATTTCTGTGCCAATATAGGCATTGACAAGGTAACAGTTGAACATCTGCGACGGGCTGCACTACTAGGAGCACTGAATATTATACAGCAATATCTCACCAGTTCTTAAACTCTTGGGTAGAGTTCAAACTAGCAGGCACCCAAAAATCCCAGTCCAAACGTCTGGTGAGCTGTGACACCACTGATGATGATGATGATGATGATGATGATGATGATGATGATGATGATGATATCATTCCAGTGCTAAAATACAAGGTATTTTGGTATACATTTGAAATATCCAGTTCCCAAGTAAGGCAGACAATGGCAGGCAAGTCAACACAAGAGTGTTAGCATAAATGCAGTATACACAATAAGACAATAATGTATATTATTTGTATATACAGTATACACAATTATTTGACAGTAATAATATCTGACAAAAAGAAGTCAGAGCAAGAGGGGTATGATTCATATAAATTGTACATAAAGGTGACAGGTTTGCCTCTCACAGGGTGACCAGATACGACAGAGGACAGAGTGCCTGTACCTTTAACCATTGTATAGAAGAGGGAATGTTGGCAGGTGTAGCTCAACATGGAAGGATTTAAAAAGAGGCACCTGCCAAAATTTTCTCTTCTGGTTAAAGGTACAGGCACTCTGTCCTCCATTGTATCTGGTCACCCTGTCCCAATGAAACTCTTCGAGTTTGAGCCTCTCTAGGTTCTTGAGGGGGCGAGGGGAGGCAGGGACACGATCCCCAGAATCACATCACTAAAGTGGCTGCAGGGACTGGCATTTAGTTACCAGTCCCTGCAGCCCCCTTAGCAACGCAATCCTGGGGATCACATTGCTGTTTCTCCCCTGCTTCCGCCCCTTAAGGGGGCAGAGGCCAAGTCCATCAGGCTAGGTGTCACCACGCCCTAGTTTGAGAAGCCCTACCCTGGTCTCTCATGTTAGATTTTAAATTTATTTTAAAGGGTCCTTTCATGAATAAGTCCAACATTTTCAAGACTCTTCCTAGTTTGCAGGTGTTTCAACACCAGTAGGGAGAACAATATACAAGGGAAAGAGATAGAAAGCAGCAGGGATGTTCATTTGTTAACTCTGGTGTGTCATTATGTGCGGTTAAAAATACTCTCTTCCTAAAATCAGACACATTCAGACCAAACATTTTAATAGCATTCATGTTGCACTCTTGCTTCTAATCAAAATATGTCTAGTTGACAGAGAAAGTGGGGGAAAACAACAGATTTTCCATTCGATCAGCAGTATATTCAAGGATAAATTCCAATTACGGCTGGCTCCAAATTACACAACAAGGTGTCAAATATCTTCATTCTAGTCTAGTACTATATTTAATTAGGCTTGTATGAAAATGAAGCAGAAAGGGAAGCTGCCATTGGTAAGAGGTTTTATAGCAAGATGTGTGAAGATGCTGCTGATATTGTCTTCCTCCGTGGGAAGGCCAAGGGGGGAGACTTTGCCTCCTCCCACTTTATCTCACAACAACCCTGCAGAGTAGATTGATTGCTGCTGGTGCTTTTTGCTCTACAGTTGGCACAAGTCTGAGTTGATCCATGCAGGTGGATTAGGCCTGAGAAGGGAGTTTGGATCTGGGGTGTACTACTGCCATTGAATCCACCCCCTCCTGGGCCCAATTTGCCCATCCCCATTCCATCTCTTCCCCATTCCGCCCGCCCCATTCAACCCCACTCCAGGTTTACCTGCTGTGGTGGGCTCTCTGATGTCTGCTACTGCACATAGGAAGGTTCTGGTCTTCCCACTGGTCCACCAGCAGCTTGCACTGGTGTCCAATACTTTGCAGCTACTTTTCAGCAGCTAGCTCTGGCAGAATGCACATTTCACCAACATGGCAACCTGATAGGATTGGGCTGTAACTGTTGTCTGGTGAGTGCATGTAAGTCATTGGGGTCCTGTAGGTGAAGGGGAAGGTTAAAGAACTGGGCAGTGAACTGTAGTTGTTCACTCTAAGACAGGGGTGTCCAAAGTTTTTGGCAGGAGGGCCACATCAGCTTTCTGACACTGTTGGGGGCCAGGGAAAAAAAAAATTAATTTACATTTAAAATTTGAATAAATTTACATAAGTTTACATAAATGAATATGTTAAAGATGAACTTATATGAATGAATGAAGGTCTTGCGCTAGCTCAAGTCCTATAAAAGGCCTTGCACAAAGCAAGGCTGGCTTTTCATTTGCTACCACTACTGCATCACAGATGTGAAACAGCAAGCAGTGGAGGAAGCCTTCATCCCACAGCTCACACAAGAAGTCAAACAGTTGCCCTCATGCTGAGAACAGTTGCGTTGGGCCAGAGTGGGCTCCAACAAATCTCCAGAGGGCCAGAGGCTCACTGGAGACTGGGGGCTACCTGAGGGCTGCATTGAGAGGCCTTGAGGGCCGCAAGTGGCCCCAAGGCCGGGGTTTGGGCACCCCTGCTCTAAGATACCTGCTTCATTTTGGGAAATGAATTAGCTACTCCTATATGGGGGAAGGTGTGCTCCAGCTGGAGCATTCATAATAAAGATATATAATCCATTGATTTTATTTTACAAATGAGTGGATTAATTTATAATTAATTTATAAATTAATGTACTCCATTCAGTGCATCCATTCTTACAATGATCTGTCAGTTATTAAGCTGCTTTATTTATTTTTAAAGTGAAATTTCTTGAGGGATGATCTTCCAATACATAATGAATTTAATCCAGCATAGATTAAATTGATGAACTTGAGCTACATTTTCTCTGGACTCTCTGAATCTGATCAGATGGGCCAGTGTGATCATATACAAGCCATAGATACCAGGACGTTTTGAGCCAGCTGTGAATTTTGAGCTGTGATTGTCATTATACAGTAATGTGCTTTTAATGTTATGTAATTCATGGGGGGGAGGGGTGGCTGAAAAGTGACATTCATAAAAATGAAGGTAATGAGGTATTTCATAAAAATCTACACAAAGGGCTCAATCATCCCCCCATGTTAGCATACTCAAAGAGCTGGTTGTATTTGCGGTTCAAGATGACTCCTATCGAATAACAAACAAACCACAGACTTTATCGTTTTGTAGTTGATCTTCTGCAATCATATGACCAGCAGCACACGTTGTGTGTGCAAGAATTATTCACATGAATCCTGGAATCCTTCATTTCCCTTTGACTAATATCAGCTTTTCATTTTCTATCCCTTTTGTTCTCAACTGCATCGTGGCTTTAATTCTGTGTGAAATATTGTTTCAACAAAAGGCTCAAAGAGAAGCAGCGTATTAATTTTCTGCAGAAAGGGAAACTATGTCATTTCAATATATATATATATATATATATATATATATATATATATATATATATATATATATATATATACACAAATGCATTACTTTGCACTAGAGTTTTCACCCATTTTTGACTTATTTCCTGTTATAAATGCAGGGCAAAGACAAAGAAAGACATCAAAACAGCACCCCAACATGATGAAAACCCACTGGTGACCAGTGAACAGCAGAGGATCACTCTATTCCCCCCCCCCTTTCTCTCCCCAGATAAGCAACATTTTTCATACACATGTTGCACATTGCTTTAGGCTTGAGCAATTCTGCTGATTGAACTATTTCACAAAGGGAAGAATGCAAATGGTTTCACAAAGGGAATAAATAAATATTTGTTTACCACATTTCTTATATTCATAGACTTGAATCTTGCAGACCTACATAGGCAGGCCGACCATAAACTCCATTTCCCCCCACAAATGGGGTTTCTACAAGTGATACTCTACAAGAGAAACTCCATTCTTCCAGATGTTTCCTTTCATGCTGCCATCCTCATCCTGGCTGCCCAGCTCTTGGACTTTCCAAGCTTCCACAAATAGCTACAAAACGTGCCTCAGTCTGGTTTTCAGGACGTTATCCATTTCTTGCCAGTCCACATTCCATCATCTCTAGCCAGTGGTCACCCATCCACAGTGAGACCCCAGTTGATCCTGCTTATCTTTTTTCAGGCAGGGTAACAGCTCCACCTTCAGACCATATCTGTTCATAGGAGATACCCCTTTCAGACCTGGTAGCATAAGGCCTATAGGAAGTGGCAGTATATCCCAGAATACCCTGTTGGTTCATGTGCACTGCTTGCCTTTGTTTGTCTGTTTCCTTTGCCTGCATTTAGTTGGAACCCCCTGCAGTATACTTGGGTTTTGAATAGTGCTAAGCTGAGGGTCCCTGACATGCAATCCCAGAGTTGGCTGCCCACCACAATGGGAAGACACATTTGCCTCATTTCATAAGTGTCCAGTTCGGGCCAAGCAGGCTTTTTGTCAGTAATGTCATCATGTAACTCAATTGTCCTCAAACGTTTAGCACCAGGACCCACTTTTTAGAATGAGAATCTTTCAGGACTCACCAGAAGTGATGTCATGACTGGAAGTGACATCATCAAGCAAGAAAATTTTTAACAGTCCTAGGCTGCAGTTCTAACCACACTTACCCAGAAGTAAGTCCCATTTACTGTCATTGTTAGAAGCATATACACAATAACCTGTTAAAAGTATAGATCTGTAACATTTTCCCAAATGCAGTCACATATCATAGTAGTATCAAGTCTACTATATCAAAAATAAAATATTAAAATGAATGGGGCCCCATCTGAAATTGGATTGTGACCCACCTAGTGGATCCCTGACCCACAGTTTGAGAAACACTGATGTAACTAGATCCGCAGTGGTTCCATTACCACCTGTATTCTTTGGATTACCTAGTTCTGATACAATCAAGTGTGCCAAATTTGGACAAATGGTATATTCTAAGAGTCCAATATGTCCACATGAGTCAAGCTGTGTCAAGACTGAGATGGGAGTATTGGATTGGCGTCGGGACAGGTAGGGATGACTAATGTGAAAGTGGGAGCAGTTCCGGTGCCTCATTCATCTTCTGTGCTTGGCCTTATTCATTTCTGTTTGCTGCTGGCTGATTCATTCTGGTGATGCCTGTCCAATCCATCACTAGTGCATGAGAAAGTGCTGCTCCTTCTTTAAACAGTCAGATAAAAAGTATCTGGAAGTCCGAGAAGATTGTTTTGAATTTTACTAAAGCATAGCTTTTATTCCATGCTTTTTAGTACTGATTTTCCCACTAGCTTCTTTATTACAGGGATGTACAGTAGGTCTTTAGCACCTGGGGGTGGGGTGCCATTCTCAGAACTCCCAAAGAGGTCAAACACCACAGATGAACAAATCTGTAATTTTGGGGAAGTCATTCGCATCCAGGTGGTGGTCTGAGATCCAGGGAGGCTGTGCACGGCCTCTCTGGGCCTCAGAGAGACTCTGGAAGTCCTTAGAAATGAACTTCCAGTTTACGTGAAAACCAGAAGTTCTTTTCTATGGCCTTCCACAGGGATGTTCTTAGGCCTTCTGGAGCTCAGACAGCCTGCATGCCACAGCACATAGTCTCTCCAGGCCTCAGAATACCTAAAGGTTGGCCCGCCTGATGTGGGTTGGGACCCGATTTGACCTGCGTTGGGTCAAACCTGTGGGTAAGAAGGATGGACTGTACTGCATGGTATCTATTAATACTGGATCCTGGACCTGTTTTGGCTAGTATGAATGTGGATTGCTGACACACCTGGATACTTTAAGCTGCCTTATCATACTTTCAGATCAAAGTATGATTATGATCAGATTAAAGCATGGTCCATCTATCCTATTATATTGTCTATTCTTCAGTGTTTCAAGCAGAGGACATTATTTCAAATTCATTTGAAAGCTGTTCATGGGAAATACTTTCAAAGTTGATGAGGGTTCTTTTTTTCTTTAATTGACACTCGTGGCTACGCTGCTGGCTGAGTCATTCTGATGATGTCTCTTCAATCCATCACTAGTGAATGAGAAAGCACTGCTCCTTTTTTAAAGAGCCGGATGAAAAGCAAGCTCAAGTCCAAGAAGATTGCTTTGACTTTGACTAAAGCGTAGCTTCGGTTCTATGCATTTTAGTACTGGTTTTTCCACTAGACTTCATTGTTACAGGGATGTACAGTCAGTTCTGTGTAGTATAGAATCCTAGGGGATAGTAAGAATCCGATCTCCTGCCAGTCTGTAGAAGTCAATACTGCCAAGAGAGTGCATACAATGCATCGATACGATACGATACGATGCATGCATACTGCATATGATGTTGGGGAACAACCAGATAGCAACCTATGATGGGGGGGGGAACCTATTATGGGAAAGGTAAGGAGAAAAATATTTTTTGGGCCACCAGTGGGTATCCTTGAACCCATACCAGGTATTTTGCTGGCATAAGTCCAAGAAGAGTCAAGGGGGCAGGTCTGGGCCAGGAAAAGAAGACAGGATCCAGTGCGCAGTACTGCCACCAAAATCTTGCGCAAGGTCTTTTATAGGCCTTGAGCTATTGCGAGACCTTCATTCATTCCTACAAGTTCCACCTCTAATATATGCATTTATGTAAATTTATGTAAATTTATTCAAATTTTAAATGTAAATTAATTCATTTTTTCCTGGCCCCAACACAGTGTCAGAGAGATGATGTGGCCCTCCTGCCAAAACGTTTGAACACCCCTGCCCTACATCCATTCAGTTGTTCAGAGGGGTTGACTGCAGCTTGTAGCTCAGCATGTGTCAGGAGACACAATTGTTCTAATTGGGTTCCACCAGGCCCTATAAGTCTTAAGGATTGTGCAGGCATTACTTGTGCACAGACTAAAATGGGTCTGGGAGCAGGATCACCCCCAATGGACCTACCCTTTTCCCAGAGGTGTTCAACATTATGTCCTCACATGTATACCACGTGTATGTCTGCAATTGCACCTAAAGCACCTAAACATAAATACACATAGATTTTGTGCAATCATCAGTTCATTGCTATGGGCCTTTTACATCAGCAGAACAGGCATAAAAGGCCCTGTGAGACAAGAGGTGTACCACTGCTGGTCACTGCCACAAGGCATCTGCAGTGGTGGATACCCACTGCCCAGGACCGTGGATGGCACCGGGGCAGGTAGGCTGGCACAGGAATGGTTTGTGGGTGGGGAGGGCAGGGGTGAGTAACTAGGAAGGGAAGGGTAGGAACCAGGGAGTATGCTGAAGGCAGGAGTGGATGGATCTGATGGCAGTGTCTTTCACTGGATCCTATCCCCCATTTTACAACCCAACATGCCCTCTGGCTCTCCTCTAACTTGTGCCAGCAAAATAGCGGGTGCAGGTCCAAAGAGACCCAAAGATGAAATGGCCAGCCTACCAAGAGGTAAGTAAAAATGCAGCCTGCAGCCTGATGGCCCCTCCCCCACCACAGCATGCAGTGTGTGCTGTGTTGGTGTGACTGCATGCTATAATGTGGCAGGAGATAGGATTGGGCAGCTAGTTTATCCCACTTCCCTGTCGGTGTCTACAAAGAAAGAACAGCTGCACAGTCTTTTAGACCCTAACAAAGCTTTTTCTCAGAATGTCCTTAACTAATTGCTCGCTCAGTGCTTGCCTACCACCAGATTGCCAGCCCTAACACCATCCTGACAATCATGAAATTCACTCTGATGGCCTTGGGCAAATCAGCATTTATTTTTTTTACCTTGCATACTTCATAGCGTATGAAGATAAAGTGGGAGAATCTGCTGTCCTGAGCCACCCTTTGAAGAATGGAGAGGATATCTATCTATCTATCTATCTATCTATCTATCTATCTATCTATCTATCTATCTATCTATCTATCTATCTATCTCATGGTTCCTCCCCTTCTTCTGTCTTCACAACAACCTTGTGAGGTAGGTGAGACTGAGAGAGAGTGACTGGCCCAAGATCATCCAGACAGCCATGAATGTGATAACTAAGGGTGCAGTCCTAACCCCTTATGTCAGTATTTTCCACCACTGGCATAGCAATGCCAATGGGACGTGTTGGGTGTCACTCACGGAGGCCTCCTCAAAGTAAGGGAATGTTTGTTCTCTTACCTCAGAGTTGCATTGCCCTTAAGTCAGTGCTGGAAAGCACTGACATAAGGGGTTAGGATTGCGCCCTAAATTAGATAAGCCATAGGGTCATCTCACAGGGGCTTTAGGAAAATGATATAAAGCTTCAGTTTTTCTATTGATGTTCAATATTGTTTCCAGAGAAAGAATCACAAAACTATGGGGGGGGGGGGAGGATGATTTTTTAAGATTTAGGTGGATAATGGAACAAAAAGAAATAAAATATAATGACTTGAAATTAAGAGATTAGGAGTATTATTTTGATTGCATGTATTATTTCTGAAAAGATGCAATAAATTTATATTGTGGTGCATGGGATGATTGAATTCCATGAGGCCAGTCCTGTATAAGCAGCCACTGACTTCTCTGATTAAGATAATATGATGCAAATAAGAGGCAATACTATAAAGCAACACTGAAATATCAGGGAGGTTTCTAAACCCACCGCTGATAAATGGAGACAGATCGACTCTAATGTTAATGCGATTCAGCACTGAGTGCCATCCTGACATCTAGGGCCACATTAAGAAACCAGCCTAGGGCTCTGCGCTTAGCAGTGAGAACACAGGATTCCCTAATGCCATGCCGTAATGTGATTTAGTGAGGAAAACGTCATTGAGAATAGAGACGCTCCTGTGGAAGAATGCCAATCGCACTGAATTGCTCCCCCTCCCCATAGCAATGACAAGGGAAATGGAAAATACTATCAAGGCCGATCCCTCCTGCGCTGCAACTCAGCAGGATAAAACTCTGGTCTGGAATTGTGCTCTCATACCAAATTGACTAGTTGAATTAGGCTCCAAACCTATGCACACTGCCCATTGGCAGTGCTCCCCGTGTGCTGGTGCTGATTGCCATCAAGCAGTCAGTGCCACTCATAAAAGGTGCTCCGACAGCATGCTGGACAGCAAGCTGCTGGCAGTGATGGTGGGAAAGCCTTCACCTTCCTGCCTGCACCATCACGTCCCTGCTGCTGGCCAGAGTGGGTAAATCAGCGGAGGAAGTGGAAGGGGTGGGGGAGAGGCAAAACAGGGTGGAGAGGGGGGCAGAGGATTAGAGGATTGGGCCCAGAAAGGGATGGGATCAGTGGTGCCAGCACAGACCATGTCCTAACCCCATTCTTGGACCAGATCCCATATGCAGGTCCACATGGGTCCAAGTAGACCCTTCCCCACAGCTCCAAGTAAGCCCCCCCCTGCACCATGGAGGCTTATCTTTGGGTAAGGGAACAATTGTTTACTTACCCTGAGAAGACCTCCTAGTTTGCCCCCCCCCCCATAGGGTGCAGCAGTAGCCATTTTCACCACTGCATCAACGGGTGGGGGAGATGGAAAGGATTGGGCTGTTAGAGACTTTTACTGAAGGGCCAACACACTACCCAGAGCTATAATGGCTATTATTATAAAACTGTAATGATAGATCTTTGTTAGGACAAAGTCAAAGGATTTGTTCATGTTCTTGGGCATGAACAGTAACATTGATCCTTCTTATATCACGCTGATGTATTTTGGAGGGAAATCTCCAGATCCACCTCAAGATACCCACTGAAACAAGGTCAAAGAAAAACAAGGTGGTTCCTCCCTTGGCTGCTGTCCGCTCCTAGGGAAGCCTCCCAATTCCTGAGGACCATGGCTACAAGGTTTCCACGGCAGGCCAACCAAGTGTAAGCCTGTCCTATTCTTAACGGCGTTCAGACATTCCTTCCCTCCCCCCCTCATTTTATTTTTAGGGTTTGTTTGGAACATTTTGCACCACTGCTTGCATTTCAAGTAACATCTCTTCATCACAACAACCTGTCACAGGGCTGTCAGTCAACCGCAGTGAAAATGATAATGACCAGCTCCAGTTAGGAAACTGCCTCTAACCCAATTTCAGATGGATGGCATGGCAAACGATGGTGCCCTCTGCAGGCTTTGATGAACAGATTGGTGCAGCTTGGAAACTCCATTCAGGAGGTCAGGAATGTGCTCTTGGCTTCCGAGCAGGCAATTGCAGAGGTTTTGTTCTGGAAGCCCAGTAATTACAGAGCCCATATTGATTTGCTGTTAAGGCACTTAATGTATCATTGGGCATGCTGTGAGCAATAACATCTTGGATTTGTAATGGTCAGATCCAAGTTAGCACCGAGGCAATCTATCTCTGACTGCCAGCTGCTGAGCTCAAACCGCAGGAGAGTGTTCCGGCTTATCCCAGTTAACACATGTGACTGGCAAAGAGAATGTGGCTCTAGCAAGGGCGTTCTCAGTCTTGTTGCAGGTGTCAGGTATAATTCCAGAAGCACAGCACTTGCAAGAACTGGCAGAGACTTTAGCATGGAGGAAGGTTTAATTGAAATGCAAATCTCCAAATGGATCCCTCAAGTTGGCAGGTGATGAAGCAGGAACCCTGCCATGCCTGGGCAAAAACACAGCATCCTAGTTAAAACACCAGAAGGCCACTGACCCTGCACCAAAGACTATGACTCAGGATCAGAAATCCTTCACTCATCACTGGAATCTGTAACACAGGCCTGTGAGATTGAACTTTTTTTTTTTTAAACTTATGGTGGTTTTATATGAATTTGGGGTGTTGATTCAAAAAACGGATTGGTTTTGCCCTATCATGCCTGGTTTCTGAGGGAAGGCATAGTTTCATCAGTGAATGGTTTGGGTATCTTCCTCATGAGGAAGTAATGGTGTAGGCTTCCTCACAAGGAAACTGCTTGACCCATTAACTAATGAGGTTATGCCTTATCTCCAAAACTAGACCTGATAGGGCAAAAGTGATGCCATTTTTGGAATCAGCACCCCATGTATTTCCAGGAATATGACTAACTTTTAAGACAACAAAAAAAAAGTAATCAGTCCTCAATAGATCCTTACTGCTGAATGGGAGGCTACAGTACTACAGTATCTGTGATTGGGCTTCCTCAAGGTGACCAGATGCAATGGAGGACATTGTGGTTATACCTTTAACCATTTTATAGAAGAGGGAGTTTTGGAAGACGCAGCTTTTTGAACCCTTCCATGTTGAGTTGCACCTGCCAAATTCCCTCTTCTATACAATGGTTAAAGGTACAGGCAATCTTTCCTCCATTGTATCTGGTCACCTGGGCTTCCTGTTTCCAGAAGACATAATTTCTAACAATAGGAAACCTTTCTCCAGGCTTTCTGTGAATAAGAACAAGCAGCATCAAGATTCTACATTGTTTAATTGGGGAATCCAGGAACTTCAAGTCCAGATAAGGATTACCATTTTAATTCTTGAATACCAACCCAGGAAGGCATTTACCATTCCAAAGTTTCCATCAGACGCTTATTGCCTACACATATTGTCTCGTAAGTATAGCAGTAAATACAGCTTTCAACGCTTCACAATGAACGGGAAAGGTTTCATTACGTCTCCACAGTCACATTTGATTGCTGAAAAATGGCAAGAAAATGTTTTTCCCATCATCAGGAAAATAGCTAACTGCTTTATTGTTGGCTGGTGAGGCAATACAAAGCAGTCAAGGCAATCTCAAGCTGCTCAGTGCATTTAACAAACTCTAATGCAATGGTTTTTTCTTCCCTATTGAAAATAAAGTTTCCTAAAATAAAGACTGAATTTCATACAGAGAGAGGCAATTGAGGAATGTTTTAATCCAAATCAACCTTAACTAAACCACTTGTCAGAATTCTTCATAGTGAACAGTTGCTGCTGTCAGTTGTTCACAAAACCCAATTGTTCTGATATAAGTGTCACCAACAATCCCCTCTTTGCTACTGTGCTATGAATATGGGGCCATGTTATCATGTAATGGAGGTGTAGGAAGAAACCACAGTGACTACAACTCCCTTATGCACAAAATGCTGTAAATGTTCCGGAACGTTGAATTATGACAACTTCGGATTGCTGAGAAATGAGTCTCGATGGAAACAGAAAACAACTGCTCAATGATACATGAGGTATCTGTCAAGCCTGTAAAGTTTAAATGAGGCATTCCCTGTGTTTTCAAAGACTTCGTTCCCTTATCCAATGAAAGTTCCTGTGTGATGAATACTACTTTGCTGTGGCATGAATACTGCCTAGAGAAGGAACAAGATTAACAGCCCAGTCCTATCCAATGCTGGCACAGCGGGGCTGTTGGACCCATGCTGCATCCAGTGCTGGAAGTGAGCCGACAGGAGGTCTTCTCTGGGTAAGGGTGCTGAACCAAGTAGCCCAGTGTAGGGCTGACAGGCCCAGGACGGAGGTTAGGATATGGCGGAGGCCCCCTCTGCCATCCTTGCCTGCTCCTGGGCCCAAGCGACCTCCTCCTTGCCTAAAACGCCTCCTCCCTGCCTCATAAATGCCCTCCCCAACCTCCCGGCACAGCACTTTCCTGCCCCAGCAGCCATTGGGTGGAATGTGGTGCCCATGGGACAGTGCAGGCCTTCACACTGGTGCAGCTTCCTACATGCCCTCACCCATGAATATGGGGAGAGAGAGGCAGGCAAATGAGTGGGCGCACCCCTGCCCCCCCCATTCTTGATCAAAATGCTTGCTGAAAAAAATGGCATTATTAAAACTGCAGTCCTACACAGACTGGGGGTCAAACTAAATGAGCACACAAATGTGCACCAAAGAAGTACGCTTTGATGGGGGCGCAGCAATCCTGATCAGGTGTATGGGGGGGGGATCATTTTCTTCATTCCTGTTTCATATAATCCAGTGGTTCACAAACATTTTAGCACCGGGGCACACTTTTTAGAATAACAATCTGTTGGGACCCACTGGAAGTGATGTCAATAACCTGGAAGAGATGTCATAGCCAAAAGTGACATCATCAAGCTGAAAAATTTTAACACCCCCTGCACAACAGAATTAAATCAAGTCAGTCAGTCAGTCAGTACATTAAAAGTTTACAATAAGTACAAGTTTAAAAAAATTATTTAAAATAATGAACCCTCCTAACCCTCCCAAGGAGTTGCCAATCTGTTTAAAAATAATTCCCCAAATATTCCAAATGCTGCAATTCTATCCACACTTACCTAGGTGTAAGCCCCATTGACTATCATTGTTAAAAGCATATACAGGCATACCCCAGTATCTATGGGGGATACGTCCCCCCCCCCGTGAATACCAGAAACCACAGTTAAGAGTAAACCCAATTAGAGGTGGTTCACAAATTCCTCCCTCTTCCCTTTGCAAATTACTTATCTGTGTCTCATTGCAGCCTCCCAATGTCTGTCTCGCCGTATGACAGGAAGGGGTTGGAATGCTAAAACTAGCTGCGATGCTGTGGTGTGTTCGTGTATTTAAGGGCTCTGTGGGGTATTGTTAAAGGAAGCAAGTTATTAATATTCCACTTCAGGAAGTTGCTACAGCCACCCAGGCACAAAATGCTTAATCTCTAGTGTGGATCCAGTGGTGCCTGGTCAGTTAGAGGTTGAAGTTTCCACCTGGTTTGGCAAGTCAAAAAGAAAGAAGGGGGACCCATTGATGGCTGTTAGAGACTGATCCAGGAGGAACCAGGTGAGGCTTCTCCAAATGAGGCTTTCCACTTGGAGACTGGAGGTGGAACACCACACAGGTGGATGAGTGGAGAGAGAAAGACAGAGAGCAAGAGAGCACTTCCCAATGCCTTGTCACCTATCATCCCCCACCTTCCCTTTGGCCTCCCCTTTGGCCACCTGATGACTCTGGATGACAGTCAAGCACGAGAGCGATAGAGATTCGTGCTTGCTATCACCTCGGGACCCCAGCTAGGCAGAATCTAGCCACAAGCAGGCAGGAGTTGGAGAAGAGTGATCTTTGTTCCTCCAGAGTCATTGGGCGGCCAAAGGGGAGTTGGGGGTTGTTAGGTGGCAAGGCAAGGCAAGTCTCGCTCTCACTCTCTCCCCCCACCTGAGTTCCACTGATCTCCAAGTGGAAAGCCTCAGTTAGAGAAGCACCTTGTTCCAACTGGATCAGTCAAATGTTCCCTTACCCAGAGGAGACCACTGGAATTGCCCCACCCACCATGCAGGATGCAGTCTGTGCTTCAGTCGTGCAGCTGCATTGGTGGTGGTGGGGTGATAGGATTGGACTGTGAATCTTGTTATCAGCTGCTACATCAGGTCTGCACTAGAACCTTCATGACACTCAGACAGCACCCTTAGTACTGATGGTTCATGTTCCAGCCTGGTCAGGTGGGCCTTCTGATCGCTCTGGGCCCTCAGGTAGTGCCCAGCCTGGCTGATCTCTTATGCCAATCAATGTCAGGCTGCCCCCTGAAGTGGCAATTTCTACTCCCCTTCAGAGGGACAGAACCAAATGGGAGTTGGTTCCACCAGGCTGATGTAAGGGTCTACCATCCTCATCAGACGCATTTTGTTCTGTGCTGCAATGCCAAGAGGCTGTGCCATTTCTGTGCCATGTACTTCTGATGGTTCAATCAGAAGTTCTTGCCAAATATCACAGTTGTGTTGTGCAGGTTTCACGTCTGATCTCATTGTGTTTCTGTGGGTACAAGAGGTGATGTTTCAGAGCTGATGAATATGCCATTGTTCCAAAGGGATCTTTCAGACAAAATCAATGTTATTTCCTCCTTACCGAGACAAAGAATGCAAAGTCAAGGACACGGACAATGTAGGCTCCCTGAGCGTTGTCACTAACTGGAGGCAGAAACAGAACGCTCTGCATCAAAGAAGGAAGGATTAAACTGGGATTTGCCAAGCACTGATTAATTCCATGGCACAGGGGGGAAAAAATTGTCTTGATTAATCTGGGTGGAAAAAAAATTGTTCCTATTAAGGTTAGAGAATAATGAGCAAACTAACACCAGTAAAGGAATAACACTGAAATGAGACTTACTGCCCCATCCTATCGCCCAGTGATGCAGCTGTGCTGACAGAACTTGTGCTGCATCCAAGTATGGGGAGGGTGTGTGTGTGTGTGTGTGTGTGTGTGTGTGTGTGTGTGACTGGACAGCCAGCAGGAAGTAAATAAAATATTTATAAAATGTTTTTTACATATACCCAAGTGGGTTGCTTTATGGGTCTCTTTGGACTATGCAAGTCATTTTGCTGGCATACGTCCAAGGAGAGAAAAGGGACTGGGCAACCCAGGAAAGAGGAGATAGGATCTAGTGCGTGGTGATGTCACTAAGATCTCCCCCCCGCCTTCCCCAACCTTCCCTGATCTGCCCCAAAACTCCCCCTGCCCACCCATGTCATGACTCCAACACCAATTTAACAGTGCCAACAGAGACTTTGGGAGCCTGTGCTGCTGCCCATTTGCCTCTGATTTGGGGGGGGTACTGAGGTTGTGTGGGGGGGCATGCTGCCTCAAGAACTGGGAGGTCATGGGCTGGTGCCAAATGGGACACAGACAGGAGAGGGGCAGTTGCTGAAGAAACACAACTGAAAGCCTCCTTGGGTGCATGGAATGATCGGTTTGGTTCTTTGGATCCCTGCCAATGTTTTAGTTTAGAAAACAATGTAACTGTCGGACAGACTAATCACTGGCAAGAAGTTCCTTTTCAGAATGCGACTTTTAGGAAAGTCCAAGTGAGGGAAGGCATCGCACAATACAATACGCATAAGCAAAACATGGGCTTCTTTGTGAGAAATAGATGAGTTTTGCCTCTTCAGTGAGCAATCTCTTCCTCCCTGCATTGTCCACTGGCCCTTTCTTAAATGAAATATTCTCTTTGTAGGAGAGAATTATTCTGAGAAATAGATGAACAAGATTTGCATTTCTATTCTGCCCAGTGGTGAGAGGCTAAGCAGCTTTAATTTGAGTCAACAAACCTTCTCTGAACTGCTATATCTGCTCAGCGTACATTCCATTAATTTCATGACATTTTGACACTGGCAAGGAGACTTATGTTTTTACGCAGCGTTTAGCAGTGAGCAGAACAAACATTGCCTCCTGCCGGGAGACCTACAGCTGAAATAAACAATTTCTCTCACACAATATTGGAAGCTGCATTCAAGAATGTTTCCCTTATGCAGAAAATTCTATAGCTTTCCTTCTCTCTTTCAGTAGGACCTGACTTCTCTGTAAATCAGGGGTTGGCGACCTATCACCCAGGGACCAAATCCGGCCTGCCAGCCAAAGTCATCAGGTCCATGTGGAGCTCAGCTTGGGAGCTCAGCAAAGCCTCCTACCCAATTTGCCGGGTGAGACTATGTGACACAGGGGGTCCTGCACAACAGAAAAGGAAATTGGGAAGGGAAGGCACATGCCATTGTTTCACCCAGCTCATGCTGGAGCAGTTAAGGTGGCAGTGGGGATGGTTTGAGGGAGGAACCGGGCAGGAGTGGGCTGAACTAGGTGCTGGAAGGAGTGGGAGGGAGAGGATCTTAGCAGCAGTGGTGCACACCAAGATCCTATTCCCCTTTTCTCAGCCTAACACCCCCCCGACTCATTGGACTTACACCACCTAAACAGCAAAATAGCTGGGATAGGTTCAAGGATACCCATCGGTGTCAGAGGACCTATGGAAGCGTAAGTAAAAAATTACCTCTCCCAGTTCATCCGTCCCCCCCTCTTAGCATGCAGCATGCTATCCACTGATGATGCTGCATGCTATGGGGTGGTGGGGATTGGGCTGCCCAGCTGCCTTGCCCTACTTGGTGTTGAGTCCTACTTGGTAAACAAAATTATTTTAGCTGGAAAGGCTGCCTTTTTGAAAGCTGATGGTATGCAGTGGTCTAAGTCCTGGAAGTATTGCTGGTTGTCCTTGGACTGATGGATGAGGTTTGAGCTTGGATATCTCTTGGGGTGATTGGTGGTTAGAGTCTTCTGACAGAGGCTGCCATTGGTGCCAATCAAGTACACAAACATCAGAGGACATTACAAGGGAAAGGCAGTCATTCTAAAGTGAGGTGGAACTTGTTCAAACACACAACAGTGACATTTGTTTTCAGGTCAGCAAAAAAGTGAGCAAATAAACCACTTCCATGTGTCTTCACATACAGTTTGGATGGAGAGGAGTGAGAAGACTCCTATGGGTTTAATCCTATGGATCATTTATGATAGCGGATCTAATGATTGTGACCATCACACATCCCCTTTCACCTACTCAGATTTAGCCCACAAAAGAGCAGTTGCATATCTGAGTAGGCCCATTTGGGGACTAGGCAGCAGCAGAGCAAGTAAGTATAAAATATCTTACTTCTCCATCAATGCCTGGTCCTTGACTGGCCCATAGCATGCTGTGGGGGCTGTGTCAGAGCTGCTGTATACTCTGGGTTGGTCCTAGATAGGGTTGGGCCATCAGGTTTCAAAGCCTTCCTGAGATAACCTGATTCTAGTGAACTGAAGGCTGCTATGGACTAACTGGATGATTAAAATGACTCATAAACCAATATAATATTATGCTAAGAGTAACAATATGGAAACAATATTTTAATGGATATTGGAAAGTTGAAATGGATAAATTCTCCACATGAAGCATTTTGAAACAGAATTGTGGCACTATGCTCTTTCAAAGAACTCAGGTCTTTACCTGAACCTGTTGCAGGGCAACCACATCTCAAGCTTCTAGTACAAGAAGTCAGACATGCTGCTGCTTTGGTGCTTCATGTGAAAATGGGAGCAGTTTGGGGGCCAACAAGAATGATGGAGGGTAGGTCACAAAGGCCTTTGCCCTTCATCCAGCAGATTTTGCCCTTGGCTTTTGCCTCTGGTCAAAATAAACAGAGGCCAAAAGTAGGTGTCCAAAACTGAAAAGCAAAACAACGCAAAATAAAATGGTCCATATGGTGGAGGGGCCCCAGAGTGTATGGTTCAGATTCTATGAAGGCACCTGGGAGTTTTGAGCCTTTGCTTCCTCTCCAGAGGCTGTTTGTTTGTTCCTTGGTTCTCCCTGAGGGGTAAGCTTGGAGCTGGCTTCGACAGCCTTGTATTCACAGTCCTTTCCAGATGTTTCCTGGGGTTCAAGGGAAGAGTCAAGGAGGTGATAGATCCCAAAGAGGCACCTATCCCAAGTTCAAGCAGCTGCTGTTCTGAAGGTGACAGCTGCTTTTTCTCTGCTGCTGATGAGGAGGCAAATGCTTCTGTCATTCCAAGAGGACCTCTGTCCAGTGGCATAGCTAAGGGGGGCAGGGGAATACATTGCCCTTGGTGCCATATCTTGAGGGGGTGTCTTAGAGGCCTTCTGATGCCTTCTCTTGCTCCTGGCTCTGCTCCTCCCCTCAGTTCCCTCCTGCATTTAGCAGTTGTTCCTGAGTCTTTCCTGGGTATCCAGGCAGCTGTCAGAGGATATCAAAGTGCATGTATTTCAGGGATTGCTATTAAAATGGGGGGGGGGTGTTATGGGGGTGTCAAGGTGTTAAAATTTTTTGTGCCTCTGGATGCCAGATGCTTTAGTGACACCACTGACTCACCTTCTCCTCCGAGATCCCACCCTTCCCCAGGCACCCTGATCTCTATGGTTGGTTCTCTCCCCAACTTGCTCACAAAGGATGTAGTGAACCACTGATGGCAAGCTAGACTGAAGTCTTGACAGGAGAACTCATGCCCACCTCAGGCTCTAAAGAACATCCAGGCCTTTGCTGGAAAAAGTACTGGGGACATTTGCTGGAAAAAGTGTTGGAACCTGATCTGAGGTGCTTTGCTACCAAGGCATTTTGCTAAAATACAGATTGGCCCTACAACATCTTATTGAGCTGAAGATTCTGCATTTCACCAAAGTTGCGCACTTGTCCATGCAGGAAAAAAAGCTCTGCTGTCAGTGCTTTGAGCATTGTAGGCTAGTCTTACTGAACGTATTTGAAAGTAATGGTAATATAAGAAAATCCATGTTTTAGGATCAATAAAAGGATTACTGGTAAATTTTCTGTCTGGGTAACCAGAGAATAGGAGAGGATCAAGCAAGCCTCTTAAACAGTATTTGACTGCTATGTAAGATGCCTGGAGAAGCACTCCACCCTTCAGTCACAACAGTTAAAACTGTAAAAGCCCAACAAATTTCAAAAACGGATTTGAATCTGGCATGCTTACCACTGCTGTCAAATATATTCCTGTTTGATACAAAGATCAGGAATGTCTTCATGCTTCCCTCCTTGACATCTTCTCCTGTTTAAGCCTGAGCTTAAGCCTCAACATGTATGATGCTGTTGCTGATGTTTGCCCTTCTTACTTCTGCCTTTCCCTTTCTTATTTCTTTGTTGATTTCCTCACAGTTGCAATGCAATTTGCAATGCAATTTGTATGCTCCTGGGGCAGGGTCCTGCTATTTTGTATGCTGATGGCACTATAGAAACAATAATGAATAAATGAAAGGTGACTTTGAAGCTGGCTTACAGCCCAAACCTATAACCCAGAGCTATAGCGGTACCAAAATGGAGACTGCTGTATCCAACAGGACCAGGGAAGCAGCACCAGGTCTCCTCAGGGTAAGGGAGCAAACGTTCCCTTACTCCATGTAACATCCAGGTGGCCCAAATGGGTCTCCTCGGACTTGCACCCTCTACTGAGTAGGCGCAGAACCGAGGAGATCTGTGTTGGGTTTTCCAGGAGGGGGGTTAGGATACAGTGGCAGAGCCTGCTGCCATCTCTACCACCTCCCAGGCCTGCTCTGCCCCTCCCCCACCTTCCCCTGCCCAGTTCTGCCCCCTTCCTGCCCTCCTCCTGCTCCGAAAAGCCCTGCTGCCAGCCAGCAGCCGTCGTCTCCACCAGGAGCTCTTGGTATATGTCTTCGGGCACTGAGGCCCAGTGTCAACACTGCATTGTTAACGCCAATGCAAAAGTGCCTTATGGCACTTTTGTGAAAGCCCAGGTTGGCGGCACCAGTGGAGCGCTGGCTCTGTGGCCCATAAGATTGGGCACTTGAGGAGCTCCTGTCTTCACAGACAAAAGACAAGGGCTCTTTTGTAATCCTACAACAGGAGATTCTCCATAATTGGTTTTTCCTGGAGCTGACAGCACCTTAGACAGCCTCCTTTTTTCTTATTCTCTCTGTTGCCATTTTGAGAAACTGCAGTATATTGCAAATAATCTCCCCCCCCCCCCCAAGCCTGGACATGAGGGTGAGGTTTAAGGAGAGTTTAATGATATTGGAAAGCAGAAGATACTCTCCTAATAAAGGACAGATTGTGCCCATTGATGCTTACAGAAGTCAAGGTAATTTTCTGGTAAGATAAATGGTGATAAATTGACCTAACAAAGCTTAAGTGGATGAAAAGCATGGAATCTGATACAAACTGTCAAAAGTAAGGAATGTATGTCTGTAGTTGAGAACACTTTTGTTCTCTTCATTGGAAGGCAGTTCTCCAAAGTCACTTTTCTTTTGAGTCCCCTTAAGTTCTTTTTATTTTAAAATTTGTCATTTCTTCTCTCTGAACTTTGTTGCAGCCAGAGATGGTATCAGGGTTTGAGCAGGTCAGGGGCTAGCTGAAGGTCTATGCCCATGAGAAGTTCATGAGTACCTAATTCATGGAACCTTGAATCTCAGGTGACAGAGGCAGTGACATACCTATGGGGGGGGGCAGTGCAGTAAGTATTGCAGATGCTGCAATGTGCCATGTAAGTGCCCACTCCACCATCGGAGCCGTTCTGGGCAGCAGTGCTGGCTTTCAGAGTGGGAGGGGCCTCTTACATGGCATGTTGTGGCACCTGCAAAACTTACTGCTGCACCCCCCATACCTATGCTACAGGGCAGAGGTAGCGCTCATATCACAGTCATACTGGGGAGCTGATTTTGTCACCCAAGTCCCAGTGGGGCTCTACAAAAGGCATGCCACTTTTGTGCAGTGCAGTATCACCAGCACAAACTGCCGGAGGCCCTGCACACACCACCAACAGGCTATGGTGGAGCAGATTAGATGGTGGAAGGAGCAGGTTGTGGTCCGTTCAGGGGAGGAGCAGGCTAGGGGACAGGGGGCAGATTGATGGCTGGAGGGGACGGATCTCAGTGGCAGTCATGCACACTGGAAACCTAGCCCCCTTTTCCAGAACTGACAGGCCCATGTGAGACTCCTTGGATATATGACTTATGCCAGATAAATAGCTGGTATAGGTCCAAGAAGACCCATTGGTAGCAAGGTGGTTTATGGGGAGGTAAGTAAAAAAAAAAAAGTTTTGCTTAGCTCTCCCAGGCCATCCAGTCACCCTCCCAGGATAGCATGCAGCAATCTCTGTTGACACCACTGAATCACTTGGGCTGGTAGGGGATCAGCTTGGGCTGCTTGTGTTGCATCAAAGGGTGTTGTTGGCAACCTTCAGTCTTGAAAGACTATGGTATCGCGCTCTGAATGGTGGTTCTGGAACAGCGTCTAGTGTGGCTGAAAAGGCCAATTCGGGAGTGACAATCCTTTCCACACTGGGAGCAAGTGCAGTCTGTCCCTGGTCTGTTTCCCTAGCTATGGGCCTTCCTTCTTTGCCTCTTAGCCTCAGACTGTTGGCCAAGTGTCTTCAAACTGGGAAAGGCCATGCTGCACAGCCTGCCTCCAAGCGGGCCGCTCAGAGGCCAGGGTTTCCCACTTGTTGAGGTCCACTCCTAAGGCCTTCAGGTGAGCAGACTGTCATAGGGGGTCCAATGGAGAGCTTTGCCTCTGGGCCAGCTTTACTGGTTGGTTCTACATGTGCTGAAGAAAACAATAATGATTAACGAAAGGACTGCATTCTGTGGAATGTATTGAATGCAGTGTTGCCAGTCTCCCTGAACTTTCATGTTGATCATTATACTAATCTACAGCCTGGAAGAGTCAGACATTTATCCACACTGATTTGTCCATAGTGGTGGATAGGCAATATGGAAGTGTGAATTAACCTGCAGATAGAATCATAAACAAAGAATCAACTAGATAGAGTTTGGAAGCCCAGTAGAAATGAGAAGGGTGTGAGGAGCCAATCTGCAGCAGAAGCTTGCTCTTTTGTTTGGGTAGGGACCAGAGCATGGATGAAAGTCAAAAATGGATGAATGTCATGCCTTATTTAGCTTGCAAATTTTTGGAGCGACCAAAAACATAAATAACTATATAACACATGTGAATGTGTTCAAAACCTAAATGGATAGAAATAAAAGACACATAAGAACATCAATGAATGTCATGGAAAGTCGACTGAAATTGAATGAAAGAGGAAAGCACATGAATAGAATTTGAAATGTTGTTATAATTGGAAATGGCTGAAAGAGCAAAGCCAAGTGGATAAGACACAAGGCATTTCTGTATTTGTAAGCTTCTGCGCTCACTGAGTTGTAAGGAAAGGATCAGTCAAGTCAAGTACTTACCGGTAAGTAGGAAGCAGTTGAATTCTTCAACGGTGGTACTGGGAGTGGGATGTTATTGTGGAAAGTACTGGATTGGTTATGGCACAGTGTTGTTGGGATGGGTGAGAGACGGATGCCAGGTTCAGGATCTGGGAAGGCAGCTATGTAAGTGTTTAACTAATCTCACCAAAATCCCTAAAGTTGGTCTGTAACACATGAAAATTCACACAGGCTTTTCAGAATAATACGTAAAAGGCAGCTTTGAGATCACATGTACCAACCTACCGTAGAAGGCTTCTTTTGCCTCTCTCTCTCTTGCTAACCAGATCATTCTCCCCATTTATCATGGGGTTGGGAACAAATTGTGTGTGAGGATTAATAATTTAATTATGAAATATTGGAAGACTTCATAAATATAATTTTGCAGCAAGTATTATTCTAGTTTAAGGACTTACACCGAAGCCTCTTGTTTGTACAGTGCTTAGGCTTTAATGTTAGATCAGTTCTGTGTCCCTTCCATAGCTGATGCCCACTTTAAGGCAGGGCTGGGACGGTATGTGATGGTGAATGGATGTGTTAAGCAAAGGAATACATTTTGTTTTCTGTGTATACAGCTGATCGGTTTTGCACACTCCCAATGAAGCTTTCTCATTCCACTTACAGCCTTTCATGAAATCAGTTTAAATCTATAGGCCTAGGCAATCTGAAGGAAAAGAGAGGCAGAGAGAGATTCTCATGTTAGGTATGCAGCTTAGCACAGGCTGAGAACACACTCCAACTAGCTTTAGAAAATGCTCTTCAGTCCAAGAGACACATGTGATTATAGCTCAATTAGAGTCAATGTGGTGTTAGCCTTAAGTTTAAATAGTGAATAGGAGGGACAGTGAAATGGGGTAAAACCATGGAGGTAGGAAGGCTTTAGTAGTTTGTCCTCAAAGCAGTTTGAATCACAGTTATGCTTCTTGCATACTATTTTTAAATGGAAGAAAAAGCACTTTTTAGTCATGATTAAAAATAGCACAGAGGTGTGTGTCAATGGGATCAAAACCATGATGGGTAAACTACTAAAGCCCCCCTACCTGCCCACCATAGTTTCACCTGGTTACACTGCCCTGCACTCTTTACTCAGCGTGTGGTTGGTCTGTGGAACTCCTTGCCACAGGATGTGGTGACGACATCTGGCCTGGACGCCTTTAAAAGAGGATTGGACAAGTTTCTGGAGGAAAAATCCATTACGGGTTACAAGCCATGATGTGTATGTGCAACTTCCTGATTTTAGAAATGGGCTATGTCAGAATGCCAGATGCAAGGGAGGGCACCAGGATGAGGTCTCTTGTTATCTGGTGTGCTCCCCGGGGCATTTGGTGGGCCGCTGTGAGATACAGGAAGCTGGACTAGATGGGCCTATGGCCTGATCCAGTGGGGCTGTTCTTATGTTCTTATGCACTTGTAAACATCAGGTGTAACTGAGCTGTTAAACACACATGTAACTACTGGTAAGTCCTGAAAAGGTGCTTTATCTGTGACATGACAGGATGGAAATTATGCAGCAGGGAAGTAAACAGTCTCAAGACAATTTTCTGGGACTCTAGAGGAAAGCTCAGTTCACACTTGAAAAGTAATGGTAGAGGACCAGGCTGGGAGAAGGAGAATGTTCGGAAACGATTGGTTGCTCCAGCCAGAATTTTCAAAGTACGGCTTGTTCTCGTCTGGCCTGGCATTTGTAGATTTTTGCCAATAATGTGCTTCTACTTTATTGCCATCTTTCACTGAAACGCCTTTAATAAGTTCTCTTCATATTTAATCAACCAATATTACTGTGCAATACAAGAGAATTGGTTTTTAATAATGTAAGTACAGTTTTTATTTTAGCAAATCACAACCCCCCTATAAAAATTTAATCCTAAATCTTCCTTGCTCTTGGCTGATTTGAGAATTCTTTACAACTGTGTAGAAGAGCAGAAAAATCCAAAGTGTATATTATAATTCTAGCTGGACCTGAATGTTTTTCCTTCTGCAAGACAAGTGTGTGAATAATACAGCTTCTGGGTTGGTTTTTCTTCTAATTTTAGATTATCAAGTTCTGAAGTCAATTTTTGTACATCTCTAGAAAGGAATCATTTGGTGATTTTCAACTACTGTGCTGCAGCACATTGGTGGGACGTGGATGGCCTGTTGGTGCGCTGTGGGAATTTGGGAGGATCATTTATTAGTAGGGTCATTGGGGGGATGTGAGGCCCCCTGCCAGCAGCTTGGCGTACCTTGTCAATTGTCAAAAAACCGATGATGTTCCTTGACAATTTTAGCACCTTGTCACTGTGCCATGAGGTGAAAAAATGTTGAAAATTGCTGCCTTAGAAAGATATAAAGCTAGGCCAGGATCCAGAGAGCTACTTTAGGTGTATCCGGTGGACACGGTTTCCTTTTTTTTCTGTAGTTTGCTAGACCCCTGTGTTAGCTTAGAACCAATCTTAGAAATATGTCACTTGCCTGCATACCCCAGTAAGGCATGTGAGGTGATATAGGTATTAATTGGGCCGCAACTTCATTCCATTTTTGTGATAGATTCTGAAGTGGGAGCAAGTGCCCTAGCATTTTACCCTCTCACAGGAGACAACTGTCTGTTGCTATCTGTTCCCCCCTCTTGAGCCTTCCCCTCTAATACCAAGTTGTAGATTGCCTAATGGCCATGTAAGCTTTTGCATGTCAACTCCTGTTAAAAGGTCAGGTCAGCTGCAATTTCCATCATCTGCCCCAAGCAATGAAACCTTTAGGATCTACGTTACCATCATTGCTCAAAGAGGTCCAGCCAGCATTCAGAACTGTAATGCCCTCTGGGATTGGTTTGAGACCCTCTGTGATAAATCCACTAGCCTCAGAGTGCACATAGATCCCTGTTAGTCCGTGTCCCACCATACCTGCCTCTTGAGACCTACAGTTTGGTGTAGATGAAATCCCATTGCCACCATGGCTAATCCAGTGGAGAGCAAGACATTCCTATTCAGCTCCATCTGACAGCCAGCTAGTCCCTGACTGTTATCCTGGGAGGGTGTCAAGGACTGCTCTTGCCTGGCACAAGCACTGAAGCACCAATTGGGGGGGGGGAGCTGCCTTAACAGCTGCCTTCATGCCACTCTCCTAGTGCTCACACCAATGACCTGTCACCTTCCGTATCCCAGCCTTATGCAAGGAGATGGAGCAAACACATGTCCTTCTCATATTGCATTAAAGATGGGTGGCACCCCAAAAGTAATTACTGCAGACACTCGCCTATAAGTCGATCTCACAGATAAGACGAGGACGACTGGGAGCCCAATCCTAGGCATGCCTACTCAGAAGCAAGTCCCTTAATAGCCAGTGGGGCTTACTCTCATGAAAGTGAGGCTAGGATTGTAGCCTTAACTGTTTTAAGTGCTCTCTCTCCCACACACACTCTCACACACAAACTTTTCCTTTTATAAAAGTTAACTCTTCCTCTGCCCCCCAGTACAACTTCATCAGTGGTGAATGATTATGGGGAGAGGGGCTAGCAAGCCTCAGCTTTGCAACAGAGAGTTTAAAGCTTGGATTCAATAAGGGGGAGGGGGCAAAAACAAGAGGGAAAGAGGAGATGGACTTAACCCTTTCAATGGCTTGAGAAACAAAGGTACAGCCTTCTGCAGGCTGCCTCTCTCTCTCTCTCTGTCTGTCTTTAAAAAGATCACTCTCCCCCCTTCCCCACCCTGTCCAACTTCATCTGTGGGGAGATGGGAAGGGGATTAGCAAGTTGGGCTTTCCAATGGAGTGCTTGAAGTTTAAATACAGTAGGAAGGGGGAACAAGAAGGAAAGAGGAGATGGACTCAGCTGTTTCAAATGACTGCTTCTCCCTCACTCAGACGCCCCCTCCCACACAGCTCATTGTCTCCTGCTCTGTCTTGGGTGCCGCTCCAGAGATGCCTCCGTGGGCGCTGGTGCTGAGTGAGGGGGGCTGCTGATGGCTGCAGTGGCAATTGCCCTGCCCTGCCCTTGGAGCTTCTGCAGCTGGGCAACAGCCTGAAGGAGCATGTGGAGCGCACCCACACCACACCCACAGGCAGCTGCGAATGCTCGGCAGCAGCCCCAGCCTGCACAGTCTCCTCTCAGCAGAAGGTCACTTGCTCCCTCCCACAATAGTGATTGGCTGGCTCACTCGCCTCCCCCCCACCCTCACTGCTTGCCTGCCTTATTAGGAGATAAGGCGGGGCAATGATTCAGGCTGCTTTTCTGGGAAGAAACTTTTTGCCTTATAGGTGAGTATCTACAGTAACTACACGGTATGGAGACTTGTTTGAGAAACACAAGGCCAAAGTCCCACAGGGTCATGGAACTCATTTTGCTTTTCTTTGGCTCCTGGCAGTAAACCTGAGGTAAATTTCTTAGAAAGCCAATCCTAGCAATGTTCAGTATTTGCTTTTCTACTTCTTCTTTTGCTTTGCCTGCTAGGCAGAAATATTCCCAGCCAAATAGCTGGGCAGTGAACCACACTGATTTTCTAGCTGAGGTAGAGGAAAAAAACCAGTCACAAGGAGGAAGGGGCAAGTGCCTATTTGTCCAGTCCAAACTAAGGCTGTTCTCTCCTAGTGAACATGGATAAAAGAAGCCCAAAGTCTAGACTCCAGGTACATGCGGTCAGGGGAGGCAGAGCCTCACCTGTCATACTCCAATGAAAATAACTGTTTCAGCTTACTGCATGTGGGACTTGAGGGACACTACTTCCCCAGCCCAGCATTTGACGTGGCAGAACAGGATGGGGCACAGCAAGTCAGGCAAGTCGGGATACACCACCAGGACAAGTGACAGAGGAGCTGGGAAGAAAGGGTAGGAGACCCTAAAGGGGCAAAGTCCTTGTAGGTCCCAGGGAAGCCGAAGGGGCCAAGTGACCCACTAGGCCATTGAAACTATCCAGTGTCTGTCCAGCCATTGGCATCACCTCACTGGTCTAGACTACTAATAGCAATTGGGAAGAATGTCTTAGTTCTCTGGCCTTCTTACCTGTAATATTCATGGTTCTTCCTACATTCTCCTAAGGTAACCCATACATCCCTGTGCCCTCTTATATTTAGCAAAGGGAGAGCAACTGTCTCTCTTCACCCTGATCTTTTCCAGTGACAGTTGCTGGTGTCTCTTTTCCATTTTTTTTTTTTTAGTGTGAGCACTTTGGGGACAGAGAACCATGTATTGATTTATTTCTACGTAAACCACTTTGTGAACTACTCTGTTGAAAAGTGGTACATAAATATTCTTAATAGTACATATGTACCTAGTAAACTCTGTCCACAACTCAAATGAGACTGTTGCACCCTAGATACAGAAAGGATCAAATATTTTTAGGAAATATTTTATGACTTGTAAATGTGGATTCCAGTGTTGTGGTGTGATGCTTTTATATTTTCTTTGTAATTTACAGCAATCCTATGCATGCTTACCTGCGAGGAAACATCACTGAACAAAATGGGATTTACTTCTGAGTCAAAGATGCATAGAAGTGCATGGTTTGAATGCCATGCGTAATGCCACTAATCCCTTGGACCAATGAAAAAACAAAAATTGTTGTTTCTTTTTAGTCTTCTTCTTTATTATCCTGCCTTTCTATTTCAACAGGGGGGGAAGACATATGAATTATAATGGATCAAAGCAAGCCAACAGAAAAGGTCTCCCTCCCCCTCCTGCTGGGTGACTAGCTGCTTATGGAAAGCTTTCTCAAATGTATCATTCCACATTTTCAAAACTAATGAGGTCCTTGCATTCTGGTAAGTTCCTTCATGATGTTCTCCATCTGGAAAATTTATAATAATTTCCTGTGGCATTTTGCACACGCAGAGATCCGGAAACTGAAGAAGATGATCACGACTGCTTTGAGACACAATAAAAGCGAATGGGTCTGCCTGAATAAATGCTGCCAAAGATTTCCGTTACACACCTGTTGGGGCAGAAAAGGTAGGGACTTGCTCATGAGTCTGTTGAAGTCATCTTGGCTTACTAGACTGCAAGTTTCTGGAGAACAGATTGCTGATGAGTTGTTATGGGCAGAGCATGTTGCCTAGAAAGAGAAAAGCTTTTTCTCTTCCAGTAAACTGCATTCCAGTAAACTGCATTCTGGAGGCCTCAGAAGGCTTTTGAAGAGCCATGGGATGCTGTGCGAGGCTTTCCCGGTCCTCAGAAGGGTTCCAGAGGGTGGGTAGTGGTGGTGGGGTGACACAGGCATGGCGCTATGGGGCTTTTGCCCCCTCATCCCACCAGGAATGCCAGTGCTGATCAGCTCAACAAGAACTAGATGGGCCTATGGCCTGATCCAGTGGGGCTGTTCTTATGTTCTTATGTAAAGCTGATCCATAAAATATGCTGTGCTCATGTTGTCTGTTTCAGATCAGAAACTGGCTGCCTGGAGAATGTGTGTATACAGTACTATAAACTGAGAATGTGAAACAAAGATTTCTGCATTTAGATGCAGTGAATGTAAGCGTGGTGTTTTATAACGCAGCCTGAAGCCATAATATCAGTTTCAGGTATGTTCACGCAGATATGTTGAGAAAAACCTATAATTATAATGTTATAACAGATTATAACACAGGTCTGCACACATTTTGCTATCAACCAACCCAATCCTGAGCTGCCCAGTGTGAGGCTGCCACAGCGCCAAAATGGCTACTGTAGCCCACAGTGGGGCAGCCCACAGTGACACCTTGGGGAAGGGGACATTTGTCCCCTTTCCGCGGGTAAGGGAAGTAGCCCCGTAATGGGGTTACTTGATTCTGAGGTGGCTCTTGAGTTGGCGCAGAATCAAGGAGTCCCGTGTCTGGCCATGCATCCCACATGGGGCTCGGGATCTTGTGCAAATTCCTCCACAGAGTACTCTGTGCTTTCCCAGTTGGGCTGATCAGCAAGTGTAAACCTGCCCCTGTGCCGCTTGGGGGCACAGGACTTCAAAATGCCACCCTCCCCCTGAAAGGAGAACTACTGGCATTACAGAGCCTCACACAGCATCACCGGGCCCTGCAAAAATCTTCTGAGGCCCCTGGAGGGCCGTTAAACAGTACTTTCCAGTAAACTGCATTCTGGAGGCCTCAGAAGGCTTTTGGAGAGCCATGGGATGCTGTGCGAGGCTTTCTCGGTTCTCAGAAGGGTTCCAGAGGGTGGGCAGTGGTGGTGGGGTGACACAGGCATGGCGCTATGGGGCTTTTGCCCCCTCATCCCACCAGGAATGCCAGTGCTGATCAGCTCAACAAGAATAGCTCACACTTCCTACAGATCATGCAAATTCACAATCCACTGCTGTAGGCCCTCTATAGGATTGGGTCACTCAAATCAGAGTCCCAAAGCCCTTAAGATACAGGTGCTGTAAAGGAGCGACTGTGTTTATGGCAAGTACTGATACATGAGAAACAATGCTGGTTCATCTCAAAATATATTAGAGCCCAATCCTGTGGTCACTGGCACGGCTCCGTGCCGCTGGCCACAGTCGCGAATGTGCCGTAAGGCATGTTTGTGGGGCTCACTGCCAAGCTCCCACTGGTGCTAGCCCAGCGTCGGCTGGTGCTGGGCTAGAACTGGGCAGTGGCCCAGGTTCTGCGTCTCAGCGGTCTCCTGGACCGCCAGGCTGTGGAACAGGAGGTGGGGGCTTGGACAGGGGTATGCGGGGGGTGTTCTGGGGAGGCCGGTGGGGGCTGAGAGGAGGCGTGCCAAGGGGCGGGTAGGAGGCATGCCAAGGGGGCAGGCAGGCAGGAGGATCTGTGGAGCTGAGCTCTGCAGGATCCAGGGCGCTCGTGGAGGGCTCTATGCCCTACACGAGCGCCTTTACCGCCAACCTTTCGATCGGCGGTAAAGTGAGTAGCCCCATTGTGGGGCTGCTTACCTTACTCGGGGGAAGGGGACAAACGTTCCCTTCTCCCGAGGAGCTTCCCGCAGTAGTGTGGGAGGTGCAGGATTCAGCAGCAGCCCTTTTAGGTGCCGCTGAGCCTGGGCGTTCCGGGCACCTCAGGGTTGGGCTGCCCAACTGCTTGCAAACCAGACAAATGGAACTGTTAGGAAATGATGGTGCAGAAAATGAAAGATAAAGGTCAGTGCAACAAGTGAAACTGTCATATATTATTGCTGGCAATACTAAAGTAATTAACCCTGTCTGCCGGTGCTGTTACTTTGGCCTCCTAATAAATCACTGTGAGAGGTGAATGTGATGAAAGATTGCAGTAGAAAAAGAAAAGAGCCACATCTTCTCTAAACACAATGTGGATCTTCTCCCTCTACTCCTCTTCATTTCGTTCCTTTTATTTAGTTTTTAAAGCCCTTAATCTGCACTTCTTTGCTACTATTGCCGACTGAAAGGAAATTAATTACTGTGCTAATTTTGCTGGCAGCTCTCAGAAAGCTATCATTTCACAGAAGAAAGTTGCCAAGTTGGTATGACCTTGCTTGGTTAACAGTCTTGCTAATGGAAGTCATATGTTACTTCCATTCGTAAGAGCTGAAGTGCTGCTTTGTGAGCCACTGGAGTCGCTAGGGGGGTGTGGGGTGCGGGCCACACTGGGTGACATGCCAGGGGGGTGACACGCCCTGGGGGGGCGGATGTGCTAGCATCGCTACATTAGGAGCTACCCCATCATGCCATACACCATTGGATGCGGACTGGCCAGCGGAGTGCAATGCAAAGAACAGAATTGAAATAGCTCCTTTCGTTCAAACGTTATGGCCAAAAAACCGGAAGGAAAAAATGCATGGAGCCCTATGGAAAGTGAAAGTGAGCCGTATCGTGCGTTTACTTGCGTTTAGGCATACTTGCCATAGTCCTTCAGAAAGGGCAGGCTGAGTGGAATTCAACAACATCAGAATGGTCCCAATCCAATGAATGCAGCCCCCCAAAAACACCCAAGAAACTCCCCCCTCCCAGCTGCATTCTGAGCCCAAAATGAAGCCACATGGTTGTGTTTACTCACAGGTAGTCAGACTTGCCTTTGTGGAGGCAGGCTGAGAGGAATCCAAAGAGAATGGTCCTGATCCAATGAATGAAGCCCCCAAAACATGGAGAAGGAGATTCGGCTTCCCAGCTACGAGTCTATAGAGCCCTATGGAAAGTGAAGCAGCTTCATGTCGCATTTACTCGTGAGTTGGCAGACGTGCCTTAGCTGGTGGTCAGGCCAGGCAAAGGGGAATGTGAGGACACCAGAATGGTCCTGATCCAATGGAGCTGGAGTGCAACAAATGTCCAGAGACAGCCCCCCCCCCCACTAAAAAGGACAAAAACGTGGTTTGAACTGGTAAGGGGAAAGTTTTCTATTTTGCACTTGCAAAGCCAGGAGGGTCTTTATCTTCATATGCCTGAAATAGAAGAACTTTAAAGTAGGCACTGGGGAGGGCTGGAAATCTCACTGATTCTTTTGGGGGGAGGTTATTGCAGGCAGACTACAGAGTAAGCTCCATTGACCACTATGGGACTTACTTCTGAGTAGACATGCATAGGATTGGGCTCACAGGCTGCAATCCTACCCACACTATCCTGAGAGTAAGCCCCATTGACCATAATAGGACTTACTTCAGAGTAGATTCACTTGGTGGAACAGGACTGGCTCCTCCTTATTTAATTATTTTATTTTAATTTAATTATTTGTAATTATTTATTTTAATTTGCTTGATGATGCCACTTCTGGCCGTGACACCACTTCCAATGGGTCCTGGACAGATTGTCATTCTAAAAAGTGGGTCCCAGTGCTAAAAGTTTGAAAACTGCTGAAATAAGGTGTTAGTAAGTTGACACTCTCTCTCTCTCTCTCTCTCTCTCTGTGTGTGTGTGTGTGTGTGTGTGTGTGAGAGAGAGAGAGAGAGAGAGAGAGAGAGAGAGAGAGAGAGAGACTCTACAAGTTTTCAAAATCACTAAAATCAGAGTTTGGAGGAATAAGACCATCATGTTATATATCAATCAATGTGTAATTTCATGCAGAATGCAATGAAACAAACCACATTGAAATATCTGTGTTCTGTTAAAAGGTACAGCCAAAAAACCGATGGGGGCAGGGCAATGGTACATCACCACACCCACCTGGGGGATTGCCCTGCCCACTACATGGGGTGACGTGCAGGCCTCCTGCACCAGGTGACTCGAATCCTAGTGACGCCATTGTTGTGAGCTTCCTTTAAATGTTGAAATTCCCATATAAAATACCCAGTGTTATGATCCAGCCAAGGGAAAGGATATTTAAAACCAATAGGAGAGAATTTGTTTAAGGGTGCAATCCTATCCTGTGCTGGAATAGGGGCAGGAAGTTTGGTCTAGAGCAGGGGTCTCCAAACCCCGGCCCGGGCGCCAGATGCAGCCCGCAGCAAGCCTCTATCCTCCTGAGAGCCTCTGGCCCCGTTGACCAAACACAACCAGAGTTGTGCTTGTGGGGTGGGGGAATGGGGGTCCGTTTAAGTGTGTGCTTTGGGCTGTATTGGTGTTTGGAGAAATCCTGGACATTTGAGCCCATTTATTAATTCATCTAAGTTCCATCTCTAATGTATTTATTTAAATTTTATATTTAATTTTTTTTCTGGCCATCGACACTGTGCCAGATGTTTGATGTAGCCCTTTGGCCAAAAAGTTTAGAGACCCCTGGTCTAGAGGGTAGAGCCTCCCTTAGCCCGAAGATAACATTGGAAGTTCGCCAGTTTGAGTCCACCAGCAACTCCATGAATGGCGAGACCTTGAAGCTGACAAGCTGAGCTGAGTTATTCCACCTGCACTTTGGTGTGAGCGAAGAAGCGTCTTGGCTGCCCTTCATGTGAGAGTTGAAGGAGCTGCTTATCAGCCTGCGTGAGAGGCAACTGGAGGCCAGAAGTGATACCAGACCTGAAAGATCCATCTGAAATATTGTGTGGTTCTTGCAAGAAAGAACCTTTCTGGGATTGTAAAAATCCCCTCGGGGATTTAGAAACAGCCTGCCTATGTAAACCGCCTTGAATAAAGTCAGAGGAGTAATCTGATGACCAGAAAAGCGGTATATAAATACCCAGTTATTATTATTATTAACAGGCAAACCAAGAGGCTTGCGATGTATCCAGCACAGGTTGGGGGCCAGAATTGGCTCAGCCAGAGGCAAGGGGAAACTTTTCCCCTTAACCTTGGGTAAGGGCGCCTTGGCCCCTATGGGTCTCCTTGGATTTGCGCCACCTCCTGTGGTGGTGCAAGTCCGAGGAGAGCAGAGCTGGCGCAAGCCTCACTGCCTCTGTTGGTGTGGACAGAAGACTCCCAATGTGGCGCTCAGGGAGACCCCAGCCTCCAGTGAGCCTGTGGCCCTCCAGAAACTTGCTGGAGCCTGCACTGGCCCGACGCAACTGCTCTCAGCATGAGGGCGACTGTTTGACCTCTCGCTTTAGCTGTGGGATGAGGGCTCCTTCCACTGCTTGCTGTTTCATGTCTGTGATGCAGTAGCGGCAGCAAAGAAAAGGCAAGCCTTGCTTTGTGCAAGGCCTTTTATAGGCCTTGACCTATTGCAAGACCTTCATTCATTTATATAAGTTCCACCTCTAGTATATTAATTTATGTAAACTTATTTAAATTTTAAATGTAAATTAATTCTTTTTCCCCCCAGCCCCCGACACAATGTCAGAGAGATGATGTGGCCCTCCTGCTGAAAACTTTGGACACCCCTGGCGTGGAGGCTTGTGTCAGACTCCACAGGCCGGCGTACCTCTGCGCACCGGCCTTGCCGACTCCCGAGGAAGCATAAATGTGCCTTACAGCAGCAGAGCATTGCGCTATAACTTTCTCACTGATATCAGTGGCATTTAGGTGTACTTAACTTTCCTTATTATATAGATGGAGTCTCAGTATCCACAGGGGATCTGTTCACAGACTCCACCTGGATACTGAAACCTGCAGATAATGAAATCCATGGGTTCCAAGCCACAGCCACTCAGAAGCTTGTCCCAGTTGTGTTCAGAGCCTTTCTAAAGGCTGTGGAGGCGACATATGGCCTCTATGGGCCTCAGAACACTGCCTGGAGCAGTTTAAAGGTTACTTCAATTTTTCTCTCTACTGTACTCTACAGTACTCTACAGGCAGCAGAATAATAATAATAATAATAATAATAATAATAATAATAATACAGGTATTTATATAGCGCCTTTCTTGGTCGTCAGATTTCTCCTCGGACTTTATTCAAGGCGGTTTACATAGGCAGGCTATTTAAATCGCCGTAGGGATTTTTACAATTGAAAGAAGGTTCTATCTTTCAAGAACCACAACATTCAGATGTTTCTTTCTGATCTGGTTTCACATTCTGGCCTCCATCCTCCCACGCTCAGAGCAGACGGAATAACTTGGCTCAGCTTGTCAGCTGCTTCAAGGTCGCACAGTGCCAGTGGCCTCGAACTGGCAACCTGTGGATGTTATCTTCAGGAAAATGGAGGCTCTACCCTCTAGACCAGACCTCCTGCCCTAGATCTTAGAAAGGGTCCTAGATGCCATCAGAGGGTATCTCCAGTGGTATTTGGGAGCTTAGGGCTGCCTTCCACCACGGGTTCGGAACCTGCAGTTAGTTAAAACCATGGGTCCTGAATCTGTAGTTAGGGAGTCTAGACCTGTATACAGTTTTATATCTCCCCACCCCACCTCTTTTTTCTTTTAGCTTCTATGATTATTGACTTACTAGAATAATAGATAGAATACTAAAATAATAGATAATTTTGCCTTACTAGAAATTAAAAAAAATAGTGTGATGCAGGCACTATTGGGGAACAGCACTGCTGTGGAAAATACTACACTGAGATTATGTGTGGATTATGTGTTGTTACATGAGTACTTTAGATAAGATCAACTACATTTCACACACAGAGCCACTAGCTGAAGTACCCATTCTTCAAACAGATTTTTAAAAACTGATTACTTTCTACCCTGTTGCAATCTAATATCTAAAATAGAATTGCATTGTTATGTAGCTAGTGCTGCTGGGTACACAACATTGCGTTTTTACCCTCCGGCGCTAATATCACCAAGTAACGGTTTACTAATCCTTGAACATGCTACATGAAATTGCCCATGACAGAAGCAATCTTGCCTTACATCAATACCAGCCTGTTTTAAGGATTGTCCCCTGGACTTATTGATATTCATTGCAAAGCATTCTCTGAGCGGGAACTGCAGTCTTTTAAATTTGAAAAGGGTAGCCTGACGGGAAGATTGGGATGCATGGAATAAATACAGTTTCACCTTCTGCATATCCTGCAAAAACTGTAGCCTCAATGTCATTGTGTCTGAGGACCTTGATTTGAAGTCTTGTGCTTTTACAAAGTTTTGGCAGAGTCAAATTAGGTTACAATTTGACCTTTAAAGTAAGGTGGGGGGGGGCTTAATTAAGAAGCATTTAGCCAACTTGTTGTTGGCAACCTTCAGTCTCGAAAGGCTATGGTATCGCACTCTGAATGGTGGTTCTGGAACAGCGTCTAGTGTGGCTGAAAAGGCCAATTTGGGAGTGACAAATCCCTTCCACACTGGGAGCAAGTGCAGTCTGTCCCTGGTCTGTCTTCCTGGCTATAGGCCTTCCGTCTTTGCCTCTTAGCCTCAGACTGTTGGCCAAGTGTCTCTTCAAACTGGGAAAGGCCATGCTGCACAGCCTGCCTCCAAGCAGAGGCCAGGGTTTCCCACCTGTTGAGGTCCACTCCTAAGGCCTTCAGAACCCTCTTGCAGATGTCCTTGTATCGCAGCTGTGGTCTACCTGTAGGGCGCTTTCCTTGCATGAGTTCTCCATTGAGGAGATCCTTTGGGATCCGGCCATCATCCATTCTCACAACATGACTGAGCCAACGCAGGCGTTTCTGTTTCAGCAGTGCATACATGCTAGGGATTCCAGCTCGTTCCAGGACTGTGCTGTTTGGAACTTTGTCCTGCCAGGTGATGCCGAGAATGCGTTGAAGGCAGCGCATGTGGAAAGCGTTCAGCTTCTTCTGTTGTGAGCGAAGAGTCCATGACTCACTGCAGTACAGAAGTGTACTCAGGACACAAGCTCTGTAGACCTGGATCTTGGTATGTTTAGCCAACAGTGACCCAGTAACTATGATCTTTCTTCAAAGGTTTTTATGAATATGTCACACTAGGAATTGAGATATTTCCAGAAGATAATATATATATATGCAGGGCTGGCCCAAGATCTTCTGATGTCTGAGATGGCATGCAAAATGCTGTCCCCCTTCCCCATTTATTTATTTATTTTAAAGATTTTTACCCCACTTTTCCTCTGCTGGAGCAGATGTCCAAGGCGGCTTACAATTTCCAGCTAAAATATACAACCTATAAAAAACAATATATAAATTTACAAAAAATAAATAAAACCAATTGGAGAAGGGCAAACTATTTACAACCAAGGTACTGCTAGAGAGGCACATGAGGCAGACAGCCCATCACCCAGATGGAACAAAAATGTTTTGAGCCCTTGCCGAAATGCCATGAGGGAAAGGGTAGATTTTAATTCCCCTGGTAAGGAATTCCATAATTGGGGCACCATTACTGAGAAGGCTTGCCCCCATGCTGCCATCCCCCTAACTTGGGAGAAAGGCGGTATTTGCAGGAAAGCCCCCTCGGATGAACTAAGAGGGCAGGCGGAATATATGGGAGAAGGCGGTCCCTCAGATAACCTGGCCCCAAACAGTGACCCTTACCCAGTGATGTGCCAGCCTCTGCCCTTCCAGCTTTCCAGTGTTCTAGCTCAGCACTCTTCTCCCCTCCTTCCTCTCCATCCTCCTCTTCCTTTTCTAATCCAGGGAGCGGGCGGAGCACTGGAGGCATGTAGATGACAAAGACAGACACCATCCACCAGTCAGCCCCAGATGGGTAAGCAGAAACATCCTGATAAATTAAGGAGCAAATCATTGTTTTACTTGTGCTGCAGAAATGTGTGCTTTATAAAATCATGTCTGCTTCTGAGCGTGTCAGAGCTTCCGTCTGATCCGAGAGGCACGTGAGGCTCCATGCCCGGGACATTTGCCCCTTTCATTTAATGGCAGATCTGCCACTGAATGAAATGAACAGTAAGAGGTTGACATTGAACAAATGACCATTGTTTGTTCCATATTCATAGTGATCTTATATTTCTTCTAGAACAAAAACCTCTGAAATCTTCCAATGCAGAGAAAGAAACATCATCTTTTTTTTCTCCGACAAAAAAATTTCTTGCTTCTCTGTCAGTGAAATAAAATGTTGGCATTTGTATGCAACTTGTAATAAAAAAAAAGGAAGAAGGCTACTTTTTCTTTTACGTACCTTTGGCTTAGCTCGGCTGCCTGCCTGGCAAGCTGCTGGTTTCTAGATACCAAAGAGAGTCATTAATAATGAGTCTGTCAGAAAAGGTGCTGTACTTAGCAGCACAGAGGACTTTCTGCTTGCACTCCAGAAACCAAAAGACCAAACTCCGTTTGCATTGCTGTCAAGTGGAGGGACGTTCAATGACAGGGTCCTCTTTCCCTTTGGCTTGCTAATGATGGATTGTTTTCTTTCTACTGGTTATCTATAACATGGCAGAAGATTTGGAAACATGTCTGGTGATGCAAAATGGGGGGGGATCATAATTGACCACTACTGGAGCACTGCGGTGAAGATAAATGGACAGGGAGATCATATTGAGCTGTATCTGAAGGCAAGTGAATTTTCCCAAGAGAACTTCCCTGGCACAGTCTCCCCATGGAATCCCTTGAGGTTCTGGATCTGGAGGGTATACAGTACAGCACAGCCAACGAAAGGGTGGAACAATAGAAATTATCCCCTCCTCTTGTACAAAAGGAAGTGTTTCCATATGAGCAAAATCTAATCAGGATACAACCCATTGCACCAGGGTCAAACTAGATGTGACCTGGAATCAGGTGTGGATCCAATGGGGGGGGCATGGATGTGTAGTCCCCCCCAACTGTGGTACCAGCAGGGAAGCGTGTCTACTAGGACAGGGAGCAGCCCAAGCATGGCTGGGAGCCCAGGTCTACCCACCTGGAAGAGGTGGAATGGGAGCCCAGATCTAGACTAATTTATTCATTTGTGGGAAAGAACATAGCAATGATCTTTGTTTCTTTATGTAGACATTTATGAACTGCCCAATATTTTTTAAAAAATTAAATTATACTTAGCACTAAAAATACACTGAGATCCAACAGATTTGATCAGCATGTGGAGAAGTTTAAAAGACTGACTTTATAAATGGACCTAACATTGAGTAGATGGAGGATATAATTAATATGATGTCAGAACCCAGGGCTAACCCTGATGTGAGGCTCATGAGTGTAGAGCCCTAGGAATGGAATATGTGAACTAATAAAGTGAAATAAAGTTATCTGAGCATACAGAAACTACTTGTACATCAACACCAATTAAAGATAATCAGTGTCTATGTATCTGGGTTTAGAGACAAGGCTTTTACATCAGAAGCGATGGCCCCACACTGGCATGCGCTTATACATCCTTTGGCCAGATCTTGCCTGGAAATACAGGATTGGAAACTTTCTTGTGATCTTTAATTAAATTATTCTCTGAGCAGCTTCCTAGGAAGTGAGGACAGATGGTCTTGCTAATAAGTCACTGAGAATTGGTTTTCTTCCAGATTTGGGGTTCAGTGACCAGCTGTGCTGTGGTCACATCACTTACAGGAACATTTTCAAGATCAGAGGATTAAAGCTTTTTGAAATGTTTGCTGTTCGTCTTTTCTTGTTTGCATCCTCAAGGCACAGCTATTTCCATGTCTTTGCTTCAGGAGATGTTTACAAACACCATTGCAGTCCTCTTTGAAAAACTTCAGATCTTTGGCAGAAACCCTGGACAAGGAATGACCCAGTTCTCGCATGAATGTTTGATGAGGTCATGGTATCGCCACAATATAGTTTTTACTCCTCAATTCTGAATCACTAAGTTTTCTTCTGAAGGGTCCAGTTGGTGCTATGAGAACATCAGAAGAACCTTGCTGAAGACGCTGTTACCATGCACATGCCTGATCTTGTCTGATCTCGGAAGCTAAGCAGGGTCAGGCCTGGTTAGTACTTGGATGGGAGACCACCTGGGAATACCAGGTGCTGTAGGCTTATACCATAGTCTTTCGAGACTGAAGGTTGTCAACCATGCTGAAGACGCACAAAAGTCAAGAGGGCTGAATCAGTGGTGTCACTAGGGTTTGCATCACCCAATACGGGTGGCCAGCACATCACCCCCCTGATGGACCTCTGCCCAAGTGGTGGGCATGGTGATGCACCCTTGCCCCACCCCTGCTGGGTTTTTTGGCTATAACTTTTGATAGAATAGGGATATTTCAATGCGGTTTATTTCATTGCATTCTGCATGAATTTACACATTGAATGATATGTAACATGATGGTACTATTCAAAAATACCAAGATTTTAAAAATTTTGTCAAGTAGTGGTGTCACCGCCCTGTGCGTGTCACCTGGTGCGGCCCGCAACCCTGCACCCACCCTAGTGATGCCACTGCGCAGAATGCTAATTTAAGTCTCCTTTCCTCCCCTTCTCAGCAAAATACTGCCTATGGTCATTGCAATGGCTTTTTCCATGCAGGAGGTCAGGGACATTGCCTCCATTGCCTTCTCCACCCATCCTCAGGGTCTGGCCTTGTTGAATCAGACCGATGGCTCCAGCATCCTGTTTTCATCCAGATGCCTCTGGAAAATACTCATGAATACATACTACTACTTAGAGGTGCCATCTAGTAATCTTCTTGATTAACAGCGTTTGATAGAATGCTCCTCCATGAGTTTGCCTGATCTCCTGTTAAAGACTTCTTGGATAGTAGCCATCACCAAGTTTTATATCAGCAAATGTTGTGTGAGCGAGGTCCTGCCATATCTTGGAGATACTCTTCCTTGAGATATCTGTAGCTGTTCTGCTGCTTTTGTTGAAGCATGGCTCTTTAGCGTTGTGGCACAATGTGATCTCAATTTTATTTATCTGTTCTCCTGTTTGAACCCTGTTCTTTAAGTTCAGAACCTTTTCAGGCAGCTTATTTCTTTATAAGCTGCATGAAGAGGTTCTGAACAAAATATAAAACACATTAAAATGGGCTCAAAGACATAAACAATACCAAAAAACAGTTAAAACAAAGGAAGAATCTGAAAGGCCGGGCAAATAAAAAACGTTCACCTGAATTGAAACGAACTTGGTATCGGGAAAGCTTCCTTAGGGAAAGCATTATAAGGTAGGGGATCATCACAAGTCCCCATCTTAGTTTAGGTAAGCATCTGAAGGGCCAGCCTTATAACTGAAGCAGGGTGAAGCAGGCCACTTCCGGCTAGTTTTTGAATCTGTTTTGTCTGATTGTGAGCTAGGATGATTTATAGAGGAAGGAAGGCAAAATGGCTTTGACTCTTCCCTTCTTAATTTAAAAAGGAAGGAAGGAAGGAAGGAAGTTTTGTAGGTTAGTCCTCTCCTCTTAAGCAAGTAAATGGGCAGTTTGTTCCCTTACCCTGTGTTCAGGATCTGGTGGTGGCAATGGGTCTGCTCCAATCTGTGCCCGCTAGTGGGCACAGAACTAAGAAGGCCCTTGTCAGGCTTTCAGGCTCAGGAGGGTTCATAAGATTTGGTGCCAGACTCTGTCACTGTTCTTGTCCCCTTCCTGGGCCTGGTCCCCTCAGTTCACCTTCCCTCTGTACAGTTCTGCCCTCTACCCATCTTCCCTCTGCGCACCCTGAAAAGCATCACTTCAGGTCGGCAGGAGCCCTTAATGCTGGTTGCTGCAGTTTGGCGCCTTCCTGGCGCTGAGTTTCAGTGCTGATTGGCGCTGGCCTCTCTGCCAGCACAGAGTGTCTCCCATCAGTGGGAAAGTGCCATATGGCACTTTTACGACACCCAGTGCCAGTGGTGCGAGCATACCTTAGGCGCTCGGCTCAGTGGGACTGGGCCCAAAGACCTGGAAGATCCAGCTTCAAATCCCCCACTCAGACCTTGCTTCCTGGATGACCTTGAACAAGTCACTATCTCTCATCCTCACCTACCTCACAGGGTTGTCGCGAGGACAACAAGAGGGGAGGAACTCTGTGCACCAGCTTTTTGGAGGAAGGGCAGTATAAAAATGTGAAAAATAAATAAGTGCTGGTGCAGGCAGACTTGTACTCACGGGTTTTTTTTCTTCCAAGTATGTTCCTTTTTCTACTTTCCAATTCCTTCACACCAATAAAACTTGTTTTGTGGCTTGACCCCTGGCAGGAATTCAAGCTGTGCCGTAAGCTATAAGCTTCATTTCAGGCGGTGAGATTTCCAATTTGACCCCCTGAATGAACCAGCTGCTCATAGCCCCACTAATGTATTAGTGCAGTTAATAGCCTGTGATCTCCTGGCACTGACTCTAGGCCTTCTCTCTGCTAGGCTCTGAAAAGACTTCAGGCATTTCCAGTGCTACTGGGAGACTTCCTGCACAAGCAACCCACTTCTGCCTGTTTCAGTGGTGATCTGACAAGAACAAGCTGCTCTATGCGGAAAGGAAGACAAATGTATCCACGAAAGGGCTGCAGCTAGCGATGGAACAGAACGTTACCTGAGATAGCTCAGAATAGGATTACCCTTGCACTCACCAATGAAGACACCAGAATGCAGCTTGAGTTTTAACTGGGCCACTTTAATAAATTTATACAACAATTGCAGCAGGTCTGGCTGGGGAGAAAACAACCTTAATCCACCGTTACCTTGGGGGAAACGGCCCTAGCCATCTACTTCCCCTGTGAATCTCTTTGGGTGAACCTTCCACCTTGAGGTCAGACTCAGTCCCCAAACTGAGCCAGCCTTTCATAGTCACCCCCTAAGGGTCAAGGTGACTGAACTGCTTAGCCTGCAGGACAAACCTTGCCAAGCCTTGCTAGTCCAGTCAGGCATCATCGGAACAGTCCTGGCTTGCCCCCTGACCTTGCTTCTTCAGATTGGACACTGAGAGAGAATCTAACTATCCTACCCCCACATGCTTCATGCCAAGTGACCAATTTCCAGCCTCTTCAAATAGGGACCAAAGACTGTCAGCCCTCACCAGAATGAGGTAGGCAAAAAAATCTGGCATGCAAGGCCAATCAGGATGAAAGTAAAAATTCCTACCTGGCCCTCTAATGAGTGGTCCTCATTAAACCCCTGCTAACTGGTTAAGAGGCACTTTTTCAAGTGGGTGCTTTTTCAAGTGGGTGCTCCTCTTTTATTTAGCAGGGGGAGAGTAACTGGCCCACCTCACCCCAGCAGTGTCTTTTCTAGTGACTGTCTGCTGGTGTTCTTTTGCATCTTTTTAGATTGTGAGCCCTTTTGGAACAGGGAGCCATTAGATATTTGATTTTCTCTGTAAACCGCTTTGTGAACTTGAAAAGCGGTATATAAATACTGTTGTTGTTGTTGTTGTTGGTCAGCTAATCCCAGACTAACCAAAGGGTGGGCAGGTAGGGTCGCTGGCCAAGATGGACTGAGCTTGATCAGGAGCACGCGTGCCCGAGCAGAGCTCAGATGAGCCCAGATCCCCCTGGGTTCATCAGCCAATGAGCCACAAGCCCCAGCCTGGCTGCAGGAAGCAAGGAAGAAGCAATCTACCAGTAGCACAATAGTGCTAATGGCCTATCTAAGCAGACTTGTAATGCATGCCTCAGTAGGAGTTGCATAATACAATGCCAAAAGTGGTCCGTCCCCCCCAGCTCAGGCTAATATTTGAACTGAAGAGGAATTTAAGTCATCCCTCTGTCCCTGACACTTGCCCTCTTGGACTTCAGCCCATTCACAGGCCATTGCCAAACCCTCCCCCACATCCCTTGAACTTTCTGGAACCTGGCATAATAAATCTGTGGCTGTATGCCACATGCAAGGAGTAATGGGAAATTAGACTAGACCTTTTTCCCATCAGGCATGAGCCACATCAGTGTGTCAGAGCATCACTGATCATAGAGGAATCCTTCAATGTATATATTTGATATTTTTAATAAGGCGCAACCATTCTTAAATCATACAATCAATGACTTAAGAATCATAGATTGCAGGATTCTTAAGTAGTAGATTGTATGTATTTCTCAGCAGCGTTTCTCAAACTGTGAGTCCTTGATATCTGATGGGTCCCAAAGAACCTCCAAAGAAAACAGATGATGGAAGGATCAGATAACTAATTGCCTCAAGCCCTGAGGCTATTCAAAAATCAGATAGCTGCTAACTGCCCTGCAAAGAGCTGAACTCCTGCAGTTTGCAAGCTTGTGTAAATAGAGGGAAATAAATGTTTGAGCTTTTTTTTTTCTGGCATGTTTCTTTTTTCCAAGTCCATCAACGATAGATAGTGGGGACACGCTTTCCAGATCACCTTTTTTTAAAGTCTAGTAAAGCTGGGTGGGTCCTGATACAGTGTCATTTTAAAAAGTGGGTCCTGGTGCTAAAGGATTTGGGAACCACTGATCTGTGGAATTAAAATGTGGTTTTAAAAAAGCCGCTCCTGTTTCTAGAAACATAAACATTAAACCAAGCATGTTTCCATGACTTCCCTCACAATCCTACATTCATCTCACTCTTTTTCTTATAGGTTCATTCACAAAAGTCTGTTAGCTAAAATTGTCCTCTGCCTGATGTCCCCTGCTACATGTGCACTTTGCCTATGTTCAGATGCTACTTTAGCCATGTTTCTCAGTGCCTTGTTAAGGGCCTGAGCTTGATTCATCTCAGGAAGTATCAAGAAATATCATGGATGATATTTCCATGCTGTACTTTGAAGCAAAATTGGATGGAAGGCTTGGATATGCACCAAGCAGCTGTGTTCAGAATCATTCTTCTTTTTCCCCTTTTGAAATAATCAGAAAGGCAATTCTTTTTCTCAAAATTTCAGGATCATCCCAGGTAGTCATTATTTTCATATCTAATTTGGAAGCAGAGGCTATACCGCTAGTTCCCTTAGGGTTCTAGGAAGCCTCTGTGGGGCTGATCAAAAGCACACTGAAGTCCAAGAATGCCCCCGTATGAAGAACAGAATGCAAGTACATATCAGCACGTGAGAGATTCACTATGAGGAAGACTCTCAACTAATGAACCCTTGCTGAGAGTTGTTAAGGTATGTTCAAAAGCACAGGAGAAGAAAGATCAGACCACAAAGTGTATTAATAAGATCCCACAGGCTGCTGGCAAAGAGCAGGATTATCGAAGTGGACTCAGCAGCAATCATAAGGTACTGAATATCTTTTAGAACCTGGTTCTATGAGCAGCCATGCGAGCAAGTGAATACTTACCATGGGACACAGGGAACTTCTAAATATTCATGCCACCACCTGCCATAACTGTCAGTTTCCCTACAGCTTCAGAAAGAAGGAAAGAACACTACAACCTGGGAACAGTCAGAGAGCCAAGGGTTGTGTGGAGGTTGCACCCTTTCCCTCCCAACAAGAGACAACGGCATCACAATGGAGAACTGATTTCTGGGTCACTGCTAGTGCACTGGCTGTTTGGGGGCAGCCAGAGAATATTTGGGACATTCCCCTCCACCATAGTTCCTTTTCCAAATGCACAGTATTAAAATTCCCCTGAGGGCTGGGGATAAGAATAGGCCCTCAGTTTGGCTGTACTTGTCGTAAGAGGTGACTAAACAGCCACCAGGTAGGTGGGACTCGTTAGCCTGGGAAGGCAGCTCATCTGAGAGAAGGAAAACTCTGATCCCAAACCTCCACTGCCTTGTGGCTACATCCAGTTGTGGAAAAGGCTTCAGGAGACAACCTCAAGGCAAAATCTGGAGCTGGAGACCCTGAGGCAGTTCATGGCTGAACACAGTCACGTTCTGGCAACTCCTGCGACACCGCTGGAACCAACCGTATTGGCCTCTGCCTTTCCTTTGGACCATTTCAGCGACGTGGAGAGGGGGGATTTGCTGCATGGGTAACAGTCTATCCTCCATATCTACTTTACCCAGGCTTCGCGCACTGGAGAGGACACTCTGTTCCAGAACACTATTCAGAGCGCGATACCATAGTCTTCCGAGACTGAAGGATGCCAACAAGAGTATTAAAAATGTGTAAGAGCCACTCAGAGCCTCAGGAATAGTGTGAGATATAAAGCTAACATCTTCAGAGACTGAAGGATGCCAACATAAAGCTAACAAGCCGGTCTGGTGAAGAAAACAAAAATGAAACAAGACATCTAATTTGGTGCTCAGGAAATAGAAATTCATTGCATCGTATAATATACCCAATGAACTTCAATAGGTTGTTTTCTTCAAGGGCAAGCAAACAAAATATTCCACGGCCTTGTTATCTTTAGTGTTGGTTTTCCCTTGAAAATATTGGCATGGCATGGAAAAGTTCAATCTAGCCACTGTCACCCATGCGCTGATCACATCTAGGTTAGATTATTCCAGTGCTAGGAGCTACTAGACGGAAGCACGTGACACCTATTTTTCACCTTCTACACCTGTTATCAGTTTGGTTCCAGGCCCTACTCAAAGTGTTGGTCCTGAATATTAAAGCCCTTAATGGGATCACGATGGAAAAGCAGACAAGCTCTGGGCTCAGCCAATTTAGGATTTATTGGACAATCAGGACACCGAGAGAAAAAAGCAGGTCCTCCTGACCTCTCTGCTGAGGTATGTCACTCTCTTTTGTGATACCCTTGAACCTGAATCAGTTTAGGACCATGAACGTATTGTGTAACGTGTGTGGAATGTTGTTTTGTGACACATGCTGGCCTATGGCCATACTGATAAAAAAAGTAAACAAAAACGAACCTGAATCATGTGGAAGCTCTCCACCTCAGGAATAGTCAGGCTAATAGTCTTTGGGGATATCAAAGAGCGCACAACCCCTCCTGGCAAACAGTCTCCCTCAGGTCTGTGATCAGGTGAGACTGGCTGCACTTTCTGGACCATCCTCCGTCTTGCCCCAAGACAGGAGATTGTTCAAGAAAGTCGCTCCCTCTCTCCTCTCTCCCCAGCTGTGTCTTTGCTTCTTCTTGCCTCTGCCAGTTTCTCTTAGGCCAGCCCCAGTCTGCTCAGCAGTCTGCCTCTGCACTCCAGCCCCTCTAGTTGTCCTTGCTTTCTCCAGCTACTACTTAGTCCTTTCTATTCTTCTTCCTTCTCTTCCACCCTCCTGTCTAGCCTTTCCAACCTGGTCTTCTGCTCCCCTTCTTAATCCCACCTTTCTCCATTCCCCTGACCCCATTCCCTTCCTGTCTCCCTCCAGCCTGAGGCTCAGCTTTAAAAACTTGCCCTGGTCCCACTTTCCCCTTCTCAGATGATTGTCATCAGCTGCTTTCTTCCATGGCTGGGAGTTTCTCATGCTATGTCATACCCACATGGGCCACATGGGCATAGTGCAGTGACATCTGATGTTGTGAGACTGGAGACAGAATCGGGTTGCCAGGCTATGATGTTGAAAAATGGTGCCAACTCAAGTCAAGCCAATTAATGGAAGGATTTGGCAAAAACAGCCTCAGACCAGCTTGCTGGCTTGAAGCAGGATGTGCCAGACCAAATGCTTTCTAGTTGAATGTATAAGACGATGTTTATTTAACGGAATGTTTCACTTGCATGAAATGGCAGTCTGTACATTCTGGTAAGAAGAGTTACATTCTTATCTTTATGTATTGTTGGCATAGCAGACATACATTTCAGAATGGTTTTATCCACACTGACTGCAGTGCAGCTTGGCTACTGCAATTCTGTTTAAGAGGATGTTTTCAGAAAGAATTTCCCTTCTCTTGACAGAAGTGCACAAAACATAAGATCATAAGAAGAGCCTTGCTGGATCAGCTCAGGAACCCATCTAGTCCAGCTCCCTGTGTCTCACAGTGGCCCACCATATGTCTTTGGGAGCACTCAAGACAACATGTTTCCCATGTCTTGTCACTATATCTGGCATTCAGATATAGGCTACTACCTCTAACTACTGGAGGTTGCCTATACTCATCATGGCTTGTAACCTGTGATTGACTTTACCTCCATAAATCTGTCCAATCCCTTTTAAAAGACATCTAGGCCAGGTGCCATCACCAGAGCCTGTGGCAAGAGTTCCCAAGATTAATTACCCACTGTGAAAAACAATGTTTCATTTGGTCTATTCTAACTCCCTCGCTACTCCGCTTTAATGGATGTCCCCTGGTTCTGGTGCTGTGCGAGAGGGAAAAGGAGTTCCCTTTATCCAGTGGCATTGCTAAGGGGGGGCAGCTGGGGCAGACCACCCCAGGTGACAAGCCCTGAGGCTGGGTGGGGGTGACGGGTGCACTGCCAGAGCCCCAGATGACAGGAGCTCTGTTCTGCATTTGGTGGTGGATGGGCTGTCCCACCCACCTTTGCCTCTGAAAGGTTGGAAATTGCAATCCCAAGAGGCAATTCATGGTGGCACAATTAGTGGTAGCACAATATCATTGCTGAACAACCTCAGGGTACTGCATGTCGTGTCTGTATGCCAGACACCAGCAAGCCCAGGCCAGCTGCTGCTCACAACACCAACTGCTCGTTGAGGTAAAGGAATGTCACATGACAGGGTGACACCCACGCTGGAGGGAATGCTAAGGCTACAGCACTGCCTTTATCCCACTCTCCATCCCCTCCATGATTTTATATGTCTCCATCATTCCCCCTCCCTGTGGCCTTCTTTCTACACCCGTAGTTCTCAAAATTTTTAGCACTGGGACCCACTTTTTAGAATGACAATCTGTTGGGACTCACTGGAAGTGACGTCATTAACCTGGAAGTGATGTCATGGCCAGAAGTGACATCATCAAAGAGGAAAACTTTTAACACCCCCATACAATTAAATCAAATCAAATTAAGTAAGGGGCAGCCCAATCCTGAACTACTCGGCTCGTGGGGCTGCAGCAGCGCCAAAAATAGCTGCTGCTGCATCCAACATGCCCCAGGGAGCTGCTGCTGCCTCCTCAGGTGAAGGGACTTTCATTCACTTCCCCCAGGTAAGGCAAGTAGCCCTGCAATGGGGCTACTTGATTCTACAGCAACCCAAAGGTTGGCGTAGAACTAAGAGCCTCCGTGTTGGGTGGGTAGCCTGACACGGAAGCTCAGGATCCAGTGGAGCAAACCTCCACTGGTCCTGCCTTCCTCCTGCCCCACTCCCTCCCCCAGCACACCTCCTCCCGCCCTCTCCCCGCCTCCCCCTGCCTCAGAACACCTCTTCCCCACCTCCCCCACATCTCCATGTACCTCTCTGCTGCCCGGTGGTCCGAGTGGCAGAGCTCCAGTACTCCACCAGGGCTGAGGGCTGCAAATATTCCTTATGGCACATTTGTGTCAGTGCACGCCAGTGGTGAGCCTGTGTGCACTGCATAGGATTGGACCCTAAGTTAAGTAAATTAAAAGTTTACAGTAAGTATAAGTTAAACATTTTTTTAAAATTAAAAAACCCTCATAACCCTCCCAAGCAGCTTCTGATCTGTTTAAAAAATGTTCTCCAAACATCCCAAAGGCTTCAAACCTATCCAAACTTACCTGGGTGTAAGCCCCATTGACTATCATTAAAAGTCTATACATAATAGCCTGTTCAAAGTACAGATCTGTAACATTTCCCCAAAGGCAGTCACATCACAAGTCACAAGGGAAGCATCAAGTCTAATATATTAAAAATAAAATACACATTGAAGTGAATGGGGACCCACCTGAAATTGGCTTGTGACCCACATAGTGGGTCCCAACCCACAGTTTGAGAAACACTGTTCTAGACTTTCTTTCCTCTTAAAAGAGGTGCCACGGCCCACTAACCATTTTTAGTTATTCTCTTCTACACCATAAAAACATAAGAACAGCCCCCACTGGGTCAGGCCATAGGCCCATCTAGTCCAGCTTCCTTTATCTCACAGCGGCCCACCAAATGCCCCAGGGAGCACACCAGATAACAAGAGACCTCATCCTGGTCATAATACATCATCACCATAATACATCATCACAGTGAAGGCTTTGGAGATGCCAGCAGCTGTCCCAGAGCATGTGGGAGGTAGTAGAGGGGACCATCATCCACCGTGGCCTAAAGTGCAGTGGGCAGTGCAGGTGAGGCACTGTGGATGCTGAAAAGCATTCCTACCTGGCAGGGAAGGCATCTTGATAATGAAGATTTCCCCAGGATGTGGGTGCACTGACCCCTGTGGTTTCCCCAAATGTGGGAAACCTGTCTGCATAATTTGTGGTAGTGGGGGACTGCCTTTGTGCTTTCCCTTGGTATTTGGTGTCAAAAAGCAGATTTTAAAAAAACAACGAAGCTCTCAAGAAGTGATTGGTGCAGCCCAGAGGGGGAAGAGCCAGCTCACGGGGGTGACACCAACCTTAGCGATGCACTGGATGACACCAACTCCAGGGATGGAAGAAGAGGCAATGGGTAGTGTAGAATGTCACAGATCTATCAGATCACAAATCTTGATTCTCCAATCTGTTGTATCAGACGCAGATTCTATTTGACAAAGAATCAGCCCAGAGCTTGTGAGTACTAGATTTGGTAAACCAGGATCACCAAAGAGCCACACACAATCCTTATGGGCTCATGCTCGAAAATTAATTGGATATGCACTGTCTGTTCTAGTGGCTGTCTGCTGGTATTCCTTTGCATCTTTTTAGATTGTGAGCCCTTTTGGGACAGGGAGCCATTTAGTTATTTGATTTTTCTCTGTAAACCGCTTTGTGAACTTTTAGTTGAAAAGCAGTATATAAATACTGTTAATAAATACTGTTAATAATATGCTAAATATCTTATATGGGAAGAAATATGTATTTATCTCATGCATATAAATCATTTTAGCTCATGGCTGAAAAGTGAATTGTATGGATAAGGAAAGATTGTCTGGTTTTGAATAAGATAAAATAGGCTGTTATACCATAAAACTGCTTAACCGCCTTATCAGCTGCTTACACAACTGCCCTTATCTCTTCAGTTCCTGGAAAGGAGAGTGGAAAAAGTACTTGAAAGCAGGTTTCTCATTTACCCAGCTACAATAAATCTCCATCCCATCACTGCTCTCTGTTAGCCCTCTTTGGAAACAAATGGACCTGAATGATTAGGAATCTGTCTTAACTTTCTGAACACTCTTGCCAGAGATCTTGTCATGGGCTTTTGACTGCAGTTTGCAAGCAGAAGCCTTTTCAATTTTTGAACTTAATAGCACAATCCTATGCATGTCTACCTAGAAGCAAGCCCCACTTGAATTCAATGGGACTTACCCCCAGGTATGTGTCCCTGTTCTTCAGTATTACCGGCACAGCAACTGCTGCGCAGGCCTAAGGTGTCACAAACTTGCTGTAAAGCATGCTTGTGGTACCTGCAGAGTAAGCTGTACCAGCGGGAAGCCTGTGCCATCCCACCGGTGCTCAATCCACAAACAGTGGTTCTCACTGGGTGGTGCAAGGGAGAGAGGAGAGCAGGGATGGGTGTAATGGAGTGGGTGGAGGGCAAAGGCTGGGGCAGTTCAGGCCCAGAGGAGGCCAGCCCATTGGGGTGACACTAACCCTAGTGACACACTGGATTACATCCATATGCAAAGCCCCAGCTTGTGCAGTGGGATTACGTGGATTTGCACCCGCAAAATCGCTGGCGCCAAGCTTTCAGGCCTTTGATAGTTTGGAAAATCTGATAATTATACAGAATTGAGCAGGCTGACAAGGAGTAGAATGCTGGGGTCACTTTTATCATCCACAACTTGTGAGTTCTGAGGTTAAAAGGCAGGTGACAACAGGCAGGTGTTTGCAATATAAGGCAGGAATAGTCGTGAGCTGTTTTACAAAGTCCTAATTAATTGCCAAATACTTCATTGATTTTGCCTTTAAACTTGCACCCCTCTCGTTAGCTGTCGCTTGGGTGACATTTATATTCATGAACTACATTTGATCATTATAATGACCTGGATGTTCACTTCAGAGCATTTCAGATAATGAAGACGGGAGCTGCATAGAGATATAGCGCTATCATTCCAGTAATTTAGTTTAATTTAATTCAGGGCCTTCCAATACTGGATGATCTGCCATCTAACTTTTTGTGTCTGCTCCGAACGGATGCTCCTTGAGCCAAACTGAATTTACACCCTCAAAAGCCACAGCGCCATTTTGAAATACTCCAGGGTTGAATTGGAACACCTTCATTTAGGATTTGAGCATTCCACTGACAAATCTTGGCAGTGGCGTCTCTAGAGGTTGAGTCACCCAGTGTGGGAGGCCAGCACATCACCCCCACGATGGACCTCCTCCCATGCAGTGGACGTCCCAGGGCAACGTCCCAGGGCAACGCTGGTTTTTTTGACTATAACCTTTTATATTTCAATTTGGTTTGTTTCATTGCATTCCTCATGAAATTACACAGAGATATTTCAATTTGGTTTGTTTCATTGCATTCCTCATGAAATTACACATCGAACAACATATAACATGATAATGTTATTTTATTTGAAAACACCAAGAGTTAAAAATTTTTAGCTAGTAGTGGTGTCACCCGCCCCATTCGTGTCACCCAGTGTGGCCCGTGCGCCCCACAGCCCCATAGTGACCCTACTGAATCTTGGTTTGACTCTTCCTATTTGAATTTAATCTAGACCAGTGATTTTCAACCTTTTTCATCACACAGCACACTGACAAAGTACTAAAACTATCAAGGCACACCATCAGTTTTTTGACAATTGACAAGGCACACCATGCTGTTGGTACGGGGCTCACACCCCCCAATGGCCCTACTAATAAATGACCCTTCCCCAAACTCCCATGGCACACCTGCAGACCATTTGCGGCACACTAGTGTGCCATGGCACAGTGGTTGAAAATGACTGATCTAGACATTTCAAATCTCAATTTAAAAAACAAAATGATTTTGGGTCCAAGCCTATCCAACTTTGCAGCTGCAATGCAACCCCGAGGTAAGGGAACAAACATACTCTTACTTTGAGGAGGCCTCCGTGACTGATCTCCATTGCAGGATGCAACGCACGCCCTGTTGGCACAGCTGCGGGAAAGTTGGATAGGATTGTGCCCTGAGTGACATAGGAAGGGGTTCTGGGGCAATACAAAGAGAAAGTTGTTGTTATTGTTATTGTTATTGTTATTGTTATTGTTATTAACAGTATTTATATACCGCTTTTCAACTAAAAGTTCACAAAGCGGTTTACAGAGAAAAATCAAATAACTAAATGGCTCCCTGTCCCAAAAAGGCTCACAATCTAAAAAGATGCCAAGGAATACCAGCAGACAGCCACCAGAACAGACACTGCTGGGATGAGGTGGGCCAGTTACTCTCCCCCTGCTAAAAAAAGGAGCACCCACTTGAAAAAGTGCCTCTTACCCAATTAGCAGGGGTTGTCCCTACCCAAGTTGATAGGTTTGTCATATGAAAAGGAGATTTTTTTTAGAGAGATTAAATAGAGACTTTAGAGAGATTAAAAGAGATTAAATACTGTTAATAATTAATAATTTTGTGTACTGGACTACCAGTGGATGTTTTTAGAAAGGGAGACCACTGATTCCTGAACTTGTTGGATAAAAGCAATGATTAGACTGGCGGAAAGCCAATTTGGCAGATACAATACTTGGACAAAACTGATCTTTACACAATGTGCCAAGGCATGTGTGATTAATACCCTAGCAAAACAAGATATGGAGAAAGCACCATGGTGAAAACGAGATTGTCCCTTTTCACCGAGAGTGGCCAAAGAGGTGGGAGAGGCGGTGACTAATGATGGGGAAAGTGCCTCTTAGTATCTCAGCATCACCGCTGCAGCTGTCAAAATAACAATTCGTTTCCATGGCTTGAAGTGGACAGTGTATGGCTGCATTACAAAAACACTACCGTGCCATTGTTGTCCTGCGGGCTTCTGGAGTTCCAAGTGGTTGCTTTAGAAAGAAGAAGTGAAGTGGCCTTGGACTGCAGCTAGTCTAATGAGAGCAAAACAGGGACAGTTTAGATTCCCTCGTGTCTGGATGTTGTTTACACAAAATTAGGCATTACACAAGAACAAATGACACAATGACATGCCTGAGCACCTTCTTTGTTCCAGGGGTCTGCATGGAACAAAAACCGTTTTAGTACCAAGCCGTGTTCTATGCCGATATCAACAACATGATTGTAATCGGAACACAGTAGTTTAGTCTCTAATCCTGAACATTGTTTTCTGCCTTGTGCTCTGAGCATTGATTGGCAAGAGATGGAAAGAGAATGAGGAAAATGTGTGGGTGTTGGGAGCCTCAACACTGACAATCAGTATTGACCCAACGGGTGCTCGATCTGGCTGCAGTAGATATCTCCAGTAGCACTAATGCTGTTAACTTCATCCTAAGTAAAACTCCACATGCCAGAAAATGGATGCAAATAAACTCCACACTAATAAATTTACAGTGCAAACATGCCTGGGTGGAGAAAACACAGAACCATTTCATTAAACGTACATAATAACATGCACGCTCAGACACACACACACAAAGCTATGGCACAATCTGTGTGAAGCAGAGAATGCCATTACCCAGAATGCTTTCAGCCTCATTATCCTGCCCCCTTTCTCCACCTCTTCAGAGCCTCTGTCCACCAGTTGTACCGGGTGCCCAAACCCTGGCCGTGGGGCCACTTTCAGCCCTCGAGGACTCCCAATCCAGCCCTCAAGGAGCCCCCAGTCTCCAATGAGCCTCTGGCCCTCCAGAGACTTGCTGAAGCCCGCACTGGACTGATGCAACTGCTCTCAGCGTAATGGCCAACTGTTCAACCTCTCGTGTGAGCTGTGGGACGAGGACTACCTCCACTGCTTGCTGTTTCACATCTGTGATGCAGCAGGGGCAGCAAAGGAAAGGCTGGCCTTGCTTTGTGCAAGGCCTTTTATAGGCCTTGAGCTATTGCAAGACCTTCATTCATTCATATAAGTACCATCTCTAATATAGACATTTATGTAAATTTATTCAAATTTTAAATATAAATTTAAATGTAAAATTCATTCTTTTTTCCCCCAACACAGTGTCAGAGGGATGATGTTGCCCTCCTGACAAAAAGTTTGGACACCGCTGGAGGATAATGGAAGAGTGAGCCCCAAGTTATTCTCTAGTGCAGTGTTTCTCAAACTGTCGAGTCGAGTCACGAGCCACTTTCAGGTGGGTCCCCATTCATTTCAATATTTTATTTTTCATATATTAGACTGGCTGCTACAATGGTATGTGACTGGATTTGGGGACATGTTACAGACCTGTACTTTTAACAAGCTACTATGTATATTCTTTTAACAACGATATTAAATGGGACTTACTCCTGGGTAAGTGTGGGTAGGATTGCAGCCTAGATAGTTAAAAATTTTCCTATTTGATGGTGTCACTTCTGGTAATGACATCACTTCTGGTGGGTCCCAATAGATTCTCATTCTAAAAAGTGGGTCCTGGTGCTAAATGTGTGAGAACCACTGCTCTAATGTATTACGGGATGCCATAAATTGCTTCTATGAGGCTACTTCATGTTGTGAAAGCAGAGGATAAAACTTACCTAGTGATGATTTAGCTACAATCCCAAATTATCTGAATTGGCCCTGAACGTCTGCCATCTTGCCGTTTTGTAAAACTTCTGAGGACGAAGCTTCCACATTTCCACATCTAACCCAGTGATTTTCACTTTTTCATCTCATGGCACACTGAAAAGGCACTAAAATTGTCAAGGCACACCATTTTTTTTTTAAATTGGCAAGGTACATTGCGCTGCCTTGGGGGGCTCACATCCCCCAATGGCCCTACTAATAAATTACTCTCCCCCAAACTGGCTTGTAGAGTGTTTTTAATTCTGTAGTACTTAATAAAATAAGTTCAGCACTATCTGCTGCATCATAGTTATAGATATTTCTTCATTCCAGGCTTTGGGTAACAAAGAATGTTTATTATTTTAAGTTGTCTAAAAACTTCCAGGTTAGTGATTCATGCCAGTATTATAGGTTCTTCTATAATGATTCATGCCAGTTTTATTGGTGCCTCTTGCAACACACTGTGCTTTATTATGTAAAATCATAAAAAGTACGATGTAATACATCTCTCAAAGAATGATTGACATAAGTATAGAGCACTGAAAATATAATCCCCATATAATCACAATATATGCTTTTGAGAAAAAAGACTGTACCCTATAACACAGAACAACAATGGAGTAAGATCAGAAATATGCAGTTGGCTGATTCTATGGCAATTACTTCAGCTGTACTACTTTAATATTTGTTCAGCTATTAGGTGATATTTTAATCCAGATATTTTGTTCCATCTCTATTGCTGCAATCCTTTTAAAGTATCAAGGACTACAGGCAGTGTTTAGAATGCTTGCATAGTTAAAGAACTGCCAGCTCAATACCCAGCACAAAAGGTGAAATGCCACGATTTCCTCCAAAATCCTGAGAGGATAGTCATTTTTATGATACATTTTTTCACATGCTTGATTTCTAAGTAGTTCTGAAATGACCTGTAATCAGGATGGAGGCCTTGGTTGGTTAGTAAGGGCCCAATCCTATCCTACTTTCCAGCACTGGTGCAGCTGCAACGCAGCCTCAAGGTAAGGGAACAAGTGGGGGCCTCCAAGACTATCTCCCCAACACAAGAAGCAGTGCATCCCCCATAGGCACAGCAGCACTGGCACTGGAAAATTGGATGGAATTGGGCCCTAAGTCATCAAACAGGACACTGACCTGGATAAGAAAGCAAGCTACTTCTTAGAACTTTCCAAAGAAAGCCTTCACTACAAAATGAGTACGTAGTTGTCCTTTCTTTGTGCATAGTGAAATACAGTAGCCCCCCCCCCTTCCATATCTATGGGTTCTGTATCCACAGTTTTAGTTGTCTGTGGATCAAAAATAGTTTTAAAAAATACAAAAAAGTCTTCTTCCTTCTTTCCGTATTTCCTCGTCCCCTGTTCGGCACATCTCCCTCCCCACTTCTTGCAGCGCCTCACCCAATGGCTTCTTCCAACCCAGAGATGCTTTGGTGGCTATCAACATGGAAGCAGCCAACCAGCCCATTACTCAAGCAGGACGTCCCTGGGTATTAAAGGCCACCCTTTGCAAATACTGTAGGATTCACTACTATCTGCAATTTCGGGCATCCGCAGTAGGTCTTGGAACATATCTCACAAGGGCATGAGGCGGCACTACTGTTCAAGGCACTTCTGGAGACAAACTTCTTGATGATGCCAGATGATTAAAAATAAGTTGGATGCAAATTGGGTATGTAGAAAAAGTCATCGTCTTTTTTGGTGACAGAACACACTTGGCTTAGTGAAGCATTCTCCCCATGAAATTAGTGGACAGTTTTGGTTTCCTGTATGATTTTTTTCCCCTTGTTTCATTCACTCTTTGTGGCCTTCTATGTGACAAGCTTTGGTCTTGCCCTCAGAAAATGTTCAGCTGTTGCTGACCTACTACTACCCACAATGCCAGTATTATAAGGAAGCTTTTATTCTGTTTCTTCCCTCCTCTGAACAATTGGGGATATTTTTGCTAACCTAGACTTATTCCTGGCGTAATCCAGCTACCATGCATTGTGTCCCAAACTAATCCAGTTATAGACAAAGAAATCAGATAGCACTTGCACTTTTCTCAACAACAACAACAACAGTAATAATCACCATCACCACCAACAACAACTTACCAAATGAGAAGCTACCAAAACAACAACTTTATTATTCTATTATTCTTCACAAAGCCAGTCTGTGAGGAGCTTTCAGGTATGGCCTTCATTGATGACTGGTTGGCAACCTTCAGTCTTGAAAGACTATGGTATAAGCCTACAGCACCCAGTATTCCCAGGCGGTCTCCCATCCAAGTACTAACCAGGCCTGACCCTGCTTAGCTTCCGAGACCAGACAAGATCCAGCATGTGCAGGGTAACAGTTGCTGAAGAGATCTTGTTTCATTATAACTACTATGGTAGATTAAGTTCATAGAATCATAGAGTAGGAAGGGACCCACAAGGTCACCTACCCATAATCCATTTCCCTGCCCATAGTAGGAAATAACCATAAAGTATCTCTAGCAGGTACCTGTCAAGTCTCTGCTTGAAGATCTCCAGTGAGAGAGAATCCACCACCTTCCTCAGCAAATTGTTCCATGGCCGAACCTCCCTGACCATCAATAATTTTTTTTCTGATATCCAGTCCGAATCTCCTCTCTTGCCATTTGTACCCATTGGATCTAGTTCTACTTTCGGAGGCAGCTGAAAACAAATTTATCCCTTCTTTCATATGACGGCTCTTCAGGTAATTGAAGAGCGCTATCATATCCCTTCTCAGCCTTCTCTTTTCCAGTCTAAACATACCAAGTTCCCTCACCTTTTCCTTGTAGGGCTTGTTCTCCAGACTTCTGGTCCTGCTCTTCACTCTTCTTTGAACTTGCTCCAGTTTGGCTGCATCTTTCCTAGAGTGAGGTGCACAGAACTGGAGGAGTACTCCAGGGTACTTGGAAGTACTCCAGGGTACTGACCAATGAGGAGTAAAGCAGAACCGCTACTTTTTATGACTCAGTTCTTCAGTCCCCAACGTTTTCCCCAGCTTTTGTTATAATTCTAGTACAGAGTTCACCTACTCAAAGATGTATGAGGGAATAACTGTGGGTACAGTTCATTCAAATAACAGACAATAACATCATTCACATGCTCCTAGGGGGTTTTCTCAGTTGAGTAGATACACACTGTGTTTAGAAAGGGAAGGATTCCAGTGGAATTTTAATTCAAGATGCCAGAGCAATTAAGATGCCAGCTTAATACCTATCATTTAGAGCTCTTCTGTGCACCAAGCAGTAAATTTACTCAGTGAGTAGGCAGGCACATTCTTTTTTGGAATATGCCCCAGACCTTCATGATGGCCACATATGGCTTCAAATAAGACCTTAACACCAGGCCTGTCTTTGTATTATTAAAACATTTGTAGACTTTGTAGAACATGATGAGACTGGTTCTTTCTGTTCTTTTTTGGGAGAATGTGAAAGGCTGTTTTTCTATAGACTGTGCAGGAATGACGGCTTCTGCTTTAGAGATCACTCCCATTTTGAAGTCATATCAGAAGTGACTAATGGGCAGCTAGTAAAAAAAGACAGAATATATGGGAGATGGAACTGTTTTGATCTAGTTAATAATGAGCTGTTTGGTGATCTTTGTTGTGGCCTGTTATTGGCCCAGTGAGCCCTGAGATATTTGTGGTGCAGTGGGTAGAGTAGCAATTTCCAACCATTGTGCCATGGCATACTGGTGTGCCATGAATGGTCTGCAGATGTGCTGCAGGAGTTTGGGAGAGGGTATTATATTATTAGGGCCATTGGGGGATATGAGCTTCCAGCCAGCACTGCAATGTGCCTTGTGAATTGTAAAAAAAAACAGATGGTGTAACTTGACAATTTTAGTACCTTCTAAGTGTGCCATGAGATGAAAAAGTTTGAAAATTGCTGGGTTAGAATGTTTGATTTGGGAGAATTGGGTTAAAATCTCTATATCACCATGAAGCTCACTGGCTGGCCTTGGGTTAGTCATTAAATCTCACCTTAACATGCCTCTCAAAGGGGTGGCATCAGCGGGTGCCAAGTTGGGCTTTGACAAGGACCCACACCCAACAAAGGTGCAATTACCAAAAAGGGCTGTTATGTTTTAAGGGGAATTATTATATTACCCTTTTTGGAAACTTCAGGATCGCAGGCTAGATAACAAGACTGCATAATGCAAAGAAATTCCCTTTTTAGCTTGAAAAGAGACTGGGAGAAAGATAACTTTCAATCAACGATTATATTTTTATTACAAAAACACACAGGTAAACATAATGCACATGGAAAATGGTAAGTATATGATTCTTGGTTCCTAGTACTTGGATCCTGTGTACCTAGCTTTATAGTGGTTGCATGTGCCGTGTATTTGGTGCATCCGAAGAAATTAGAAAAGGATAGGTTGTAGGGAAGGATTTTAGGGGTCCCTGGTCTGCATAACCCAGTTGCTAACTAAGATGGGGAGAGAGGGGGAGAAATAGGTAGGATAGAAGGGAGAGAGTTCCAGATGCAAGATATAGTTACCTGTCCTGAGAAGCAGTTGGGGGGGGGTGGAGAGTCCTATGGAGAACCTCTGCCTTAAGGGCAGCCGGAGAGAGAGAGCACATGGCGAAGTTCTCTCTTAAAAAGGCTTTTTGCTGACCTGAATGACCGGGATGTGGCCTAGAGCTCTTCTAGATGCGCATGCTCAGTACACAGTGGGACATGTGGAGTATGTAAAACAGTGGAAGGGTCCAGAAATCAGCTATCAGCAAAGGCTGGCTTCCTGGGAGAGGGAGTAGCTGGCTGTTCGAGTACGGTACTTAAGAGTGATTAAGCTACAACAATAGGAGCTATGCCAGACTCCTTGTCATCACCTTGAGCTTGACTTGATTGTCCTGTGTGTTGAGGTTTAATGGGTTTGCATAACAGTGATTGGATCAGGAGACCCTTTCTTAAACAATACAATGCTTTAGACTTTGTTGCTGTGTGCATGGAGAGGTAAACTTGTGACTTTCACCAGGGATTTGGAAATCGGGCCTGTTTGCTTGGCCTGTATGATATAACCAGATATAAAAATCACGAAAGGAAAAAGGGGATTTTCACGTAACAGTGCTACCTAGCCAGGTCAACTCCCATACTTTGGCAATGGAAGCACCCAGTGTGTCAAGGGGGGGGGGGCGCAGATGGAACACCATGAGGGTCCCAGAGTAGAGATTCACCTCTGCCCCTCCCCTTGAAAAACCTGACTCAAGCGCTGTCTCTCAAGGTTGCTGTGAAGATAAAAAGTTAAGGTGGCATCATCCTGAGTTCTGTGAAGAATAGGTAAGACAAGCATAAGATATACACAATTGCACACTGTCATGAATAAGTCCGTGTTAGGCCTAAATTGGCTTGAGAAGCCTGAACCAAACTAAGAAAGTGTAACTGAGAAGTTGCTAGCAGTTCCCAGCTGCAGGAATGTGGGTAAATAAACAAAGAGAAAGGACTGTGTTGTCTCTCCTTTGATGGCCAGGAAGGACAGATAACAAGAATTACGACCAATTGGAGTGCCTGGCACCTCAGCAGACAGAGAGTCTCCTTAGTAAGGGTGACTGAGTGCAGCTGTGGATCTTCAGTTGGGAGGGGTAAGAACTATGAGGGGTTAGCAACCAGGCCAACTCCGAGAAGGTTCTGTTCATCAAGGGTTCTGATTGGACAGTCTAATAATTATGAAGTCACCTCAGTACTATTAGCATAAGAGGTATAATAATGAGTGCCCGGGGGTGTGTGTGTTAGAAGTTCCCTCTTGGAAAGAGAGTCTCAGGTGCGATGATCTGTAAGTGCCATTGTCCATCATGGGCACCTGGTCCCATAGGTAGCCCTGGAGCTAAGAGATCTGTAAGAGTAACTGACCCAGGTGAGAGATAAGTATTAATAGAGATAGCCAGCTAGCTTTATTATTTTATTGCTGATATGTTCCCTAGATGTTTATGCCTCTAGCATTTGCTGCCTTATTGTAGAGTGTGTAACCTTATGTACTTAATAAACTAAAATATCTTTTACTAAGTTGTTTCATTGTCTGTTGGGAACAAAGGTTCAGAATCCTACCTAGCCGTTCAGGAAGCTACCAAGTACTCGTTGAGGTCTAGTCACTTGAGGCTTTAATTGAGAAAGAGCTCAGTGCCTGCAAGGGATAGCATTAAGCCTAGAGGCTCTCAGTGTCCCTGGACTGAGGCACTGGCATGTATAGGGTGGTGGCAGTACTACCAGGCAAAGGGCCTTGAGGGTTTTAAGGTTCAAAAACCAAGAACCCTAAGTCTCCAAATCCCCCTTTGGTTATGACACACACACCCAGAACAAACTTCAGAATACCAGTGACACTTAGCAAAAAAGCCAAAAGGATTACAGGCAAGGGTAGAATCAAATTCGTGTGTGTGTTTGTGTTTGTGTTTGTGTGTGCGTGTGTGTGTGTGTGTCTGTCTGTCTGCGTGATTCTCCACTACTTAATTTTCTGAATACCTGAATATTTATTTAAATAATTTATCTCACCTTTCTCCCAGTAAGGGCAATCAAAGCAGCTTACAGAATTAAAAACAATAATAATACAATAATAAAAACAATTAGTACAAGGCCCAATGGGTAATCTAAAACAGTTAAAAATTAAGTTTGATTAAAATGTAGTCCATCAAGTCAGCTATTGAACGTCATCCTAAATAAAAAGATCTAATAGCTCCACCAAAAGGTCTCCAAGCAGGTCATCAACCAAGGCCGTCTCCATCCCAAATCCTGGTCTGAAGCCAGAATGGAATGGATCAAGATAATCAGCTTCCTCCAAGACTCTCTGGAGCTGGGACGCCACTACCCACTCAATAACCTTGCCCCCGAACAGGATATTTAGAGTGACCAGAAGTTGTCCAAAACAGTGAGGTCCAGGTGATGGAAGGCCTGTCAGGCATGTTATGCTATGGTTCAACAGGAATGCTCACCTGAAACATGAATCTTTCCGATCGGTCTGTATGTAAGTTAGAGTATAGAAAAAAATTGTCTGTTTTAAAAGTCAAACCATTTTCCTGGCTCTTGGTGTCATGTCAATCTTCTCCATACAACAGAACAAGGTTGATACATTCGAACAAAGAGGCATGTGTGTTAAAGGCCTTTGTCTGCAAAGCAAAGGGTTTGCAGTTTTGAACCAGACAGTTCAGCTTCAGAGTAAGCTAAAAAATCATTTTTGTCTCTGGTCTGAAAATTTTCAAATTGCAAGCAAGCTAAATCATGGCCATATGTCACACAGTATTCTGATAAGGATACATTAGAACAACAGGCCTTTGTTTTCCAAGAAGAGAAAAAAAAATGTTTGCAGTTTGAAATTTTCGGTCTGAAGGGTTTTTTTTGAAGAGCAAAAGGTACAAATGCTAGGACAAGTAGTATGGCTAGTATTTATAGCAAATCACATAGCTATATTATAGAAGAACACTAGGCAGCTTAGTTATTGATTTTTCCTTCTTTTCAATATTTTAAACCCAGTTTTGTGCCTAAACAAGTGAAACGAACATATAAAGTATCTTAAGTGAGTTTTAGTGGTCTAACTTCATTAAAAGGGTTTATCTCACACTGTGAAGAATCCTGCCCAAATCCTCAGGCTTACAAGTTGAAAAGAATCCCAGATGTTCCAAAGGGGCATCATTAGATACTCCTAATGTAATGTCCAAGTCATGCCAAATCTGATCAACTTTATCTGTGAAGTGCTTCACAAACTCATCATAATGAGCCCCCTATCTATGGAGAACACACAGCATAGGCCACAGACTACACAAGAAAGCTCAGCTGGACAAGAAAGTTCAGCTCTGCAGATGTAATGGAGGCAGAGACAAAAGTCCTCTTGGTTGCCAAACCCCACGGAATGGCTGTAAAATGAGCTCTAATCTGTGTTTAGTCAGGATACAAAGATTCATGTTTACATCCCAAAGCAGTTCAGACACCCAGTCCCTACAGGCACGTTAGATGGAGATACCAGTTCCGGTCACAGAATATAGTCTTCTATAGCTACAGTTCCTCAACAGTATGTAATTGTTGCCTTAAAAGTGCTGACATTCTGGAAGTGTGGCAAACTGTATGATTGGGTTAACCACAGTGAAGTGTTAGGAAATTAATCCTTTGAAAATCGCCTCCACGTAGGTGGCAATTTTTTAAAATAGCCTTTTACAAAAAAAGTATATAATGGGGAACTTTTTCCTTTGTTGTTTTCCCTATGCTTAATTATAGATCGCAAGCACTTTGGGGTAGGAACTCAAAAGAATTGCAACCACCACCATCATCATTGTCATCTTAGGAAGTTTCGGGGATGTGGATATTTTGAGGCTTATCCTTTAACTCCCTGTCCCCAAATGGGTCCTTAATTAGACCCATTTGGGGACATTCCGTTCCCAGCCCATTGACACACTTAAGGAAGGTTAGCACTGGACAAGATGGATAGAGTTGTACTCCAGGCAAAACCATGATTCTAAATCCTATAATCCCATCACATAAAGCAGAGGCATCCTTTATCAGTTTGTCAGCACAAGGCATGGAATTAGGCTCGTCACCCGATTGGTGCTTCAGCAAGCCATGGACATGGCTAAATATGTGCAGCTCGCATGTGGTCCTTGACCCTTCACATTCCGAGACTTGGAGGAACGCATGACCCAACCCACCCTCCTGTCTAGGGTCTAAGTAGTAGTCTAAGATTAGTGGGACACCATTAAGGGCTGGGTAGGAATTTTTACTTTACTGCTGATTGGCTGCTGGTATGGAGTTCTTTACCTGCCCCAGGGCAGTCATGGTTGGTAGGTATAGTGTGGGACAGGGAGTAGGACAGGATTTACTCTTAAGTAAACAATAGTCAGAGGGAGAACCAGAACCAGTCTCAAGAGGCTCTGCGGCTTGGGGTTGCCGGCTGGTGAACTGCATCAGCCTTGAATTGCAAAGTCTACCTTAAAGGCTCTCTGGCTTGGGGTGAGCAGAGCAATTCAGCTTCCTTGACTGCCTTTCTAGGGGTTGATGCTGAAAAGCTGGGGTAATGGATAGGTGACCTCAGGTTGATGCCAGAGTGCTGTTAACTCTCTCTTCTAGTTACATGCCTGCACTTGAGGAGGAGGAGTTTGTTTCAATAACATCTAATTTGGCCTTCAGGCATATCTTTTGGACTGAATCCTTCTCACATCCCAGCCTCTCATTGCATGCTCATCAAGGTACCTGTATTACATAATTCTTCTATACTACTGCCTCCTGCAGATTCCATTGCAATATAAAGGTATAATGTGAGGCAGCTGGAGGTACACCCTAATTACCTTGGGAAGTTTGAAATTAAAGAGCAGATACTCTCTGACCGACGGCACAATCCTATCTGTTTTTCACACCAGTGCAGCGACTGTTGTACAAGCCTAGCATGTTGCAAGCATGCCATAAAGCATGCTGCAACATTGGGAGAGTACGCAGCACCAGTGGAAAGGCCTACGTTACCCTGCTGGAGCTGGACCTGGAAGGAGCGCTTGATGAAGCAAGGTGAGCTCCTGCTGGCCAATTCAGGAGTGGGGGTGGGGGGGGGAGTGGAGAAGGGTGGATTGGGCCCAGAAAGGGGGGTCTGATTGGCAGTACACCAAACCCTTCCCCCCACCCCCAGCTTGGAAGCCTGACATGAAGCTGCTCTGACATGTGCCAGCGATTTTTGATGGCACAGATCCAAGTAGCCCCATTGTTCCAAAAGGAAAGAAAAAGGCTGGGGCTTTACCCTACCCACCAGCACTGGTTAGGATCGGGCTGCCCAGGTGCAATCCTATAAACACTTATCTAGAAGCACATCCCATTGAACTCAACGGGACATACTTCTGAGCAGACATGCACAAGATGGAGCTGTAATGCATTTTATCTCCTTGGGAGCACAATAAATATAATACATTATGGTCTGAATAAAACATCCTCATGCCAAGAGCTGTTTTCTTGGGGGAAATTAGGTGGTTATTAATATACCATAATAATAAGAGGAGCCAGAAAACAATACATCAGGAAGAAGTAATTGCCACTAATAGCAGTGTTTCTTTGTAATCAATAAGCCAAACATTTGCTTAGCATCTATTGTGTGGGTAATTAGTCTTTTCTCTTTCTCACATCTGGGGCTTGAAGTGAGATATATTTAATCAGCAAGTTTTTTCCAGAGAGTGATTTATTTCCTGATGGTTTCTCACGTCATTTTGTAATCGCTGTTCACAGTCAGGAAATAAATTATGGTTTCATTGTGTTACCTCCATGACTATTTTGTTAACAAGACGTAAAAAATAAATGCACATTTAGGTTTATTTTAAAATAAACAATGGGGATGCATTATGAAATGAGATTGGATGTTGAATTCTTTTTCTTTTCTTTTGGAGCAGAGAAATGCAAATCTCAGTTGCACAGGATGTTCACCAGCAGGGTCCCAAATGGGAAATTTATCTTCAGCAAGAAGACAGGCAAATCTGTACATTTCAGTTGCGTGTAATTAACAACATTGCTGTCTCATTGCCATGAATGGGGGGGAGTGCCAAACCTAGTGGGTAGCTACAAAACTTTATTCCAAACTGCTTTTAGTTTATAATAGCATGCTGCCAAAGTGGAATTGTTAACCCTTATTGTGAAACGCTTTTTTCAAACGGCATCAAGAGGGCTAGAAACTTTTCTGTTCCTTTTTTAAAATTAAAACGCTGCACAGGATTAGAACCAGCTCTTGGGGGTCCTTCCAGCATCATACTATCAACTTCCCTTCAGAGCAAAATCCTCCTCTGTGCAGGGGCAGATCCAATGTTTGTGTTTGGGAGGGGCAAGATCACTACCAGCTGCAAAGCCCAGGTCAACCAGGTGGATAGACCTGGGCTCCCACTTTAACATATGGCCTCCATGGCCAAGGTTCACTGGGCAGGTAGACCTGGGCTCCCACATGGTCTTGGAGCCCTGGTCTACCAGCTGGATAGAACTGCGCTCCCATTCCAGCCAATCTCAACAGTGCCCCAACTAGTGGGCGGTCTCCTGGCACCCAATTTTGCTCCCTAACCCAGCAGGCGCCCTTCCCTGCTGGGATGGCAGACAGTTTTGGGGGGGACATGCCCCCATGCCCCCCAGGATCCACCCCGCCTCTGTGCCACCATTGCTGCCTAGTTCCTGCCCCAGGGGCTGCAAAAACTGGGAAACAATATGCCTCTGCATCAAAGAGGATATAATCTCAGTCTGCATTTTTCCCCATAATTATCATTTTTTAAGAAGTTAAGTGAAGCTGCAAATGTGACCATACTAAGCCTGTGTTCATGACATTCAACAATTGCATCATTGCCTGGAACGGATTCCATACTGCTCTGAACTGTGCAGCCACTCTGCATTTATTCCACTAAGACCTATGGCTGGCAGTGGCCAAACAGGTGTGCCTTCAACTCTGCATGCCTACAGCCAGAAGCATACCTGGGGGGGCAGGGCGGTAAGTACGGCAGGCATTGCAACGCGCTATGTAAGTGGCCTCTCCCCCTCACCATTGGAGCCATTTGGCTCCATTTGGCTGCTCTGAATGGCAAAGGAAGGGGCCATTTACATAGCGCGTTGTGGCGCCTGCCCAACATTCTGCACTGCCCCCCTCTAACTATGCTTCTGCCTACAGTCAGATCAACGGGTTGCACCCCAGCTTACCGCCTCCCTTCCTATTCCTTTCCACCTGCATCTTGATAAACCATTTCCCCAGGCCTTAGTGAACCACTTATCCCACCCCTCCTGCTATCTGCCCCTCCCCTCCCCAAAAACCAGAAGCTGATTGGAAGCTGCTTAATGCCTAACTGGCCCTTGAGCAACCCAACAGATCCTGCTCTTGCTGCTCAATAGGGTTGCCAGGTTCTTTCCCTTTCCCTGAGCATCTGCCTCACTTCCTATTTGGTTACTATCCCAGTTCCTTCACCTCTTATCTACTTTACATCTGCAAAGAACAACAGAACTCTCATTCTGGGCCACAGAAGGTAGGGGGAGGCAATTTAAATATCTAGGGTATCCCTTGGTTTCTTGGAGTATCTAGATCAGGGCCTTCCAAACCCTGGCCTGGGGGCCAGATTCAGGGTTTGGAGTAACCCTTCTGCCCCATGAGAGGAGCTTACTGTTTTGCTGCATCATCCCATGGCTTCCAGTTAGATCAGGGGACAGGGACGCTCTGTCTCACGTCTGTCCTGTTGTGCAGCCTTCTGGGATGCAGGGCGACACACATTACTGCCCAGAGCGTTCCTGTCCCCTGATCTAACTGGAAAACATGGGGCGATGCGGTGGAACTGTAAGCTGCAGTCTGAACGGGGGGCCAGTTTTCCATTGTACAGCAGTCACGAGTTTGATGATCGCTGATCTAGATAGTAGCTCTGAATGAGAACCTGCAACTCTTTAGCTAGGATGCCTGGCGTTCACTTTATCTATAGCATCAAACCCTCTGACCTTTCTTCACCCTACTCTGAACAGAAAAAGTGTGACTGACTGCTAAAACAGTGTTGGGAAAAGTCCTTTCCATCTGCTATGGTGGTTAAAGGACTCCACTCCCTGAGCCAATAAATGTTATCTGTGACAAAGAAAATTAGAAGTGTGAGATCTCAGCTAATTATTCTTTGTGAAGCTTCACCGCTAATGAGGAATCAACAGGACTCAGACGAAAACTTGTGAATTGGTCCCATTTCAAGGAAAGTTTCTACGCATCTATGTTTAATAATGCCAGGAAGCATAATGAGCTGAGCTCATTATTTATGACAAATATGCATGTCAAAGCTGTCACCTCATGGATGCTTTTCTAGAAGCAAACTGAAAGGTAGGCAGGAATCATCACACAAGAAATAATATCTGCATTTCTTTGCTTATCAAGGAAGTAATGTTTCAGATTTCCTTAACTATGGGCAGCTCACAGACTTTTGCATTTGATTCTCTCGCTAAGTTGCAAGCCTAAGTATCAGAAGCAGGTCTGTTTGAACTTAGAAGGATTTATTTATTTATTTAAAGTGAACATGTGAAGGACTGCATCAATCTTGGTGTCACTGTTAGTGGGGCCCTTGAGCATTGGATGCTCCCATCATCTCCCTGATATTAAGAACGTAAGAACATAAGAACAGCCCTGCTGGATCAGGCCAAAGGCCCATCTAGTCCAGCTTCCTGTATCTCACAGTGGCCCACCAATGCCCCAGGGACAGACAAGACAACGGACAAAACCTGCATCCCAGTGCCCTCCCCTGCATCTGGCAATCAGAGGCAGCCTGCCTCTAAAACCAAGAGCTTGCACATACCTACTATGACTTGTAACCCGTAATGAACTTTTCCTCCAGAAATTTGTCCAATCCCCTCTTGAAGGCATCCAGGCCAGATGCCATCACTACTTCCTGTGGCAAAGAGTTCCAAAGACTAATTACATGCTGGGTAAATAAATATTTTCTTCTGTCTGTCCTAACTCTCCCAACACTCAACTTTCGTGCATGTCTCCTTGTTCTGGTGTTATGTGAGAGGGAAAAGAGCGTCTCTCTATCCACTCTGTCCATCCACTGCATGATTTTGTATGTCTCAATCACGTCCCCCCTCAGGCACCTCTTTTGTAGACTGAAGAGGCCCAAACGCTGTAGCCTTTCCTCATAGGGAAGGTGCCCCAGCCCAGTAATCATCTTAGTCGCTCTCTTTTGTACCTTTTCCATTTCCACTATGTCCTTTTTGAGATGTGGCAACCAGAACTGGACACAATACTCCAGGAGTGGCCTTACCATCGATTTGTACAACGGCATTATAATACTAGCTGTTTTGTTCTTGATATCTTTCCTAATGAGCCCAAGCATAGAATTGGCCTTCTTCACTGCCGCCACAAATTGGGTCGACACTTTCATCGACCTTTCCACCACCACCCCAAGATCTCTCTCCTGATCTGTCACAGACAGCTCAGAACCCATCAGCCTATATGTGAAGTTTTGATTCACATCAAAGAGAGAGATCTTGGAGAGAGAACCAGGGGACATCCACTAAAATTGAGTGTTGGGCGGGTTAGGACAGACAAAAGAAAATATTTCTTTACTCAGCGTGTGGTCGGTCTGTGGAACTCCTTGCCACAGGATGTGGTGCTGGCGTCTAGCCTAGACGCCTTTAAAAGGGGATTGGACAAGTTTCTGGAGGAAAAATCCATTATGGGGTACAAGCCATGATGTGTATGCGCAACCTCCTGATTTTAGAAATGGGTTATGTCAGAATGCCAGATGCAAGGGCGGGCACCAGGATGAGGTCTCTTGTTATCTGGTGTGCTCTCTGGGGCATTTGGTGGGCCGCTGTGAGATACAGGAAGCTGGACTAGATGGGCCTATGGCCTGATCCAGTGGGGCTGTTCTTATGTTCTTATGATTTTTTACCCCAATGTGCATGACTTTACACTTACTGACATTGAAGCGCATCTGCCATTTTGCTGCCCATTCTGCCAGTTTGGAGAGATCCTTCTGAAGCTCCTCACAGTCACTTCTGGTCTTCACCACTTGGAAAAGTTTGGTGTCATCTGCAAACTTAGCCACCTCACTGCTCAACCATGTCTCCAGGTTGTTTATGAAGAGGTTGAAAAGCACCGGTCCCAGGACAGATCCTTGGGGCACACCACTTTTCACCTCTCTCCATTGTGAAAATTGCCCATTGACACCCACTCTCTGTTTCCTGGTCTTCAACCAGGTCTCAGTCCAGGAGAGGACCTGCCCTTTAATTCCCTGTCTTTGGAGTCCATTCATCCATTTATGATTTGTTCCTGTATTCTGAATACATGCAGATGTTGTCAATCATCATAAGGCTAGCCCACATTCTACGTGTGATTATCACTGTTTCAGTAATTAAGCCAGAGAACATCAGAATGACTTGCAAGGGCATGGCAGGAATGCTGAAATTGTGGTGCAGAGGGATACACAGTCTTGATGGAAAACAATGCATATGAAAGAAGTGCTGAGAGGAGTGGGAACATTGGGAGAGCGTTGGGAGATTTAGGACAGACAGAAGAAAAGATTTCTTTACCCAGCATGTAATTAGTATGAGGAACTCCTTGCCACAGGATGTAGTGATTGCATCTGGCCTGGATGCCTTTAAGAGGGGTTTGGACAAATTTCTGGAGAAGTTCATTACAGGCTACAAGTCATAGTAGGTATGTGCAAGCTCTTGGTTTTAGAGGCAGGCTGCCTCTGACTGCCAGATGCAGGAGAGGGCACTGGGATGCAGATTGTGTCTGGTCTTGTGTGCTCCCTGGGGCATTTGGTGGGCCACTGTGAGATACAGGAAGCTGGACTAGATGGGCCCTTGGTCTGATCCAGCAGGGCTCTTCTTAAGTTCTTATGTTCTTAGCAGTGGAGGGTACTCACTGGTGTGAAAAACAGACTGGGCAGAGATGAGGGCAGACCATGCAAAAGCACATGGATAAGTCCCCCCAAACCCACCTATTCTAAAAAGTAGGTTTAGCAGTGCATTGGGGGAGCAGTTCAGACAAACAGCCCCCTAACTGTGGTTAGGATTATTGGAAAAGAGTGTGTGTGTGTGTGTGTGTGTGTGTTTGTGTGTGTGAGAGAGAGAGAGAGAGAGAGAGGAAGGTACAAGGATGTGCAGTGCAGTGTTTGTGCACAAGTTTTAATACATGAGTAGATGCTAAAGGTATCATCTGAACTGGCCCAAAATGACTAGTTCATTACCATGGGGATAGGAATAATTTTTTTCTAAGCCAGAACATTTCATAAACTTGTGTCTTAGAATGCAGACTAGTAGTCACATATTCAACCCAATCCTAACCTAACCTGTGCTGGTGCAGCCAGGTCACATGGCCTACACAGTATCCGGTGCAGGTAAGGACCAGGCTAACCACCTTAGGGTAGGGGGATATTTTCCCCTTACCCCAAGTAATGCTACAACCTGCCCAATGGGGCTACTTTGATCAACACCAGCTAAATCCGAGCAGCCCCATGTAGTGCATTCAGGCCCTGGAGGAAGGATAGAATATGGTGCAGGCCTTCTCTGCTGCTCCTGCTCTCCCAGGCCTGATCTGCCCCCAGTCTACCTTCCCCAGTGGCATAGCTAATGATCTGTAGCCCGCTGCCAAGCTCAAAATGTTGCCCCGGAAGTGATGTCACAACAGGAAGTGACACCACACCAGGGCTTTAAAAAAAGTGAAAATTAGAAAGAACCCACCTCCTCCCTCCAGCAGCGTGCCACCCACTTGCTCTGCTGCCTTCCCTCACTCAGAGGCATAGCTAAGGCATCTATCTGCTACCTGCAGTCAACCAGGATTTGTAGCCCCCCCCCCGACTAAATCAAATTTAATTAATTGAATAAATAAAAACTGTGCCCTTTATCAGTCAGAGACACTGGGTGAAGAGGGATGGTTATTCTTCCCTTGCTAAATATAAAAGGGGCACCACTTGAAAAAGTGCCTTTTTACCCAGTTAGCAGGGCTGTAAATGTATTATGATACATGGAAATGAGAGTTGACTCATATTAACACCTTTTTAGTTTCATGCCGTATCATGATAATGTGTCATTGCAACGCGTCAATAACATAATAACATGTCATTGCCTCTCAGAATAATCAGTTTCATAGGTCAGTTTTGAGTTAAGAAAATCCATTTTTTGTTCCCTAAGGCAGTTGTGTTTTCATTTTATGGTTAATTGGCCATAACTTTTGACAGAATACAGCTATTCCAATGCCGTTTGTTGCGTTCCATTCAGCATAACTAGTACCACTGGCTCTCAAGTGGTCGCAAACATGCTTTATGGCATGTTTTTAAAATTCAAGGCCAGAGCAGCAGTCACTGTGTCAGCAAAGCACACCATTAGGATAACACTGTCAATCTGATTTAGGGTCAAATTACACATGCATGGAACATCAGGTGGCAAACAATCATGAGTAAACATGTCCGCATTGCGCACAGACATGTTCCTTCCCTGCTCCATGTCTTCATATTTCCTCCTGAACATGTGCAAGACACTTTCCTCCTATGGCAGTACATGTTTTAATAATGCTCTTCTCTTTTGTCTCTGAAGAAGAAAAGAACAAGGCAAGTGGTACAAGAATATCCCGCATATAGCATTGCGCTGAACCAGTTTGAGAGCATTTCATATAATGAACAGCAAACAGTGCAATATAGAAAGCCGCAAGGAAGTGCCACAATTCATCTTAAAATTGTTTCCAAAAAATGCATTTTTTTCTCTAACTTGGAATTTTAAACCAAAGGAGATCTGGATATGTCACAGTTATCTAACATTCATAAATGTGTGGGAAGCAATGGGAAAGGTATTAGCTAAAAATAGCACATCGTCATTCATTTTGTTTATTTTTGTATGACCAAAAAGACTGAGATGGTCCCCCAGGGTTTTGTGAATTTTCTTGCTATGTTATAGTAGGTGTTGAACATGAAACAACATACAGATCTACCCCCACCATAAATATTTTGAAACGGTCACTTCTGGTTACCCACCAATTTTTCGTAAAAACAACCATCAGGATGTTTCAGTTTAGTAACTATTTATTAGCAGATTTCTGTCACTCTTTTCCCAATCAGTCCCCAAGACTAGCTGTCATTGCTAACATGAGCAGCTTTTCACATTTTCCTTGCTCTGACTTACCTTTGATAAGATCTGAACACCATGAAAAGGAACAAGTTGTTAAAAGTGCATAAATAGATACTCAGGCAGCTCTGCTGTGTGTAGTATATTTATAACCCTATATCGCCTCTTACATAATAGCCATTGTGTTGAACTTCTGATCCCTTCTTGGTTGAATTCTGGCACATGGAATTTCAGCATGGCTGAAGATCAGTGGGTCAATTTCTTTATCCATAGTAACAGTGATGAAATAGCTTTACACAGACCTCCTAAAACTTCTCTTGCACTCCTGAGCTATCAGTAACACTCTGATGCATTTGTTCAAAAGTCAAAACACTTTGTTTTGTATTTTGTATTTGTAGCTATGGTCCTTCTCTTCATATTGTTGTGGTTTACTTTCCCCCTCTGCACACACAGAAATACTTTAAAGTGTATTCATTGATGTTGATTAAATTAAATATACTTTGGACCAGTAATAGCTTTTTAAATGAGAACGTGCACCAACTGGGTTTGCTAAACAGTTCACCTCCGTAGAGCTGTCCAAAGAAGTGCTCTGAATTCCATTCAAACTGGCATATGTGCCTGTAGTAAGGATTCTATTCTCACACAGAACTTGGCAAAATGGTTAGCCCCCATCAAATCAAAAGGGGCCTGGAATGGATCTCAAAGGATTGCAATAGCATCATTCTAATTTATCTGTAAAACCTTGCAAGGAGGAGTGAATGCTTCCAGTAACAAATGCTGCCATCTATCCTTCTATTACCTTTCCATAGCCATGGGATAATGGCTGCTGGTACAGGTATAGGCTAAGCCGTTAGTGACTTGACCCACTCTGCCTCCTGCGGCCAGCCTGGGGCAAGCTCCTTCATTGGTCCTCCAGCAAGTGAGGGCAGAGTTGAGCTCTGGACGGTGCATTTTGTCCAACTGAGCTCAGTCCAGGAGCAGCAGTGTCCCCTCCCTCCCTTTGTACAGTCTGAAGACTAGCTGGTTGTTGTTTCCAGGGCCAGGTAGGAATTTTTTGCTGCTATCCTGACTAGCCATGGATGGCAGTTTTTTCACCAACCCGATTGGTGTTGGTTGGGATGGTTTTTGTTGGTTAGTTAAGGTTTCCACTGGTCACTTGGCATGAAGCATGTGGGGTTGGAGTGGGTAGGTACATCTCAGTGTCCAATCCAAGGCAACAAGGTCAGGGGGTGAGCCAGTACCACTCATATCATGGCTTATGGACTCAAAGGGGCAGGCTGGCAAGTCCCTTGACTGGACTCACAAGGCTTGATAAGGTTCATCCTGCAGGCTAAGCAGTCCAGCTGCCTTGACCGTTTGGGGCTGACTATGACAGGCTGTTTCAGTCTGGTGACTGAAGATGGTCTCCAGTTGGATGGTTCACCCTTGAGACTCTTGGGGGAGGTAGACGGCTAGGACTGTTTCCCTTTATTATGTTCCCTCATGCTGGGGGTTAATTCCATCTTGTTCCCCAATCTGCCCTGCTGCAATGTATACATTTAAATAAAGTGACTCCGTTAATACCCAAGCTGGTGTCCTTTTTTGGTGGGCGCAAGGGCAATGCTCTTTAAAGTCATTTTTCATCAGCATTGGTGACAGAGGACAATCATGGGCATACCGTTGGCTGAATTTTGACCGTGACTGTAGTTTCACGGAGTGCCAGAAAGATATGACTCTCTGCCGTACAGAAAAAGAATATGAACACTCAAACTTCCCTGGAATGCTACATGAGATATATTAGTAAAATAATGACATGACTTTTATCTTGTACAATAATATCAAAAGATGTCAGAGGATTTGAAAAGGCTGCTAGTTGGCTTTCAAGCTTGAAGGCTGTTCTGACAAGACTAAAGAGGAATTTAGGGCAATAGATGCGTTGCTGTAACCTCTCATCTGAAGTGGCAGGGAACAGAGTGTTCCTATTGAGGAAGATTTTGAATTGACCTATTTCCCATCATAACACTCCACAAATACAATCTTCAGGCAGCTTTGACAGGCTTTGACAGTCTATAGTTTGCCATAGCTTTGACAGTCTATGCTCTTTGGAAGGAAGTCACAACCCTTTCAGTATTTTCATGAGGTGTTCATATTTAGCTTAACTGAACAAATCATTCATTGTCCCCCACTTTGGGGAAGTGGGGACCATGGAGCAATATCAGAGTTCTTCCTAATATGTGATATCTTTCTTGTCCAGAATCCAAACTGATAATTTTGTCCCCAAATATCACTTGTATTTCCTGATAGTTTTAACTGAAAAGCCCTAAAAGTGACAATGAGCAGGTTCAAATGTCATCAGAGCCCTTGTTTATCAGAACTGTAGTTTAAGAAGTCTGGATAAGCACCGCAGATGATCACCAAATCTGGCTTTTTCCATTTCATCCTGATTTGTTTTGGCTTTGTCCCCCACTGCTGATCCTCTCAGTGAGGGCCCAGATGAAATCTCAGTTCTTACCTGACACTGGCAAAATGTCACCTCATCAGCTAAGCTGTTACTATTGGTTGGGAGGGGTATTGTTAACCAATCACTATCTTTTGTGGATATTTCTGATTGTCACAACCAAGTGAAAATTACAAAGGCCAGCTCTAATGCTTTCCAAGAAAAGTTGATCATTCTTTACTCATACTCCACAATTATATTAAAAGCTCTCTGATGTTAATGCCATAAATAAAGTCCTTGGAAGTCTTTTAAAAACTTTACTGACAAGCCATATCCCCATTACTGTTGAATTTTTTTGTTGGAATGAGTAAGAGTTGATACAAGATACCTTTGATCCCTTCCACATTTCTTTGTTTGGTAAGAGAGATGGTATAGCAGCAATGCTAGATATCTATGTATTTCAGACAAACCATAGTTACAGAAAATAAACCATGGTTCCAGGGGACATCCAAACAGACCAAATTTGACTGAAGCAGCATCTCAACTTCTTCTAATTACCTTGGAAGAATTCAGGCACTAACATGTTTGCATGAACATGTAGTCATTGCTTGGTTGTATCTAGAATTTCAATTTCATGAAGATTTTCCCCCCAGTTAATATTTAAGGCAGCAACAACAGAACGATAAAAATAACTGAAAGTAGCATTAGAACACGTAGAGGAATAAGCCCACCAATTAAGTTACTTAAAATAACCGACTTAGGAAAGGATGTCAGAATTTTTAGCAGGGCATTTTTTAAAATTCTGACAAACAAGTTCACAGAAAAAAAGAAATGTCTGATAATTTTGAGGACATCTACATGGCTTTCCTTCCCCCCCCCAAGCCATCAATACATGTACAACGCATTATAGCTCTGAGAACAATATAGTATTGTGAGATTTAAGGCCTACAACAGCTTGAATACCAAGCAAGTCTCTTATTAATGCAATAAAGAGTGATTCTGTGAAGCTTTAGCAACATATCATTCATCACGAAACATTGGACCATCTAGTGAAAGCATTTTCCTAAGTTATCCTGACAATAAGTTGGCCCTCAAAGTCTGGAGGGGATCTGTTCCAGGACCCCCTCCCCCCCATGGATACCGAATTCCAGATAATGAAATTGGGGGGGGGCGGGCGGGCTGCACAGCACCACAATTACTTACCTGGGGGCTATGCCCGGCCCTCCAGAGGCCGTGAGTGGTCTCTTATCTCTTCAGAAGCCTCTTGGACGCAACTGGAAGGCGCAACTTCCAGTTTGCACTGGAGAACCTGAAATGCCTTCCAGTCACATCTAGGAGACCTTCTGCAGCACGGGCTGTGCCTGGCTTCACTACGCCTCAGAGCACATCCAGACATGACCGCTAGCCCAAAATGGATGTGCCTTCTGGTCGCAGCCAGGAGGTCCGGATATTCAAATCTGTGGATCCCAAGGATCCACTGGGATTTTAACTGCTAGTTAAAGTTAATATGCAAATAGAACTTGGAATTTCCATATATGTCAGACCAACATGAAGTTGGGAAGCCCTGCCAAAAACTAAGTAAATATGGATGAATTCTGAAGTGGGTATGCAGCATTTTTCTCCATTTACACATCAAGGACCCCAGTGATCAAGAGAGCTGCTGTACTCAAAGCTTTCAACAGGAACTTACAGGAATGTTGAAAACTCTGAAATATCCTTGATGAATCTTCAAATAATGCTTTCAGAAAATCAGCAACATCCCAGAAGCAGTTCGAGGAAGGGAAGGCATTGAAATAAAGTGTTGTCAGCGTGTTTTTTTGTTTTTTTTAAGACAGAAGAAAAGAACAGGGGTCCAACTTGGTTGTACCCATCCAGGAAAGAGCCAAAGTAAAACGCTCCTTGAACATAACAGTTCAGAACACGACAGCAGTGAAAATAAGAATTCAGCTTAGGAATTTTTAGGCAAGGGATTCAAAAGAAAATGGTAGGTATACTGCATTCTACAAATCTGTGGCACAGAACACTGCATACAGTGTTATCACAATTAACAACAAGTGAAGAGTTTTAGGGAACCTGGACAATACTTTCAGGTGTTGAGGACAGAGATTACCCAAAGGTGGAAGCGATAGAGTCCAGACTACATGTGATGTCCCATTATGAGACTTAGGGATCAATTCTACCTAACTTTCCAGTGCCGTTCCAATGAGGCATGCTCTGCGATTTGTGGTGGGCAGTCAGAGGCCTACTCAATATAATTTTTGTTCTATTATGATTGTGGCTGCACTGGTGCTAGAAAGTTGAATAGGATGGAGCCCTTAAAATGCTTGCCTTTGCTGCCATAAATAGTATGTGTGTGTGGGCACGATCTACATCAAGACGGTGGGGCTAAGAGGGACAACACTTCTGAGAAAGTGCATTGCAACAGCAGACTGCACATCATGGAAGGAGTAGGAGACCAAATATGGGAAATCTTATCTTTTAGTGGTATAATGCACTCTTAATTATCTGCAGGTTCAGAACTCACACATTTAACTCAACACAGGTCACAACCCACATCAGGAGGGCCTCACTGTACCTCCCAGATGTGACTGGAAAAGACTTCTGGTCATACCTGGAGGGAATTGCAAGGAGTGGAGAGGCCATGCGTGGCCTCCCTGTGCCTCAGAAGGCTTCCGAAAGGCTCTTCAGTTTTTGGTGAAAACTGGAAGCGTCTTTCTTAGGCCTCCAGAGGAGGCCGCCTGCAACTGGAAGAGTCTTCTGGTTGCGTCCATGAGGTACGAGCCCTTCCTCACAGATTCCATTATTTGCAGGTTTTGGTATGTGCGGGGGTCTGGGAACAGATCCCCTGCAAATATAGAGGGCTGACTGTATTTACTGTAGGTCTTTGACCTGTGATGGATGGCTGGAAGCAAATGTGGCCATGAGAGTGGAAGTCTAAAAACAAACTGTTCTGGACTTTCTCTTATTTGTTGATGAAACCCTTTGGGTCAGAGTAACAATAGTCAATGTTAGTGCACTCTGTTACACGTCTTTCATTGCATAGATCATAGCAGATCACTCCAAGGCCACAATCCTAACCAATTTTCCAGCACTGCTCCATGCAGGCGCATGTATTGTATACACAGTAGCTTGAATCACTTTACTCTTCTATTTGTTAAATAAAAAACAGGCAGGGGAGAGGGGCCAATATGTCCATTGGGCCATCATACATGTTTTGTTTGCATGAAACACCCACTTTATACTTTCAATGAATGAAATGTCATCCACTAGCTCCCCCACACATTTAAATGGCAGTGCTACCTAGGTAAGTGTAATGAATGGATCTTAAAAGTGATTCAATGCAGACAGCTAGTACAGTTTTGATTCTGTTGTGGGCTGTAACTAAACCCTAGTACTGAACCAGGAGTGTACCTGGTTAAATGTCAATCACAGCAGTTTTGAAAGGAAAACCCCCTCTTAAGATGAACTGAAAGCATGGACAGCAGCCACACTTACTGCACATTCATGAGTCCCGCCCCAGCAATGCCACCTTCTAAAGCACAACACCTTTACACATAACACAGCATTTGTCTGAACGTGACAAATGCAGTACTTGGGGAGAGATGATCCCTGGGCACCTAGCATCCCTCATCACAGGAAGGATCTTTTCCTCAAAATACAAAGCCTAACACCCTAACGCATGGGGAGTGAGGCGCAAAGCTTGCTGGGTTGCTCACGGCTGTACGGTAAACATGGATGCGTCGCACACTTAAGAGTGGCTGAGGAAGGCTCAAAGCTATTGCCTCTTTCAAGCTTCACTGTGTACTTGAGAAGTATAAAATGCTTGAGACTGACTGACCTATAATAGAGACTAAATTTCTAGAATCTTTCCCCAGAAGCTAGAAAACTGAAATTCGAAATGCATTTAGTCTAAGGGTCCAATCCTATCCAACTTTCCAGCTCTGCTGCAGTCACGATGCAGCCCTGAGATAGGGGAACAAATACTCCCTTACCTTGAGGAGGCCTCTGCGACTGCCCCACCACCACTGGATGCTGCACACACCCCATTGGCATGGATGAATCAGTGCTAGAAAGTTGGATAGGATTGGACCCTAAGACCCTAGATATTGAGACAATTCTGAAAACAATGCTTAGGTAAGAGCCTAAGGGCACTAACAATAAATTAGATGAATTAACAGTTGGCCAGCAACATTCATTTACCCAATAAAATAGTGAGTCTGGATTACATCAAATGAAATGCTTCATTATGGTTATTTGTCAACAACAAAATGTTGCCTGGGGAATAGCATGCATAGATAGCTCCTCAATAAAAACACAAAATACAGTTTCAGTAAACTATTACCGAATGATTTAGCACTTAGAATTTGGACATCTTATTGCATCGCTAAAGATAGCTCAAATGGTACTTGAAAACCAGCCTGCCTAGGAGCCAAGGGAGGAGCAAAATACTCTTATCTAGCCCAGACACAGTGTATTGTATATCTTACTGAATTGTATGGCTGGCAGTTGCAGGCATAAAATTACATTTACAGCCAGCCAACATTTGAATGAAACAAACAGATGTGATGTTCAGATTCAAGCCTCTTCCATTAGACTGAAAAAATCATTTTATTCAAAAATCCTCAGTAATCTGGTCCATGTTGCTCATTTTTTCTGCATTAGAATAACTGGTGCTCATGCTTATTTTGACATTTTAATACTCCTGTCAAGTTGGACATCAGTATGAGGATATTCAGTAGATAAGCTAGTCTGCAATATCAGCTAAATGGCAGTGAACATGAATCCCTCCACCTATAAAACCTGTTACCCTTTGGGTTAAAGGAAAAAAGTCTTTAATTGTTTGCCCGTATTAACCTGGCTGACTGACTGCAGAGGGTTCAAACTCTGAGTAACCAGAAAGCTAAATATTTTCACAGACAAGAATATTCACCATTTGGCATGCAACCTAATCCGGCTACATTGGCATTGATCAGTTGCATCCTCAGAAACCCCTAAACGCAAAGCCTGGTACTCCAACCGCTCTCTGTGGCAAAAACAGAGACTCCCAAATCAAAGCAGAAGCCACAAGTAGAATTTCCTTTAGACCTTCTTTCTCTATGGTTGTGGGAGAAAGAGGTAAGGGCTGCAAATGTATGCTTTGAGGTTTCCTGAGTGGTTGGTGGCAATGACCACTTTGTGGACCTTTGGATTCCTCTCCCCTCTGGTCTGTATACAGAAGGTTGCCAACCCCTGATATACACCATGTAAATCTTTTCCATGCCACTCCATGGGAGATATTAATTGAGATATTGGTGAGCTGTTTCCTGTCCCAAAAGTCATTTTTCCGCCAACAGTGTGAATTCTGAAACTCCACAACACTTTGTTTAATAAAACCAAGAAAAGCATCCTTGTCATCTTATCTTTAGCTGTGCAAGCTAAAAAGCTTAACCTGGGCTTAGACCCAGAGAACTTCAAGCAGAACTATTCTTATGTGCATGGAGTTGTGAGTCCCATCTTCTGAGTCGCTGCAGCCCTCTGTACCCCTCGTCCCTTACAGCCACTCTCAAGGGGTTCCCAAGGGGAACCTACAGAAGATCAAGAGATTTACTGCAAGAGAAAGCAATGGGCTGATAACAAGCAGAGATTATTCTTCCACTCACCCAATTTTCTCTGAACCCATCCTGTAACTAAACAATTTCAGATTTTATCTCATCTAGCCTGAAAAAAATTGGCAAAGCAATGAATGATGAGTTCTTAGCAAAAGTTGGTCCTTTGGACCCTACCCTATGTTAACAACTAAAATAGGAACAAAAAACAGACAAACCAAGAGAAACAGAATTAGACTAGGAATTTATTTTCCTTAAATAAGAACTATACAATACCTACTCAGAGAAAAACCAACGTGGTTCACTGAAACATGTAAGTAATTATAAATAAAAGTAAAAACAGCAAACTTGGGTGGTTGAGTGCCTATCAGGCTGCAAGCAAAATGGGGCAAACTACTGATGCACACAGGCAGCCCAATCCTATGGGTTGCTGGCGTCATGCGGTACAGTGGCGCAGAAATGTCTCCCATTGTAGCCCACTGGGCCAGAGCAGCTGCTGGAGTCTTCTTGGGGTAAGGGAACATTGATTCCCTTACCACCATGTAGAAATCTGCTGGCCTCAGTGGGTCTCCTTGGATCTGCACCAGCTCAGGTGGTGCACAACCAAGGAGGTCTGTGTTGGGCGGTGTAGCTCTGAAGAGGGCACAGAATTTGGCAGCAGCTTCTGCCTCCATCCCTGTCCCCCTCCTGGGCCCGATCTGCCCACCAGTCCTCGCTACCTCACCCAGTTTTGCCACTCCCCCGTCCCTAAAAGCCTCCTGCCACTTGGCAGGGATACTAACTGCTGGGAACTCTTCACCAGCGTCCTTCTGGCACTAAGGCCAAATGCCAACTGGCACTGGCCTTTCTGCCGGCACTGGAAGTCTCTCAACAGTGAGAAAACATCTTATGGCACTTTTGCAACACCTGGCGCTGGTGCTGGGGATCTCAAGATTGGGTTGTACGTCTGCTCAGTGGCCCCCTGAAACCATGAGTGCTGAAGTGGCAGTTGGGTGGGGAGACACAGAACAACTGGAGGGTGACCCTTAAATAGCTGGAGGTGGCATTACAGTATGGGAGATGCAACATCTGCAATAGATTCCTCTTCAATTAAAAACCATCAACTCTGAAACACTGTAAACAAACAATGGTGAATTTATTCATAAGAACAAAAATACAGAATCATTCTTAACAAGCAAATTAGTTAGTACACAAAAGACAAAATGTATAAAATATTTTCATAGCCCATTATCAGCCGTGATTCTACAATATGACCAATGAGAGAGCCTATTCAAACCAGGTTCTGCAATGCTATAGGTTCTCGGCCTAACTGCAGGGTTACTTTATCTTTTTCTTTCCAAATAAATATAACTTCATCTGTTTTTACAAGTGTGGATCCAAAAATAAAAAATAAAAAAATAAATGCATGGAATACTGCATGCGTGGTGAGCTTTTTCTTTTGCCCCTTTCTCACTTCATCTCCAAAAGCCATTTCTGAGAGTTGGGAGACCTTCCAGCATGGCTTCTGATGTGGCACGCACTGGGAAGATGCAACCTGGGTGGTGGGGAAATTGGGAGACTCCCTCATGTTTGAGTGAAAGGCACTTTGGATCCATTATCTAAATTACTGCCTTCAGGCAAGGTGTAGAATGAGCTGTACTGAAGATAAGACCATCACATCTCAAACGCTGTATCTTACCCTAAGGTGTTGCACTGAAGAATCTTTCAATCCTGACTGTTCCAAATGACCAAACAATGAACGTGCAGCTACAAGGGAAGAGATTTTAACACATTTTCTTATGCTTTTTCTCAATTATATATTTTCTGTTTTAGATATAGAGTTACAGAATTTTCATTAAATCCATTCCTGCATAATCATGGAAAGGCAGCCTCGATATCCATACAAAACAATCAATGTCACTTTCAACATTCACTAATTCTTGAGGTCAGAATGGCCATCACATAGAGGCCCATCATACTTTGCCTCAAAGAAAGAAGGAGGAAGGAACAAAATGATAAGCATTCTAAAACAATAGGATCATTTAAACAAATGAGTAAATATAAACTTTCCATGGTTATCTGCCAATCTGACTTTGGGAAAAAAAAAATCCTATCTTGTCACTTAGGACCCCAACACTGACACACTGGACAACATAGCACAGACTCATGCAGGGTGAATCACATCTGAGGCATACTTTTGGTAGCTTATGTGTGCTTAACTATGAACAGGATTGGGCTGTAACTTGCAATTATGTTTTCCTATAGAAAACAGACACCTTCCGAACCAGATAATTAGATGCAGCAAAACATGTACTAACAGGTTCATCATTTTCTACTTCTACTAGAGCAATAAGTATTTGCAGAAAATTCTGCAAAGAAAAAAATGTGAATTATATTAACTGGCCATCAAACTGGAGCCAGATAATCTTGTTTTCTAACTTTTCCTTTGAGGAGAAAGCAATATTTTCCAATTTCCCCCACAACAATTGATTAAAATATCCTTATCAAATAAATAAATAAATACTCTCAGGATTCTGCAAGATCCTACATCTGAACGTTAATCATAGTTGGCTTAAATCTCTGAACACAAGAACCCCATTGCAAGAGAGATTCATGATTGCATTTTTACTTACTGTTTTTCTCAGAGTCTGAGAGAAACATTACTGCCATATCAAATCTTTTTGATTCTGACAATTTCTGCAGAATTTCTAGAATGAGTGAAGGTTCCTCTTTCCTAGGAGACATGAATAACATACATCTGTAAATAACATGTTACAAATAACTAACTTGGAAAAAATCATGACATGACTATAAAGCTGATAATAAAAAGTAAAACATACAAATAATAATTAAAAAGATCTAGCTGCATGTGAACTAATGTTAAAAGGGACAGAAGTAATTACCCTGAAGACCTATGACAAGCTACAAAGAACTGCTGATAATCTGAAAATCAAGACAGATCCAGAACCTGAACACACACACCTTAATGAACTTGTCTGTTATTAATTCTGAAAATTAGAATCCTTTGAATAAAAGAGCCAGGAGTTATTCCCACCTAAGGCTAACAATCTGTCACTTTTCCATGACAACTATTCCATCTTTTAGAATTATTCAAGACCATTTTACTGACAATGAGTTTTTGTTTATGCTTCCTACCAAGATCACTTCAAATAGATAATGTCCAATCTTCATTTTCTCCTTAAAAAGACCTTGTTTATCAGGTCCTGGGGCTCCAGCACATTGCTTTTGTTCAAGAATAATCAATAGTCCTATACTTAGATACCTAAGAACGCATGAGCTGGCCTTAGTTGAAAGTCATTATTTGTGGTCACCACAAACACTGCATCTCTCAAGGCCCAAGAACTTTGACTCTAACTTTGCATTCCCCACTGGAAGCATTCCGAGTATCTCCAAAACACAACACAAAGCTAAAAATTGATCCTCACCCCCCCCCCCGAGAGTTGGGGAGAAATGGTTTATTTTGTTTTGTGGAAGCAATAAAAATTTCTCGAAAGCACAGCATGAAGTCAGAGATGGCAAATGTCCCCTCTCTTGAGTTACAAGCTTGAAGAGGGGCAAGGAATCGCTTTGGATTTTGTGCTGTACTTTAGAGGTTCTTGGTGCCTTCAATGTACAATGTGAAATCATATGTGAACAAAGTGACAATTGTTATGGAGACCATATTTATTGGCTGTTGCACAACAAGCCATTTTCATTCAAGTATTCTAAAAGACAAAATGGCAAGAGTATGTCTTCTCTCTGAGCATTACTTTTGCTGCTGATCTTTTTCCTGAACTGTAAAGTTTCCTACAGAATAAGATACTCTCTCTTATACAGAATATCTGAAGCAATATTGATTCTAGATACTGACAAGCTTTTAACAAGCAGAACTCACTTCCAACTGCATCCAGAAATATGCTGTGAAAAACAGCAACACCATTTTCAGCCAGGGACCAAGAAAAAAAAGCACTTTTAAAAAGGAAATCATCAAAAAATCCAGGAATTTAAACTTACCCAGTATAAAACTCCTGCAGAATTTTCAAAATTTGGCAAAATACATCTGGATCCAAGGATTTTTGGAACAGACTTGGATAAAGTGATGGATCAATTTGCTTGGGGAGAACAAAAGTATTGACATGTAAGAAAGTTATTATTAAACACTATTATAGTTAATCTTCTACAGTGTATCAAAAAGAAAAATTTAATGAGTGAAACAAACCCGTTAATACATTAATACTACCTCCATGAACCTAAGAATGCCTTCTAGAAGGCCAAAAATTGCAATGTCCGGTTTTCGGCCAAAAACCAGAATTCACGATTTTTGGCCTTCTGGAGGCCTCAGAAAATCTTCTGAGGGCCAGGAAGGCATCCCCAGCCCTCAGACGGTCTGGACATGACCGGAAAGCAGCACTGGTCGCTTTCAGAGGATTTCAGTTGCCCAAACCCCTTTCTTCATCCATGAGGACCCACTGTAGGTTTCTCCATTCCAGACCAAATGTTAGCCATAACTTTTATCTTACCTTTAAGTATATGTACAATTGATCTGGGTAGCCTTTTAATTTTCTGAAGTCTGATTCAAGTTGAAAAGAATTTATAGGAACTGGAGGTACAGGAAATGCAGAAACTGGAAGAAGTGTTTGGTTTTCTATCTCAACTTGTTTTTCCATATTGGGAAGCTGAGAGGCAGGTGACGGTTTCTCTTTCACATTGCTAAGAGGCCTAAAAACATTAAGGCAGACACAATGAGGATGATTGCTTTTATTTTGAGTCAGGTTTTAGGAAATGCATACCATTCTATAATTTACAAAGCAGAACACAACTGCTTTTGCAGTCAGCCTTATTATGGTTAGCATGGACATTTCACTGAAATGAATGCAAAGCATGTAAATTGCTTTGTGAAAAGCCTCAGATTGAGAAGTCAACAGCCACACAAACATCTTTCACTTGTTAGTTCCTCACTGGACCAAAATGATCTGCATGTTTCCTATATGCACACATAAACTTACCCCATTTTAGAAATGCATGCTGTCTGTTAACAGCGAGTGAATTTACACCACTGCACAATGCAAGAATTAATTGGTGCAAATTACATGAAATATTGCACCTCTTCAACATGGTGCATGGTCTTCCACCAAGAGTGACAAGTCATGTGGTGATCTGCAGACACAATCTTCCCCAAGACAAATTTCAGTAGTAACTTCATTTAAAACTACTTGTGTGAACACAGCCATTTCTCACATCCTGATTAGACTATTGTAACATGTTCTATCTGGGGCTACCCAGATAGTATTAGGAAACTGCAACTGGTGCAGAATGCTACAGTCAAGTCACTGTACACTGAAGCCACTTTCGGCTCAGATATGTCATTCCTTGTTGTTCAATTTCCATTAGCTTCAAATTGGTTTCTAATTCAAGATGCTGGTTATTAACCTTATAGCTCTAAGGGTATGGGCCTTAGGTACATTAAGAACTGTTTGCTCCCACAGGTTTCTATCCACTCACATCTTTTTGAAGCCCCGCTCCACATGCTGACACCTGCAGAGGCCCAACTGGCTGGTATGTGTGACAATATCAGGAGTGGCGTCCACATCCTGGAACTCCCTTGCCTAGAAGTTTGCACTGCCCATCTCCTGGTTTTCAGGCACCTTTCAAAAGACATCTCTCTCTAGTGGAGATTTGGGGATTCTGCAAAGTTCAGGGCAGTGTCTCTTAGTAGTCATGGTTTCCATCTTGTTTCTGGACTTTTATTGTACTGTGTTTTCTACATTGTTTTAATGTTGCTGTTAGGTGCTCTGAAGCTTTAGGTGACAATGTGAAATAAAAGCCAACTACAAATAATCCTGTGAACAATCATCAGCCCTAAAACCTACCGCAGATACCCGTCTATAAGTTGATCTCACACAGATAAGACGAGGGCAGGTTTTGAGCCCAAAATCATGGAATTTGCTATGACCCTCGGCGAGGGGGGGGGTTTAACTTAGGGAGGTGTCTGACTATAATTTTGTCTGATTTTACCCGAGGCCAGATCCTGAAAAATGTCCAGTAATTGTTATCTAAGAACTATACCATCTAATTTATTAAAAATAAAGTAAAAGATCATAAAATACATTTGTGTACATGGAAGGGGGGGGGCAGATCTCCATACATACCAGTGCAAAAACAGGGGAAAGGTGTGGGGGCTGGAAGATCTCTATATAGGCATCACAGCAACACCAGCTGAAAACCCCTTGCACACTCAGAGCCAACAGATGGAAGTGGGGGGGGGGGCAGATCTCCATACAGACCAGTGCAAAAACAGGGGGAAGGTGTGAAGGAGGGAAGATCTCTATATAGACATCACAGCAACAACAGTGCAAAAGCCCTTGGGGCTGAATCCTATGCATGTCTACTCAGAAGTAAGTCCCATTATAGTCAATGAGGCTTAATCCCAGGAAAGTGTAGGTATGTACCTCTTTACAATGCAGATAGATTTTATCTTATTTTTACAATGCAAATAACCTGAACAAAAGCACAAGGGAGGAACACTGAGTGGAAGGAAAAGGGATTGCCATACCCTACCTTCCAAGCGGAAAGCACAAATTGGAGAGATTTCTAATGCAGCCACCTTGCTACCATGTGTAGCTCCTCACTTTCTCCTTAGGCAAGCCTGTCCACGTGGTGCTCCCAGTCCCATGCTCCTGCAAAGTCTTGCAAAGCAAGGCTTTGCAGCTTGTGTCCATGCTGGGGCTGCAGCCTGTTTCTTTTGCAGAACAAAAGAGAGAGCTCCGGAGTCCATGACTTGCTCCCATCATGCCCGCAAGTACAGGCTGCAGTCTCTAGCAGCGAAAGAAGCACAGCAGCAAACGGAGGGCGCTGCAAGCCAGAGGGAAGCTCTTCTGGGCTTTTGATAGCTGCCGCGATACCCTTAAACCACCCAAGCTCCTCAGTGACCCGGAGATAAGACGAAGAGGCAATCCACACTGGATTTCAAAGCATGAATTTTTCGCCTTATAGGCAAGTGTCTACGGTATTTACATTATATGTGTAGCCCTTAAAATGAGCTATAAGGACTAACAATATAAACATACATTTTAGATCCACTTGTAATTTTTAAAGGGCTATAACTTGCCCGGGTTCTTGGTTCTTCCTGAGAGTCCTGATTCGAGAAAGAGAGCCCCTCAACATCGGAGGTGAAGTGGGTGGTGACTGGAACAGGACATTTTGCCTGTGCAATTTCCTACCAAAAAATGTTTTTTATTTTCTTTTCAGCACCATGCAAGAACAACTTTATTTGGCCAGCTCTTTTACATTTTGTTGGGTTTTATGCTACAATTTTAATTGCTTTTCTGTCGAGTTTGTTCTTTAATATTTAAATTGTTTTCATGGCTATACTGCTGATTATATTTTTATTTTAAGTCTTTATATATAGCTTTGGCTGAGGAGTGGCTAACACATGTTATGTGTAAAACTTGAGTTTGTCTGAGGTGGACCAGAGGGAAAACTGCTGCAGGAGAAGAGGCTGCAGTACCAGCAGAGGGAAGGTAGAGGCTGCTGTGTGCAGAGGCCTATAAAAGGGGCTGCACAAGCAGAGAGGGAATGGACCACCAGGGAAAAGCTGCCGTGAGGAGCCTTGGAGAGTGAGCTCTACAGAGGAAGGGGACCACCAGGGAAGCTGACCAGAGAAGAAGCTGCAGGAAGGAGAGAGCTGGGGGAGAGACCAAGCTGCAGAGCGGAGCTGAAACCTGAGAGCTGAGGAGAGAGTTGCAGCAAGGAGCCCCTGGGAGAGCCTCAAAGATCCAGGGAACAAACATCGAGCCTTTGCCTCAAGTCCTGCTGCCTCCTGCCTGCCTCAGGTCCTCACTCAATTGGGGAATTTGGAACAAAGGTGTTTTTTGGTTTTTTTTGGTTCAGGTTCCATTCCTCACAATAAAAGCCTTGAACTTACGTTGGTTTCAGTGGTCTCTGTCAACCCTGCATCACACACACAACAATGCTTCTGGCAATCATGCAACAAAGCTTTTAAATTAGAGTTAGTTTAGAACTACAGACTATTTTTTAAGAACGATTAAATACAAAAAGCTATGTACTGAATATTTTAAGACTATTGATATGAACTGTTATAGCCAAAACACATTTGCTAAGGAAATGAGTAAGAAAGACCAATAAGTCCTCCTAATATGCAATTTCAGAACAAAATGGAGTTTAAATCACTAAACTTTCACAACTGCAGTAGTAAAAGCTCTGCTGCAAATTCATAACAAAGAAAAAACATGTCAAACGTACAAGCCCTCTTAACGCTGATTATAGTGTAGCCACTTGCTTTCCTGTAATTTATCTGTCACTTCATTTGACTTATTCAGGGGTTGGAACTTGGCATCAAGAATGCATTCTTATCAACTGTATAGCATATGGAGTTTCTTGAAGCTATAAAAATATGAGAAATGAGAAAATCCAATACGTCCCTTGTGTATTTACATAACAGATGTATCTGAAAAAGCACTGTTGAAATGTGATATTTGAAATTCATTTAAAAGCACACATGCTGTCAAGTAATGACGATGATGATGGTTACTATTAACTGCCTTGAACAGCACAATCCTATGCGTGTCTACTCAGAAGTAAGTCCAATTTATTTCAATGGGAGTTACTCCCAGGTAAGTGAGTATAGGATCGAGCACTGAATTTCTCCATACCTGTGTGTAGCTTAAAAAAAGCAAAGTACCACCAAAACAACAATCTGAATTACTATTCAGTTATAATTGTATTAGTAAGACTTCCCTCCCACCCAACAAGTACTTAGTTGAACACACGATCCTGCAGCCACAATATATGATACTAAAATCAGCACACTTACTGTACTGCTGTGGAATTGCCTATTTCTTCTATTTTCAATAGCTTTGCTTTAGGAGTATCAGCTGGAGAACAGAAATCAGCCTTGTTTGAGTTCTTTATAGATGCAGAAGCCTGTCCTGCTTCTAGGCTCACAGAACCAGACTTCTTAGATTCTAGATGGGTGGTAGTCACCAAACTATCTCCTGGCATTTCTTCATCCACTTCTTCAATGACTATTCTTCTCAAGGGTTTCTAAACAGAACAAAACCCTGTAGTGAGTCAATGACAATTATGGAAGAAGCTCAGCCAGTATTCTGATGAACAACAAAATGCATTCCTGAAGAAAAGATGTGTGAGTTTTAATATGCTGTCGTGCTCTTCATTTTTGCAACATCAAGTTCATTATGGCATGAATGTGCACAGGTAAGTACACAAAAGACATTATCATCCCACTAGTAAAAGGCTTTTTCTTTCCTTTTTCACATCCTAGTCAAACTGGAAGAGCAGGATAACCATAACTACTAAATCTATCTGAATGTTCTGCTTTTCCTTTTACCTGCCTTCCCTGCGTTTCTTCTCTTATGCCCCTAAAATAAAGAAACTGAGCTCTCAGAGTAGATCTATATGAACTTCACATATTTTCCTCTCTCACGCTCTGAAGATGTTTCTCTTTTATACATGCAGCCTGGATTTTGTACTCCAAGTTCAAGGAACTTGGCTTGGATATGTGCCATCTCAGATCCAACAAAAGTATGCCTCTGAATACTAATTGCAGGTGTAGGATAAATAGTATGCCTTTCTCTCCTGGTTGTGGGCTTTCCAGAGGCAGTTGGTGAGTCACTGGGGGAAACAGAATGCTGGGCTTCAAGGGACTTTGGCCTGATCCATCCGAGCTTCTCTTATGCCCTTATGCTGGAAGAAGGGAGGCACTGGCTGCTGGCAGAGGGCAGGGGAGCAAGCTACAATTCTGTTTGTTAACGCATGCAGAAATTCCTGTTACATGCCACACACATATTTTGATGTGTTATTGAAAGTTATTAAAAAAATGATACCATTTATCATTTCTACTTACTGTTGACCTAAGATGCAAAGGTTTATCAATGGGTTTCACCAAATATTGTGTTTCTGTTTCATTCTCTGATTGTCCATGATATTCCTGAACTGTCCAAAGCCCTTTTGCAATTAGTTCCTTGAAAAGATTTATCAAAAAACCATCTTTAAGAATTTGCAAGATTTAAAATTCACAAAATGCATAGATTAAATGAAAATAAATTTACTGTAGTTGAAAAATAACTATACCACATGTAAATGCACTTACGTTCTTAAGTTTTGTTATTTCATTTATTGCTTGCTTATTTCCAGGTTCCAGTTTCAAGACAGTTTCAAAATCTGACAAAACAGACAACAAAGAAAGCCATCTTTAATACATTCTTTATAAAAGATGCCACAGCATCCTATTTACACATTATTTTTGCACATTTTTATACCACACTTCCTATAAGGAGCTCAGGGTGGTGTACATGGATTTTTCCCTCCTGTTATCCTCCCAATAACCCTGTGAGGTAGTTTAGGCCGAGAGAGACTGACTGGCCCAAGGTCACTCTGGACGTTTCTTGGCTGAACAGGAATCTGAACCTGGATCTTCTGGGTCTAACTCCTGAACCACTGCACCACCCTTGCTCTTTATTTAACTGGTTTCTTAATTTAAAAAAAAAGAATAAATAAGACATTACAAAACAAGGAGGAGGGTTAGAGGGGGATATGGGAAGGTGGGTAATATGTAAAAAGAATCCTGTTTGATGACTTATGTGAGAGTCAACACCATCTTTTTCTCCACTTAAACACACATGTGAGTGAAAGCTGACCAGGAAGATTTCTTCTTTGTGATCTTTTCATAATATGATTATTTCATATTGCAGAAGATCAGGTGCTTAATGTCTAATTTTTAAGGAACAATCCAGCCAAAATCAAGCATTAGGAGGTCCTACTGAATTCAATGGGAAAGCACTTGAAATGCCTCCCACTAGTACCAATGGGGTTTGCTTAATGCTAGCACAATTATATCCCTAATTTATAAACTAGTAAAAATGATCATAACTCTAAATACTGGCTCAAGAACTGCTACAATTTTAACTGTTGCTGAAACTGCACTAAAAGCAGATCATTTCAAATGTTTGGACATTCAGAACTGTGGCAAAGCAACAAACTAGGAACCATTAAAATGGACCCAAGTGGTATCGGCAGGGGATTTGTTCCCAAACTACCCCCCTGCCAAGATGCCAACTTCCACAAATAGAGGGATGCCCCGGACCTGACCGGAAGGTACTTTGAGGGGTGTGGGGAGGCCGTGGAAGACCCTTCTGGTCACATCTGGGAGGTCCTTGAGACATTCCAGACATCGAGTCAGCATCCAAGTTGAGTCAAATCTACAGGTGCCAAACCTGCAGATAAGGAGGACCCACTATATTTTTGCTTGCTTCATTTTAGGTTAAAATAACATTCCCTCTTCTTTCAGGAACCATGATTCCAATATAGCAGGACAGCAGGTCAACTCAGATCACCAAATTCACTAGACTCTCAATTTTCAGTTTAGACAGGGTCATCATACTATATCTCCTTTTTCAAGAGAATGAAAATGTCTTTATATAAGTAAAATTAAGGTTTAAGTAATGCCCTCTGAACAAGAGTTAGGTAGACAAAAATTAAACCCAAATATCCTTGCAGTCACCCAGTGATCTGAAATACCACAGTAGTCCAGAACAATAAAACTGGAATAAGCTAGTCACCACATATGCAGGCTTTTTGTTATCCCATGTAAAATGTGGATGAAGAGTAGCTTCTTTTACGCAGAGAAACTCAAACAGGCAAGAGGTAGCAAGCATACATCAAAAACATTTATCATTCAAAATCTTACCTTGTAGAGCTTCTTTTAGCTTTCCAAGAGCTGCTCTAGCAGTCCCTCTTCTTGCATATGCTTTAGAATAGGAAGAATCTATTAATACAGCTTGAGCACAATCTTCTTCTGCTTCTTCATATCTTTTCAAGAGGAAAAAAAGGTTACTTATTCCTGCTAATTAGATCAGGTATTGTTTTCATTCCTTCAGCCTACAGTTTAGACCAAAGTTTCCAAACTTAACACCATAGCTGAGCAGACATTCGATCAGTAATGTTCAACTAGAGTTTGCAATATCATCTGAAGAGTTGAACGTGTTCCTGTTTCGAGTTGTTACATGAAAACAAATGCGGAGACATGTCCTAACGCAAGTCACCTATGAATTAAAGCTTAAAGTGATGCTTATTTGGAAACTCCAAAAACCTTCCAGGTGACTATGATGTAAAGAACAACATTAATTTAAACATGGCTAAGAAAGACTTGTGATCCTGAAGGCACCCAGATAGGTCTTTATGTTAGAATTCCAAGCATCCTAGCTTTTTCTTGGTTCTTATGGCTAATGGTTAAAACAACTGGGAAGATCAGAGAGACCACAATTACAGTCCAGGTCTCAGAATTCACAGAAGAATTCACAGAAAAAGAATATTTTAATCTATCAAATTGCTGAAATACACAATTGGATTAACTATACTCAACTAGCATATACTATAGCAATGCAGTTTTCCCTTGTTGGAGGTCTTCAAGCAGAAGCCTTGACAGGCATCCTTTGGAGAAACTCTATAGAGAGTTTCCTGCTTCAAGCAGGGGATTCAGCCTACATAGCAAAAGATGCCTATTAAGCCTCTGCTTGAATAACTAGGGAGAACCCACAATTTCCCCTAGCAATCAATTCCACTGTTGAACTGCTCTCACTGTTAAATTCTTCTTGATATTCAACTGAAATCTCCCTTGCTGTAGCTCAACCCCATTAGATTTAGTTCTACTCTCTGGGGCAGCAGACAGCCCTTCAGATATTTAAAGAGAGCCCTTAGCATCCTCTTCTCCAGGCTAAACATACCAAGTTCCCTCAACCTTTCCTCACAGGATTTGTTTTCAAGACCCCTCTCCAACTTTGTTGTCCCTCTCTGAACCTTTTCCAGTTTGGCTCCAGCCTTCTCAAAGCTCCAGCATCTCACCTGGTCCTCTTGCCAGTGTGTAGTGAGATGAAAAAGAGTTGAAAATCACTGCTTTAGAGCAGGGGTGTCAAACTCATTTCATACAGAGGGCCGAAGTTAGCATTCAGGGCTCCAGCTGAGGGCCAGGTCATTAAGTGGAAAGTGTCATCATTAAGCAGTTAATGGTCAGAAATCAGACTCTGTTCTCATATAGAAACTCATTAACTGCAAATGACAGAAGAGAAAGTACTCAAATCTTGATCATATTTCAAGATTTGGGAAAGCCCAATTTTCGTGTGGGCTGCCATTTCAGTAGTAACATCTCAGCAGCTGAGAGCTCGATGGACGGATAAAAAGCTTCTGGGGGCCACATCTGGCCCCCGGGCCTTATGTTTGACACCCCTGCTCTAGAGGGACTGAGCATGTGGGATAGAGTGGAAATACTACTTATTGCAACTTGGAAGGTATGGTTCTACTAATGCAACCTAAAATTGCACTACCCTTCTTTGTAGGTACATTATACTGCTAACTCAAGTTCAGCTTGTAAACCACTGCAACATCCACTCTCACATGTTGTACTGCCAAGCCAGGCATTGCCCATTCAATACCTCTGCCTTTGATTGTTTCAAAGATTCTGACACAGTGGAATGAATGAAAAGACTGCTCATCTGTACAAATTTTTAGACGACTGCATGAAAATTAGCAATGAGTTATTTTGAACTGAATTCTAAGAAAAATTGCAGGTTATGAGAAACAGTAAATTCAATATCACTCACTTCTGAATTTTCAGGTAGGCCATAGCTCTATTTGCTGGCAGTAGCGCATTGGTGCCATCTGCTGCTATGCCACGTGTGTAGCATTCTATTGCTGCTTCATATTTACCTTCTTTGAAATATCTATTACCCTATGATTTTGGAAGAGAACAATGTATTTATAAACAGTAACATGAGGAGTCTCAACAGGCTTATACAAGTTGCTTACACTTTGAAAAAACAAAACTTTAAATGTGTGATTCTACTTCCTCATTTATTCACTTCCTCACTCTGCAAATGGGAGAAGAGAATGAAAATATGACCATATGAAATGTTTTCCAGCCATATGCAATTTTCTGCTTGTTTGGCATAGGCCAATGCAATTTATATTTAGTGTGGCAGTTAGGTCAGGGCTATGGTTGGGCTGTCACCATACTAGACTTGCTGAAATAAAAAAAATGCAAACATCAGCTTAAAGAATACCAATTTCATAGAGAACACGATATTGCATATGGAAGAATGTTCCCCATTACCCATAATCATGAATTTATAAGGGAATATAAATAAATAGAAGCAGGCAATTTTGATGGTACTTAAGCCATATAATAAATAAGATATTTCACTGGTAGTGAAAGATGGTGATGTGAATATTCAGCAGCAGACTTCATATTTTCTGGAGATGTGCAAGGGTCAAGAAATTTTGGAAAGCAGCTCTATATTATATTGAGCACGTAATAAGGTATAATATCCCAAAGGATCCACTAGAAATTTTATTGAACTATTTACAAGAGAAGGTTGAGATAGAGCATATTGAGATGGTTATAAATCTTCTTACTGCTGTCAGACTTTTGATAGATGGATATTAAGGGAAAAAAATGGGTCTGCCACCCATTCCCTAATGGTTTTATAATGTATGAAGACTGCAAGATTAACAAAATTTACCCCATCCAAGTTCCCAATGGCTAGAGGAGTTTGTTTCTGGTGAAGACAGGATAGGCACAAGTCTTACTAATAAGTAAAATAAATAACTGTTTGCAAACACCTCTACCAATGGCAAATCAGTACACAATAAATGAAAAAAATGGTCTGCTTGAAATATTTTTGAATGATAAGTTCCAAGATGACATTTGCTCCACGGCCCATTTCCTTGATATGAAGCATCATTTTATTTGTGTTTGTATTTTTGTTGCACTGTTAATAATTTACTGATTTTCTAGAATTTTTAAAATAGGTTGGACTGATAGTGATTAAATTTTTCTAGATGTTTTCCTATTTAGCCCATTTTTACAGAATGACAAATTGCAGTGGCTCATAGTGCATAGATAGCATTACAAACTTTGCTACGTAAAAAACTTGTACCACATAACGCAGGTGTGGCCAAACGTGCTTAAGAGCCACATACAATAAACTTCAGGTGTTCTCAATATTCTCAAAGTGTTCTTCAAGAGTCTCAATATTAAGAAGCATTTACAATCTTAAATATATTTACTTGCTATGACAGTGATTTTCAACCTTTTTCAACACATGGCACACTGATAAGGTGCTAAAATTGTTAAAAAACAGATGGTGTGCCTCAGCAATTAACAAGGCACACCACACTGCCAACAGGGGGCTCACATCCTCCAATGGCTCTACTAACAAATGAGCCACCCCCAAACTCTCACAGCACACCTGTGGACCATTTGAGGCACACCAATTTGCCCTGGTACACTGGTTGAAAATAGCTGCGTTATGAACATTAAACTTAGATCCAGTGGTCTCTCAGTTTAGATCTGGCAAATAATTATAAATCTTGAAAATTTCTTATTTACCTTTTATATTAATTCTGATGCAAAACAGAGCTCAGCCAACTTATTTTTGAGAGTCGCACATTATATGTCAAAAAGATGTAAGTGGCTCTCAAGTCATAGTTTGGCCACCCATTGTATTTTAGGATGACTGTATAATTCAAATTTGTTGCCTTTCCTGCCTTCCCCCTGCTGCATCATGATAAATACTGTCATACTCACCAAATCCTTTTCGGCAATAGCCTTTTGCTTAAGTTGCTGCTCTTCAATTTCTTTAACTTCTTGTTCTGTAATTTCTACATTTGTACAAGCATCTGGTTCTTTAGTTTCAGAATTCTTTTTTGACCCAAGAGCCTGAAACAAAGTAAACATGTGCAAAGCATTGCTATTATAAAGCTAAAAAAAAGTTCATTAAGCAATTTTAACAAGCTTTGTTTACCTGTTCAATTTTTCTAAGTTCACTTTTTGCTTCAAAGTTGTTTGCATCCAGTTCAAGAACTTTTTCATAATCTGAATAGTAAGATAAACAAAAGTAGACTTTTCAAACCATCCAATGTATTGTGTAAGAAAAAAAAGCAAGTGACTGAAGCATTTGAAAAATCTAATGCAAGTTTGATAATTGTTCATAAATAGTACTTTTTATAAATTGATGCATGTAATTAACTTCATGTTAAAATTCTGGATGTCCTGTATCTGATGCAAAGTCAGGGACAGGGCATCTGAGAATTTAAACATGGAGCCCTTCAGAACGAAAGGAAACTGGTGAGCTATGTGGACGATCAAAGGGGGGAGCAATTGCAACAGCAGTCCTGCAAGGCACCAACTCAAAATTCTCTGATGTTCCCATCCCAATGCAGTGTTGGGTCATCCAGAATATTAATCTGGAGCCAACAGAAGGAGAATGTTGCTAATTACCCTTTCCATGGTAAGCTACAGCGACACATGGTCACCTGGTAAGTACAGGGATGCCTACAAAGTGATGGTAGGGGGAAATAGAGCCACTATTTGGATTGTGTTCTCCTTTGTATTGCCGCATTGGGGGGAGGGAGGGAGGGTGCAAAGCAAGTGACCAAGGACCCCTAAAGCCTGGCACCAAGGCTTTCCAGACATAGTGATTTGGAAGCAGCCTGCTATAAGCATCCATAAATATTTCTTCATTAGCTGAGCTTTACTGTGTGTGCTTCAGCAAAGATTGCAGAAATCAAAATGGTTATAGGCAGAGTGACCAAAATTAGTACTAGCTAACTCAGGGGTGCTCAAACTTTCAACTTTAGGGATGCTGGACCTTTAACAAGTGTATAGAAGAGAGAATTTCAGCAGGTGCAACTTGTCATCCCACAGATGACAAGCTGCACCTGCTGAAATTATCTCTCCTATACAATTTTAAAGGTCCAGGATCCCTAAAGTTGAAAGTTTGAGCACCCCTGAGCTAACTACTGGGTCACTCAACACAGAAATTAATATTTTTTCCCCTCCAGAAGCATAGCTATGAAGAAGCATAAAACAGCTCAAGAGCTATACATTAAACACACACATATATTACCTTCCTTGGCACCCTCAAAATTCTGCAAAGCAAAGCGAGCGGCTCCTCGTCTGGCATAAGCCTTTGTGTAATTCTTATTCAGAGCGAGTGCTAAACTACAGTCCGATTCCGACACCGAATACCTGGAATCATATTACATTTGTTACTATGAGAACAAAAATCATACACAAATACATACACATGGAACTTTTGCCAGTGCTCACCCACCCCAACTGGGGAGAAGCTTTAGGAATCTTAAAATTCCTGATAATATTCTTTGGCATACTATTTCCCAAGGCAACCATAGCCTGGAGGCTCTTGTGTTGCTGCTCCAAATGCTACTGCAAGAAATCAGTGAGGGTCCACAGGACAAGGATGTTTCATAAGTGTTTATACCTGTGCATTCAGAATGGCCACATCAAGCTGTTTTTGATCATGTACTCGCATTCCATCTTGTTTTTAGATTAACGGTTATTGGATGTGGTGCCAACTTTCTGGAAGCCTGAGGCCAAAGCCCTGCACTGAGCCGCCCATAACACAACTGGGCTCCTGCGCCCCTCTCCCCCAGTAGGGAACAATGACTCAACTTATCTTCCCTGCAGGCAGTGGGAACATCTCCTGCTAATTGGGCAAAGAGACACCTTTTAAGTGTATAAAGTATATTTAGCAGGTGGACAGCAACTGTTACATTTAATCCCAGTATGGAGACAGATCCAGTGGCTGCTGCAGGTGTCTCTTCTGCACCTTTTTAAACACTGAAGTGAATACCCTGGGGACAGGGAACCATTTATTGATTTATTTTGCTGTGTAAACTACTTTTAAACTGAACCATACTTCAAAATAATGCATGTCATTATAATTAAACTGCAGGTAAAGGGTAAGAATGTGAACACTGGCAAGAATGTGAACCCTCTTCTCCAGCACTACACCCTATGAGTGTGCAAAGGCAAAAATGGGTGGGAGAAGAAATAAACTATAGATTTATTTCAACAGTAAACCTCTTTTGGTTGTATTTCAATATTAGGGGATTCTCTTTGCCTTGATCAAGGCAAGACAAAAAACTTAAAACATTTTAACGCAAAGATTTTCATACAAATGCAAATGTAGTTATTTTAAAAGTTTATTTTTACTTTCCGATACTTCTTCGCTTTGAAGGGCTTGCAACACTCAATTTCTAGTTCCTACAATACTGTAGCAGAAGAGACAAAATTTCTCTACCTTATCCCATTTATAAAAAGTTAGGGGGAACTCAGTAACTATTTACAGGTTTGGAGGTAAATTAACCCTCAAGAGATATAGTAGGAATCTTTATTTTTTTTCCTCCCCAAGTACAAAAGGAAAATCTTGATTTGCAAAGGTGACAGGATGTTTTAGAAGATATGGTGATGATGCAACATAGCTATCTAGATCTCCAAGACACACACAATACATTTAATTATGCAAAAAAAATCCTTACTTATGAGTAGAACAATGATATCCAATACAAGTCTTACTTTTTCAGTCGAAAAAAAGCAGATGCCCTGTTTGTAGGCAAAACTGGATTGTAAGGATCTGCATTCATTCCTTTTGTATAGCAATCTATTGCAGCATCATAATTTCCTTGTTTAAAATAATTATTGCCCTAATTAAAACAAACAAAAAAGAAAAAAATGACAAGTGCTACAAATATATTGCAATTTTTGCAAGGAAGAGCTCAGCAAGACCATGTGAAACTTGCTTCAAACTCTTGTCCTTTTTTAGGAAAGGCAATCAGAAATTCATTCACAATATTCTCTTACAAATGATGTCTTTATGCTGCTAAACCAGTGGTTCTCAACCTTTAGAAGCCTGTGGACCACTGAGGCAAAAATTGCAATCATCATAGACCATATGTGGCTGTGGGTGGTCTAGTCTCTGCTCTTTCTGGTGGGCCAAGCACTCCCTGTGAACTATCAGAGAGGATGGAGAATGGACTGCCATGTGGCTGTGGGCGATCCATTCGTCACCGTCTTTGGTGGTCTGCGGACAATTGCTTGCTGGCAGGATACCGGAAGTGAACAAAGGCTATTTTTTTCTCAGGGTCTATTTTTTTCTGAGGGTCTCAATGACCACCTATGGTCCACGGACCTCAGGATGGAAACCAGTGTGCTAAACAACCATGGGCAACAAAAGGAGAAAGGAACAATCCTTCTCAACATTCTGGAGAAAGAGAATAAATTCATCAGATGCTTGCCCCAGTTCTCATTTGTATCTTCAAAAACATTTACTGAACAATCCTATGCATGTCCAGTCAGAAGTAAGTCCCCGTGAGTTCAGTGGGACTCTTTTCTAGGTAAGTGAATAAAGGACTACTACTTTACCCACCTACCCACACAATTTGATTTCAGAACTGGCTTTGGAATACAGAACCTATGGCGGTAGAAGAAGAGTAACCCTGTTGATTTGCTTGGATTTAGGGAAGGAGGTACGGTCTGGAGGTGCCTTGCCTGAAGAAGCTAAATGGGAGTAACCCTGGGCATGATTTGGAAGGACAAAAGAGTCAACTGCGATAAGCTGCCAAGAGCTGGAGGAGTATGGAGGTCAGCTGCCAAGAACAACACCTGGTTGATTTGTGGCTGCTCCTTCTGGAAAGCTCAGAAGGCATGTGTTGGCAAAACAATGATGACCACACATAAAGGAAAACATATGGAAGTTCTTTAAGTTTCTCATAGAACATTAATTGTAAAAACGCCATCTGTAAAAATGGGGTTTGGAGATATGTGAACCACCTTCGGTCTACAAGAATTTCACTCATTGTGAGAGTCAGTAAGAAAGGTAGCATCGAAATATTGTATAATCGATATCGTATACACTTATCTGGACAAAGGTAGGATATACATTTTTCAAATTAAAAAAAAAATCAACGATTGTATTCAGAACCATCTATTTGGGCCAATGGTTATTGATTTGTGATGATTCTGTTCCTCCCAGAAGGCAGATTCCAGAAGATGCAGCTGTGATGCTCTTATATTTTTCCAAGGAAATTTTTCTAGAGATTTTTCTTTTACTTTCTTAGGATTTAATATTTTTCTTTCTTGAAAGAAAATATGTTTGTTCTACCATCTATATCAGCAGTTCTCAACCATTGGAACTAGTACCATCAGTGGTACTTTAGATGGTACCCAGTGGTACATGTGAGAGCCCCAGACCCTCACTGCCTGACAGCAAGACCAGCAATGCAACATGACAAAAACAAATACTGATCTACATTAAGTTGTTGGATAAGGTCAGATAAAGTACAGGGCACAGTGTCACTAGCATTCCAATAACACCCAGGTCACCACATTAAACACATCACAGCACCCTAATCACCTTTTTGAAAAGTCAATAGAAGTGAATCAAGATTATGTAGAAATTAAAAGATAAATCAGAACCTCATTCAGGACATGAAAAAAAAATTGAAAAATAACGTAGAACATGGGCAGCCCATTCCTGAGCTGCCCGGGACGCCCAGCCTCGGCGGCACCAAGAACAGCTGCCGCCGGATCCTGTGCACCCTGGGCTACTGTGGACGGCATCTTGGGAGAACAGAACTTTTGTTCCCTTCTTCCCGGTAAGATAAGCAGCTCTGCAATGGGGCTACTCACTTTATCACCGAGCAAAATGTTGGTGGTAAAGGCATTTGTGTAGAGTGCTGAGCCCTTCACGAACGCCTTGGATCTGGTCGAGCGGAGCTCCACGAACCTGCCTCCCTCCCTCCCCCCGGTACACCTCCCGCCTGCCCCCCTCCCCAGAACCCCTTCTCCCTGCTCTGCTTACTGTGCTGCAGCTCGGTGGTCCATAAGACCACAGAGCCACTGAGGCTGGGCGCCTGTCCTGCACTAGCCCAGCGCTAGCCCAGCACCGGCCAGTGCTGGGCTAGTACGGGCAGTAGCCTGGTGGTGAGGCTCACAAACATGCCTTATGGCATGTTTGCGACAGTGCACGGCAGCACGAAGTCATGGTGCTGAGCCCAGGATTGGGCTCTAAAATGTCAAATATCTGTAATAAAACTTCATTGTATATGGAAAAAATTCAAAATTCACTTTTAAGAAGAAAGGGCTTCTTAAAAGCTTTGCATACATTCACAGGTCTTAAGAACATGAGCTTCCTTAGAATCTTATCCAATATGCATTCTAAATGGGTACTGAGAAAGAAATTTCATTTTTAAAATGCCACAATAACCTTTTCCTTTTCAGCAAGTGCCTTTTCTGTATCTATACGGATTCCATCTTCTTCAGAATCTGATTCCAGAGACAAAGAGTCATGGGTGCTATCTTCCTTATCAAGTTCCTCAAGTATCTTATCCTGAAATGACACACATTTAAAAGGCAACTATGATTTAACCAAAAAAAAGTATGTATGGACAAGCAATAGTGGTAGTAAAGCAGGAATGTTAAAATACCACTTGTGATTGAACTTCTCCTTCAACATAATGGGTTACTTCAGAAATCAATTCTGTGCTTCCATAGTCCTGCTTCCTCTCTTTTCCCCTAACAGCTAACAGGTTTGCATGACCATAGTTTGCCATGAACCTGAACATGTTACATGTCTTATAGTGTTGTGTGAGATTTGTTATGCGTTATTGTGTTACGTTATAAACTATGTTATGTATGTGTTGTGTTACAGATAACAACCTATTCTGACTGCCTCCAACTTCTTCCCAAAAAAAGGTAATGAGGCATTTCTTTTGTATATTTGGAAATACATTTACAGTTTTTTGCTAATAAACTATAATATTCATTGTTAAGTGTGAATTATGAAACTATTTGAACTCTGCTTAAATGTAACTACACCAGTTGTTCGCATCCTTCAGTCTCGGAAGACTATGGTATTGCGCTCTGAATAGTGGTTCCGGAACAGTGTCCTCTCCAGTGCACGAAGCCTGGGTAAGGTAGATATGGAGGATAGACTGTTACCTATGCAGCAAATCCCCCCTCTCCACGTCGCTGAAATAGTCCAATGGAAAGGCAGAGGCCAATACAGTTGGTTCCAGTGGCGTTGCAGGAGTTGCCAGAACGTGACTGTGTTCAGCCATGAACTGCCTCAGGGACTCCAGCTCCGGATTTTGCCTCGAGGTTGACTCCTGAAGACTTTTCCATAACTGGATGTAGCCACAAGGCAGTGGAGGTTTGGGATCAGAGTTTTCCTTCTCTCAGATGAGCTGCCTTCCCAGGCTAACGAGTCCCATCTACCCTGTGGCTGTTTAGTCACCTCTTACAACAAGTACAGCCAAATTGAGAGCCTATTCTTATCCCCAGCCCCCAGGGGAATGTAGCAATTGTTACCCTGCACATGCCAGATCTTGTCTGATCTTGGAAGCTAAGCAGGGTCAGGCCTGGTTAGTACTTGGATGGGAGACTGCCTGGAAATACCAGCTGCTGTAGGCTTATACCATAGTCTTTCGAGACGGAAGGTTGCCAACCAATGTAACTACAGGTCCAGCCTATTTATACATGGATTTTTTATACACAGATTTGACTCAAAACGAATTGCCCCTGCAAATAAGAAAGAATGTGCTGATTCCCGGAGAAGGGGAAAAATGCATCTCTTTAAAATCAGTTTTAAAAACTGAACAGTCCTTTAACAATAGCCTCCTTAATGAGAGAGAGAGAGAGAGAGAGAGAGAGGGCAGCAGGCTAACAATTCATCAGTCCTTCTCTCTCCTTCGGACCCCTCCCTTCCCCCAGCATGTGAAAGAAAGGTGATCATTTTGCATTGGTGAAGGGAGGAGCTGAGTGAAGTGCTGATGGATTGTCTTCTTAATGACTCTTATCTTAGAGTCAGAAGGTCAGCAAGACTGTTTTTCAATCACTGGAGGAAAGAAACTTTGTTTTTTAAATTGATTTGCTATAGTGCAAATCACTATTTTTTATAGATTTTTCTATAAAAAATTTAAAAAATTTCTAAAAAAATCACTAGTTTTTTATTTTTTTTTTAAATCCATGTGAGTGCTTGGAACGGAACCCATGCGAATAATTAGTCTCAACCTGTATATGTTATTATTATTTTAGAAAGTTTTAATGCTAAATATCTAATTTCACAGAGCAAAACCTGTGTACGTTACCCTAGTCTTATAATAATTATGTTAACATACCACATCAAGTTTTCCCCATGCCTCATAATCATAGGATTTTATCTTGTTCTTTTTGTTTTCTTCAGTAGTTTTCTTCGAGGATGCTTTAATTTTGCTTTTCTTCTTTTTCTTATAAGCTTCATTTCGAATGGGTGGTAAAACCTAAAGAGAAGGAAATTCAGCAGTTTATATTCACACATCTTTTTAATAATTGAGAAACTGTCTGTTTACAGCAGTAAAAACCTATTACTGGTCCATACCAGATCCCATTTCATGCATCTAATGAACTTACTGAGCAACTATTGGCTCTCAATGTGGATGTGAATTCCCATCTGCACCAAAAGACATGCTTCCATTTCAGTGGGACTCATTGAACATTAAAGGTGGAAGTATATTTTCTCTGTTTTAGCAAGTAAAGCAGTGCGAGTGGTTTCAAACTGAGTAGCAAGGGTGGAGAGGAGTACTTGTCCACTGAACCCTCAGGGAATAATATATAGTTTCTCTACAAAATCAGGGCAGGAGGTCTGGCTCCGTTGGTAGAGCTGCCGCCTTGTATGCCTGAAGATCTGAGGCTGCCAGTTCGACACAAGTGGAAGTACCCGAGAACTGATGACATGCTGCTATACTGATGAGCTGACCCTCAGTGGCAGAGAGGAGTTGCCGTCAAGTGGAGCGTGGGAGGTGAAGGGCCAGAGGCCAGACCAGGAAGGAATCCAGCTGGAACGAGGAGTTCTATGAAAGACTAGAACTATTCAACTGTAAAAATCCCTACAGGGGTTTAGAACAGCCTGCCTATGTAAACCACCTTGGATTAAAGTCTGAGGAGCAATCTGACGACCAAAGAAAAGTGGTATATAAATACCTGTATAAATAAATATAAATATATAAGGTGTCAGGCCAGGTCACGCACCGAATGTGGTCCTACCTGGACGACTCCTGAAACCCCTTTAAACACTCGGGGCACTGGCAGCATGAAGGAGAACCTTCTTCCATCTCCCACTTGCAGACCAAGGACAATTTGTTTTTGGGTTGCAGCTGGAGTTCACTGCAATTCCTGCTTCCATTGCCCAGTAACCCCAGAGAGTGGGGAGATGGGACAAGGGAAGAACAGCCAGTTTTTTACTTTTTTGTTAAGTTGAGTTTCATTTAAAAAGTTCCCAGATGCCCCATTTCTGACACCAAATCAGAAGTAGGGGATCTGGACATATTAAACTGAAGTCTGACACAAAGAGGAAGGTTAGCTACAGTTGCTCCCTCCTCCAAAGGCCCCGTAAGCTAGGGAAACCCAGGGCAATGGGATAGGGTAAGAGAAGCTGCAGCAGTCCTTCCTCCTTGTATCAAGCTCCTATGTATCAACATAGAAACATATTTTTATTTTAGTATCTCCACCAATCTTAAAATAAACACATTCAATTTACCGTTTCTGGAGCTCCACTTTGCTGCCTCAAATCTGAATCCTTTTCTTGAATATCCTTTTCCCAGTTTTCTAAGTCTCTCACAAAATCTTGCAGCTCTTCAGCATTTTGCCGCACTTGCAGCTGTAACTCTACTGCTTTGTTTGGTGAAGTCATCTGGCAAACCAATGGATTGGGGGGAAAGCCAGGTGGCTAAGAAGTATTTTCAAAACGCTGTATAATAAAATAGTGTAAGCAGTATCAGCAGGTGCACATTCATATGAGCATTATATGATAGAACAGCATTATATATCAGAGCAGCGATTTTCAACCTTTTTCAACCCACAGCACACTGACAAGGCTCTAAAACTATCAAGGGACACCATCTGTTATTTGACAATGGTCAAGGCACACTGTGCTGCTGTCAGGGGACACCCCCCAGTTTGCAAGTGTGTGCAAATATAAGAACATAAGAACAGCCCCACTGGATCAGGCCATAGGCCCATCTAGTCCAGCTTCCTGTATCTCACAGCGGCCCACCAAATGCTCCAGGGAGCACACCAGATAACAAGAGACTTCATACTGGTGCCCTCCCTTGCATCTGGCATTCTGACATATAGGGAGATAAATACTTTGAGGGTCTTTTTTCTGGTTGTTATTATTTGTGCTAATAAAGTTTGGGAACCGCTGGTTTAGGCTGCCATCCTATCCACACCTATCTGAGAGTAAGCACCAGTGATTACAATAGAATTTACTTTTAAGTAGACATGCATAGGATTGGGCTCTTAGGTTTAGACCAGGGGTCTCCAAACTTTTTAGCCATAGGGCCGCATCAAATATCTGGTGTGGTGTGGAGGGCCAGAAAAGAAATTTAAATAAATAAATTGGAGATGGAACTTAGATGAGTGAATAAATGAATGAATGGGCTCATTCACTCAACCTCTCTGGCCCTCAGAACACTCTCCAGACACAATCAGAGCACAGTTCTGGTCACGTTCAGTTGAGTGGGCCAGAGGCTTTCAGGGGACAAGAGGTTGGCTGCAGGCCGGAAAGAGACTTGCTGCGGGCCGCATCTGATCCCTGGGCCGGGGTTTGGAGACCCCTGGTTTAGACATTGGATTTAGACCTGCAAGATTCAGGTTCAGATCCCCAAATCAGCCACGAAGCTTGTCGGGAGAGCTTGGGCCAGTCACACACACTCTCTCTCGCACCTACCTCACAGGGTTGTTGTAAGGACAGGAGGTAGGGAGTAACTGTGAACGCCACCCTGAGCAAGGCACTTTCTCTGTTCGTGTCTTAGGACACAACCCCAAACACACTTACCTGGGAGTAAGCCCCACTGACTATAATGGGACTTGCTTCTGAGTAGACCTGCATAGGCTTGGGCTCTGTCGCTGCAGTGCTCTCCACACTTACCTGGGAGTAAGCCCCAATGACCATAATGGGACTTACTTCCGAGTAGACCGACACGGGATGGGCTCCCAGTTACACGGCTAAGAAGGAAGGCCTCTGCGCTGCCTAAGTTTCACGCAGCCCCCAAAAGGGCCCCCACAGGCTCCTCCCCACCCCGCCACCTCAGCTCCGCAGCCCGCGCCCTCACCTGCGCGCTCGAAGCCCGCCCCTCTCTCCTCAGCCACCGCCACTTTCTCTTCCCATCACACCCCACGCGGCAGTGAGGGACTATTGACCCACCACGTCAGAGCCAGCCCACCTCCGTTGCCATGGAAATAACGATCTGAACCGCCAACAACGCGCATGCGCGCCTACAGTCACGTGGGTGAGCTTGAAGCCCTTCCCTTCCACAGGAAAGTTCCTTCCTAATTGGCTGAGAACAAAAGGGGGCAGTGCCGAGAGTGTCGAAAAGGCAGAACGCAACAGCACGCATTGAGCGTCAAGCGTGACGTTTTGGAGCTCGCGCCACAACCCCACGGGAAGCAGCTCGTCACTGATTGGCTAAGAAGAGAAGGGGCGGAGCCGAGCTGGTCGAAAGGCAACACGCTTTGAGCATGACGTCGGTGATCTCGCGCCACACCCCCACGAGAAGCGGCTCGTTCCTGATTGGCCTAGAAGAGAAGGGCGGTGCCGAGTGTGTGGGAACGGCGCATGAACTTTGAAAGGCGAGGGAGCAGCGGTGCCTTGTGACGGTTCGTGGGGAAGTACGGCGGCCGGCGAGGCGAAGGAGTGGGCGAGCGAGGGGTAAGCCCCGCCCCCACCCCCCATGGCTCCAGAGCAGCCGACCCCCCAGCCGAGGAGCGGCCCCGCCGAGGAGGAGGACGACTACGGCTACGGCCTCTTCCCGGAGCGGCAGCACGGCGAGCGGAAGAGGCCGCAGTCCTTCCTGTACAAGAGCCTCTTCACCTTCAACCACAAGTGCCAGATCATGCTCAGGATCGCCCTGGACACCAGTGAGTGCGGCGGCAGGACCCCTCCCAGCCCCCCGAGTGTGCTCACACCTTCTCCTGGGTGTGGGAAGATCACAAGGCGAGGGGGCAGAAAATATTTCTTTACCCAACATTTGCTTGGCCTGTGGAACGCCCTGCCGCAGGATCGTACCGCAGGATAGGGTGGCATCTAGTCTGGAGACCTTCAGAAGGGGATTGCACAGATCTCTGGAGGGAAAGCCTGTGGAACTCCCTGCCACAGGATGTGGGGGTGCACCTGGTCTGGATACCTTTAAAAAGGGTTTGGACAAATTCCTGGAGAAAAAGTCTGTGGAACTCCTTGCCACAGGCTGTGGTGGTGGCATCTGGCCTGAATGTTTTTAAAAGGGGATTGGACACATTTCTGGAGGAAAAGTCCATCGCGGGTTACAGGTCGTAACGTGGAGGATCGCAGGGTGTTGTTAAGACCTACCACAAAATAACAGGGTATCCAAGGGTGGGCTGTGGAGTCTCACAGCATTCTTCATCTGGCTACACCAGTGAGTGCTTTCCGAACTTTTTAGCGCAGCACCAACTTTTAAAAATGACAATCCATCATGACCCACTAGACCAGTGGCTCCCAAACTGTGTCCCAATTTTGGATAGGTCACAAAACTCAGGAGGCACATTGATTCCTCCCAGTCACACCCTGCACACATACATGCTTTCCTCTTCCCTCCCCTCCCCCCAAAAAGGTGTTCACATGTTCTCCTATGTATGGGAAGATCACACTTCAAGGGGGGTGTTAACACCAACCACAAAGTAAAAGGGCATCAAAAGGTGAACTGTGGAGTCTAACAGGGTTTTTCATCTGGCTATACCAGTGAGTGCTTCCTGAACTCTTTTGCAGTCGGACCCACTATTTAAAATGACAATCTATCATGACTCACTAGACCGGTAATTCCCAAACTGTGGGTCGAGACCCAGTTTTGGGTGGGTCGCAAAACTAACAAGGCAGATTAGGCAATGTGCTTAAAAGGTTAAGCTGTTTCTGCCTAATGTTGCATATTCACAATAGAGACTAAATGTGTACACCAAAAAACAAGCTGTTATTTGGGGAAGGGGAACTTTGCTCCACCCAATCATCCATCATGGTCATATCCCTTTGCATTCATTAATCAGGCAGACCTGGTCTGAGGGGAACACAGTGCCACAGAATGTTCCCAGTCGAATGAATGTGGAGCTCAACAAACGCTCCAGAAGGCAGTGTTGTTCCTCCCCCAAATATAGTAAAAAGGATAAAAACAGAGGCTTGAGCATCTAGTAAAGCAAAACACTTTTTTTAAAGGCTTGTAAAGCTCGGGGGATCTCAACAGAGTTTCATATCAAAAAGTGGGTCCCAATGCTAAAAAAGTTTGGGAACCACTGCACTAGGTTTAAAAAAAATAGAGAAATAAATATTTATTATTAATAGTAAATTACTAATTAATAATAATCATGATGCTTTGCTCTCAAGTCTGCTAGAGATTTTACATATAGTATGTATGTGTAGATATTTGCTAGACTGGTACTAGAAATGGAGTTCCCCCCCAAACCTTTATCATCATTCCAGGGTACCCAAAAGATTGAACTGGAGAGCAAGATGTGCAGTTAGGAACTTCCAGGCCAGTCACAATGCTGTAACTGGGTTCACACTTGAACTATGGCATGCTAATTACTAGGGAAAATCAGAAAAAGGTGTCATTTTAATCTGCAGGATCCCAAGATTACTTTGTACCATAGGTTAGCATGCCAGTTAATGATTTTCTTCAGCAAACCAGGCAAGGGTACTTTCAAAGTTCTTGTTTTTTGTTTTTTTTTAAATGTTTCAAAAAAATTTTGCAGCCACCGAAAATCTGCTGTGGGTTTGGGAAACGCTGGGCTAGACAGATAGGTGGTAGGCAGAAGGACAGGGAAAGCAGGGGAGGTATGATGAAAGTGAAGTAATAACTTGAGGTTTTTGTGAAATCTACACAATTTCACAATGTTTGATTTCAGTTTGTGAAATCAAGAGATGGAAGTATTGTGCAGACTTGGATTGTCTGCAGGTAGTTTTGTGCAGACTTGCCCCTGAAAGATATGGGACCATTCCCTTGGATGAAGGAAAAAAATGGTTATACTGTGCACCATATTTGGGAAATTTAAATTCTAGCCCTTTTACTCCACACCCAGTCTTCAGCTCTTACTTGAAGCTCGAAGATTCCTCCTGAGGCAGATATCTGGACAATGGAGGGAAACCTTTAAAGCAGGAGTTTCGAGGTGTTTCACAGCTGAAGCTGACATTGCAACTCCCAACTCATTAGTAGGTAGCACCACATGTGCCATGTGCCACTATGTCCCATAAGAAGACAGTCCCCAAACCTAAAACAAAAATTTATTTCAAAGCGAGGATGTAATCTGGAAATGAGTCCCAGTAAAAACATCCATTACCTTGCCCCTAAAGTCACACTATGTGCATTCCAGTCAGACAAAGTGAAATATTAACTTCTGCTCCTGGTCCAAATAAGACAACCTGACACCTGATTAAGATGAAGGTGCAAAAATGTCATGCCACTCAAAAAAACTTACGGGCTCATCTTCTAACAAAACACGATCCTGTAAAAGGTGCGTGAGTTGATGCCTGTTGTTGGCCCCTCCGTTGCAATGTTAGTAAGGCCATCAGGTTAAGGTTCTGCATTTTTGCTTATGCTGTTTCATGTACACTGATAGTACTATAAGCTTTTTTTTTAGGCTTTTGCGTGATACATAATTTGCATGTTAAAATTTCATTTATTTGTATAGTAGATTTATATGCCATCCTTCAGTATAAAACTCTCAGGGCAGCACAGAAAATAAAAACAATAAAATGACAAGTGCAGTAAATCTCTAAAGTCTCAGAAAGCTGCAAGACACCCACACAACAGGTCAATAAAATCCAAGAAAATGATTTTTACTAAGCAGTTAAGTCAATTATAAAACATATTGGAATGACTGTGCAAGGAAGTGCACTGGCATCCTTAGTTACGGACATCTGAGTTTCAGATGGCAAGTGCATTGGCACTTTCATGCAGGCATGGTGTGTCCTTTGGTGGTGCTTTTGTGCAGGCATGATAGTGAGCTGGGCCGGCAAGAACAGAACCTAACCTGTACATACACAGGGGAAAGGCAGCCCACTCCTATCCAGCACTGGCACAGTGGGGCCGCATGGCCCAAGCTGTATCCAGTGTTGGGATTGAGCAAGCTGGAGGTCTTCTCAGAGTAAGAGAACATTTGTTCCCTTGTCCTGTGTCAGGCCCCTGACTACCTAATGGGGCTACTCTGATCTGTGCCAGAAACTTGGCACAGCCCTGTGTAGGGCTTCCAAGCCTGGAAAGGGGGTTAGGATATGGCAGGTGCCTCCTCCTCCTGCAAAGTGTGTGGTATTTCACAACAGTGAAAATTACGTTATTATATTGTCACACTTTTCCTGACAGTGTGAGTGTTGTGGCACAAGATTCATACTTAAGAACAAATAATTGCATTGATATTTGTTCTAGATCCATATGCTAAACTATTGCTTGATGCTATGAAGAATTCTGGCTGGTAAGTGAATTTTTGTCCCAAAGTACTTTATGTATTTATAGTATGTAAAGCTGGTGGTCCTGCTTAAATGTTTACCTGTATGATCACACTTGGGTCTCTTAGCACTGTCTTCAAAGACCGACACTTCTCCTGTGAAGACTGTGATGGATGTGTCAGTGGAGGATTTGATTCTTCAACATCACAGGTAGATATTGAATAATATGATCTAATCTTGGCAGTGTTGAATCATTGTATTCCCAGTTGTTTTAGCAAAAGAAGATTGCTATTTAACTGCTCTTAAATACCGATGAGCATTTAGGTTATGTTCATGATTTCTCTAAACAAATGTTTGTTTTTATTGTAGTTATAGTCTTTAAATATTAAGAGAATATGCACTGCTAATGAAGTATACACAGCTAAATGGAGTAAGTACCTCTGAGAATAGTACTGCTAGTGGCATGGTTTCAGTGAGAGGCATTTGCTACAAATCAGGAATTCTATTAAACTGGAGCATTCCATTAAACAGTGCTTTCCAATGCAAACATTGGTAATAGTAAATTTAACGCATAGTGGGTATAAGCCATAACAAGAGCTGTAAAAATCATAATGCCAAACAGACTACCAACAGCAGAATGGAATTGTGCATATTGGAGAAAAGGGTGTCCTGGTTTTCTCTGGTTCTGATGCTGAAATTAGTGGGGCACAACTTCCATGTCGTGGCCATGCTGATTTCAGGCGTGTTTATTGTGTTTGGGGGACAGAAGGGTCACAGAATCTCTGTCATTGGTTTCTTGGGCAATCCTCTTGCATCAGAAGCACACACGGAGAACCAACCTCTGTAGCCAGACAGGCTGCCTCAAGCTGAGTATTGCTTAAGAGACGTGGGCCCAATCCTATTGGGGCGTTGCGCTGCCAAAACTGTCATTCTGACACCGCAAAGTCCTTTACGGTGGCATGAAAGGCAAGCTGCTGTCATGTGCTGCCAGGCCACTGCCATAAATGGTGAGAAGCAGCAGCTCTGGGAGGTCTGCAGCACTGGTAAATTTGTAGCTGGGATGGTTTGTGGGTGGAGATTGGGAGTAAGGGGGCATATTAGGGAAGGAACCAGGGTTGGGGAGGGAGGTGGTCATGCACATAGGATCTTATCCCCCATTTTTCTGCCTGACCCACTCCCTGGCTCTCCTCGGACACCACCAAAATGACTGTTATATGTCCATGGAGACCCATAAAAAATCAGGCACCCTACCGGGAGTAAATAAACATAAGAACATAAGAACAGCCCCACTGGATCAGGCCATAGGCCCATCTAGTCCAGCTTCCTGTATCTCACAGCGGCCCACCAAATGCCCCAGGGAGCACACCAGATAACAAGAGACCTCGTCCTGGTGCTCTCCCCTACATCTGGCATTCTGACTTAACCCATTCCTAAAATCAGGAGGTTGCGCATACACATCATGGCTTGTACCCCATAATGGATTTTTCCTCCAGAAACTCGTCCAATCCCCTTTTAAAGGCGTCTAGGCTAGACGCCAGCACCACATCCTGTGGCAAGGAGTTCCACAGACTGACCACGCGCTGAGTAAAGAAATATTTTCTTTTGTCTGTCCTAATCCGCCCAACACTCAATTTTAGTGGATGTCCCCTGGTTCTGGTATTATGTGAGAGTGTAAAGAGCATCTCCCTATCCACTCTGTCCATCCCCTGCATAATTTTGTATGTCTCAATCATGTCCCCCCTCAAGCGTCTCTTTTCTAGGCTGAAGAGGCCCAAACGCCGTAGCCTTTCCTCATAAGGAAGGTGCCCCAGCCCTGTAATCAGCTTAGTCGCTCTCTTTTGCACCTTTTCCATTTCCACTATGTCTTTTTTGAGATGCGGCGACCAGAACTGGACACAATACTCCAGGTGTGGCCTTACCATCGATTTGTACAACGGCATTATAATATTAGCCGTTTTGTTCTCAATACCCTTCCTAATGATCCCAAGCATAGAATTGGCCTTCTTCACTGCCGCCGCACATTGGGTCGACACTTTCATCGACCTGTCCACCACCACCCCAAGATCTCTCTCCTGATCTGTCACAGACAGCTCAGAACCCATCAGCCTATATCTAAAGTTTTGATTTTTTGCCCCAATGTGCATGACTTTACACTTACTGACATTGAAGCGCATCTGCCATTTTGCTGCCCATTCTGCCAGTCTGGAGAGATCCTTCTGGAGCTCCTCACAATCACTTCTGGTCTTTACCACTCGGAAAAGTTTGGTGTCGTCTGCAAACTTAGCCACTTCACTGCTCAACCCTGTCTCCAGGTCATTTATGAAGAGGTTGAAAAGCACCGGTCCCAGGACAGATCCTTGGGGCACACCGCTTTTCACCTCTCTCCATTGTGAAAATTGCCCATTGACACCCACTCTCTGCTTCCTGGTCTCCAACCAGTTCTCAATCCACGAGAGGACCTGTCCTCTAATTCCCTGACTGTGGAGTTTTTTCAGTAGCCTTTGGTGAGGGACCGTGTCAAATGCCTTCTGAAAGTCCAGATATATAATGTCCACGGGTTCTCCCGCATCCACATGCCTGTTGACCTTTTCAAAGAATTCTATAAGGTTTGTGAGGCAAGACTTACCCTTACAGAAGCCATGCTGACTCTCCCTCAGCAAGGCCTGTTCGTCTATGTGTTTTGAGATCCTATCTTTGATGAGGCATTCCACCATCTTACCCGGTATGGATGTTAGGCTGACAGGCCTATAGTTTCCCGGGTCCCCCCTCTTTCCCTTTTTAAAAATAGGCGTGACATTTGCTATCCTCCAATCTTCTGGTACCGTGGCTGTTTTGAGGGACAAGTTGCATACCTTAGTCAAGAGATCTGCAACTTCATTCTTCAATTCCTTAATAACCCTTGGGTGTATGCCATCAGGGCCCGGTGACTTATTGATCTTTAATTTATCAATGAGGTCTGAAACATCTTCTCTTTTAACCTCTATCTGACTTAACTCCTCGGTTAGGAGGGGCCGTTCGGGCAGCGGTATCTGCCCGAGGTCTTCTGCCGTGAAGACAGATGCAAAGAACTCATTTAATTTCTCTGCCATCTCTAAGTCTCCTTTTATCTCCCCTTTCCCTCCCTCACCATCCAGAGGGCCAACCGCTTCTCTGGCGGGTTTCCTGCTTCTAACATATTTGAAGAAGCTTTTATTATTCCCCTTAATGTTGCTGGCCATGCGTTCCTCATAGTCTCGCTTGGCCTCCCCTATCACCTTCTTACATTTCTTTTGCCACAGTTTATGTTCCTTTTTATTCTCTTCATTAGGGCAAGACTTCCATTTACGGAAGGAAGCTTCCTTGCCCTTCACAGCCTCTCTAACTTGGCTGGTTAGCCATGCGGGCACTCTCCTGGATTTAGTGGAACCCTTCTTTCTTTGCGGTATACACCTCTGCTGGGCCTCTGTTACTGTTGTTTTAAGCAGCCTCCATGCACTCTGAAGAGACTGGACTCTTTTTACCCTCCCTTTCAACCTCCTTCTAACCAGCCTCCTCATTTGAGGGAAGTCCGCCCGTCGGAAGTCAAGGGTTTTTGTTAGAGATTTGCCTGGTATTCTTCCCCCAATGTGCACGTCAAAACGGATCGCAGCATGATCACTGTTCCCCAATGGCTCAGTAACGTTTACATCTCTAACCAGGTCCTGCGTACCGCACAAAATTAAATCCAGAGTCACCTGTCCTCTGGTGGGCTCCGTGACTAGCTGATCTAAGCCACAGTCATTTAGCACGTCAAGAAATCCGGTTTCCTTATCGTGACCAGAACACAAATTGACCCAGTCAATATGAGGATAATTGAAGTCCCCCATGATTACAACCCTGTCCTTCCTTGTCACCTCCCTGATCTGTTTCCTCATTTCAAGGTCCCCATCAGATTTCTGGTCTGGAGGACGATAGCACGCCCCCAGTATTACATCGCTGCACAAGCCTGGTAATTTAACCCACAGAGATTCTACGGTGGAGTCGGACCCACCTTCAATCTCTACTTTGCTGGATTCTATCCCTTCCTTAACATAAAGGGCCACCCCACCTCCAACACGCCCCTGCCTGTCCCTCCTGTAGAGTTTATAGCCCGGGATTGCGGTATCCCACTGATTCTCCGCATTCCACCAGGTTTCCGTTATGCCCACTATGTCAATATTTTCCCTTGTCACCAGACATTCCAGTTCTCCCACCTTTGCTCGTAGACTTCGGGCATTTGCATAAAAGCATTTATACACGGAATGCCCCAGGATGGGCTGCTTATTCGCTCCTTTGTCCCCGCATCCTCTCATTGTGCCAAACCGTCTATCACATCCCATCACCCTACCTTTCCCAATTTCTTCTCCTACCCTGCCTTTGTCTTGTTGTTCTCTAACATCCCCATCCTCATCCCATAGGGATGAGGAGTCCCGAACCGGATGCCCCTCGGCTCCTGTCGGCCTTCCCCCAGGGATCAGTTTAAAAGCTGCTCTGCCACCTTTTTAATGTTAACACCTTTTTATGTTATGTTTTTAATGTTAATGTTATGACCATGTATATGTTAAAATATTTTTAGTTATTTTGTTGGCAACCTTCAGTCTCGAAAGACTATGGTATCGTGCTCTGAAAGGTGGTTCTGGAACAGCGTCTAGTGTGGCTGAAAAGGCCAATTCAGAACTGACAATCCCTTCCACACTGGGAGCAAGTGCAGTCTGTCCCTGGTCTGTCTCCCTGGCTATGGGCCTTCCTTCCTTGCCTCTTTGCCTCAGACTGGTGGCCAAGTGTCTCTTCAAACTAGGAAAGGCCATGCTGCACAGCCTGCCTCCAAGTGGGCCGCTCAGAGGCCAGGGTTTCCCACTTGTTGAGGTCCATCCCTAAGGCCTTCAGATCCCTCTTGCAGATGTCCTTGTATCACAGCTGTGGTCTACCTGTAGGGCGCTTTCCTTGCATGAGTTCTCCATAGAGGAGATCCTTTGGGATCCGGCCATCATCCATTCTTACAACATGACCGAGCCAACGCAGGAGTCTCTTGTTTCAGCAGTGCATACATGCTAGGGATTCCAGCACGTTCCAGGACTGTGTTGTTTGGAACTTTGTCCTGCCAGGTGATGCTGAGAATGCGTCGGAGGCAGCACATGTGGAAAGTGTTCAGTTTCCTCTCCTGTTGTGAGCGAAGAGTCCTTGACTCGCTGCAGTACAGAAGTGTACTCAGGACACAAGCTCTGTTACCTCCCTCAGCATGTAGTGCAGCCCCCATTGATATGGCAGCGTGCTGTAATGTGGTGGGGGATAGGATTGTTCACTTGGAGAGAGAGAGGGCCTATTTTTCATCAAATGCACAGTAACCTAATAAGCCAGATACCTTTCTCTTCTTCCACCTCCACTGAGAATCGACAGAGTTTCTCTGTCCTGAGTTCCTTCATTCACGGTGGGAGGACTGTGGCTGGATTGATATGTATCCTTTCTTCCCACATTGCTTGCATCACACTGAGCAGGTGGGCCGGAGGGACTCTCTCTTCTCACTTGTGTATAGCCAGCTTGTGCCTGTGAGAAGGAGGGAGAGGGGGAAACCAGATACTGTCTGTTCCCATTTCCCCCACTTGTTAGATCTGACAGACCAATGTTCCGTACGCAAGTGTTTTTATTCCTAGCCATCACAGATCAAAGCTATAAGCCAGAAAGAGCTGAAAGCAGAGTTCATTGCTCAGGGTTATAAAACAAAACCTATAACTCCCAGGTACAAATATTTGCTGGATTATACTGTGAATATTTTTCTTTTCTTACTTGCTTTGTAGATTGTACTATGCCAGAACAATATTCACCATCAATCTCATATGAACCGAGTGGTTACACATGAGCTTATCCATGCATTTGATCACTGCCGTGCACATGTGGACTGGTTCAATAATGTCAAGCACTTAGCTTGTTCAGAGGTAAGTTAACAAGCTTAATTCACACAGATGAAGATTAATAATGCTGCACGGGACATTTTTTTACACAGTAAAGCCCAGAACAATTCTACAGTACCACTAGTTTGAATTCTGAACTTAATCATCTAGATCAGTGGTTCCCAACATGTTGTCACTTGCATACCCCTTGGCAACCCATTTTGGTAAATTGTACCTCTCATATTAGCAAAATGTGTGCAATTTAGGGCGCAATCCTAACCAACTTTCCAGCTCTGACATAGCTGTGCCAATGTGGTGTGCACTGCATCCTGCAGTGGGAAGGTAGTCAAGGGGACCTCCTCAAGCTAAGGACATGTTTGTTACCTTACCTTGGGGGCTGCATTGTGGCTAAGTCAGTGCTGGAAAGTTGGTTAGGATTGCACTCTTAGTTGTTGTTATTTCATATTTATATGTTTTCAACCAGTGATCCATATCTGATCCATATACACAGATTGATGACCAGAAATTACCAGTTTGTGGAGCTTTCACGTGGCTAGCCTTTCTGGAAGGATGGCTAAACTAATGGTAGCCTTTCTGGAAGGCTAAACTAATGGCAGCCAGAAGTATCAAGTCTCCTTTGCTTGTACGGGTCTGTGTGACATTGAAGCAGATCAGACACCAGTATCAAAAAAGTAGGGCATGCACAGAAATGTCAGAAATTGGTAGTGTATGAATTACGAATTTGTAAAAGTACAGATATTTTGTATTGAATTAATAAAACAAGAACAAAATCAACAATTTTCTCTCTGATTCTTTTTTCCATTTCCTTGTTTTTTCTCACTGTAGAGGAACTAGGATTAGCACTTAACTTCTAAATTGTGTTTTGAAGTGAGTTTTCAAAGTATGGTTTGGAGGTTTGTGCTAACCATAGTTGCCTGATTCAGATGGCACAATAAACTGTTGTCAGAGAAATCTGGAAATGGAGGGAGAAATTGATGCATGAGAGACAGGAAGAAGCTTGTTTGAGTTCCACCATATCGCCTTCCTTTTTTAAAATCCATAATTTTTTGAAAACAATCTTAGTAAGACAAGTGATAATACCACCATTCAAGCGCAATAGATAACAAGAATAATTAAATAAGCCAGATAATATTTATGGACTTAAACAGCACCAAGCACCTTATCTATTGCACATCAAGAAACTAACAGTTTTCAGCACATGTTGTTGGTTTAAGTGTTGTGTAAAGAGCATGGTGCCTGAAACCATGTTGTGGATAGGGTTACAGATTGTAAAACAAAGTGGGACTGAAGTGCAGTGCAGTACAAACTGAAGATGGTTCCTTCTGTTCATTCTGGCACCAAATTGTAGAGCTGGGGTTTTGCACGCTAGAATTCTCCATTCCTGTTTTCACATATGAAATCCAAAAGGAAGTCTCACTCAGAAGTGTAGGTTAATTGCTACAACTGAGATGTTATTGTCTTTCCCTCAGACCTTTTTCAGTAAGATATTTAAAAATTCTATTGTTACGTTTTCTCACCCCCACCATTTTATAATTCCAGGATATACAAGGCAGGTGCAGAACCATTAAAAGGATGGTTTAGTTACATGACGTCTTTCCTAATGCTCTTTTAGCCAGAGAACTCACGGGACCTATGGAATTAAATGAGAGATTCTGTTCTCAAGGGGTTTCGTTTTTATTTTTTGCTGTCCTAGATTCGAGCTGCCAACCTAAGTGGAGATTGCTCACTTCTAAATGAAATGACCCGGTTTAAATTTGGATTGAGGCAGCACCAACAAGTAAGTTAATGTTAAAAGAATAAGAGGAGCAGATTTACACACTACTCAGTCCTATCAAACTTTCCAGTGCTGTTGCAGCCACATGCAGCCCCAAGGTAAGAGAACAAACATGAGAGTCTCTGCTGCAACCTGACCCCCCTCTTGGGCCTGAAAGCCCTACATGGGGGCTACTTGGTTCTGTGCCAGTGATTGAGCTGGCACAGTTCTGAGTATACACATTGATGCTGCTGGGGCTCAACACAGCATAAGGGAACAAATGTTCCCTTACTTTGAGGAGACCTTCGGCTGCCTCTCTGCCCATTCAGGATACATTGTGACTGTTCTGGTGCTGCTGTATTGCACCCGGTTAGGATTGGGCTGTTAATCTACCATTTCCCATGCCATTAAAAAGAGTTTTGTGCCCAACACTCATTTTCCTGGGTGGAAAAAGCACTTGATGAAACTGCCTCTTTTGGTCCTTTCTCATAAAGTCTAGGTAAGGTTTCTGTTTGAACTCCTTATGTTTTAAGGTGTATTCGTGGCAGCAATCTCTTTCAGTCATAAAGCACAGTCCTGTGCATGTCTGCTCAGAGTATGTTCAGCTGTGTTCCACGGAGCTTACTCACAGGAAAATTTGTATAGGATTGCAACCTTGATTGCTCATTCCAGTTTGGAGAAGTAATTTTGGGCTGGCTGAAAAGAGAAGTGTTGCTTGGTTTATGTTCCAGGGTTCCAGTTGCTTATTCTAGGCAAGTTGCTTCCTGAGGTTTGAAGGTATTGAAAATGTTCAGATAAACAGCAATGTTTTGGATCAGTTTTCATTTAACAACTGGCTGCATTAGGCTAATGCTAATTCTCAATGCCAGTAATTATTCATTATTAGGAAATATTCAAATATTGGCAGTTTTAATGAAATGTAAGAATCTGGTCCTCTTTGTTGAAAGGAGATCAGAGTACTGCAATGCTGATGGGAGCATTCAAAGCAGCAGTTCTATAAGGAGTTACTTATAATTCATAGAAATTCTCCATAACCAGTTTGATGTACTTTGCACTCTGAATCTTGCTGTCTTCCCAAGATTGTGGTACACATATTGAATTGAAAGTAGTCCCCTTTTGGATTAGTTAGCAGTATTCTTTTGAAGTCATTCCTGTGGTTTATCACTGTTAATAACGTTTATCAGCACTTGTCAGCACATCAAATGACTTACAGTAACTTTGTAGCTTGGGTACTGACCTTGTTTTCCTCACCTTTCCCAGACCTGCGTAAGAGACCGAGCTGTTCGCTCCATCTTGGCTGTAAGAAAAGTCAGTAGAGAGATGGCAGAGAAAGCTGTGGATGAAGTCTTCGAATCATGCTTCAATGATCACGAGCCCTTTGGCAGAGTGCCTCACAGTAAATCAGATGCAAAATATGCATACCGAGATTTTCAGAATCGTGGCCGATACTATACAAATTTATAGATTGAATTGGTCATCTCCAGCTGCTAAGCTGTATTTAAGGACAGTTTCCAAAAGAGAAGTTATACTGGACTTCTGAAGATAATTGGACATTGTGAATGAGGGAATATCTGTATTGTGTTCCTCCTGGTTAAGTTTTTCAATCGGCATCAGAGCTGATCTAGCAATTTTTTTGTTCAATACACAGAAATATGTTTAAGTATTGTACAAGGAACTATGTTTGCAAATGTTTTTGTTTTGGTTGAATAAACAGTATTTCATTTATGGTTTTTATGCATGTGGTGGTGGTGTCGGGGGTTGACTGATCTGACAGTATTTTTGTATCATTCCGTAGTTGTATAGCTGGAAAAAAGCTGACACACATCTAGTCCAACATCATATGACAAGTTAGAACCAACCAGCAACAGTCTTAACAAATAACTCTACTACCCAGACTTTAGTGTGCTATAAATAAAGAACATTGTGCAACACAGCACAAGTGTTTGTGAAAAACACACCTAGATAAAGCAGCGCCATGAGAGCCACTCTTTATGACACCATTGGTAACACCAATTCCTGCTTCACTTTCACCATCCCACCAACTCTCTTAAGGCTCTATCCTATCCAAATTTCCAGTGCTAATGCAACTGTGTCAATAGGATGTATGCTACATCGTGTTATGGTGGGGGAAGGGGTGGTCACAGAGGATTCCTCAAGCTAAGGAAATGTTTTTCCCTTACCTTGAAGCTGTATTGTGGCTACATCAGCACTGTAAAGCTGGATAGGATTGGACCCTTCGTTCAGGGATGGTGTGGTATGGAAAGCAGGATGTGTGGTCTGGAGGTGGAGCTATCGTCTTGCCTAGAAAAGCTAAGCAGTATTTGGCTCAGGTCTCACCTTGGATAGATGACCAGAAGCTACTGGCTAGAGACACAGGAATGTGGAGGAGTCAACTGGCAAGAAATGGATAACATCTTGAGAACCTTAGGCATGCTTTGCAGCGGCCTGTAGAAGCTTGAAAAACACAAGAGCTGAGTAGCCAGATTGCACTATCAAGGGGAAACACGGGAGAAATGGAGGGTTCTATTATGCATTTCTCTTTTGGAATAACATTAGTTTTAAAAAACCGTTTGAAAAAAAAATTGGATTTATGTTCAGCCTGCCTGTCGATGTAAATCGCCTTGAGTCTACAAGACTCAAGTCTATATAAGAAAGACAGTATATGAATACTATAATGAATAAATAAATAAATATTCTTGGGCTTACTCTAATCCAGTGTCTCACAACCAGTGGTATGGGTACCACAACTGGTATTTGATGTGGTGTCTGGTGGTACTTGCAGGAGCCCTGGACACCTGTTGTGCAGCAGTGAAACCAGGAATACAATTCAACAAACAGTGATAGGAGATTTGGCTTGGCAAGCAGAGTCCCAAAGCATGCCTTTCCAAGCTTGAAAAAGCCCTCCCATCCACCCTGAGGCTCTTACTGGTGTTTGTCACATTGCATCTGGCATCCCAACCCAGAAGTAAGTGGCAATGATGTCATCACCAGTTACTTCTGGTGGCATTTTGAATAGGTGGACCATGTGAAGTGGTACAGCAGAGGGCAACCTTGAGAAACACAGCTGTCATCGCACAAGACCTGGAGTTGGAAATGCATTTTGCTTTGCTCCTAATTAGGTTGGTGCTCCCTGGCAATCATGGCTTCCTAGCTACATGGTCTGTGTTCTGGAGTAGCCTTACCTACAAAAGTATACAGCTATGTTTTGCATACACAAATCCAAAATATATTGTTTCTTTCAGCTAGAACACATTTTCATTTTCCTTGCAAGTGGAACCACTAGACATTTTACTATGCCTGATTAAAATGTGGAAGGACCTTTGAGGGTCACATAAAATTACCTTGGGGGCCAGATTGGCCTGTTGGCCACCCCTGGCTTAGTACATTGCCATGGAAAATAGCTATGCTGCGTAGAGAAGAAATATAAGTGTTGATTGGACTTTGGCCCTTGCAAAGGTTTCACATGCCGCAACATTCAGAGTATGACAGCACTTCAATTATCATTGCAGGGGTAATTTAGGTAGGTGAAACGTAATTGCTTGATGTGGTTGTACTTCTGTAATTTCTGTGTAATGCTGTTATTGATTCAGAGAAAATTATTCCAGCTAACGAAGAGATCTATGATAACTGCCCTGGTTATATTTTGGGAGAGTTAAAAGGGCAGTCTTTTGAAGTGGGTATACAAGTAAAAATGATGCTCTCTCAACTCACAGGAAAAGCTAAGTGGGTTGATGCTGATAGATCAGCGTGTGGCTGGGGCTCAAATACGAACTGTGCCCAATATTGACAGATTCAACCTGCAATGAGGTAATTAAAAAATCAATTCAGCCTGATTTTGTCTTTTAAAAAATGTGGTGGTGTGCATCAGCACTTAGATGTTGGATTGGATACCACCCATCTGAGGATTAACTACCTTCGTTGTCTTGCCAAACACAGCTTCATATTCTCTCTCTCCCCCCCCCCCCCCATATTTCATGTGGAGAATTTCTAATCTTGTTTTCAAGAGGTAATTTTATCAGTAATCCACTGTTGCATAGCTGCGGGCTGCAAAGTGACTGAATATCGGAACAAAAGCAGTTAGAAAAATACTCTATACACCTATGGAGAAAATTGCACACTGAATTCTAAAGTTCCTTCCTTTGAAGCAATCTAGCCAGCCTTCTGCATTTTCAAAATTCCCCTGGGGCGCAGCTTAGCCTTGCAGTGCATAATGTTGCTTCTTAATATTCCTTTAACCTTTGCCTCTTTTTTCAGTCCATGTTTTGCATGACATTGCAGTTACAGGAGGCACATAAAAGTCATTCATATAATCTCTCCACCATCTCTCCATCTTGCATAAAGTTATTGTTGATAATACAGGTGGAACCTCCTTATTCATGGATTTTTTTATCCTTGGATCTGGTTCAATGCGAATCTCCTGGACCTTTTTTCATCTTCGGATCTGGCTCAACGCGGGTCCCCTGGACCTGCACTGAGCCAGACTCTGTTGTACCTGAGCCCTCCAAAACTCTGGAGGGCTTTCTGAAGCCCACAGAGGCAGCATGTATCCACCTGCTGCTTCTATGGGGTTCAGAATGGCCTGGAGTGGTGGAAAAATGCCCTCTAGGGACTTCCTCAGGCCTCAGAAAACCACGTGGCTTTTTTTTTTTTTGCCTCTCCAGGCCGTTCTGAAGCCCACAGAGGCAGCAGGTGGATGCGCACTGCCTCTGCGGGCTTCAGAAAGTCCTCTGGAGGGAATCAAACTACAGTTCCTGTCCCCTAAGGAGGGAGAAAGGGGCTAAAAATTACTGATTTGATTATCCCCCGTGGAGACCAAGGCACCACCTCTAATGATATTAAGGGCCCAATCCTATTCAACTTTCTAGCACCAATACAGCCACAGTACAGTCCTGAGTCTTCAAGCGTTCCCTTACCTTGAGGAGGCCTCTGTGACTCCGCAGGATGCAGCACAAGCCCTGTTGGCATGGCTGCAGTGGTCAAGTGGCAAGTAGAGCACCCTCAGCTGGTCCCTCAGCTGGATTATTCCATGCTGAAGCATCACAAAGAGAGTGTGGTGAGCAGAGCATTGCTGCTGGATAGCCCACATGCCCCTGTGTCTAATTGGCTTGAAATTGCACCCCACCCCTGGAAGCATGCCGCTGCTGGGTGCCTCACTGCTGCCACTCATCCTGGTGAATGGGAGGGGGTCCACAGGGGTGGGAGCCCACAAAAATGTTTTGCATTGGTCCCTGCAACTCCTAAAGCCAGCCTTGGCTATATTGAAATCAAAAAGACTTGATACAACAGAACAATCAAGCTGCCTTGGGTGCCCTTCGGGGAGAAAGGTGGAATATAAATCGAATAAATAAATAAGTAAATAAACAATTACAATCCACAGGTACTTATATGCCCCATTCCTTTCTCTTTGCTCTGTGATAAGTCATTCTTGACACTTTGTCAGGGGCTCGTGGAGAAATGGATGGAGCTGGCTTTTCCGAGGAAGAAAAAGAGCCCTTGTGTGCATGTTAATTGTCTCTGAATTATAGCCAATGCAAGACTGTAGTCATAAGCTTTACACAATCATTCCATGTTTTTCCTGTTTATTTGAAATGAATGAAGATTTCACTCTTTATACATACAAGTGTGCCTTCATCATCACCATCATCAATCACGTATTATACTGTATCTATTGCGCTACCAAGCACCATATGGAAGCTAGAAGAGCCATGGGCCAATCAGGAAACTTGTAATCTAATAAAATATGACATGCATGGAAATAGAATGAGCAGAGAACGTGCTCAGTGAAAAATTAGGGGAGGGAAATGAAGGATAATGAAGCAAAGCAAAAATTAAAATAGTATGAGTTTTCATTAACTTTCTGAAGACTAGAAGAAAATAAATCAGTTGGTGGAAGAACATTCCAAGTATCTTAAGATAAAAATAGCAAAGCCAAAGAAATAATATATGAGATGCAACACTTAAAAAGGAAAAACAACAACTAGTGTCTGTGGTAGCAATTTTCAACCACAATGCCATGGCACATTGGTGTACCATGAGTGGTCCACAGGTGTGCCACAGGAATTTGGGGAAAGGTCATTCATTAATAGGGCCAATGGGGGATGTGAGCCCCCCACCTGCAGCATGGTATGCCTTGTCCATTGTCAAAAACCTGATGGTGTGCCTTGACCATTTTAGTGCCTTGTCCGTGTGCCATGCCAAAGATTGAAAATTGCTGTTCTATGGAGTGAAGTGTATAATTAGAAAGCAATCTTAAAACAAGAAAGACACAAGTAAATTAGAGAAGCTTGAAACAGGCAGCCCAATCCTAACCAGTGCTGGTGTAACAGGGCTGTATGGCCCATGCTGTATCCAGTGCTGGGAAGGGGAAGGCTCTAGAGTTCTCCTCGGGGTAAGGGAACATTTTTTCCTTACCAATTGGCAAGCCCCAGCCTGCATAATAGAGCTACTTGGATCTGTGCCAGCTAAATCGCTGGTGCAAGAAACTCCTTGTCAGGCTTTGATGCCCAGAAGGGGCGAATAGGATATGGCAGTAGTTCTCAAACGTCTTAGCGCCAGAACCCACTTTTTCAAATGACACTCTATTGGGAACCACCCAGGTTTAGCAGCCTTTTACAAAGGAGATCTAGAAAAATAATATTTTATTTCTTTATAAGTAATAATAACCAGAAAAAAAGACCTTCAAAGATTTGTGTCCCTATTTTACACATGCTTGCAAACTGCAGGAGGTCAGCTCCTTGCAGGGCAGTTAGCAGCTATCTCGCAAACTGCAGGAGCTTAGCTCTTTGCAGAGTAATTAGCAGCTACAGTATCTGTTTTTTGAACAGCCTCAGGGCTTGAAGCAATTATTTATCTGATCTTTCCATCACCCATTGGCAACCCACCAAGGTCGCAACCCACCGGTGGGTCCTGACCCACAGTTTGGGAACCACTGGGATATGGCATAGGCCAACACTGCTGCTCCCGCCTCCCTCCTGGGCCAGAACTGCCCCTTCTTTGCCCTCCCCCCCGCCCCATTACTCCCCGCCCCAATCCGCCCCCCACCCCTGCACCACCTGGCAGGAGCTTGCTTACCTGCTCTGTTGATGCTTACTGCATCTGGATTCAGTGCTGGTGGGGTGGCGTGAGCCTTCCCACTGACACAGCCTACTCTCTGGTTGCTGCAGACATGCTTTACGGCATGTTTGCAGCACCCTAGGCCTGCATAAAGTAAGCAGGATTGCGCCATTAATCTAGTAAAGAAAAGGGAACCCATGCAAGGAAGTATATAAATGATAAAGACAATCGAAATAAGCAGAGCGAAAAATGAAATGAACAGAAAATAAAATTGTGAGATACTGAATATTGAAAAGAAGAAACAGGAAGACCTGTTTTATTGTAACATTACAACACATCTATTATTGTATTACAATATGTAATGTAGGTATGTATAAAAATTGTATGTAACAATATTGTATTATGTTGTGACACTATAACAGTTTTAGAAATTTAAAAAAAAACACCGAATAAGAGATTTTAGAAGAACACTGCTTAAAAATAGCTCTCAGAAATGTTATGAGGGAAAAACTGATACAAGTAGGAGCATAGATCTGACAGGCAAAAGAAAAAGAACTGTCTGAAAATGACTCCAAGGCTGTGGGCCTGCTGTGTAGAATGAAGGATGGAACCATCCAGAGGTAGCGAGGCAGAAGAATAAAGAGAATGTTTGGCCATGCTGTGGACAGGATGTTGGATTTGGATGTCAAATATTTGAGATAAAATGCTTGTTCAGCCATGAAGCTGTTGGGTAATCTCTCTCTCTCTCTCTCTCCCTTAAAAAAAAAAATCCTAACTTGCTTTGCAAGTTTGTAGGGTCACCATGAGGACGGGGTCTGTTGCAACTCACTTTGCACAATTGCCTTTGAGTAACAGATCAACCTAAATAAACAAATAGGTCTTGCAGCTGCTAGAGCAGTTATTTTCAACCTTTTTCATCTCGTGGCACACTGACAAGGCACTAAAATTGTCAATGCACACCATCAGGTTTTTGACAATAGACAAGGCACACCATGCTGCCAGTGGGGGGCTGACATCCCCCATTGGCCCTACTAATAAATGACTTTCTCCCAAATTCCTGTGGCACACCTGCAGACCACTCATGGCACACCAGTGTGCCACGGCACAGTGGTTGAATATGGCTGTGCAAGAGGATGTCAAAGAGTCCTCCTCGTACAAGCTGAAGTCCCTAACTCACTAGTAGTGTTTTGGATACAATCCAGGATCCTTAGAGCCTTCCCATTCCCTGGAACTGGCTGGGCCGAAAGTGGGGAACTAGCTACATATACACAGCCCGGCTGCTAGCCTGTGTCAGCCACATGGGGAAAGCACAGAAACAATGCTCTGATGTGCTGGGGGGGGGGGGGTATTAAGGCCCATGGGCCAGCTGCAGCCTGCAGGAACTCTTTATCCAGCCTGCATGATAATTGGGCTCTCCCAGTACTACCATCAGTTGCTGAGAGCTGTGAAGCAGAAGCCGTGAAGCAGCTGAGAGCAGAAGCAGCACTGCTGAAAGGGTGGCGCTGGGAGAGACCAGTAATCATGCAGGCCACCCTTTCAATTATCATGCAGGCCGCATGTTTTCAATGTGTCTTGAAAATATGTTCAAGGTTTGTACGTATATTTTCTCTTCTATTGTTTGAAGCTAATGAGTTCCTGTGACATAAAAAATGCGAGAAGAGAGAGAGAGAAAAAAAATGCTTATTTATGGTCATCAGTTGCTTAATGATGTCATGTCCTGCTTAATGACATCACTTCTGGCCCTCGGTACTGCCATGAAATGAATTTGACAGCCCTGGTCTGATCTGTACTGTTCCTACTGGCCTTTTCACTTTAACCTGAGACAATAAAAAGGTGATGCTGTTAAATTTCTCACAGTGCTTCTTGGCTCAATAGGTCATTTTGTTGCTTTTCTAATAATAACATTAGTAAGGAAAAAATAACCCCAGGAAAAACCAATTCCTGCCTTTACAGAGTATGGAAAGTCATCAGTACAGCAGAGGGAGCTGGAGTACCGCTGAAAGGGAGGTCTGGCATGAATAGAAAGTCTGAAGCAATTTCAGCGTGCATTTCCATTTTTATTTAAATCTGTATTTTAATCAAATTTACATAACTCTAATGTTAAAATAGATTAGAAATTAAACACACTTCCCCTGCATTGTTCAGCTCCTAGAGGGTTCAAAAATGAAATATTTACTTCCTCGTAATAATGATCTGGAAAATGCAAGTGGAATAGATTTGGCATCCTTCGCGGAGAGGATGTTTTGTGAGAGAAGGAAGACTCTGGTGTTGGAGAATGAGGCCTAGTGGCAGCACAGCTGCTCCAAAATGTAAGAGTCAGCGTGATCCACACGAGGGACTGCGGGGGCTCTCAGTTTGGAAAACGGCAATCACGGTAGCCAAAATGCCAGGCTTGTTGTGGGGTTAACCAGACTGCGACGCGTAATTTACATGTTAGTTGTAAAGGTATGATCCTGCCAAGAAAAAGCCCGTCTAGATCTCCATTGACTGTAATAGAAAGCTAAGGACATGCTGGCTAGACTATTGCCTAGAAAGTAATGGCACAAACAGCATAATCTTAGGAACATTTTCTCAGAAGTGACCATGCTGAGTTCAGCTTACTCCAGAGGGACAGCCCAATCCTAACTAAATCCACAAGTGGCATGCAACAGTGCTAGCATGGCTTCCGCTGCATCATGCAGGGGAATTTTGGCTGCCGGAGGTTTCCTTGGGGTAGAAAGACATTTGTCCTCTTGCCCTGGGGCAAGTCCCATCAGCCTCAGTGGGTCAACTGAGATCTGTTCCAGTGATATCGCTGGTACAAGTCCGAGTTGATCCAGGCAGGTGGCTCAGGCCCAGTAAAGGGGTTAGGATACAGTGTGTGCTGGTGCAGTTGATCCCGACACCCTCCTGGGTCCCAGCCACCTACCATGCCCCATCAACTCTGCATTCCCCCGCCCTACCCTTGTGCCAGACTTACCTGGCACAGTGGGTCTTACTTTATGGTGCTCTTGCTACAGCACACGCCTGTGGAGCACATGTTCTACTGCAGCAGCCCAGTAAAAGAATTGGTCTGTAAGCGTGCTTAAGAGTTCAGCCTTATGTTCACAGGATGTTCAGTATGAGTTCAGTATGTTCACAGGATCATGTACTAAATTGCTAGTAATAGCCAGAGGCATTCTCCAATTCATTGTAATAGGCGACTAATTTGTTTTTTATATTCTTTGCAAGTAAGTACAGGATTTGTTCTTCTGGGTCAAACAAGTTGGACATCTAGCTTAGCATTTCTTCTAAAATTAGTGACTACTACTGTTCTTCCTGTCCCAAATATTCCTCAGAGAGAGGTATGCTTTGGCTTACTTCAGTGGTGTCCAAAGTTTTTAGCAGGAGGGCCACATCATCTCTCTGACACTGTGTTGGGGGCCAAGGCAAAAAAAATAATAATTTAATTTACATTTAAAATTTGAATAAATTTGCATATATTTACATAAATGAATATATTAAAGATGAACTTATATGAATGAATGAAGGTCTTGTAATAGCTCAAGGCCTATAAAAGGCCTTGCACAAAGCAAGGTTGGCCTTTCCTTTGCTGCCACTACTGCATCACAGACGTGAAACAGCAAGCAGTGGAGGGAGCCCTCATCCCACAGCTCATGTGAGAGGTCAAACAATCGCCCTCACACTGAGAGCCGTTGCGTTGGGCCAGTGTGGGCTCCAACAAATCTCCGGAGGGCCAGAGCTCATTGGAGAATGGGGGCTCCCTGAGGGCCACATTGAGAGGCCTCGAGGGCCGCAAGTGGCCCCAGGGCCGGGGTTTGGGCACCCCTGGTTTACTTCACAGGTTAGTGTTTTGGACATAAAGATGCAAAGTTGGAAATAGGAGATGCAGAAGCTAGAAGTGGGGGGTAGTATTTGGTACACTGCCTCAGGTGCCAGGGGGTCTTGTGCCAGTTCTGATGGTCTTTTCTTTTCAAGTACTGCTCTTTTTATTCTAGCTAAACAAACTCAAAAATCTCCTGCAAAATGAAAAGAAAAGGAAAGGACAAAAGGAAATCTTTCTTTCTTTCTTTCTTTCTTTCTTTCTTTCTTTCTTTCTTTCTTTCTTTCTTTCTTTCTTTCTTTCTTTCTTTCTTTCTTTCTTTCTTTCTACCACAGTCAAGGGCACACAAGGTGGCTGACAAAATAAAACACCAATATAATTAAAGATAAAAACATAAAAACAAAACAATAAAACACCCAATGTGTGTTTTTACCAAGTGTGTTTTTCCAAATTGTTTAGTACAGCACCCAAAGCACCCACCGTTATTGGTGCTATCCTTGCCTTTCTTTGCTAGAGTTGCTCGACCTCACTCTGAAGATCTTTGTACTTGGTTGCTTTTTCATAATTTCATACTCTTGTCTTCAATTCACGCATCCCCAGGTGTTGCCACATTTATTAGTGGAAGGGGCTTCACATAATTATAATGCCACCAGGGCCAACGGGCCTGTAAAAATGTGCTGGTGGGTCAAATAGACCCCTTCCTGTATGCCAAAAGTTCTAAACCAGAGGTACTCAAGTATCAGTTGTACTTGAGGTAGTGTCCAGTGGTACACACAGGACTCCCAGACCTCCACCGCCTGGCAGCAAGACCAGCAATGCCATGTGACAAGTAGTGGTAGGAGACTCGGCTTGGCGGGCAGAGCTCCAGCATGCACTTTTTGCAGGCTCAAAAAACCCTCCTATCTGCCCTGAGCCTCTTACTGGTGTTTGTTGCATTGTGTCTGGCCTCCCAATTCAGAAGTAAATGGCAATGACATCTTTGCCAGTTACTTCCATTGGTACTTCCAATAGGTGGACCCAGGGCTTTTTTTGTATTAGAACACAGGCACCTTTTTCCCCCCCCACTAGCTCCACCCTTTTGTTTTTGCACTGCTGGCTAGGGCAGGATTCGAACCTCCAACTCCGCCCCCTTTTTTTTTGCCCTGCTGGCTAGGGCAGGATTCGAACCTCCGACCCCGTGCTCCACAGCCCAGCACTCTCTCCATTGGGCTATAGGAACTCCTGTAGTCAAAAGTGCTTTTTGCACTGCTGGCTAAGGCAGGATTCAAACCTCTGACCTTGTGCTTCACAGCCTAGCACCCTCTCCATTGGGCCATAGGAACTCCTATAGCCAAAGTGCTCAGAACTAATATAGATGGTCCTGAACCCAGCTGGTGGCCATCAGCACCTCAAATATTAGTTCCAAACACTTTAAGTCTAGGAGCTCCTATGGCTCAATTGCTAAAGTGCTGGTCTATGGAGCCAGAGGTTGGGGGTTCTAAATCCCCATGAGGAATAATTTTTTTCTTCTTTTTTTTTTTAGGTGGGGAGGTGCTCCATGGCTGCAAAATATAAAGGTTGGTTGTCAGTTGCCAAAAGGGGGACCAGTTGAGGCTGCAAAACTCCTCAAAGTTCAGTCCCAGGCAGGCTTTTTTTTTGCCTTTTTTTGTGAGTTCCTGCACCTTTTTTTTTTCTTTCACAAAAAAAGCACTGGGTGGACCATGTGAAGTGGTACGGCAGGGGACAAATTGAGAAATGCTGGTCTATGCTATGAGAGAGTGCTGTTTCAAAAGACATGTTCTCCATTTTGTGAGAGTTAAGAGCCAAAAAAGTCACAAATGATCGATGAGGTACTTTAGAAAAAAAAATGATAATACAATACCTGTTCCAAAGTTCTGAAGTTGAGTTCCTACTTTTTTCTCCTTGGAAAATGTCACAGGCTTTCAGGTTCTATCCTGAGAAGGAACACCGTTGTGTATGGCAGGATTCAGTATTGCCTCACAACAGAGGTTGCTGCTTTCGAGCACTGGATGAAAAGATTGCAGAATACAATTTGCTACATTTGTAAAGTTCCTTGGGATCCCTTGGTGTGAAAGCCACTAAATAAATGTAAGATCATTATCACTGTTGCTTGTTACTCAGGAGGAGAAAGAGTGAGCTATTCCCAACCTATTCTCATAAATCTTTTCAGCAACCTCATCCTATTAAAGCCTTAGGCTTTATTCATTCAGGTCACAAATTACTGAACAGAAGTGGAAATAATGGGATACTGATAGAAAATTGTCTTTTTCCACACCATGACTATAAATAAGATACTTATGCCAACTTTTCAGAAGCAGATTTCGAGCTAGTCATTTAAATCAAGATCCAATGGAAGGAATAATATGGAAATGATTAATAAGCTTTGCCATCTTTTTATGCAGATTATTTATTGTATACTACATACATAAATATTCTGAAAGGGAAAATATTTATCTGGCCCGGTGACATTTTTCTATGGATTTTTTTTTTTTTTTTTTTGTGGATGGATGTCTGCTGGGATATTTTTCTTTTAAAATAAGAGTTATTAAGACATATGGATTTATTTTTGCAAGTGTATGATACTTTTATTACTTTCCCTGTAATTTTACTATAATTTTATTTTCACTGTACTTTCTCTCATATCAAAATTGGGTTTATCATAAAATGATAAACATTTTACAAAAACTCTGGCAAAGGACATTGTACACACATTTTTTTACACTGAATAAAGGTTCTGATCTTGTAGCTCTCTTATATACATTGTGGTTCTGGTACATGCGTAGAACCATTCATGATCAGACAAGTTCATATTCTCTTCAGCACCAAGGACAGATTTTGACAATACTGATGAAAATGAGGAATCCTCTACTCATGTGGACCACAGTCTAGCTACTCTTGTCCTTTGGGCTTTGAAATTTTAATACCAGCCAAGCTGACAATTTTCCCCTTCCCTCACAATAACTGTACAACAAACATTCTAATAATATTGTTTTCCCATTAGCTAGAATGTTTGTGAACATCCCATACCGTCACACCAGTTCATTGTCTGTGTCAGTGGCTACACCATCATAAGCATAATAAAATATATTTTGTAGTTACTGATTTACTCCTGCTGTGCAAGGCCAGCAATGAAATAGTCATATGGGTATTTTTCAAAAGGGGAAAAAGAACATTAAGGATACCCATCATCATATCAGTAATACTTCCTGCCATTTTGTGAATCTTTTTTAAAAATTATTATTTCCCTTTTGAAAATGTACTAGAGTTTGTGAATTCTCCTTTATCTTGTTTTTCCCTTATTAGAAAGATTAGCAAGACTTTTTGAAAAGGGGTGCAATTGGCAGAAAGGATGAATTGGGGGGGGGTGTCTCACATCCATACACACATAGGCCCCCCAAATGCTCAAAGGCCTGCTACAATGTGACACCAATGTGTTGGAACAAGTCAGAAAACTGTTCAGATGGAAGTCTAGAATGCAATAACAATCCAGCCATAAATATATATATTGCCAAAGTGCAGGGCACTCCTTTTATATTGGAGACATAATAGTGTATAAATAGTATCTTTTATCATACTTTACATGAACACTAGTATCAGTTGCCGTTTAGCATGCATAGTAATTGTTCATTTGGTTTGTTATTGTGTTGGAGTTAATCTGTTGAGAAAGGTGAGCTTATATACAGAGCACAACGGGGTATTTCTGTTGTGGCCAAAAGGCTACTCTAGATCAGGGGTGTCAAAACTCATTTCATACAGAGGGCCAAAGTTAGCATTCATGTGGCCTGTTGAGGGCTGGAAGTGACATCATTAAGCAGAAAGTGACACCATTAAGTGGATAATGGCCAGAAATAAGCACTTATTCTCACATAGAAACTCATTAGCTACAAATGACAGAAGAGAAAATGTGCAAATTTTGTTCATATTTTCAAGATATCAGAGAGCCTAATTATCAAGCTAACCCAATGATAACAAGGGCTGGGTAAATTGTTTCTAGGAGCCGAATTCAGCCCACGGGCCCTATGTTTGACACAGCTGCTCTAGCTCAGGGGTGTCCAAACTTTTTGGCAGGAGGGCCACATCATCTCTCTGACATTGTTTTAGGGGCTGTAAAAAAAAAAAAAGAATTAATGTACATTTCAAATTTGAATACATTTACATAAATTAATAGAGATGGAACTTCTATGAATGGATGAAGGTTTCAAAATAGCTTGAGGGCTATAAAAGGCCTAGCATAAAGTGAGGCCAGCCTTTCCTTCACTGTATCACAGATGTGAAACAGCAAGCAGTGGAGGGAGCCCTCGTCCCACAGCTCACGCAAGAGGTCGAACAGTCACCCTCATGCTGAGAGCAGCTGCATCGGGCCAGCATGGGTTCCAGCAAGTCTCCGGAGGGCCAGACACTCATTGGAAACTGGGGGCTCCCTGTGGGCCAGATTGGGAGTCCCCGAGGGTCGCAAGTGGCTCTCAGGCCAGAGTTTGGGCACCCCTGCTCTAGATAATGCCTACATAAACTATATATGCCACACTTGCAATAGAGCCACAGGAACGGCACTTGTTAAGGGACTCCTGCGCTGCGATGCTTCTTACACATACACTGCTACCCTGGGATTCTCCTCTTATGCTTGCAAAGGAGAAAAAACAAGTGACCCAGACCAACTGTGCCTGCTAAGGATATGTTGCCATCGAGGCAGACTCTTTTAGGCATCTATATTCTGCTACCAACCACAGCCTGACTGGTTAGAAAAGAGATCAAGGGTACAATCCTAAGCAACTTTTCAGCACTGGCATAGCTGTGCCAGAGGGGCTTGTGCAGCATCTGAAGTTGGGGGACAGCCATGGAGGCCTCCTCAACATAAGGGAATGTTTGTTCCCTTACCTCAAAGACCCATTGCCCTTACTTCAGCACTGGAAAATGGTTTAGGATTGCACCCATGCAGCACAATCCAAACTGCATTTTGGTCCGTCGGAAGTCCCTTGTGCTGGCCCAAGAGGGTTGCAAACATGCTGGGGCGTGGGGAGAGCGGGCTGTGGGCATCCCTGGCTGTGGGTAGGTGGGTAGTGGGAGGCAGGGCTGGGACCCAGCAGTTATGCCAGATCCCAACCCCTGTTCCCTGGGGCCTCAGAGTGGCTTCAAGCCGTTCTGCTTTACTTGGACTTGCGCCATCTCAGGAAGTGGCGCAAGCATAAGAACATAAGAACATAAGAACAGCCCCACTGGATCAGGCCATAGGCCCATCTAGTCCAGCTTCCTGTATCTCACAGCGGCCCACCAAATGCCCCAGGGAGCACACCAGATAACAAGAGACCTCATCCTGGTGCCCTCCCTTGCATCTGGCATTCTGACATAACCCATTTCTAAAATCAGGAGGTTGCGCCTACACATCATGGCTTGTACCCCGTAATGGATTTTCCTCCAGAAACTTGTCCAATCCCCTTTTAAAGGCGTCTAGGCTAAGCCCTAGGAGACCCATAGGGGCCAGGGTGCCTTACCCAGAGGTAGGGTAAAAGTCTGGCTGAGCCACTTTGTGCCCCTATCCTGCGCTGGATACAGTGCAAGCCTCTTGGCTTGCCTGTTCCAACACAGGATAGGATTGCGCCCTTAATTACTCCTGCATTAGGAAGATTGCAACTGTTTGCATAAGAAGGCCAGAACGTTAAGAAGCCAAGGCCCTTATGCACTAATGAAAAATAGACCCAATATTTGTACATTTTCCTTTTTCTAAAAGAAATCTAAATTGCATAGCGCTTCTGTGCCTAATTGAATGTCACAATACCAGTGAGTAATTGCACTGTCTATAAAAGAAATTTGTTCCAAAGTCAAAATGTCACCTTGCTGTCAAATAATCCCATAGATTACCATAAACAGAGCGGGAGAAATTGTACTGTGACTGGAAAGATATGTGATGTGAATCCTAGTCATTACCCAAGACATGACTTCCATCGTAATTATCTGCCTATCACAATCGCTTCCTTTTGCCACAGTTCGCTTACCTGCTGCCACACATAAACTCATTAACATTTCTGTTGATACAATACTATTTGTGGAGTTAACCTTTTCCACAAAATGCGGTGAAAACGCCTTCATTCCGATAGATTCGGTAATGCCATCTACAAGCACTCGCTCAAAGTGCTCACAGCTCTCTTTTCCTTATTTATGCCTAAACTAAAAATCTGTTTAGCAGCTGGCTGGCTTCCATTATGATGTGTTTGCCCTGTGCAAAACGGGGGAAGGTTTCCCAAGTACCTTCCTTGTTGATTGCTTCAATAGTCATGAATTGAAGTCCCCTTTTAAGCATTGCCGTAGCACCAAGGGAGCTGTTTTACTGTGGGTTCCTCCCTTAGCTCTGCTATAATGATTAAATGCCCACAGCTATGTTGTTGATGCAGTGGCATAGTTGGAGGGGGGCGGAGCACTCAGCTTGGCAGGGAGGTGGGTGAGCGGCCTCCTTGCCAGGCTGAGTGCTTCAGCCCCCCTCCAGCTACGCCACCGCGTTGATGCTTCCTACACGGGTCCTACGGCAGTGCTATGAAATGGATGCTGGGAGAAGCCGTTCCCATAGCACAATGGTAGTGTTGCAAGACAGTAGCATCATTAGGGCTTGCGTCAACCGATACAGGATGCCAGCATGTCACCCCCATGATGCTCCTATGCAGTGGGCAGGGCAATGCCCCAGGTGGTGGGCATGGTGACTGCACCCCTGGTTTTTTGGCTATGATAGATAGAATAGAGATATTTCAGTGCAGTTTGTTTCATTGCATTCTGCATGAAATTATACATGGAATGATATATAACATGATGGTACTATTTGAAAATACCAAGATTTTAAAAATTTTGGCCAGCAGCGGTGTCAGCCCCCCAGGCACATCACCCAGTACGACATGCATCTCCCACACACCCCTAGTGACGCCACTCTTTTAAGGGCCCCTGAGAGCACAAACCTAAAGGAGCACTCAGCTGGTACAAGTCCCTTGCACCAGCCTTGGGGGGGGGGGGGTCGCAAACATGCCATAAAACACATTTGCATCTTCTCATGTGTTGGCTTGTGAAGCCTGGTGTTCCGGAAGTTCAGGGGTGATTTAATGACATAATCATGTCACCTGCAACCTTCCGGGCTATCACATTGCTTTAAATGTGAAAATCCCACCATTGGACTGCCTCAGTTCAATGATCTTCGACCCACTCAGCAGGAGGTCTGGTCTAGAGGGTAGAGCCTCCGTCTGCCTGAAGATAACATCCACAAGATCGCCAGTTCGAGGCCACCGGCACCGTGCGACCTTGAAGCAGCTGACAAGCTGAAGCCGAGCTATTTCCATCTGCTCTGAGCGTGGGAGGATGGAGGCCAGAAAGTGAAGCCAGATCAGAATGAAACACCTTGAATGTGGTGGTTCTTGAAAGAAAGAACTTTCTTTCAAATTGTAAAAATCCCTATTTAATTAGTGACTTAGATAAAGCCTGCCTGTGTAAACCGCCTTGAATAAAGTCTTGAATAAAGACCAAGAAAGGTGGTATATAAATACCTGTTGTTGTTGTTGTTGTTGTTGTTCACTCCAGGCCCAGTTGCTTCATTTTCTTGTTGGCAAGTGGCAAAAATGTGATTGTTGGCCTGACCATGAGGCAGCCTGACCTGGAGTGGGCTGAAGATTGCTGAATGGAAGCTCTGGTGTGTGGTGTCACCCCTCCTGAGGGTGACACCCAGTGTGGTCTTCACCCCCCCCACACACCCTTTGTGACACAATTGGCTGTAGATTTAGGTATGGCTCATGCTTGGCCCTGCCAATCTTGTAGCTTCCCACGCTGCTGACATCTGGCCTCTGAGTGGTATTGGCATTGAAAATAACCCTACCACATCCTTGCCACACATGACCTTTGTCTCTGTTGCCGACTAATACCAGACCTCGCAGAAGTAACTGACATGCTACAGAGATCACATCTGAATTGAGATGAAAAGGCAGACTGATATTTTGGGCAAGCCATCACTTTTCAATCTCAGTGAAAAGATGGGAATCACAAGAATGTATTTCTCAAGATGGCACAAATTTTTTGTGTGTGTTCATGCGTGTGTAACCATGTGGGTTACAGAGCTTTGTTTAGCATGTTTCCGTTGCCAAAGAATGAAAGAAGCTCTCAAATGAAAAGTGACTTGTCTCTTTGGCAACGAGAACAGCTGCATTACCAATATCAAAACAAGATCTAGCTGCACGTATTTCTCCCCTCTGTGTGTGTGCAGCATGTATTGCTTTTTTAGTTTGTGACCAAAAGAGTGTCCTACAGAAACATAAAAGTTCTGTATAAATGATGAGTCTGAACTCCCAGACAAAGCACATTTTATTGCAAAAAGAAAAGAAATAACTACAATCCTATGCATGTCTATGCAGAAATAAGTCTCGTGTTCAGTGAGGCTTACTCTCAGGAAAGTGTGCATCTTTTCATTCAGAATCCAGACAGCCTCCAGACAGTGTTCCTGAACATCCACAGCTTCCTTGGAATGAGATGGCAATACAGTTGGGTGTCAACAGCATATTGGTGACACCCCAGTCCAAATCCCTGGATGGTCTCCCCTGGCGGTTTCATGTAGATGTGAAAAAGCATGGGGGACAGAAAAGAACCATGTGGCACTCCACACTGTAAATGCCAGGGTGCTGAACAGGAGTCCCCCAGCATCACCATCTGGGACCCGTCAGCCAAGAAGGAGCAGAACCACTGTGAAGCAGTGCTCCCAATCACCACCTTGGCCAGCTGGGACAGAAGGATACCATGGTTGATGGTATCAAAAGCTGCTGAGACGTCCAGCAGAACCAGCAGGGACACATTCCCCATGTCTAGTTCTTGGTGAAGATCAACCAACAAGGGGACCAAAGTTATCTCTGTCCCAAAGCCTGGGTTGAAGCTGGATTGAAAGGGGAACAGATAATTCATCTCATCTAGGATCTCCTGGAGCTGAGATACCGCCACCAACTCAATCAGCTTACCCAAGAAAGGACGATTGGAAGCTGGTCAATAATTATTTAAATTGGTGGAATCCAGAGGTTATTTTTTCAGGATGCTAGGCATCACTCCCTCCTCTAAAGATGAACTCACAATGGGTTCTACCCAATCAGACAGATTGGCCAATGTGGATCATATTAGCCAAGCTGGGCAATGGGTTAAGCAGGCATGAAGATGTTCTCCAGCTCTAGAGGACCATATCCACATCCTCAAGCCATATAAAGTGGGAAGAATCCATAATGGTGGAATTGATAAATACCATAGGAACAGCTTCCTGAATTGTTAAACTAGAGTTCAAGCCATGATAAATATAAGCGATTTTATCTGCCTTGCAAAACTCATCACAGTGATCAGTCACACATAAGATTATGCTGGAAATCTTATACTAGAAGAAAATTGGGATGAAAAAGAATTTACAATTCAGACTCAAAAAAGTGATAGTGATAACATTAAGGGAATCCATTAGTGATTATGGTGCTTTTGTAGAAATGATGTCCTACAACAGAATAAAGCCAAACACTGTAATAGCCCAATCCCAACCAAATTCCTGTGCTGTGGTGCAGCAGTACAGCCTCCACTGAATCCAGCATGAGAACTGTGGCTGATGGAGGTCTCCTCAAGGTGAGGTGACCTTTATCCCCTTAACCCAGGTAAAGCCCGAGCAGCGTCTATGCGGCTACTTGGATCCACACCAGCTTTATAGCTGGTGTAAATCAGTGCTGCCCTGTGTCAGGCTTTCAGACTCAGGAGGGGGGGACAGGATATGGCATAGACCTCTAACCCTGTCCCTGCCCCTTCCCAGGTGTGATCTGCCAACCTCCCCACCCTTTCCTGCCCTTGCCACCTCTGTCCTGCTGCTAATTGCCAAGGCCAATAAAGAAGGTAGGTGCAAATCTTTTCCAAGCCTTTGTTGAATGGCTTGAGCAGCACTTTGACTGGGAAAGCATCCAGCAACACCACCTTTTGACTTGCCACAGTTTATGTGGGAGGAAAACGGAACATTTTGCAAGGGAAGATGATGAATAGACAAAGGAGATTGTTTTAGGTTACGGATTGTTTCAAACTGCACCAGAGCCCTCAATACTCAAAAGAAACTGAATACTCAAAGCTGATAGTGCAGATTTGAACTGTCTAGTCATAACCTTTGTGCTCAAGCCACTGGAAGATTTGCAGTGATATGTGCATTCTAAAGACATAATTCTAAATTATGAACTATGCTATATTTTGAACAGTACCAAGTCAAGTTTTCCAGAACTGTTTGCATATCATATAGCTGTGTCAAAAGCTGCCAGCACCAATTTCATTTGAATATGCATCAAGAAAAGCAGGTACTTAAACTTGATTTGTGCATTTTTAAATGCTCTATTTATTTTAGGTGCAAGCATCTAAGAACACAATAACACATCTAGGAAGGCTAAAGAGCATCTCTCACACACTCCTTCAGTGTTCTCTTTTGATCAGGGTTTTGTCTTAAACACTTCGTCTACCTCTGAAGGCACCTTGAACAGATCCTCTGATGAAGACCTCACTCTTATAGCAACTACATACAGTAATTCCATCTTTAGTCTGCACACATTTCATTCCATGTCATTGTTCCATTCATACACATGAAAGCAGAATTTGGAGTATAATTATTTAGCTAGTAGGAAATTTTATTGCTTGCTCTATTATAGCATGTTCCATGGCAGACATTCTCAAACTCTTGAGTTTAACAGATAGTATGTACTTTCTGATGTTGCCAAGTGATCCAGACCACTAAGAGCTGCTGACTTCTACCAGTCTAAAAGCAAAGACTAGAACTCTGAATACCACAAAACCTCTCTCTCTCTCTCTCTCTCTCTCTCTCTCTCTCTCTCACACACACACACACACACACACACACACACACACACACACAAATGTTGGGGAAAATTCACACATTATAATGCAGTCTCTCTCTCTCTCCCTCTCTCTCACACACACACACGCAAATGTTGGGAAAAATTCACACATTATAATGCAGTCTCTGTCTCTGTCTCTGTCTCTCTCTCTCTCTCTCTCACACACACACACACACACACACACACACATGTTGGGAAAAATTCACACATTAATTATAATGCAGTCTCTCTCTCTCTCTCTCTCTCTCTGTGTGTGTGTGTGTGTGTGTGAATATGGAGAGAGATGCATTGATATTAAAATAATAACATTCAGTTCAGAGCTGAACAAGATTGTTTCCGCCCCTTTTCCTTTGATTCCTGAATGGTTTGACAGCTCTCTATTGAATTCAGGTATCTGATACTTAAATTTTATTCCAAAGGAATTCTCATACTTTGCCTTTTTATGGGTGTATTAGTAACCAGAAATTCAATCTTTAATTGTAAGAAACTATTGTTTCACGTTACTCCTTGAGAGCAATCATAACTTTAGATGAGGGTATAAATGGTGAATTTCTAGAAAGGACAGTACTGTTCACTGAAATGAGTTGCTGATAAAGAATAATGTTATTTCAATGAACTGTCTCAAAATAGAGTTGAGCAGAAATACTCTGAGAAATCCCGATTCTGAGACAGTTGTATGCTCCAAACTGTTACTTGATAGGTAAGAGGATATGGCAGGAGTGGGATAAGGACAAAACAGGACAACACATATACATACATACATACATACATACATACATACGTAAATATGTATGTATATGTATCTGTGTCCTGTTTTGTTCTTATCCTACTCCTGAACTCTAAGAAATTTGGGCAGGAGGTCTGGTCTAGAGGGTAGAGCCTCCGTTAGCCCGAAGATAACATCAGAAGGTCGCCAGTTCGAGGACAGCAGCAGCTCCCTGAACGGCTGAGAATGGCGAGTCCTTGAAGCAGCTGACAAGCCAAGCTGAGTGATTCCACCTGCTCTTGGTGTGAGCAAGAAGCATCTTGGCTGCCCTCCATGTGAGAGATGGAGCTGCTTGTCAGCCTGCGTGGGAGGCCAGAAGTGAGACCAAACCAGGAAGATCCATTTTGAAATGTTGTTGGTTCTTGAAAGAGAGAATCTCTATGACTGTAAAAAATCCCCTTGAGGGATTTAGAAACACCTGCCTATGTAAACCGCCTTGAATATAGTCAGAGGAGTAATCCGATGACCACAAAGGCGGTATATAAATAACTAGTTATTATTAGTAGTATTTGTTTGTTTGTTTACTTACTTACAGGCAGCCCAATCCTGAGCTGCCCAGGGTGCATAACTGCAGTGGCACTGAAAATGGCTGCTGCCGCTGCATCCTCTGTGCCCAAGGCAGCCACAGGCAGCACCTCGGGAGAAGGGGACTTTTGTCCCCTTCCCCCAGGTAAGTGTAGTAGCCCCCCAATGGGGCTACTCAATTCACCGCCAACCCAAAGGTGGATGCTGAATCAAGAGCCTCCATGTAAGGCCTCCCTCTCTACCTGCTCCCTCCCTCCCGCCCCCTCCCCAGCTCCTACCTCCCCAACACACCTCCTCCTTGCCCTCTGCCTGCCTCCCCCTCCCCGGAACGCCTCCTCCCCGCCTCCCCCCACGTCCCCACTTACCTCTCCACTGCTAGGTGGTCTGCGCGACTGCCAAGTGGCAGAGGTCAGGTGCCCGCCTGGCGCTGGCCCAGTACTTGCCCAGTGGTAGGACCCGCAAATGTGCCTTATGACACATTTGCGACAGTGTGCACCAGCAGTGAGCTGGCACGCCAAGCCCAGGATTGGGCTCTTACTTCCTTCCTTCCTTAGTAAGGGCCCAATCCTATCCAACTTTCCAGCACCGGTGCAGCCACAATGCAACCCCAAGGTAAGGGAACAAATGTTCCCATACCTCAAGGAGATCTCACAGGATACAGTGCACACCCCATTGGCACAGTGGCACCGGCACTGGAAAATTGGATAGGATTGGGCCCTTACTTACTTACTGCATTTGTATTCTGCCTTTCTCCCCAAAGAGACCCAAGGCAGCTTGCAACAATAAATCATTAAGCAGAAAGAAATTAATTTTTTCCCATTTAATGGGAAAAATTACAGATGCTTCTCCAGTTTTAAGCTATGAACGATTACTTTTCTTGGACTATTATATAAATACAAATACAATTAAAAACACAATTAAAACAATAAATAAAACACAATGAATATAAACATATTTTATATTTAATAAACAATTAAAACAAATTAAAAACACTTCACAATATGTAGCATCTTAAAAAAAAGCAATCAGATGTTAAAAGAATAAAAGAGCAACAACTGTTACCCTGCACATGCCTGATCTTGTCTGATCTCGGAAGCTAAGCAGGGTCAGGCCTGGTTGATACTTGGATGGGAGACCGCCTGGGAATACCAGGTGCTGTAGGCTTATACCATAGTCTTTCGAGACTGAAGGTTGCCAAACAAAAGAGCAACAATTTAATAAAAGCCCCAAGACTGTGAAAATCAGATGTTAAAAAAAAGATGTTAAAAGATGTTAGAAAGGCCAAGAAGGCTTGTTTAAAAAGAAATGTCTTCATGCCTGAAAATTTAAAATAAAATGAATGTATCTGTTCCTATCACAGAACAGTCGCATGGGGGAAACACAGCATGTCTTGCTAGTCTCAAAGCAACGTTTGCTAAACAGTTGGGACGCACCAGTGTTGGGTGATTGTTGGTGGGTTGTTGGCAAGTCATCAAGTTGGCAAGTCATCAAGTGGGTCACAACCTGATTGTTGGTGGGCTGTGAAGCTGAAACCGATTATCTGATAGCTGACAAGGAAAGCGTATTGAGCCCTATGGAAAGTGAAACTGAGCTGCACATATGCGTTTACTCACAAGTAGGTAAATGTGCCTTGACTCTTAACAAAGGTTGGGGGAAGGGGAACATAAGGCCAACAGAATGGTCCAAATCCAAAGTATGTGAAGCTCATCAAATGTTCCAGAAGGCAGTCCTCCACTGTGCAAGGTGACCAGGTACAATGAAGGTTAGAGTGCCTACCTTTAACCATTGTATAGAAGAGGGAATTTTAGAACTTGCAGCTCAGCATGGGAGAGTTTAAATGCCAAATGCCATACAATAGTTAAAGGTATAGGCACTCTGTCCTCCATTGCAGCTGGTCATCCTGCCCCCACCATAGTAAAAAGAATAAAAACAGAGGCTTGAGCAGCTGGTAAAGTGAGGTGGGTCCCAATAGGTTGTCATTTTAAAAAGTGGGTGCCAGTGCTAAAAGGTTTAGAAACCACTGTCTTAAAGGAACAAAAACCTGTATCCTTTGGGGAATATGATTGCTTCTCGACTCCTTCTCTTCATCAGTCCAAGAAATAGACATTAAAATGCATCTTCATAGCCATTGATATCCAACTTCTGATTGCTTTTCTAGGCAATTAAAAGAACTGTTTTATTTATTTATTTCTTTTTAATTGACACACACAGACATACAAACATATGACATACATTTAGGAGTGCTAAATACCATATACCATTACTCATTAATCATACTGTATCTCCTGATCTACTACTCATCTACTTCTGCCTCTTATTAGTTTATCCATTTATTTATATAATATATACTAAATTTTCCCTAATGCCCTGTACTATATTTTCTAAATTTTCACTTTCTGTCAGACATAAACTTACTTCAATTACTCATTAATATTAAAACAAAATAATCTAATTACCAAAGTATAACAACATATAAAACAATTCTTCCATCTACTTCTAACTCTTCTACTCATTTGTATATTTCTTATATCAAATATAATAGATTTTTCCTAATTCCCTATAATATCTTTTCTAAATATTCACTTTTTATCATCTCAGGTAGTTCAATTACTCATTAATGTCAAATAATAATAATCTAATTTCCAAATTATAATAAAACCAACAATCTCTTATAATATTTTCTTTACCATTCTCCAATCTAATTACATTTTTTCTTTAACATAATAACCACCTATTAAACAATTCATTCACACGCTAACATTTCCAGCTATTTTTTCTAATTCATTCTAATTCATATATATCAATTTTGTATATATTTATTTCTTAAGTAAATTTAAACCAGTTATTAACTAAATAAAATCCTCCAATTTTCTTTAACCCTCAGGTTAACCCTCAGGTTTCTTTTTCTTTCTTTCTTTCCATTTTTCCTCCTGTAATATCTTTAACAATTTATCTCCATAACAGAATCCAATAAGCCCACACTTTCTTGTATAAGGTATGTTCATTCTTCCAATTAACTGGGATATGTTTTCTTCTTCTTGTTCCAACAAATTTTGTATTTTGTGCACCCATGTTACTCTGTCCATCTTCTCTATTTCAATCTCCATCAGCGTCCCCTCTAGATCCTGTTGATTTTCTGCTCTTCTATTTTCAGTATCCTGATGATGGATTTCATCCCTCATCATCATCTTTTCTGCTTTCTCCTTCTGTTTATCTTGTTTCCTTCACATCTTCCAATTGCTCCTTGCACATATCTACCTGTTGAGAGAGAGAGAGAGTCTTTAAACTGGCTTGAATCTGCAAGGACCAACTCAACTGCTGTCTTCTCATTATGAGCAATTTTTCCAAATTTTTGAGGATCATTTGAATCCAAATATCTGGAACAGGCTCCATTTTGCAATTTCTTTCTGATGCACAAGATGTCCACAGTGTATTATTCTCCTTAATTCCACTACATATTTTTTCAGTCAGGCATTTTTTGAATTTTTCTTACAGATAACAGTGTGATTAATGGAGAAAAACAAAACAAAAGAAACAATCTCAAGGAGACAAAACTCTTTAAAGTCTAATAAAAATTATGTCCACAAGTAATTCTGGATTTTAGTCCACACACCGTTATATTTATAATTATAATCCACGACCGATTTATTTCACTACAAAGATAAAGAGCACTTTCAACATCCTTAAAAAGTTTCTCATTAATGCCTTCAGCGTATCCAGGGCTTTTAGCCAAATCAGTCAATCAAAGCCGGGGACAATATTAACACATATCTTAAATTTCCAACTTAAACTTTACGCTTCATGCTTTTTCTTCCATATGGTATCTTAGCACAGAGCCAGCAGCTTGATTGCAGACATTGCACCTCCCCCAATACTGTCCCTGACTATTAGGTTTCCAAGAAGAAAGTCCCCCCCCCCCCCAGTTGGGATTTCAAATCTCTGGTACCTGCACCGTGGAAAGATCTTATCTCTCCTGATAAAGATCTTCAGATCCTCTTTGGACCTGCAGTTTTTTTGGGGAAAACAGATGGTCTCTCAGGAGTCCCTGGAGACATGTCTGTTCATCCACTGTTGGCTCCTCCTCCTCCCAGAGCTGTAAAGAGCTGTTACATTTCTTTTTTTTTTTCTTTTTCTTTTGGTAAATACATTGTGAGTAGTTTATGATGTGTTGACAGTTTAACTCTCCAGCATAATTTTCAATTCTGTACCTACCCTCTAATGGATACAACTTTGTAAAACTGTATGATAATACTGAGTCTATCTACCTAAAGTGAATCATGCTCCAAAATTCAAATTTTCTGCAGAATAAAAAAAAAAAATCAGATCTGCCATTAATCACACTTTATATATGACTTTCTGTCTTGACTGAGGTTTGTTGCATTTACTATTGTAAAATCTTTGCAAAACACATTAGTTAAATGGGGCTGAAAATCATGCCTGCATATTTAATGGGAAAAAGTACAGCTGTATCTCCAGTTTTAAGCTATAAACAATTACTTTTCTTGGACTATTAAAATATTCTGCCCCATTTAAAATGAGCAACATAACAGAATGTTGTACAGTAATAATTTTTACAAGGCTTTAATAATATAAAGCACTTTTATAGCAAATGGCATTTTGGGGGGAACTTTTTAATGCATAATTCAAGTGCTTCCATTCTGCTCTGCAAAGCAGATAGAAAAGGGTAGAATATATATGTATATATAGCGAAGCAATGGTGACTAAAAGATCTTAAAACAAACCAACAAAAAACCAGAAATATCAGTCTTAGAGGTTTGTGTCCCATGTTCCTAGAAATAAAAAACGGTGGGTCCAATCCTAACCAATTTTCTAGTGCTGGTGCAGCCATACCAATGGCATGTGAGCTGCAGCCTGTGGTAGAGAGGCAGTCACAGAGGTTGACTCAAGGTATAAGAACATTTGTTCTTATTGTGGCTGCACTGGTGCTGGAAAGTTGGCTAGGATTGGGCCCAGTGTCTATAATGGGGGGATGCTAGGGGCTGCAGGTTTTACACTGGGTGATGTACATGGGGGGAGTGATACCACTTCTGGCCAAAATTTTAAAAATCTTGGTTTTTTTCAAATAATACCATCATGTCATATATCATTTGATGTGTAATTTAATGAAATGTCTCTATTCTGTCAAACAGTGGCGGACTTCCCATAGGCTCGATGGGGCAAATACCCCAGGCACGGAGCTTTAAGACCCCATGGAAGCCTCTCCTGGGTCGGAGACTGTGCTTCTGATTTACAGGAAGTTTAAAGTTTTACAGGAAGATTTACAGTTTAAAGTGTTGGGGAACCTCAGAGAGGCTTCCCCGACACGTCCTGGAGTTGCGCAAGGCACCGAGCGCTCCAGGTAAGCAAGGGGGGACAGATTTGCATGCGGGGACAGTGGCAGCATCCTGCAGGGGGCGCCATCTCAGACCTTTTCTCCAGGGCGCAGGGCTGGGGCGGTCTGCCACTGCTATCAAAAGTTATAGCCAAAAAACCAGCAGGGGTGGGGCGAAGGTACATCACCACACACACTTCCCAAGATGTTGCCCTGCCCACTGCATGGGAGGAAGCGCATGATGGGGGTGATACCTTGGTCTCCCACACCGGGTGACACAAACCCTAGTGGCACCACTGTTAAAGGGCAGTGACGTGTGGAAATCTATTAAGGGCATAGGAATCCGGATCAGGTATGGCTAAGTGACAAATACGAAATATCAGATCTGTACCCTAGCAAACTGGGAGTCCTCGAACTTATTGAAAAAAGAGAGAATAAAAGGGTCTTTAATTGTATTTAATATGCTTCTTATTGCCAATTCATGACAGTGAGAAGAGTTTGCCCTTGCTGACATGAGATGAGGCGGCTTCTGATCTTCAACCAGCCACCTGCCAGCAGTGTCCTTTCACATGCAAACGAGACAAGGGACTTTGTATGCCTCCTCATCCCCATCAAAGCGGGGGGTGGGGGGGAACGGGACCTGAAGATAGATTGCTTACATTCCGACTGCATTGCCCTTGAGCGATTACTAATAACGAGAAAACTAAACTGAGTTAGAGGCTCATAATGTGTTTATTAATGAAGGGTGAGTTATGACTCCCTCCGTATTTTGGGAGTATTAAAGCGAGCTTTGCATTTCAAAACTCTCTGCAAAGTGGAAAATATCAATAAGAGATGGGGGGGGTGCATGAACCAAAGGTAATTATCTACTGAAAATAAGAACCATCAATGCACTGAATCAACCAAAATAAACAGGAATGCGGAAAGGCTGATAGAATTAGAAATGAGCCCATTAAACAACAGTTATAGGACTATCTCCGAAATGCCTATCCCTGCATCATATCCTCTCTTAAGAGAAAGCTCTCCCTCTAGTTGTAATGTTTGCTAGTTTATTTTGGGTTACGCCATTTAAATAATCATTATTAAGGGTAATCTTTTTTTTTTATTTTTAATATCAAATTCAGCTTTCCACTTCTAATTTCTGCCTGGAGTACAGTTCTTAACATGGAACCAACTGTTAAGGCTGCAATCCTATACACAGTAATAAGAGAGTAACAGACCTATCTTCCTTTGCCAGTGGAATGTGTATTGTGGAATGTGTATTCCACTGGTAGAAGGAGGTGGATACCAGGGGAATGTGACCTCTGCCAGCAAACAGGTGGAGCAGAGGCAGGCATGGAGAAGACTCCCAACGGAGAAGACTCCATCCACTGGCGCAAGGTGAGTGGTGGGGGGGGAGGGTAGGAGGTGAGAGGAAGATGAATAGGGGGAGTCAGTTGAAAGCCTACCATAGAAGTCTATGGGGTAAATGCTCTGGGCGTTGAGCCTCTAGAACCCTTGGGAAGCCTCTCTGAGGCTCCCGACAAGGTCAGAAACTGTGCTTCTGGTTTTCCGGAAGCTGTTTATAATGTTGGGGAACCTCAGAGAGGCTTCCCCAATGTGGGCTCAGGTCATACAAGGCTCCATGAGCCTCAGGTGAGTGGGGTGTGTGCATGTGGATTTCCACATGGGGGGGTGTTGACAACCCACAGGGGCCATCACAGACCTTTGCCCCAGCACGCAGGACTGGGGAGGTCCACTGCTGGGGGGGGGAGCTTCTGGGCAGGGAGGGAGATCGAACAAGGGAGGGGGGGATCAGCCACACTCACACGTTCCTCCTTTTCTGCCTCTGTTCATTCCTTGGTTCTGCACCAGCAAAATAGCTGGCACAGGACCAAGAAGACCCATAGGGAAAGCAGAGGCTTATCCTCAGGGCAAGGGAACAATGTAACATCTCCCCCACCCTAGGCTGCAGCACATGCTCTGTTGGCCCCAGTGGCATCACTAGGGGGTGCAGGCCGCATCAGGTGACACACAGGATGAGGGCTCAAAGCACTAAGTTTTGCAGGGAGCCTCACTGCAGAGTGCAAGCGGCCCCTCCCCTCCCCTCTGGAGCCATTCCAGACCATGAGAGCAAGACAGAGGTGTACAGAATGGCTCCAAAGGGTTGTGACCACTTGCGTGCTGCGGTGAGGTTTCCTGCAAAACTTAGTGCATTGCACCCCCTCTAGCTACACCACTGGATGCAGCCATTACACTTTGGCCCAAATCCTAACAAACTTTCCAGCACTGGCATAGCGGTGCCAATGGGGCATGTTCTGCATCCTGCAGTTGGGTGTCACTCACGGAGGCCTCCTCAAAGTCAGGGAATGTTGGTTTCTTTATCTCGGAGCTGCATTGTCCTTATGTCGGTGCTGGAAAGTGGGTTAGGATTGCACCCTTTGTGTCTCTCCTTGGACCTTTTTGCTCCACCAGTTAGTAATGCGATCTTTCTTTTTTCCCTGCTGATGAACAGGGCTTATTTGTTGGGCTTGTTTGCCCTTCCACCCTCAGAGGACCCTACTAAGCAGTGAAGGTCTTTCCAAATGGTTCATTTGAAATCACATAAATCAGGAGTTTCAAACAGGAATGTTAAGAGGGGGGAAAAAAGACCATTTGGCAAGAAAAGGGCCTCATCCATTCAGGATATCTGCTGGGATGCCTGCAGGCTTTTGGTCTACTTTTGTTATTTCTAATCTACATAAATTTCATGAACTGACTGTAAATGAGTGAAACGGAGAACAGGTGACACCAGGACTGGAAGAGTAATGAATGTACACGGAGTGGTAAGAAAGATTTACGAGATTTGTATCAGCTTTGTAACTAGGCTGACATGAGGGAAATAAAATTTATTGTTGATAAACATACAACATTACTCATAGGGACAAAAGTAATGAAAAGCAAGAGAAAAATAAATAGAAAACAGCTAACTAATGAGCTTTCCCAAAAGTGACCCTTGAGAGCATTATGGTGGATTTGTCTGTAAATAACCTCGTGTTGATTTAAAGAACCAATTCCCTTGATGTAACCGTCATTGGATTAGTCTGAACATTGTGATTCAGGACTTTCATGTATTGTGATCTATAGTGTGTTAAGTGTGTCGCTTTGATTTCCGATTGCAGTCTTGTTAATGATCTGTGGGTTTTTTTTTGTTTGTTGATTCTTTGGAGAAGCATATGACAAAACAGCTTCCTAGAATCTCGAGATTTTAACACATGTGGATATTCAAACTACTTACAGCTCGATCCTACTTAAATCTCTGTTTGGTGATTCAGTAGCATCAGCGCAGCTACCTTTGTACCCTACGGGGGATGCCAGAGGCCTCCATAGGGTAAGATAACATTTGCCCTCTTGCCCTGGGGTAAATCCCAGTAGCCACAATGGATCAACTTGGACTTGCTCCATCTAGATCACTGGCACAAGTCCACGTCGATCAGTGCAGGCAGATGAGGTCTGAGAAGGGGATTTGGATAAGGTGCACAGTGGTGCCAAAGCCCTCCCCCCCCGGGCCGATCTGCCCACATTGCTGCCCTGTTCTGCCCACCCTCAAGTAATTCAACTCCCTATCTGTTATATAGTGGGTCCATGCGAATAAAGGAAGGCATAGAGATAACGGCTCAATACGTTTATTCCATCTTCAGAACAGGACCTGGCAATGAATCTGACACAAGGCAAACACCCCTGGCTTTTATACCCTTTAGCTCCACCCAGACTCCCCATGATTGGTGCAATTGAAACATTAACTAGAGGGCCAATCGGATGGTAGGATTTCAATCCATCACCTGGATGGCTAGCCATAAGTCTGGGCCAATCAGTTATGCAGGATTTCGATCCTGCATAACTTGCATACAAAACACTACCCATCCTCTCCTTTCCCTTCTCTGCCCCTGTGCTGGACTTACCTGCTTAAAAGACCATTGCAGCTCCAGCAGCTTAGAATGCAAATCATGGAAAGAACATCTACCTCTGAACAGATCCTCCTCCTTATGCTTTCCAAACCTCCATGTGTTACGTGAAAATCCCCTTTTTCCCTTCCAAGTTGTGATTTTATATATATATATATATATATATATATATATATATATATATATATATATATATATATATATATATATATAATGGACTAAGATACCTTACAGGCCACAAAAGGAGTCAAATCATAAGCTCACTCATTTCTCATGTTGTTGGCCACCTCCAGTCTGAAAGACTCATTTTCTCGAGAGACACTGGAAATGTCATTATTGTTTAAGTCAATCACTGAATATGCAAACACATTAAAGGAGGAGGACTTTGGCAGCAAAGTCTATTGTTAACTAAATCACAGCCATTAAGCCACCTCCAGACTCCAAAATCCAGTAGCAACAGGAAGCAAGCTACTCCCCCCTCCCCCAGAGTCAGGCTTTGCTGATAGCTGGTTTCTGGACCCTTCCACCTTTTTTTTCACCTGGGTGTTACTGAGCTTGTGCACAGCTCTGGGATACTTCCAGTCATTTCTAGATCAACTTCCAGGTCAGACAACCCTTATAAGAGAGAACTCAGAGCACATGTCTCTCTCTGACTGCCCTCATGCCGGAGTGGCCATACACGGGACTCTTTCCCATCCAACTGCCCCCCCCCCGGACAGGTAAATATATCTGGCATCTAAACTCCCTCCCTTCTTCCCTATCTATTCCCCCCTTCTCCCCCATCTTTAGTCAGCAACTGGGTTTAGCAGATTAAGGAACCCCTAAATACTTCCCTACACCCTATCCATTTCTGATTCCTTTTCGGATGCACCCAAATACATAGCACATGCATCCACCACTAGCTAGGTACACTATACACAAGTACTAGAAATCTATACTTATCAATTCTCCATGTGTATTATGTTTACCTTTGTGTGTTTTTGCAATAAAAATATAATCCTTTGATTGAACGTTACCTTTCTCCCAGTCTCCTCATTAAGCTAGAAGGAATCTCTTTGCGCTACGCTGTCTTGTTATCCAGCCTATGGTCCCAAAAAGTTTCCAAAAGGCTAATATACTAATTCCCCTAAACAAAGCAGCCTTTTTGGTAACACATGAGGAGTCATTCGGGAGAGTAACCAACATAGCATTGCTCAAGAGCACCTTTCATTCAACATTTCATCATCAGCTTAGGTTAGATACACTTTGGAGTGGAATTTCCTAGTCATTTTGCAGATGGGTTTTCCTGAACCATTTGCTAGTTGGCAAGAAAAAGGAAGCAAATACAGAAACATTTTAATGGGTCAAATGTTTGCTGTGCAATTTAAAAGTAGAGATTGAAGGTGGGTCCGACTCCACCGTAGAATCTCTGTGGGTTAAATTACCAGGCTTGTGCAGCGATGTAATACTGGGGGCGTGCTATCGTCCTCCAGACCAGAAATCTGATGGGGACCTTGAAATGAGGAAACAGATCAGGGAGGTGACAAGGAAGGACAGGGTTGTAATCATGGGGGACTTCAATTATCCTCATATTGACTGGGTCAATTTGTGTTCTGGTCACGATAAGGAAACCGGATTTCTTGACGTGCTAAATGACTGTGGCTTAGATCAGCTAGTCACGGAGCCCACCAGAGGACAGGTGACTCTGGATTTAATTTTGTGCGGTATGCAGGACCTGGTTAGAGATGTAAACGTTACTGAGCCATTGGGGAACAGTGATCATGCTGCGATCCGTTTTGACGTGCACGTTGGGGGAAGAATACCAGGCAAATCTCTAACAAAAACCCTTGACTTCCGACGGGCGGACTTCCCTCAAATGAGGAGGCTGGTTAGAAGGAGGTTGAAAGGGAGGGTAAAAAGAGTCCAATCTCTCCAGAGTGCATGGAGGCTGCTTAAAACAACAGTAATAGAGGCCCAGCAGAGGTGTATACCGCAAAGAAAGAAGGGTTCCACTAAATCCAGGAGGGTGCCCGCATGGCTAACCAGCCAAGTTAGAGAGGCTGTGAAGGGCAAGGAAGCTTCCTTCCATAAATGGAAGTCTTGCCCTAATGAAGAGAATAAAAAGGAACATAAACTTTGGCAAAAGAAATGTAAGAAGGTGATGTGGAGGCCAAGCGAGACTATGAGGAACGCATGGCCAGCAACATTAAGGGGAATAATAAAAGCTTCTTCAAATATGTTAGAAGCAGGAAACCCGCCAGAGAAGCGGTTGGCCCTCTGGATGGTGAGGGAGGGAAAGGGGAGATAAAAGGAGACTTAGAGATGGCAGAGAAATTAAATGAGTTCTTTGCATCTGTCTTCACGGCAGAAGACCTCGGGCAGATACCGCTGCCTGAACGGCCCCTCCTGACCGAGGAGTTAAGTCAGATAGAGGTTAAAAGAGAAGATGTTTCAGACCTCATTGATAAATTAAAGATCAATAAGTCACCGGGCCCTGATGGCATACACCCAAGGGTTATTAAGGAATTGAAGAATGAAGTTGCAGATCTCTTGACTAAGGTATGCAACTTGTCCCTCAAAACGGCCACAGTACCAGAAGATTGGAGGATAGCAAATGTCACGGCTATTTTTAAAAAGGGAAAAAGGGGGGACCCGGGAAACTATAGGCCGGTCAGCCTAACATCCATACCGGGTAAGATGGTGGAATGCCTCATCAAAGATAGGATCTCAAAACACATAGACGAACAGGCCTTGCTGAGGGAGAGTCAGCATGGCTTCTGTAAGGGTAAGTCTTGCCTCACAAACCTTATAGAATTCTTTGAAAAGGTCAACAGGCATGTGGATGCGGGAGAACCCGTGGACATTATATATCTGGACTTTCAGAAGGCGTTTGACACGGTCCCTCACCAAAGGCTACTGAAAAAACTCCACAGTCAGGGAATTAGAGGACAGGTCCTCTCGTGCATTGAGAACTGGTTGGAGGCCAGGAAGCAGAGAGTGGGTGTCAATGGGCAATTTTCACAATAGAGAGAGGTGAAAAGTGGTGTGCCCCAAGGATCTGTCCTGGGACCGGTGCTTTTCAACCTCTTCATAAATGACCTGGAGACAGGGTTGAGCAGTGAAGTGGCTAAGTTTGCAGACGACACCAAACTTTTCTGAGTGGTAAAGACCAGAAGTGATTGTGAGGAGCTCCAGAAGGATCTCTCCAGACTGGCAGAATGGGCAGCAAAATGGCAGATGCGCTTCAATGTCAGTAAGTGTAAAGTCATGCACATTGGGGCAAAAAATCAAAACTTTAGATATAGGCTGATGGGTTCTGAGCTGTCTGTGACAGATCAGGAGAGAGATCTTGGGGTGGTGGTGGACAGGTCGATGAAAGTGTCGACCCAATGTGCGGCGGCAGTGAAGAAGGCCAATTCTATGCTTGGGATCATTAGGAAGGGTATTGAGAACAAAACGGTTAGTATTATAATGCCGTTGTACAAATCGATGGTAAGGCCACACCTGGAGTATTGTGTCCAGTTCTGGTCGCCGCATCTCAAAAAAGACATAGTGGAAATGGAAAAGGTGCAAAAGAGAGCGACTAAGATGATTACGGGGCTGGGGCACCTTCCTTATGAGGAAAGGCTACAGCGTTTGGGCCTCCTCAGCCTAGAAAAGAGACGCTTGAGGGGGGACATGATTGAGACATACAAAATTATGCAGGGGATGGACAGAGTGGATAGGGAGATGCTCTTTACACTCTCACATAATACCAGAACCAGGGGACATCCACTAAAATTGAGTGTTGGGCGGGTTAGGACAGACAAAAGAAAATATTTCTTTACTCAGCGTGTGGTCGGTCTGTGGAACTCCTTGCCACAGGATGTGGTGCTGGCGTCTAGCCTAGACGCCTTTAAAAGGGGATTGGACGAGTTTCTGGAGGAAAAATCCATTATGGGGTACAAGCCATGATGTGTATGTGCAACCTCCTGATTTTAGGAATGGGTTAAGTCAGAATGCCAGATGTAGGGGAGAGCACCAGGATGAGGTCTCTTGTTATCTGGTGTGCTCCCTGGGGCATTTGGTGGGCCGCTGTGAGATACAGGAAGCTGGACTAGATGGGCCTATGGCCTGATCCAGTGGGGCTGTTCTTATGTTCTTATGTTCTTAAAATGAGCAAATGAAGTCAGTGGACTAACCAGCATTTGTTAAGATTCCATGTGAAGTGAAATCATAGTTCCACTCTATTCTGCACAACTGTAATGGATGATCAGAAGATCATCAGGTGGAGGATGTGGTGTTGACAGTGATCCCATGTTTTGACAGCTGTTTGATAGCTCTGGGAAGGGCAGGGCTGGCTCCACAGCTGTAATCAATCAAGGCCAATGGAGACCTGGTTGGACACCTGAGCTTCATTTGACTTTGATGGGACTTTGAATGAGCTAACGAGGTAGCTCACAGCTGAGCTGCATTTGGACTTAACAAGGGGCTGCAGGTTAAAAGGCAGCTTCAGAAGGACCAAAGGAGCCAGGAGCGGGACGCTGACCGAGCCAGAAGCGGGACGCTGACCCAGAGGGAAACCCGGACCCTGACCCTGACCCTGACCCTGACCCTGACCGAGACGCTGCCAGACCAAGAGGGCTACCTGACCCAGACCTACAGGAGAAGGGGACTGCCAGGACTCTGCTGGAGGACACAGAAGAGAGGACTGCCAGGACCCTGCTGGAGGAGACACTCTGCTGGAGAGAACACTGCTGGAGAGGAGGAACTCTACTGCAGAAGACTGGACTGGGAAGACTGGACTGTGCTTTGGAGACCGGATTGGACTTGAATTGGAGGCTTCAGACCTTTTCCCACTGAGTTAAGTGGAGTTTTGGGGGAGGGAAAGCCTCTGGACAAGAGGACTTGCAGGGAGTGTCTGTGTTTATAGCAATAAATTTGGTTAGTTGCTATAGATAAGGAGTTCTGTGTTCATTCCTTTGCACACCACAGTGGTTGTTTTAGAGGTAAAGAGGGTGTTAATTAGCCAAAAAGCGGGCATTAGAAGGGAGTTGAGATATTTGGACGGGACAAATTGGCGTAGTCGGCAGGATAGGACAACAACTTAGATCTCCCTTGGCACAGTGTGTCCAGTTTAATACAGTGCCCATATGTGGTTCTGGGTACCACATATTAAGGAAGACATTGGTCAGCTGGACTGTGTTCAGGGGAGGACTACCAAAATGGTACAGGGTCTGGAAACCCAGTCTGGCAAGGAATGGTTAAAAGAGCTTGGTATGTTTGGCAGGCAGTCCAATCCTAATCAACTTTCTGCCCCACAATGCAACAGTGCTGAAATGATCACCACTGTATCCAGAAAGAGAGGCAGCTGGAGATCTCCCCGTATGTAATGCATATGCTTGCATCTATGTTAACACTCACAGAATTGAGTTTTCTCTGAGATCCATTTCTTATTAATTCCCTTTTCAGTAATGTCGATGAACTTTGGGGGCTTTTCATTCCCAAGGTAAGGAGCTGCTCTATTTGAATACTTCCACTGCACATTTATCCCCTTGCCGGAGCCGTGAATTGTAATTCACAATTACAGTGTGAATTTTCATTTCCCAAGGATACTAAAAAGCCATTTTAAAGAGAGAGACTGATGACACAATCCTATGCATGTTTGCTCAGAACTAAGTCTGGCTGTCTTCACTAGGCCTTGCTCCCTTGACAGTGTGCACAGAATTGCAGCCTGAGACTCTTGGTTTCTTATGGTACCTGATCATTGAAATGATAGGCATCAGTTATTCACGGATGGGATTTATCAGTTGATGGAAGGAACCCTTCAAGTTGATCAAATAGCAGTTATCATGATCATGTTGGCAACCTTCAGTCTCGAAAGACTACGGTATCGCGCTCTGATTGGTGGTTCTGGAACAGCGTCTAGTGTGGCTGAAAAGGCCAATTCGGGAGTGACAATCCCTTCCACACTGGGAGCAAGTGCAGTCTGTCCCTGGTCTGTCTCCCTGGCTATGGGCCTTCCTTCTTTGCCTCTTAGCCTCAGACTGTTGGCCAAGTGTCTCTTCAAACTGGGAAAGGCCATGCTGCACAGCCTGCCTCCAAGCGGGCCGCTCAGAGGCCAGGGTTTCCCACTTGTTGAGGTCCATCCCTAAGGCCTTCAGATCCCTCTTGCAGATGTCCTTGTATCGCAGCTGTGGTCTACCTGTAAGGCGCTTTCCTTGCACGAGTTCTCCATAGAGGAGATCCTTTGGGATCCGGCCATCATCCATTCTCACAAGATGACCGAGCCAACGCAGGCGTCTCTGTTTCAGCAGTGAATACATGCTAGGGATTCCAGCACATTCCAGGACTGTGTTGTTTGGAACTTTGTCCTGCCAGGTGATGCCGAGGATGCATCTGAGGCAGCGCATGTGGAAAGCGCTCAGTTTCCTCTCCTGTTGTGAGCGAAGAGTCCATGACTCGCTGCAGTACAGAATGTACTGCAGGATGCAAGCTCTGTAGACCTGGATCTTGGTATGTTCCGTCAGCTTCTTGTTGGACCAGACTCTCTTTGTGAGTCTGGAAAACGTGGTAGCTGCTTTACCGATGCGCTTGTTTAGCTCAGTATCGAGAGAAAGAGTGTCAGAGATCGTTGAGCCAAGGTACACAAAGTCATGGACAACCTCCAGTTCATGCTCAGAGACTGTAATGCAGGGAGGTGAGTCCACATCCTGAACCATGACCTGTGTTTTCTTCAGGCTGATTGTCAGTCCAAAATCTTGGCAGGCCTTGCTAAAACGATCCATGAGCTGCTGGAGATCTTTGGCAGAGTGGGTAGTGACAGCTGCATCGTCGGCAAAGAGGAAGTCACGCAGACATTTCAGCTGGACTTTGGACTTTGCTCTCAGTCTGGAGAGGTTGAAGAGCTTTCCGTCTGATCTGGTCCGGAGATAGATGCCTTCTGTTGCAGTTTCAAAGGCCTGCTTCAGCAGCACAGCGAAGAAAATCCCAAATAAGGTTGGCGCAAGAACACAGCCCTGCTTCACTCTGCTTCGGATGTCAAAAGGGTCTGATGTGGAGCCATCGAAGACAACAGTGCCCTTCATGTCCTTGTGGAAAGACCTGATGATGCTGAGGAACCTGGGTGGACATCCAAGCTTGGGGAGAATCTTGAAGAGGCTGACCCTGCTGACCAGGTCGAAAGCCTTTGTGAGATCTATGAAGGCTATAAAGTGTGGCTGTCGTTCCCTGCATTTCTCCTGCAGCTGTCTAAGGGAGAATACCATATCAGTGGTGGACCCGTGTGCTCGGAATCCACACTGCAATTCTGGATAGACGCTCTCTGCAAGTACCCAGAGCCTCTTTAGTGCAACTCGGACAAACAGCTTTCCTACAACGCTAAGGAGAGAGATGCCATGGTAGTTGTTGCACTCACCCCTGTCACCTTTGTTCTTGTACAGCATGATGATGTTTGCATCCCTCATGTCCTGAGGTACTCCACCTTCTCTCCAGCAGAGATAGAGGATTTCATGCAGCTCAGTGACGATGATCTCTTTGCAGCACTTTAGGACCAGCAGGGATGCTGTCTTTTCCAGGTTCCTTGCCAAAGGCAAGGGAGTCCAGGGCCACGTGAAGTTCTTATAGAGTTGGTTCACTGTCAAGCTCCTCCAACACTCAATGTTGTTCAGCGCTTCTTCAGTGACTACATTTTCTCTGGAATATAGCTCAGAGTAGTGCTGCACCCAGCGTTCCATCTGCTGCACCGATCCTGGATGACCTCGCCTGTGGCAGACTTCAGAGGGGCAATTTTCTTCTGTGTTGGACCTAGGGCCTGCTTGATACCATCATACACCCCCTTGATGTTGCCCGTGTCAGCTGCTATCTGTATCTGGGAACAGAGCTGGAGCCAGTAGTCATTAGCACATCTCCTGGCAGTCTGCTGGACTTTGCTGCGAGCAGTTTGGAGGACCTGCAGGTTGTGCTCACTGGGACAGGCCTTGTATGCAGCTTGAGCTCTCCTCTTTTCCTCAATGACTGGTTGTAACTCCTCAGAGTGGGCTTCAAACCAGTCTGCCGTCTTGTTGGTCTTCTTGCCAAATATGGACAAGGCGGTGTTGTACACAGCATTCTTGAAATGTTCCCATCTGTTGGATGCATCTGCATCGGCCAGGCCTGGAAGAGATTCCTCAATCGCTCGTGCAAATTCCTCCACTTTTCTCTGATCCCGGGTCTTGCTGGTATCAATGCAAGGTCTTTCTTCCTTCCTTTTTTGTGTGATACAGTCACTTTGTTCACTCTGCTGCACACCAGGGAGTGGTCAGTGTCACAGGCAGCACCCTGATAACTGCGTGTGATCTTGATGCTGGGAAGGCTGGAGCATCTGGTGAGAATCAGGTTGAGCTGGAGCCAGTGCTTTGATCTTGGGTGTCTCCAAGAGACTCTATGTTGGGGCTTCACGTTGAAGAACATGTTGCTGACACAGAGACACATGTTGTTTGACACAGCAAAACTCTAGCAGGCGTTGGCCATTTTGTTCATCTTCCCAGTACTGAACTGACCTAAGCAAGTGGGCCACGAACAGTGATCAGCACCAACTCTAGCATTGAAATCGGCAAGGATGAACAATGGCTCATTTACGGGGATCTTCTTGATCAGGGGTGCTCACACTTTTTTGGCTCGAGAGCTACTTTGAAACCCAGCAAGGCCCGGAGATCTACCAGGGGGGAAGGAAGCGTCTGACAGACACCCCCTTTAATGTATGGAGCCCCTGCTGGAGTCTAGTCAGTTTCATCAGTTTTGTTGCTGCATGCCTGAAGAGCAGCTAAAGTGTCAGTTTCAGTGTCAGTTTAGTGTCAGCTAAATATGTCAGTTTCGTCTAGTCACTAGACGAAACTAACATATTAACAGTTTGGAGAGACAGGGCTCCGCAATCTACTCATTTTGCCTCATGATCTACCGGTAGATCGTGATCCACCTATTGAGCACCCCTGTTCTTGATAGTTGTGGCCAGGTCATTGTAGAATTTGTCTTTGACTTCTGCTGGAGACAACAGAGTCGGTGCATATGCACTGATGAGAGTGACAAAAAATATCCCCTTACCCCAAGTTGCCCTCCAACTGGAATCCACTTTGCTGCTCAGCTTGGCTATTCCATTACAAGTTAGGATTGTGCGCTTAGAGTGTCAACTGGGGGAAAGCTGAGGTTTTGAATGGGATACAAAGAAAGACCTTTGTGAATGTTACACAAAGAAAGACCTTCTAGAAGCAACCTAAAGGTATGAGACTTGTATTTGCTCTGAAGTGCTGATGTGTCTTGGAACCCTGATGATTGCTATTCCCAGCCATTCTATCCCAATTGGACCACACCAATCAAAAGTAAACTAATGTTTTCTCTTAAGAAGAAAGAAACTTTTACAAAGCTATTTTGAAGGTGGATGTCCCATACACCCCTGGGATCATTTTTGAGTTGAAAATATTGATTGCAATGGATGTAATTATTATCAAGCTAAGAGATACCTGTTGATTGATGGAAAAGGCTTGCATTCTGAAAATTTTTTCAACTTCCGTTTTTCGGCCTCAGCATGTGAGTTACCATTTTTAAGGTAGATTTGAAGAATTAGTTTCTTGCAGTGTTCTGGCAGCAGAGAGTATAAAAGGACAAATGTGAAGGAAGCAAGAGCTGACTTTATAAAGTGTTTAGAGTGTGATTCCTGCTAAGACCATGAAGAAAGGCTCAAACAAAAAGTACCAGGAGTAGTTAGTTATACTGAAAGGAAAGTCTACATTCAGCATCTTTACAGAGGAATCCATTGCAGCAGATTTTACAGGTGGACCCTGGAATGATCACTGTCTGTTTCTGCCTAAAATCGCTTCCTATGACTTTATCACATATGTGGTAGGGAGCAGTTGTGTAGTGCAGTATAGCTGTGTCTCTCTCGTACACACAGTGCTGCAATGACAGGCATGCATCTGCTGAATGTCTCCCACTATAAAGCTGCTCAAGGAGGAAGAATGGCGTTTGGGTTCAGACACTGTCAATTCTAATTCGAAATAAGATCTGTCTCCACCCGTGTTAAATAAACACTCATTTTGAAGGTAGTGTTTGACACCTTCTGTCTCAGCCCTCTGCCACCATTTGACCCCAAATCTGGATTCCTGAGATGAAATTTGATAGATGATTCTATAAAATTGCCAACAATAGCATATGGGTGGTTTTAGGCTTCCTAATATATGACAGTTTGAACACAAAAGGACAGTTTGTGTTAAGAGAACGCAACGCAGAGGGGCAGGGCAGTGTGTACTCAAAATTCTGTGCCAGGGACACCAGAATTTCATAAATGTTGCAAATCATGTAAATTAAACAAATTTATGCATAGACTGTTTCCCTGCATGTAATGGAGCTAGGAATGTAAAGCCAGCAGCTGGAGCTAATCCTCTCTTGCCTTTTCTAGGTTTGGTGGCATCCACTGGAATAAGAATATTTTGCTTATGGAGCTGTCGCAAACTTGAATAAGACAAGCAATGGCATCACTAGGGTTTGTGTAACCCACTGTGGGAGGCCAGTGTATCACCCCTATGATGGACCACTTCCCATACAGTGGGCGGGGCATGGCCCTGGGCTGTGGGCTTGGTGATGCACCATTGCCCGCCCCACTGGTTTTTGTCTCTATTTTTAAATGGAATAGGGATATTTCAACGCGGTTTGTTTCATTGCATTCTGCATGAAATTGCGCTTTGATTAATATATAACAGTTTGGTATTAATCGGAAATACCAAGATTTTAAAGATTTTGGTGAGTAGTGGTGTCACCTCTGTCCCCTGGGCATCACCTGGTGCAGATTGCAGCCCCCTAGCGATGCCACTGGAGACAAGGATTGTAAGGTGTGCGCAGTTATATACAGGTCTGCGTCACTTAACGATGGGGATACGTTCCATGATCCCCGTTGTTATGCAATTAGGTTGTTAAGCAATCATTCAGCCCAATCTAGTGTCTTGGTTGTATAAACAGACAATCTCTGCCAGAAACTAGCTGGCTGCACAGGCTACTGGAGACAGATTGCCTCTTCTTTGCATTAAGAGCCTCTTTGTTGTGTAAACAGACACTCTGCTGCAGGAGTCTTGACTGCCTCATTAAGAGCTTCTTTGTTGTGCTTTGACCATCATTGTATATGTGGTCTATGGTTAAGCGGAAAGTTGTTAAGCAACACATGCCTGCACGTGACTTTTTTTAAAAGCAAACTGAAATTATCCAAGGATGGTGATGTGCCTGGACTTTCTCTGAGCAGAGACGTGTCTTCCAAAGAGCCCAAACGAAGAGAATATTTCATATTTGGGGCAGCTGTTAGAGCTGCAGTTTGCAAAACACAGTTATCATATTGTTTAGCCTGTCCCTTATTTTAATCAAAACCTACAACTCTCCTTTTAGGTTTCTGTGCTATCAAAACAGATCCTCACTTTTATGAACTTGGCCTTTAGTGGCACTGGAAAAAATGTTGCCGGCGCTTGGAGGAAAATACTTGATATAATCTTCTACATGATGGATGGATGGATAGGGAATTGGTGTTGCTGTTTGGTGTCAGCAATCAGGGTGAATGTTCTGTTGCCTGGGAGACCAGTTATTGAGTCGAAAGCTCAACAGTTCACTGGGGATCAGTCATCGAGAAGGATTCGGAGCGGGCATGGGGAACTGAGCTGTCTTTTAGAGACAGGCTGCTTGTAGGAAGTTGGGCTGGGGTGCTTAGAAGTTCATAGTCAGAGTCAGAAAAAGCCTGGAACAGATGGATTGTTATGTAAGGTGATAGAAATCTGGTGCAGGGAAGACCAGAAGTGATTGTGAGGAGCTCCAGAAGGATCTCTCCAGACTAGCAGGAAGGGCAGCAAAATGGCAGATGCGTTTCAATGTAAGTGTAAAGTCATGCACATTGGGGCAAAAAATCAAAACTTCACATATAGGCTGATGGGTTCTGAGCTGTCTGTGACAGATCAGGAGAGAGATCTTGGGGTTGTGGTGGACAGGTCGATGAAAGTGTTGACCCAATGTGCGGCGGCAGTGAAGAAGGCCAATTCTATGCTTGGGATCATTAGGAAGGGTATTGAGAACAAAACTGCTAATATTATAATGCCGTTGTACAAATCTATGGTAAGGCCACACCTGGAGTATTGTGTCCAGTTCTGGTTGCCGCATCTTAAAAAGGATATAGTGGAAATGGAAAAGTGCAAAAGAAGGCAACGAAGATGATTACTGGGCTGGAGCACCTTCCTTATGAGGAAAGGCTACAGTGTTTGGGCCTCTTCAGCCTAGAAAAGAGATGCCTGAGGGGGGACATGATTGAGACATACAAAATTATGCATGGGAAGGATAAAGTGGATAGAGAGATGGTCTTTACACTCTCACGTAACACCAGAACCAGGGGACATCCACTAAAATTGAGTGTTGGGAGGGTTAGGTCAAACAAAAGAAAATATTTCTTTACTCAGCGTATGTTCGGTCTGTGGAACTCCTTGCCACAGGATGCGGTGACGGCATCTGGCCTGGATGCCTTTAAAAGGGGATTGGACATGTTTCTGGAGGAAAAATCCATTATGGGTTACAAGCCATGATGTGTATGTGCAACCTCCTGATTTTAGAAATGGGCTATGTCAGAATGCCAGATGCAAGGGAGGGCACCAGGATGAGGTCTCTTGTTATCTGGTGTGCTCCCTGGGGCATTTGGTGGGCCGCTGTGAGATTCAGGAAACTGGACTAGATGGGCCTATGGCCTGATCCAGTGGGGCTGTTCTTATGTTCCAAGCAAGACAAACTAAGAAAATGTTTCTTCCCCAGAGGAGCTGTTGGATCTCCAGCTTGCAGCACTCAGTTAACCAGTTCTTTAGCCATTGCCCAGGCTTACTCCAAACCTTCCACCCCCTTTTTCAGCTTGATCTGTTACAAAACCAGATATTTGTGAGCTTTCCTGTTAGTGGTACTGAACCAAATGCTGTAGTACAGTGGTTCTCAAACTGTACAGTGGGCTGCGACCCACTAGTTTGGGGGTGGGGGAGAGGGGAATGAGCGAGGGGGGTGCTTTTACTTACTGTGGGCTTCTGCAAGCATCAGGAGGTGTGGGGAGCCCCCTGCAGACCTCTACAGGGCTCCCTGAGTGTTAGAATGTTGCGAAACAATGCGCGCAAACCACTTTCAGTTTGCAGGAGGTACTTTGCACATGCTGTTTCTCAACATGCTAACACTCAGGGAGCCCTGCAGAGGGTTGTGTGGGGCTCCAGGCACCTCCTGCTGCTTGCAGAAGCCCACAGTAAGTAAAAGCACCCCCTCGCCCCCCTTAGCGACACAATCCTGGGGATTGCTCCGCTGCCCTTGCCCCTCCCTTGCAAAGACTTACTTAGGGAGTAACACTCCCTAAAAGTTTGAGGACCACTGCTATAGTAGATGCCTTGAAGAAAATGCTGAGTATCATTGTCAGCATGATGGGTGGAGAGTGAATTTAAACTCTATCAAAAATCAATTTGGTTATGGATAGATTAATTGATAGGGAATGTAAATTGTAGATAATCAGGATAATTCCTTCAAGATTAGCAAAAATCTGTTGGAAGTTCACATGATCAGGATATATAAAAGGGGAGATATGTCTTATTATCATACTTCTTTTGCTGATGGCCCGGCGAGATATAAATATGTATGTATTACTGTTTTCTCTATAGAGCCAAGATAGTTTCCTCCAACTTGTTTTCATATGGACAATACAGTGAACCCACAAGTTAATGGACGCTGATTTAACAGACTTCTGCTCCATTAAAAACTAATTATATCCATCTTGCACATGTATGACTCCTTTGACTTCAGCGGATTTGGATTTAATGGATTTTCAGGATTAACAGACACCTCTTCTGACCATTAGTCTGTTACACTGAAGTTCACTGTATGAGGTTTCCTTATGCCACATTTTCTTCAGCTCCATGCTCCCCAACCTCAAACTACTGGAGTCTCCACCAGTGGTGAAGAATAAAGAATCAAAAAACCAAAATTGTCCTTTCTAGTGATGAACAAGTAGATGGCAGTTTTCATTCAAATACCTTTCCTAGGGAGGCACCTCACAATCTCAAGTTGAATCTCTTTTCAGAATAGTCACAACTCAAATCAACATATGGAAGAGACAGTGAAATCTTCCTAGCTGGCCTACTACCAGTCTCTACACCAGCTATTTTCAACTGTCATGCCATGGCACATTGGTGTGCCATGAAGGACCCACAGTTGTGCTGCTGGAGTTTGGAGCATAGTCTTTTTCTAGGGCAACTGTCTGTAGTAACAATTGTCTGTACCTTTTTGCCAGCAGAGCCGGACAGAGAATTTGTTACTACAGACAGATGACCCAGCTCAGTGTTTCTCAAACTATGGGTCGGGACTCACTAAGTGGGTCATGAACCAATTTCAGGTGGGTCCCCATTCATTTCAATATTTTTTTTAAAATATATTAGATTTGATGCTACCATGGTATGTGACTGTATTTGGAGAAATGTTACACATCTGTACTTTTAACAGGTTACTCTGTATACACTTTTAACAATGGAACTTACTCCTGAGTAAGTGTGGGTAGTCTGTATACACGTTTAACAATGATAATAAATGGGACTTCCTCCTGGGTAAGTGTGGGCAGGATTGCAGCCTAGGATTGTTAAAAATTTTCCTGCTTGATGATGTCACTTCTGGTCATGACATCACTTCCGGTGGGTCCTGACAGATTCTCATTCTAAAAAGTGGGTCCCGGTGCTAAAAGTTTGAGAACCACTGACCTAGACAGAAGCGTAGGTGGGGGGGGGGCAAAATGCTGAGTACTGCAGGTGCCGCATCGAGTCCCTCCCAATTGCTGTCAGACCCATTCTGGGCAGGGATGGCAACATGCAGGAGATGTCGCTCGGTTCAGCGAGTGCCTGTGCATTGCCGTAGCTGCAAGGAATGGCTCCAACAGTGAGTGGGAGGGACTACTTACACAGCGCGTTGAGGCGCCTGCAGTACTCACCATTTTGTCCCGCCCCCCCCCCCCTTAGTATCAAAACTAGCCTTAGAAACAGAGCCACAGAACCTGGAAGAGTCTCCTGGAAGTGACTTCACACAATGCAAAGATCACAGACGTCAATGTGCCATGAGAAGATAAACTTTGAGAATCACTGCTCTACACATTCCTCTCAGTATCAGAATAATGCCTATGTATGTACAAGTTATATGCATATAGATTCTCTCCACACGGTGGGGATCTTACATTTGGCAGTGTTCCCAATCCCCCATACAGATTCTACTGCTGCAGCATGTACCTGTGCAGATTCCTCTCTGACACTCTGTGGAGGATGGGATGGACTGACATGTGTCATCCTGCTCCATGCATTGATTCTGTGTATAGTTTGTCAGCTTGAGTTCTGAGTGATGCAGAACCAAAGCTTACATGTTGGTTCAGGGAGCAGGTGCAGAGCAGTGATTCAGCAGAATCAGCAAGCACCTGGGACAGGCACACCCTGGGTGTGACCAAGCCAGTACTGATTGGCTGAGCTGACTATATGAAGATAGTCAGGAGGAGCCTCAAGCACAGCAGTAGGGGAGTTGATGGAGTAACTGTTAGACTGCTGCCAGTGACTGAGGAGGCTGGATACTGTATGTATGTGATATTACTGACTTATGGACTGAACCTTTGACTGTGTATTATTGGAACTGATTTGGATTTGTTATACTGGAACTGACTGCTCTCTGTGCTGACTCTTGGACTGTTAAATGACTGCTCTATGTGATAGCCCTTGACCAATACAACTGCTGAAAGTACTCTGCTGTAGCTGAAGTGTTGTTCTTGCAACCTGCTCATATTGGGACAAGACTGGGAACCTACACCAATCCTCTTATAATTTTTTACAAGCCCCCCTTAAACCTTAACATAGTTGTTTTGTGAATAATGACCATACTGTTGGCATCCTTCAGTCTCGGAAGACTATGGTGTCACGCTCTGAATGGTGGTTCTGGAACAGAGTGTCCTCTCCAATGCACGAAGCCTGGGTAAAGTAGGTATGGAAGATAGGCTGTTACCCAAGCAGCAAATCCCCCCTCTCCACGTCGCTGAAATGGTCCAATGGAAAGGCAGAGGCCAATACGGTTGGTTCCAGCGGCGTCACAGGAGTTGCCAGAACATGACTGTGTTCAGCCATGAACTGCCTCAGGGACTCCGGCTACGGATTTTGCCTCGAGGTTGACTCCTGAAGCTTTTTCCATAACTGGATGTAGCCACAAGGCAGTGGAGGTTTGGGATCAGAGTTTTCCCAATTCTAAGCTGGATTACTCAGAAATAAATTGCACTGACTCCTAGAGACGAAGCCCAATCCTATGCATGTCTACTCAGAAGTAAATAACATCAGAGTCAATGGGGCTTACTTCCAGAAGTGTGAATAGGATTGCAATCTTAGACTTACTCTCAAGTAAATGCACAGAACTGAGAACTCACTGATGAACAATCCCCCTTGAACAAAGTAGAAATTTCAGAGTTAGCATCCTAAGAATCAGACTGCAAACATATGCTCAAGAAATATACTTTAAAAATGACATGCAGATGTGTGACTATGCCTGATTTCTTATTTGGGGGGAAAAAAGTGAAGGCACATTGCATTACAATCATATCTTACTACTAATTACCTAATTATATTCTGAAAATGAGCCAAATTGTGTGTCAATAAGCAAATGTAAAAAATAACAAACACGAAACCATGAGTAGAAAGTTGAAAGTCCCAATTTCATGCTCCATATCAGATGATGACACAAGCTTAGGAAATAGCTTCTTCAACTTTCTTTGGGGTGTTGTCAAGGACTCATGGGATGTGACTTCCATTTCAGCTCTAGTCGCTTAAAGTTGTGGTTTAAATAATAACTTAGTCAAATTCCTTCTCTCTAACAGCCCAGTCCTGACCCTGGTGTCTCCGCTGGCTGCAGTGGAACCAAAAGGACTACTGCTGCATCTAGCAGCACCTCTGGGGCCTCCGGAGGTATCCTTGGGGGAAGGGGACTTTCATCCCCTTCCCTCAAGGAGGGGATGAGGCAGGAGGGGCAGGAGGTCTGGTCTAGAGGGTAGAGCCTCTGTTAGCCCGAAGATAACATCAGAAGGTCACCAGTTCGAGGACACCGGCAGCTCCCTGAACGGCTGAGAATGGCAAGACCTTGAAGCTGCTGACAAAGCCGAGCTGAGTGATTCCACCTGCTCTTGGTGTGAGCAAGAAGCATCTTGGCTGCCCTTCATGTGAGAGATGGAGCTGCTTGTCAGCCTGCGTGGGAGAACTGGAGGCCAGAAGTGACACCAAACCAGGAAGATCCATTCTGAAATGTTGGTTCTTGAAAGAGAGAACCTCTGTGTTTGTAAAAATCCCCTTGAGGGATTTAGAAACGCCTGCCTATGTAAACTGCCTTGAATAAAGTCAGAGGAGTAATCCGATGACCAGAAAGGTGGTATATAAATACCTAGTTGTTGTTGTTATTGTTATTGTTATCCCCTTTCCCTGGAAAGCTCCAAGCTCCTCAATGGGGCTTCTCAAGTCTGTGCCAACTGTTTTGCCAGCACAGACTTGAGAGCCTCCGTGTTGGGTTTGCAGCCCAATGTGGAGGATAGGATACAGCAGAGCATAGCTCTGCCGGTCCCACCCACCCACCACTTGTGCCAGTTCCCCCCCCCCGCACCGCCTTCTCCCCCACCCTGTTCCACCCACTCCCTACCTTCCACTACCCTCAAAATTCTCAATGCCAGTCAGCACTGCAGGAACACTGGCTGGCCCTCCATGCGGTACTGGCTGGCCCTCCATGTGACATTGAGGCTCAAAGCTGACTGGCGCTTGCCCAGTGCTGCTGGCTCCTCCTCTCTGGTGCCATAGATGTGCTTGAGGATGTGTTTGCGACACCCAGTGCTGCTGCCAGGGCCGCTTAGGATTCAGCCCTAAATCAGCAATTTTCGACTTTGCAATCTCATGGCACACTGACAAGGCGCTAAAACTGTCAAGGCACACCATCAGTTTTTTGACAACTGATAAGAAACACTGCACTGCTGGCCAGTGGCTCACATCCCTCAATGGCCCTACTAATAAATGACCCTCCCCCACCCTCTCGCAGCACACCTGCGAATCATTCATGGCACACCAAATGTGCCGCGGTACACTGGTTGAAAATCACTGGTGGAATTTTTTGGTGGATCAGTGGGAAGTCTTACTCCTTCTCCCAGTTTTAGGTCTGGTGGATTCAAGGGCCTTGAAATTGGTCTGGCAGACAATATTTGAAGTTATCAGAGTTACTGTTGGAGAGGTTTTGGAACCGTGTGAACTAGCAAATTTCTTTCCTGATCTGCCACTCTTTGTCCCTTGGTTCTGTTCCAACCAATATTTTGTAAACTGGATTTGGAAACTCTACTCTGTTAAATGAATACAGTCATGGGATGTTAGACACATATATGCGTGTATGTAAACTACTGTATTTAGTAGCATGCAGTACAAAGGTATATGCTGCAAAAAGCAATGCCAATGTAAAGGAAAATTGCATGGTTAAAACAGTGAGGTAAAAAAATACGTTTCATGTTCCTTTTCAAGGGATAATTAATGTCTTCTGTTAATGTCAAATATGTACATTTCTACTTGGTGAGAGTCACATGAAAATACTTTTAGCAGAAGGCCTTTTCTTTCCATTGCAGATTCTATGAAGGATATGATGAGGTCAAACTATAATCAAGGTATTATGCAAATAATGATATAGGCTTTTGCTTTCCATCAGTTTGTTAATAAATTATAACAAATGTGAGGAAGAATTCCAGTGAAATAGGGTTAAATAGTTAGCTTTCAGTGCTGGGAAGCAGCATCTTATCCCTTTGTAATTAATATTTGCCAGGGATAATCTTGAACTGCTAATTGTATGCATGGTATTAATTAAATGATTAACATAACTGTCACATCCCATTTACCTGTGGACAGAGTCCAGAAGGGACTGTGTGTTTCTTTGGTTTGGGTTTATTAATTCATCCCAATTAGTCATAACCTTTCCTCACCTTGAATTATACTGTAGAATCCAAGTTCTCATTCTTCATCTGATGAACACTCATTCCTGTAAGGATTGAAATATAACATATCAGAATCTAGGACTCCTTCCTGAACATTATCACCCACACTTTTGTCTGAGTTTCTCAGGGTTGTGGTACACATTACACAAATTTGTTCACACAGATTCTGGTACCTATGTGTGTAGGAATAAATGTGAAGCTCAGGGTGACTGCCATGTGCTTAGCAAGTTGATTACCAATCTACACACAGAGCAATCTACATTCATATTTATTCCTATACTAAGAGTCCTGCAACAAAAATGTTGTAGTATGTGCATTTTCCTGGTCTCTGCAGGCCTTACTTCAGAGTATATATGCCTGAGCTCAAACTGCAAGGCTGCAGGGGTTGGGTGGGAGATTTTGGTGTTGATCAGCCTGTTGTACTTTTCTGTTTTTCTCTTTATCTCCGATCCTGATTTTTCCAGCTCTCTCTCTCTCTCTCTCTCTCTCTCTCTCTCTCTCATCTTTCCAGCTTTCTTTCTTTCTCATCTGATCCTCCTTTCAGAAACAAGCTCTACATTGCAGTTCAAATAGTTTCTTGTATTCACATTGGAATTGACAGCTCTTTCTTCTCCCTCCCCACCACATAGGTTTCAGGGCAAGAAATGCTTCTTCCAAAGCATAATGATGACTCTCTCCAATTTACCCCTTAGACTTCTCAGGAAGCGAAGGGTTTTGATTCTTATTTAGTCCCCTTGAGGGTTTAATTTTTATTTTTTTAAGTTCCAAACCTCTGAAGTTCAGTGAGTTCCCAGAAACCTCCTTTTTCTTTGTGGGCGTTTCCACTTTGTGTACAACTCTCTCAGCACTGAGCTGGGGACTTCAGAAATAGGGGGAGTGATTTCCTAGACCAGTGTTTCTCAACCAGTGGTACAGGTACCGCCGGTGATACTTGAGGTGGTGTCCGGTGGTACTTATGGGACCCAAGGACACCTGTCACCTGGCAGCAAGACCAGTGACACGACACAACAAACAGCAGTAGGAGGTTTGGTGGGCAGAGCTCGAAAGCATGCTTTTTGCATGCTTGAAAAAAAAAACCCTCCCGCCAACCCTGAGCCTCTTACTAGTGTTTGTGATGCCACAGTTGGCCTTCCAACCCAAAAATACCTGGCGATCACATAATCGCCAGTTACTTCTGGTGGTACATCCTATAGGTGGACCATGAGAAGTGGTATAGCAGGGACAAACATTGAAAAACACTGCCCCAGACATAAAAGGGGCTTCTTTTCCATAGCAATTTTGAACATGTGGCTGACCAAAGGGTCTATTTCTACAATTGCTGTTTTCTATTGCTTTTGCCTATTCTGCTGATTCTTGCTACTAATTCTTTAAATCCACTGCAGACTATATTCTCTCCTGGTTCTGAATATCAAAATGCCATTTTGTTCTTGAAATCCTCCATAATGGAATAATGTTATTCCATTAGGAAAAAGGAACATTTCTTTTTATCACTTCCTGCCACATCATGTTAAAAGCTGTAGCTATCTTCATGCTTGCATTTTGATTAAGCCAGAAAAATTTTAAAGGCGTCAAATGAGACCTCCGATTCTAATATATTAACAGTCTGAAAAAGCAAAAGTAGACATTTTTTAATTGGGTGAAAATTATTTTCCCACAGCAAGATATATAGTCCACTAAAAATTTTTTAAAGCGAACTACGCTTTTGATTTTGAAGGCCTAATTAAGAAGAGATTGCCACATAGTCACAGTGCTTTCATTCATGGTAGCCTCTTCTTCCCGACTTTCCCAGATGCCTCCATCTTGGATTGTGTGAGATCTCATACAATCTGATACAATTCTCATGAGATCCCATGTGATCCAAGATGACAGTGCCCAGGAGAGCCAAGAAGTTGGGTGCCACCAACTTGGATCTCACAAGAACTGTGCAAGATGGCAGCATCTGGAACACACACACACACACACACACACACACACACACACTTTTTCCCCAATCTTCAGTCGCATAAGGAGGTCCCAGAGTGACTAGGCCATAACTAGTGGGAGCAGCTGCTTTTTTAGGGTGGCATAGCAAGGAGAATTAAGTTGGTTGCAAGACGGCTGCAAGGAGAAGCCACAACTGCTTCTAAGCATGCTATGTTCTCCTTTTGGCACAGCGCCAAAGAGTTTGGGGGTAAATTGGCAGGAGTAGCTGTTTGTATTCTCTCTGTCCATGGGTAGCATGGTAGGGAAGATGATTGGAAAACAAAGGACTGGGAATGTGGACAAGAGGAGAGGTGCCCTATAATTGGTCTGATGGTCAGATAGCACTCTAGGGAGATTAACCCAGCTATTCCACCTAATGCAGTAGTTCCCAAACTTTCTAGCACTAGGGCCAACCTCTCTCTCCCTCTCACCTGGCCCATGCGCCCCAGAGATAGGCCGAGGGAATGATCTACGCTGATTTTTTTGGTAAAACTTTCTCGCCTTGTAGGCGAGCATCTATGGTACTTCTGAGTAAACATGCATAGGACTGCTGTATAAATATTACATCTATATAGTATACTGAACTCACTAGGCAATTTTTGATGCTTTTTGATTTTCAATTCAGAATTTTTATCCACTTTTTTTGGAGTTCAGGATTTATATCTTGCCACGTGACACGACAAAAACCTCAGCACAAGTTACAATATAGCAAGTACAAGTTACAATATAACACAAAACAAGGATAAAAACAGAACTTGTGTTAAAAATTAACAGTTAAAATCTGAACTGTCTTAAAATCAGATTTAAAAAATAGCTCAAAACAAAGAACTCAAAAAGATAGAAATTCAAGCTTGCCCTGCAAATTTGGTGGCACAAGTCTGAGGAAAGCGGAGCAGCTTGGAGCCACTCCCTTCTCCCCAGGGACGGGAGTTGGGCTGCGGCATAACTGCGGCCAGGATTGGCAGTGCCAGCATGTGCCAATTCGAAACCCTATTTCTGCATCTGTTCCATCTGCATGCATCAATGTGGACTTGCCCCAGTGAAATTGCTGACACAGGCACACAAGTGAAATGAGATTTTGGAGTGGAGTGGGGTGGAGTTCCATTTGTGGGCAGTGGCGTAGCTAAGGCATCTAGCACCTGGGGGCACAGTTTTTTTTTTAACAACCCCCCATACCACCATAACACCCCCCTAGTTTTTTTAACACTGCCGATACAACATCATAGAGGTCTCCAAAAGGCACTTCCTTCTGAGGCCTAGGGGCACTGGGTACCTTCTGTGGCTCTGGTTACCACGCATTGAGTGAGTGCTTTGAAACCTCCAAACAGCACTTCTGATTTTTGACAAAAACCAAAGGCAACTTTCAGAGGCCTCTATGTCACCCCCTCAAGGTGTGGTACCCAAGGCACGGTACCCCCCGACCACCTAGTTATGCCACTGCTTGTGGATCTTGCATCTACAGTTTCTAGTACCTGCTAAACTCCTCTGCTGGAGAATGCAGTGAGGGCTTGAGAATGGTATATGATGCAGTGCAGCTGAGGTAAAGCAGCCATGGAGACTGGGCAGTGCTTTTCCCTGGCGCTGGGTTCTCTTTGGATAATACAGATTCATTCCATATGGACTTACATTGCAAATGGCTGACAATCCTATCCACACTTTCTTGGAGTAAACCCCTTTGACTCTAATGGGACTTCCTTCTTTGTAGACATGCATAAGATTGGCTTGTCATGCTGCAGCCCTATCCACACTTTCTTGAGAGTAAGTCCCATTGAACACAATTAGACATTCTTCTGAGTAGACATGCACAGGATTGTGCTGCCAGTCTATTCTGTGTGGATGCATTCAGATTTTTGGCATAGTTCCCTTTTCATAATCGGGTTTCCAGAAACCTCCAAGTTGCCCTTTGCATTGCTTTTAATTATTAAAACATATATCAGGCACATAATTCACAATTATATAGAATTCACTTTTATTTTTATTTTTTTTCACTGATTGACTAACCCAGTTGTTCTCACACATTTAGCACTGGGACCCACTTTTTAAAATGAAAAGCTGTCAGGACCCACCGGAAGTTATGTCATGACCTGAAGTCACGTCATCAAGTAGGAACATTTTTAAAAATCCTAACCTGCAATCCTACCCACACTTACCTAAGAGTATGTCCCATTTACTATCATTGTTACAAGCATATCCATAGTAGCCTGTTAAAAGTACAGTTCCTCAAATGTAGTCACATAACATGGCAGTATCACATCCAATATATTAAAAATAAAATATTGAAATGAATGGGGACCCACCTGAAATTGACTCATGACCCACCTAGTGGGTCTTGACCCACAGTTTGAGAAACACTGAACTAGCCAATTACTTTGGCAATTCCCTGTCTGTGAGAGAAGTTTACTGCTCTAGTTAGAGACGAAACTTTCATAATCCAACAGCTAATTTTCTGCCCTGAAAGTTGCTACCTTTGTACTTATACAGGCCATCACCCTGCCAATAAAGTGATGACAACTTTTATTAGCTAGTGTTTAGGCCACCCTATATGTTGAATGGCTTTATTATCTCAGTTGCTAATGTTTTGACTGATCCAGATTCAGCCATTTTATCCTTCTGGCAGATAGTCCCATTATCTGTATTGAACTTGGCATACTATTTTACTTTAAACACAAGGAGTTGCCAGAATCACTACAGTTGCATAGCACGAAATTTATCCTACAATTTATAGCACGAAATATATGGCTAGCGCACATTCTTCAGCTCACAGGACTGAATCTATATCTCCCCTTTTAGGCAGCATATTTTTTCCCCCTGATTCACTGCTCTACTAATCATTTCAAATGAATGCTCCTAAACTTGAAGCATCACCTGATCCTAAATAATGTGCTCTGCTCTGTTGACATTTATGATAGTAGATCATTTCCACTGTGCTTCCTTCCTCTCAACTCAACCATGATCTCACAAGATGCTGCCTTGGTGTTACCAGTCTAAGGGCCCAATCTTAAACTCATCCAGTGCCAGTGGTGGCTGCCATAAAGATCATTTGTGGCACCCAGTGAGTAGGGAGTGCTGGTGCTGAGCCCATGCCAGTCAGGTATTGGGCCCAGCACTGGCAGGAAGAGGATGTGCCACCACGTAGGGTAAGTGAAACTGCCAGATGGCAGTGCAGCCTCTGAGGGTGGGGGAAGGGTGGGAGGGGTAGGGTTGGGGGAGGAACTGGGGTGGGAGGGGGATGGGACCAGCAGAACCCTGCTCCACAAGAACTCTGTGTTGGGCTTTTCATCCCCAGAGGAAGGGGATGAAAGTCTCCTTCCCCCAAGAAGATTCTGGGGGCTTCTAGGCACCTGCTGGATATAGCGCTATCTGCATTGGAAAGCTTAGGATTGGTTGCCCGCCTGCAATCTTAAGCACACTTACTAGGTGTTCTGCCACTTTTCGACTCCTGCCGACTACACCAATTTGTCCCTTCCAAATATCCCAACTCCCTTCTAATGCCCACTTTTTGGCTAATTAACACCCTCTTTATCTCTAGGAAAAACAGCTGTGGTGTGCAAAGGAATGAACACAGAACTCCTTATCTATAGCAACTAACCAAATTTATTGCTATAAATACAGACACTCCCTGCAAGTCCTCTTGTCCAGAGGCTTTCCCTCCCCAAAACTCCACTTAACTCTGTGGGTGAAGGTCTGACGCCTCCAGTCCAAGTCCAATCCGGCCTCCAAAGCACAGTCCAGTCTTCTGCAGTAGAGTTCCTCCTCTCCAGCAGTGTGTCTCCTACAGCAGGGTGCTGGCAGTCCTCTCTTCTGTGTCCTCCAGCAGAATTCTGGCAGTCCCCTTCTCCCAGTGTGGGTCTGTCCAGGTTTCCCTCTGGGTCAGCGTCCCGCTTCTGGGTCAGGGTCCTCCCTCTGGTCAGCGTCCTGCTCCTCGCTCTGGGTCAGGGTCCAGCTTCCAGTCCTGGTCCCACTCTTGGTCCTGGGTCAGGGTAGCCTTTGGTCCTTCTGAAGCTGCCTTTTATCCTTGGTTGTCTCATAATCCAAAATGCAGCTCAGCTGTGAGCTACCTTGCTAACTCCTTGTTAAGTCCAAATTAGGCTCAGCTGAGCCATCTCTTCAGTCCATGTCCATTCAAAGTCCCATCAAGGTCAAATGAAGCTCAAGTGTCCATCAGAGTCCCAATGATTGATTACAGCTGTGGAGCCAGCCCTTCCCTTCCCAGAGCTGTCAACCAGCTGTCAAAACATGGAATCGCTGTCAACACCATAGCATCCACCTGATGATCTTCTGATCTTCCATTACACTAGGGAATAAGCCCCATAGAACTCAATGGGATTTACTTCTGAACAGACCCATTTAGGATTGTGATGTCAGTGCAATTCCTTGGAAGCAAGCCAAGAAATGCATAGGACTCCCATGAATAAACCTGGTTTACAGGGCTGTAAAAGGTGTAGACAGTCAATACACTCAGTAGCTTATTTGATACCCGGTGATCATACCGGGTAGATGGGACTCGTCAGCCTAGGAAGGCAGCTCATCTAAGAGAAGGAAACTCTGATCCCAAACCTCCACTGCCTTGTGGCTACATCCAGTTCTGGAAAAGGCTTCAGGAGTCAACCTCGAGGCAAAATCAGGAGCCGGAGTCCCTTAGGCAGTTCATGGCTGAACACAGTCACGTTCTGGCAACTCCTGCGACGCCGCTGGAACCAACCGTATTGGCTTCTGCCTTTCCATTGGACCATTCCAGCGACGTGGAGAGGGGGGATTTGCTGCATGGGTAACAGCCTATCCTCCATACCTTCTTTACCCAGGCTTCGCGCACTGGAGAGGACACTCCAACTTCGCCATACGGCGTCGGCACAACACGGGAAGCAGCAGTTTACCGGTTATAAGTCTTTGCTCGATTGGCGTAGAGCATGACGCCAGGGGCTGCTTCCGACGGTGGGAGAGATCATTGCATCTCATTGGGCAGCTACCGCCCGCCTTAAGCTGGGCAGTCCCCAGCCAGTAAGGTGTTGCCTCGCCATGGTCCGTTAACCTCATGGGGTGCGTGGGGTTTAGGGTGAAAACCGACAAGCGGATCGACAACTCTGCACCATGCAACAGAAAACAGAAAACTACTGCCCTAAAGCTGGGCACCTGGAACGTTAGGACAATGACACCTGGCTTCTCTGATGACCTGCAAGAAATAGACGACGCACGCAAAACAGCTGTCATCGACATGGAGCTGAGCAGACTGCAGATGGACATTGTCGCCCTTCAAGAGACTAGGCTGCCAGATTCCGGATCTGTCAAGGAGAGAAATTTCTCATTTTTCTGGCAGGGAAAACCACCAAACGAAACCAGGGAACATGGCGTTGGCTTTGCGGTCAGAAATACCCTGCTGAAATCCATCATCCCACCTACTGTGGGAAGTGAAAGAATTTTGTCCCTGCAGCTCCAGTCATCAGCAGGACCTATCACTCTCATCAGTGCTTATGCACCGACTCTGTCGTCTCCAGCAGAAGCCAAAGACAAATTCTATGATGACCTGGCCACCACTGTCAAGAAAATCCCTGTAAAAGAGCCATTGTTCATCCTCGGCGATTTCAATGCTAGAGTTGGTGCTGATAACAGTTCATGGCCCACTTGCTTAGGTCAGTTTGGCACTGGGAGGATGAACGAAAATGGCCAACGCCTGCTAGAGTTTTGCTGTCATCACGGTCTCTGTGTCAGCAACACATTCTTCAACACAAAGCCCCAACATAGAGTCTCTTGGAGACATCCAAGATCAAAGCACTGGCACCAGCTCGACCTGATCCTCACCAGACGCTCCAGCCTTCCCAGCATCAAGATCACACGCAGTTATCATGGTGCTGCCTGCGACACTGACCACTCCCTGGTGTGCAGCAGAGTGAAACTGCAAACAAAGCGACTGTATCACACGAAAAAGGAAGGAAGACCTCGCATTGATACCAGCAAGACCCGGGATCAGAGAAAAGTGGAGGAATTTGCACAAGCGCTTGAGGAATCTCTTCCAGGCCCGGCCGACGCAAACGCATCCAGCAGATGGGAACATTTCAAGAATACCGTTTACAACACCGCCTTGTCCATATTCGGCAAGAAGACCAACAAGGCGGCAGACTGGTTTGAAGCCCACTCTGAGGAGTTGACACCAGTCATTGAGGAAAAGAGGAGAGCTCAAGCAGCATACAAGGTCTGTCCCAGTGAGCGCAACCTGCAGGTCCTCCGAACTGCTCGCAGCAAAGTCCAACAGACTGCCAGGAGATGTGCTAACGACTACTGGCTCCAGCTCTGTTCCGAGATACAGATAGCAGCTGACACGGGCAACATCAAGGGGATGTATGATGGTATCAAGCAGGCCCTAGGTCCAACACAGAGGAAAATTGCCCCTCTGAAGTCTGCCACAGGCGAGGTCATCCAGGATCGGGCGCAGCAGATGGAACGCTGGGTGCAGCACTACTCTGAGCTATATTCCAGAGAAAATGTAGTCACCGAAGAAGCACTGAACAACATTGAGTGCCTGCCTGTGCTGGAAGAGCTTGACAGTGAACCAACCCTAGAAGAACTTCACGTGGCCCTGGACTCCCTTGCCTTTGGCAAGGCACCTGGAAAAGACAGCATCCCTGCTGAAGTCCTAAAATGCTGCAAAGAGATCATCGTCACTGAGCTGCATGAAATCCTTTGTCTCTGCTGGAGAGAAGGTGGAGTACCTCAAGACATGAGGGATGCAAACATCATCACGCTGTACAAGAACAAAGGTGACAGGGGTGACTGCAACAACTACCGCGGCATCTCTCTCCTTAGCGTTGTAGGAAAGCTGTTTGCCCGAGTTGTACTAAAGAGGCTCCAGGTACTTGCAGAGAGCGTCTATCCAGAATCGCAGTGTGGATTCCGAGCCAACAGGTCCACCACTGATATGGTATTCTCCCTTAGACAACTGCAGGAGAAATGCAGGGAACAACGACAGCCACTCTTTATAGCCTTCATAGATCTCACAAAGGCTTTCGACCTGGTCAGCAGAGACGGCCTCTTCAAGATTCTCCCCAAGATTGGATGTCCACCCAGGCTCCTCAGCATCATCAGATCCTTCCACAAGGACATGAAGGGCACTGTTGTCTTCGATGGCTCCACATCAGACCCTTTTGACATCCGAAGCGGAGTGAAGCAGGGCTGTGTTCTTGCACCAACCTTGTTTGGGATTTTCTTCGCTGTCCTGCTGAAGCAGGCCTTTGGAACTGCAACAGAAGGCATCTATCTCCGGACCAGATCAGACGGAAAGCTCTTCAACCTCTCCAGACTGAGAGCAAAATCCAAAGTCCAGCTGAAATGTCTGCGTGACTTCCTCTTTGCCGACGATGCAGCTGTCACTACCCACTCTGCCAAAGATCTCCAGCAGCTCATGGATCGTTTTAGCAAGGCCTGCCAAGATTTTGGACTGACAATCAGCCTGAAGAAAACACAGGTCATGGTTCAGGATGTGGACTCACCTCCCTGCATTACAATCTCTGAGCATGAACTGGAGGTTGTCCATGACTTTGTGTACCTTGGCTCAACGATCTCCGACACTCATTCTCTCGATGCCGAGCTAAACAGGCGCATCGGTAAAGCAGCTACCACGTTTTCCAGACTCACAAAGAGAGTCTGGTCCAACAAGAAGCTGACGGAACATACCAAGATCCAGGTCTACAGAGCTTGCGTCCTGAGTACACTTCTGTACTGCAGCGAGTCATGGACTCTTCGCCCACAACAGGAGAGGAAACTGAGCGCTTTCCACATGCGCTGCCTCCGACGCATCCTCGGCATCACCTGGCAGGACAAAGTTCCAAACAACACAGTCCTGGAACGTGCTGGAATCCCTAGCATGTATTCACTGCTGAAACAGAGACGCCTGCGTTGGCTTGGTCATGTCGTGAGAATGGATGATGGCCGGATCCCAAAGGATCTCCTCTATGGAGAACTCATGCAAGGAAAGCGCCCTACAGGTAGACCACAGCTGCGATACAAGGACATCTGCAAGAGGGATCTGAAGGCCTTAGGGATGGACCTCAACAAGTGGGAAACCCTGGCCTCTGAGCGGCCTGCTTGGAGGCAGGCTGTGCAGCATGGCCTTTCCCAGTTTGAAGAGACACTTTGCCAACAGTCTGAGGCTAAGAGGCAAAGAAGGAAGGCCCATAGCCAGGGAGACAGACCAGGGACAGACTGCACTTGCTCCCGGTGTGGAAGGGATTGTCACTCCCGGATTGGCCTTTTCAGCCACACTAGACGCTGTGCCAGAACCACCTTTCAGAGCGCGATACCATAGTCTTTCGAGACTGAAGGTTGCCAATATTATTTGATACATTTCAAAACGGCAATGTCATATATTGTATCTATTGTTGCAGTAGATTGTAGCTGCTAATGCTTTGCTCTTGAGCTGGTTTTCTCACTTCAGGGGGCATTATAGAAAGGAGTATTTAAAAGCATCCAAGCTGCGAATTTGTTTTACTCACTTATGGTTTAAAAAGAACCAACTCCTGGAATGCATAGGCTGCTCTTCAACACAAAGAATCCCTGCTAAGCATCCAAAATTTCCAGCAGCTAAAAGCTGGCAACTAAATGGATTGTTTGACGTAAAACTTAAACCCTTTAAGGGGGCTGTTTTACCCCAAATTTCAGAGGTTCAAAAGTGTTTTGTTCACTTGTGTCATATGATCACCGTGGCCCTGAGTGGCAGGTATCCTCATTAACTCCCTCCAATAGATGGCAGTCTACAATTAAACTTAACCGGTTTCTTTTGGCCTCCCTGGAGCCCAGCAAAATGATGCCTTCAGCATAAAGCTGTATCTCACTGTATAAGTAAACAGGCCCACTGCTGTGCACATCAGGATAACTCTCATGATACATGGAGGCCACACAATGGAAATCACAGTTTAGAAATCCAATTTATCTTGCTGTGAATAGAATTGCATCCACTACAGAATGGCAATTAGTTTTGTTCCGTAACACTGTAACTGAAATGTGACATTGAAAAACTATTTGCAAACTACTAAGCTCTCTCATAGCATGGGTTCGTGGAGTAGAGGGGAAAAAAAAAGTTAATTCCAGCACTATAGGCAAAAGAAAAAATAAGAAAAGACTCCGGTCTTCTACAAACTGCAGCCACAAGGTCAGGGGATGACTGCATATATATTCTGTGTGGTGCAAAATGCTATGAATGCATCTCTCAGTACCACTGGGACCAAACCACTTCAGCCACCAAGACTGGTCATCAGTCCTAAATGATGAGATTTTTTAATATGCTAACAGCTCAATCTTATGTATGTCTACTCAGAAGTAAGTCCCATTATGTACAATGGGACTTACTCCCAGGGAAGTGTGTATAGGATTGCAACCAAAGGTAAATTGACATGGCAGGAGGGCAATTTCTGTTCTGGTGTGGGAGGGAAGGAATAAATCTGCCTCTCTCTATGTGTCCTGCATCAATTGAGTTGCCTCCCCAATTGATTGATATTTTAAAGAAAAACAACAGTTCCTATGGATAGCCCATTAAAACTGTAAGTTCATGCAGGCACCTCTAATTAAAACTCAAGACTTGTTCCTGGGCAGGAAAGTCCTAAGAGGAAGAACAGCCTTTCTTACAGGAAACAATAGACCTCCATACAGAAATATATCAATAAAACAAGGCCCATACTCAAGGGCAGCACTTTTATCAGACTGGCAGCCCAGTACTAACAAGAGTTGGTGCAGAGGGGCCACATAGTCTTTGCTGCATTTAGCACTTGTCATGAGCAGGCGGGAGGTCTCCTCAGAGTAAGGGGATATTTTTCCCCTTATCCAGAGTAATGCACTGGTCTGCTCTATGAGCTTGCTTGGATCTGCTCCTACTAAATAGGTCCGGAGCAGGTTCGGAGGACTATGGCATAGACCTACTCCTCTAATCCTGCCCCTTCCCAGGCCTGATCTGCCCCATGTTCTGCCCTCCCCCCACCCCAAAATGTCCCCCCCTCACCTTCAAACCACAAACTCAGCACTACCCATTTCCTGGTGCGATCTTCCCTGCTCCGTTTGGCAGAAGGTTTTGATGCAGCATCTGTGGGGTGGCTCTTATGGTATGTTTGTGACACCTTTCCACCAGGGTACAGGCTGCTGTGCTAGTAGAGCGGCAATTTAGGATTGCACTCTGAACAACATCAGCCATACTATAATGGGATTATACCCATTAGAAAAGGAATTAGGGAGTCAGAACTGCATATGTGGTCTTTGTTTCTCATATTATTCATTCTGAGTGTCAATGTGTCTGCTTTATATTAACATACTTTGTTTTTAGCATCCATTGGACCAGAAGAGCTGTATAAGAACACCACTCTTGACTATTTGAACACAAAATGCTTAAAAGAGCTTTCCTGATTATACTGAGCTAAAAACGTCTCTAAATATCAAAATATCACGAACAAGGATTTCTGGGTGTTACCCTGTGAACTCAAGAAACAGCCTTGTCGAGTAGAGGTGCTGTTGTAACAGGAGCTGAGACTAATTATCATTAAGATATTCCTTTATTGTCTGCTTTGTATTTATAATCAGTTTGTGGCTATGCTGCTGGTGACAATGAGACTTCAGTCTGCCTTCTGTTGATCTGTAGCAATGTTACTGACTTTTATTAACCTCCCTCCAAGAGCAATAGATAGCACTCAGACACTGGATGAGCTTGGTAACATGCAGCCTTGTTTCTCGCCCGTCACTTTTTCAAAGGCATGCCACCTTATTTTACCAGGGCTTATAACTCTTCCATTGTGATAAACATTGGGTTGTATCTTTGTAAACTACCTGTCAGGAAAAACTGATGAAGATAAGTAACCGAAACATGAATCTCAAGTACATCTCAAGTAAGAGAAACACAAAGCTTTAGAACACATAGGAAAGGTCAAGGTTGCTTTGGCTGTCTTTAACAATTGCACGTTAAACACTCTGATCCCAGTGGTCTCCAGAGACTCATACAGTTGTTTTTTTTTTTTATCACTAAGGGCCCAGTACTTACTAAAGGCTCCATGCAGGGCACAGTGGTGGCAGCACAGGCTATGTTGGATCCTGCAGACAGCCAGAGGCCATGCAGTGCTGGAGAGGTAAGTAAAATTTTATTTTACTTTCCTTGGTCTGCTCCCACATGGACCCCTATGGGACTACTCAGACTAGTGCTAGCTCTTTAGTTGATCTAAGTCCAAATAGAAGCGTTAGGGCCAAAATGGAGTGGGTGATATTGACAGAGTCAGCATTGTTGATGCCCACCCTCTACCTGCCCTGTCATGCCCTCTAAATACACAGTTTTGTTAGTTACTTCCCAAGAGGCACCCTGATTGCCTATAAGTCTCCTTGGACCCACACCAGCTATTTTTGCTGGTATAAGCCCAAGGAGAGAAAGGGGATTGGACAGGTTGGAAAATCAGGGATAGGATCCAGCATGAGCTTTTGGCACTGAGATCCACCCTTTCCAGCTTATTCTTTGTCCTCTATCCCTTTTGTTTCCCAAACCCAGCCCTACCCATACTTGACCCACCCCCTCTGCAGGCTTACCTGCTCCTGTGTAGCCTGAGTGGGATGTTGCCTCGTGCAGAGAGCCACTGATCATTTCTGTTGGCAATTTCCTTGTGCTCAGCAGTGCCGCACCATTTATAGCAGTGTAGCGAAGTTTACAACAGCGGAAAATGAGTTCTGCTGTCATCATTTCATGATCAAATTGGGCTGTAAGGGAGCTGGTGCAGCACTACTGTTATGCAGATCAAGCAGTGTAAGCAACTTGAGCAGGATTTGTTTGGCCCAGCTTGGAACACGAGAGTCTCCTCCCCTGGGAGGGGAATGGATGAGAGCTGGGGCTGGGCAGGCGCAGAGGTTTCTTAGGGCACCAGCACCCAGCCCCTCTTCCGCCTTTGCATGTGGGCACAGTACTGTTAAGAGAATGATGCAGAGAAATTTGATCTATTCAATTATGCCCTGGGTTCCAAATCACATAAAATAATCCTTCCCAGGTGTCACCTAGGCCCAGCCCAGGGGGCCTGGAATTCCCCAGGAGCAGAGGTCTCCTCAAGGGTAGGGGCCTCCTCGGGAGCAAGACCTAAGCACTGTCAGGACTGGGGTCCCAGGCAAGACACCTCCCTGGGAGTAGGACCTAGTGCTTCCTGGGAGCAGCCAGCAGACACATGGGCAGAAGGGGTGGGGCTGGCCCAGCCCAAGGTTGGCTTCATAAGGAGGATGGACAGCCTAGGGAGAGGTCATTCCTCTCCAGTTGGGAGGAGGATTGAAGGGAAGGCCACAGTGGGTAGCCAGCCGGGATTTACTCAGCCGACACAGGCCCCAAAGGAAACTTTGTTTACCTCAGCCTGGAGAGAAGGGCCGGGGGCTGGGAACTCCCTGATCCTAGGGGCCCGGGAGTGAGAACTGGAGAGGCAAGGTGGCAGCACCCAGGACCCTGTATCGACTACCCCCATTGGAGGCCAGCTGGTCAAGGGGCAAGACTGGAGGCACAAGGGGCCCTCCTAAGGACAGCTAAGCTGACCCCCGACAACAGCTCCACAGCACTCGGGAACCCATATCCCTTGCTGACAGGCACCAGCTGGGGAGTGCTGCCGGAAACCTCAAGGGGTCGAGAAGGAGGGGGGACAAGCCTATTGTGCGCTGATGCCACGAGTCTGTGTAAAACGAAGGGGCCTGTGACGTAATAGGCCCCATGAATGTCAAGAGTTTGACATGTGTAAACCATCTGTGCAAAACAGCTGTGTCTGCCCCCCATCCTTCTTTTCGCTGACGACTAACTCACATTGACAGGGTAAGCCCCCCACGCTCGGTCACCCCCAAAGGGGTGGGGTCTCCACCCGCCATGGACATCACACCATGTTAAGTGCTATCCTTTGTCAACAAGGGCTGAATGTTGAGGATGTGGCTAATTGATGAATTAGCACAGGGGGCAAGTCTAGTTTGTGTGCTCCTAGTTGGTGTTCAATGCTCCATATTTATTTTATTAATTAATTTAATCAATCTTTGTCCCCCTTTTTCCTCCAGTGAGGGGCATCCACAGTGGCTTACAAATATAATTATAATAATACAATAAAAATAGCAAAATACAAAGTACAATGAAAGATAATATTGTACAATATCAGCAGGGTAACAAATCAATCAAATGATCAAAACTGGGTATATATTCCACGCGTTCCATGAATTCAAGGAGGGTAACATCTGCACAGAGCGTATGTTACACATGCAAATGTGAAGAAAATACTTGATGGGAACCGAAAAGCAGATGTGCAGGAAAGATTATTGCAACACAACAAGAACACCAGAAACTTGAGTCTCTTTAATCTTTTCAGTTGAAAGCTGCAAGGCATTGTTCATAGAAAACGATTTTAAACAGCTCTGAAAATATACATTAAAATGATTCTAGCTTTCAGATATCTTATAGATGAATATTAGAAGTCCCTTTTTTCAGTCAAATTTGGGGTGTCTCTTGCTTTAGATCAGTGACATAGCAGGCCTCTCTGGCATCCGGGGCCGTGATGCCTGACCCAAAAATAATTGGTGTGACATGATGACATCCTGCCAATTACTTCTGGGTTATGGCTTGCTCTGTTGTGCACCACAATGAGCAGCTAACAACTTTTTTTGGTCTTTTTTTTTCTCAACAAGCTTTTCCTTGCTAGTAAAGTCTCCTGCACCTCTCCCCTCTGTGGGTAGTCGGAGTGGTTGTGAGCTGCTCTGAGCGGCCAACCACTCCCCCACCCTGTTTGTCAAGAAAAAAGACGATAAAAGCTGTTGGTGCACAATCTCCGAGTGTCCCAGGTTGACACCCTCTCAAGGGGTGGTATCTGGGGACATGTACCTCTCCTGGCCCCATCTTTAGCTATGCCAGTGTTTTAGATATTGTAGATACCAATTGTAGATACTGTGGAAAAATATACTGTCATCCAGGCACATCGATAGAAAACAGGAGAACCCCCTGATGTGCTTCAGTTTCTTTTTAGCAATGGACAAGAATAATATGCTAATGACTACTAATGAAAATAGCAATGGGGGCCATTCCAGTAAAATCAACCATTATGAAAGTAATTTAGCAGAAAGATATAATAGAAAAAAAAAGAACGGGCTGACAATTTTCAAGACACTTTGGAGAAGCAAAGGTCTGGGTATAAAAATAGCCCAATCAAATTAATGATAATTGTTTAATGATAAGGCAACAGTATACAACATATTTTTATTGAGTAGACAGGAAAGTTTTTCTACAGTGCTACACAAGCAGGGTGGGTGAGGGCGGGAGTAGAGAGAAGCTATTCTTCACCAAGAACATGTCTGCTGTGAGTAAAATAAGACCCCAAGGTTATTACAATGATTTACCACAAACAAATATGATCAAATTATTCCTTGAAAAGTTATATTGCATCCGTTAATATTTATAAAAGGACAAATATATGCTTGGCATATTTTTGGTTCCGGGGGATGGAATGTTGATGACCATCATAAAAGCAATTTACACTTAGATTGATCACAATAAAAAAGTATGCAATGATCATATATTTGTTAAGTGACAGCTTACTAAAACATTAAAACTGAATTACCGTTCCTCATTTCCTCGAACAATCTTGAGTATTAGTGTGAGTTCCATGAAGGCTGATTTGCAGTCTTTATTCTTTCCTTGATCTGAAAATATATATATTTCAGATCAAGGAAATTATATGTATAATTGATTATATATAATTTCCAGGTAATTTGGACAGCTTATCTCCCTGGTTCTACGGAACTCCTTCAGTGGCCTAGAAAACTGTGAGCATATTACTTCCCACCAGTGGCTCTGGTTCCTGAGCACATGAAGGTCTTCCATGGATGATATAATGGCAACGTCCCAGTTGTTGGTCTTGAATTGTGACTATGAATGTAAAATATTCTGATTTAGGACCCAATCCTATAATTGGGCAATGCCGGCAGCTGCCACGCTGTCTGGGCAACCGCCATTGCAAAAGTACCATAAGGCACTTCTGTGCCAGTGGTGAGGATGTGGTGCTGAGGCCTGCGTCAGTTGGCACTGGGCTCCAGTGTCAAGAAAATGTCTCTGTGGAATGACCAGTGGTAAAGTTTCTCCGCTGGCTGGCAGAGTGGCTTTTTGGGGCAGAGCAGGTGTGGGGAGGACGAAACTGGGTGGGGGAGGTGGCAGGGGAGGTTTGGGCCTGGAAGGGAGGCAGAGATGGCAGCAGAATCCTTTGCCCCCTCCTGGCCTGTGGAGCCCTACACAAGTCTCCTTGGTTCTGTGCCAGCAAAATAGCTGACACAGCTCCAACAACACCCACTTGGGCCACAGCAGCTTTTCACAGGGTAAGGGAACAAATGTTCGCTTACCCTGAGGAGAGACAGGCCAGTCTCCTGGCCCCATTGGATGTGGGCAGTGGCCATTTTGGCACTGCTGCTCCTCTAGGTGCCAGGGGATAGGATAGGATTTGGCTGTTAGGATATTTTTAAAGACTCTAAATTGTGGGTTTAATTGATTAGGACAACCAGCTGCAGAGTCACAGTTAGCCAGGTTGGGAATTGGCAGAGGACCCACACCCATCAGAGGGTCTACTTCAACAGGCTGATGCCTTCACCATCATTCCTGGTGGTAATGAGAGCATCAGTGTGCCATCACAGGGCAGGTATAGGGTCACCCTGACTGCCCTAGTAAAGGACTTTGCCTCAGGGCACATAGCAACCTGACACCAGCACTGCAGATTGTAAAGCTGTATATAAAACAAAACTAGTACAGTAATAACCATCACTGAAACTAAGGCAGACCTTATCATAAGGCAGACTGTCATAAAGTCGGTTGGGGGAATGGGATTGGACTGTAAGACATGTCTGGTATGCTGTTTTCAAGATCAAGCATTCTTATGTGTCTTCCTTCTTATCCATCTTTAAGTAGCAGGTATAGAGACAGGTGAAATCCACTAATTACCACAGTCAACTGTTGTAAACAGTGGCTCTTAGATTCTTATTCCTCATCTGAAATTCCTGAGTCAGCTGCGACTATAAATGGTGATATTTGGGAATTAATCCTAAATCTTCTCCACTGAAAAATCATCTCTGGTAGCACTTAAGATGTTAGGGCAATAGATGGGCAGCCCAATCCTGAGCTGCCTGGCACACGGGGCTGCAGTGATGCCGAAAATGGCTGCCGCTGCATCCAGTATGCCCCAGACAGCCACTACCACCTCCTCAGGAGAAGGGGTCTTTTGTCCCCTTCCCCCAGGTAATGCGAGTAGCCCAGAAATGGAACAACTCAATTCTACGCCTCCACCCCCCCCCCCCGCTCCCTCCCTGGCACACCTCCTCCCTGCCCTCTGTCCCAGAATGCCTCACCTCTCCCCATGCCCCCACCTACCTCTTCGCTGCCCAGAGGTCCATGCGACTGCCGAACGGTGGTCGTCCAGTGCTCCACCGGCATTAGCCCAGCACTGGCCAGTGCTAGGCTTGCACCGGTGCTGCACCAGCACTAGGGCTTGCAAACATGCTTTACTACTGCCGTGCATTGTCACAAGCGTGCTGTAAGCTGGAATACACTCTTTAGGATTGGGTCCTGAGGCTGCAATCCTATACACACATACATGGAAGCAAGTCCTATTGTATTCACTGGGGCTTACATCTGTGTAGACATGCATTGGATTGTGCTGTGGGTCCCTGTGAATTTTGAATTATGGCCAAAGTACTACCCTCAGATTTATGGGGTATGGAAGTGTTCTGTGATGGTGTTTGCCGTGACTAAAATTCAGTGAACAGAATAGCTTAGTGAGTGAGTTGAAAAAGACCATATGAGGAATCTCTTTGGGATAAGTCATCCTGTATGCAGAAAGAGAAGTGATTTTGCTTTGACATCTTCTCTTTGGCTCTGAAACCATGATCTGTGCCCTAGGCTATCAGACATCAATGCACAAAATTATACACAAAGGGTTTATGGTTCAAGTGGTAAATCCAGTCACTTGCTAAATGTTGACCCAAGTGAGTCAGCATGGGAATTTTGATCTTTCAGATTGATGAAAATGTAATTTTAAGGATGTCAAGTCGAAGTTCAAAAGTGACACACAGTGTCATGCAGATAAATAGTTTTGCCAACAGCAATGCCACACTTCATAAGCACTTGTCCTGCCAACAGTAACTATCATGCTGATTAAAAAGACTGCTTGCTAGTGAATGCACATTTTATCACATTTTATATATAAGATGCATGTAGCCGCAGAACTAAATAATGAGGATGGGCCCATTTACGAATGGAAATGAACATTTACAGTCATTTTCCCCTTTAAAAGAACCATTAAAACCATCCAAAGATAGACTTTAGATGTTTACAAAGGAGCCAAATATCACATTTATTACAATTAAGGTGAACTGTCAGCTTGATTTGGGGGGCACTTTCAGGTAAGGTAAGTTACAATCCTATCTTGCGCTGGAACAGGCAGGCCAGGAGGCCTGCGCTGTATCCAGCGCAAGATAGGGCCCCGAAGTGGCTCAGCCGGTGGCAAGGGGAAACTCTTCCCCTTACCCCCAGGTAAGCCACTGCAGCCCCAATGGGTCTCCTCAGACCTGTGCCACCTCCAGAAGTTGCGTAAGTCTGAGGAGAGCGGAGAGGCTTGAAGTCGCTCTGCACTGCTCAGGAATGGGGGTTGGGATCTGGCATAACTGCCGGGTCCCAGCCCCGCCTCTTGCTCCCCATCCCCCCCAGAATGCCCTCTACCTGCCCTTCCCCCACCCCAGAACGCCTCTCTCCTGCCTTCTCCTGCCCACCCCAGAGCCTTGCGTTGGTTGAGCTTGGCTGATGCAAGGCTCCCTCCCCAAGTTGGCGCAGAGGCTGGATTCAGCCTCCATTGGCCGGCATGCGTCCCTACACTGGCCCAGCCGGTTCCTTATGGCATGTTTGCAACCCTCCGGGGCCGGCACAAGGGACTTGCACCCCTAGTGTAAAACCTTGGCATCAACTGTATTGAAGCTGTCATGGACTCAGAAGATGAACTTGCAGGACTCATTCTCAGATCTTTCTCTTTACCATAACTGTTTTCATTTGGCCAAACGAAAGCAAAGCTTAGGCTGTGTGTACAATTTCCTTTCAAAACCAGAAGGAAAAGGCAAAATGATATAGGAAAAGCCATCTAAGCTTGCAGTAATAATGGAGTTCATCTGCTCCGAGGAAAGAAAGATTTGGCTCTTAAAGATTTGCCAAGCTACACATAATAAAGAAACATGACATTTGGCCCAACTTAGTTTTTTAATTGTTTAAATCAGTGTTATTCAAACTGTGCATTGCAGCTCTTTAGGGAGGCGCCAGGAACTCAAAGGGGAGGCGTGGGATGTCCTCTCGCAGCGATACAGTCACACCCCTGGGCAGAATACGAGCCCGTCTACTGCCCGTCAGCACTTTTTTTTTAAAGCAGAAGAAAGGGGAGTTGCTCAGCTGTGAGAGTGGCTGCTGCCGCCCCGCCCTCTTCTCCCTCCACTCCGAGGCTGCTGCCTCCTGTGTTCGCTCTTCAACCCCCATCTGGCATGTACTGAGCATGCTCAGCTTGCAGTCCTTAACCCTTGCTGATCCTTGTCTGGTTGGTTCCTAGTTCCCAGCCTGGGATCGCTTCTCATCAAAGTGAAATCTCTCTTTTCAACCCCGTCCCTCTTCCACTCCCCCCTTTTGATCTCCAAACCTTCCCGCTTTCCTCCCCCTCCCCAAATAAAATGCTTCCTATTTTACCAGTCACCAGGGGTCTTAAAGTTGCTTCCATGCAGTTGGCAAGGGGGGAGGGAGAGCAAAACACACACTTTACTTGGCCAGGAGCAGAAAAAGGGTACTGTTTTTAAAGTGATTTATTAATCTTGTTGTTTGACTGAAGAGGAGAGGCTGTATTTTTAAAGTGATGTATCTTGCTATTTGAAGGGAATACTTATCAGCCATTGATGAAGTGATTGCCAGCCCAATCCTATCCATACTTTCCTGGAAGTAAGCCCCATTGACTCTAATGGGACTTACTTCTGAGTAGACATGCATAGGCTTGAGCTGTGCTTCTCCTAGTATAGGAGACAAATGAGCTTCTAACCAAACCCTTATCAGCTCTGATATATTTTCATGGTCTATTTTTGTTTTCCCCACCAGCTGATGGAAAAATTTAATTTCATTAAATTAATAAAGGGTTCAATTCTATCCAAGGAGAATGTGGGAAATGACTAGTTGGATTGGGGTCCACAGGGGTGTGTGTGTGTATAATGTTGGTCAGACTGGTTGTTCACAAAGTTCATTTGATAAAACAATTCTATTGGTATGCTTACAAAGTTTTAAAAAATTAGTCCTCCTGGACTAGACAAAATCTACCTATTCCAGCATCCTGTCTCCAACAGTGATCAGCAGCTGATCATTTATAAAGCATGTATATTGCTGTGTATTAATATTTTTTAAGATCTGCATTTAATTAATGATATGATTAATATAATTAATATTACTATAGTTAATATATATTTAATATTATATTATAATAAATATATTATAATATTAAATTTAATATAGTTAATATTTCTGGCCGCTTCCTGTTTAATGATGTCACTTCCAGCCCTCAGGAACAAGATGGGGAGTCATGGCCAACAGCCACGGGGGTCAAGGGAGCCACTGGCCGGAAAAGTTTGAGTACCACTGGTTTAAATAGTGAGCCAGAGAGTATATAAAACCAGAGGAGATCATGGAAGAGGGTGAGTTGAGACTTTATCACTTCTCCCCACTGTCATTCAAACCCTGATCACAGAAGTTTTCTCCTAAAAATAGCACAAAGGGGACATGTTATCAGAGTTGGAGTTGCAGCAGGAGTCAAGTGCTTAAGTTCCTGCATCTTTGCCTTGGTTTCACATTTTTTTTGTTCCCCCCACATGCTATTTAAACAATAAAAGCAAAAAAAAAAACAAAAAAAAAAACAGCCAAATTAAGTGTTTAAGATGTGTCACCTCTAGCCAGCTCCCCATCCCTTCACTGCCTTACCTCCTTGGGTGAGGCCCAAGTGGGCCATTGGCTGGTGCACAAAGCCTCTGGCCATTTAAGCTGGTGACTCCAGAGAACCCAATGACAGTGTGCCTTTCACACCACCCTAAACAGACTTATGACAGTGGATATCAGTTGCCATTGTTGTTGGCAACCTTCAGTCTCGGAAGACTATGGTATCGCACTCTGGATGGTGGTTCTGGCACAGTGTCTAGTGTGCCTGAAAAGGCCGATTCGGGAGTGACAATCCCTTCCACACTGGGAGCAAGTGTAGTCTGTCCCTGGTCTGTCTCCCTGGCTATGGGCCTTCCTTCTTTGCCTCTTTGCCTCAGACTGTTGGTCAAGTGTCTCTTCAAACTGGGAAAGGCCATGCTGCACAGCCTGCCTCCAAGCGGGCCGCTCAGAGGCCAGGGTTTCCCACCTGTTGAGATCCACTCCTAAGGCCTTCAGATCCCTCTTGCAGATGTCCTTGTATCGCACAGTTGCCATAAGAGGATAGGATTTGGCTGTATGCTTCCTGTATGGTCATGATACATAATTCTAGCTATCCAGAGAGAACTAAATATACACAGGATCTGGACCATACAGTGTAGAAGCTCTCTGTCAAACCTGCAATTCACTGTAATTCTACACTGCAATTCTCTGCAGTGCAATCCACTGAACAAGTTTGGAGTTTGTTGTGCCTTTCTGACAGTTGGACTGTATAAAAGACTGCTTTTAAACCACACATTTTCACATATTCCTTATAAAAAATATCATAACTTAAATCTGGTGGTTAAAAAAAGAAAAAGAACATCTGTGAGCCTTCTGTCCATTCTTATAGGCATTCTAAGATATTGTGGGTAGTGGTGGCTTCTTTTTAGCACCCAATTTGCTAAAAGCAGTTGCTTAGTTCTTACCCTACTCATGGAAAGTCATTCTCTAGAGAGGTCATTGGCTTTTTTTTTTTCTACATTGAGCACTGTTTCCTATGCTGACTTTTGATAGTGTGGAACAACAACAGAAGATAGATTTGTCCCTGTCTTTGTTGTTAATGCTTAAAATCCTATTATAAAGGCTAAAAATTTGATCAGCTGACTCCTTATATCACCAGAAACTGATTCACCGGCATCACATCAAATATTTACCTTGCCCAGAGCTACAAGTAATTACAAGCTTATTTTGTTAGGTCTCGAGCAAACACAGAGTAATGAATTTCTGCTAATTATTAGGGAGCGATGAAAAATATGATTTGCCCACTTCAAGATATTGCAGGCATCACATCTCACTTCACCAGGGAAAACTTCAATCGGCATGAACACATTCAGTTGCTGCAAGGAAGCTCTGCAAATGTGTCAACGAGAAGTAATTATCATGACGTCTGGGAAAGTGATTAAAATGGCTTAAAGTTATGATTTCAGTTTGCCATAGTTATTTCTATGCAAATATGCTGCATTTTTTTTTCAGAAGACATGCATGTCTTAATTAAATACAGACAAAAGTTTTACAATAACAAGAGAATTTAAAAACTTTCACATTATACAAAATAACTGCTGCAGTCTTGGCCACAAATGAAAGCAATCTCTCTCCTTGCTGGCAGTAGTTCTCCCTGCTTTAGATTTAGAATTGAATTTTGCTATCCAAATGTATACTTTTAGAATGAATGGTCAAAGGTGCCAACTAGCTCTCCTTACACACAGTAGAGATTATTAAATTTGCTACCCTGTGAGGGCTTCCAGATTTATCACTAGCGTCCATTTGTAATGTACTTCTTCCACTCCGAGAAGTGAACAGTTTTACCCCCAAAATATGACATTAAAATGTAGTTGCAATGTGTTAGGAAGGACTGAGAAAAAATACCTAAAACTATACTATACTTTTGCACAGCGTAACAGCTTTGATCAAATCAATGACTGTAATTTAAGTGTTTATTCACCATTGCTTTCATGAAGAATCCTCTCTTTTATACCTTGAAAAAAAAAATCTTAAAGAAAATGTTATGAAACTGACTACTGCGACAGTATAAGGACTTGTGTATCAAAGACGTTATATCCATGCCTATTTCGAAACATAAGCAGGTAATGCTCGATTTGCCAATGAACCATTAATTTTTTTCCTGCTATTTCAGTGGCTGCAATAACTATATAGTTTGCAATTTGTTGAGTTATATAGCCATATTGAATTATTTTTGAACTGCAGTGCAGAATGCAAATAATACATGATGCTAACACATTTGTCTTTCTTGGATGTTTTCCCCTTAAAATAGCAGCCATGGGAGGGGGCCAGTATAGATTGCAACAATGACATAGTTGGATAGAGATTGACCATTTGGCTCATTTTCCTACTCTTCTGAAAAGTTGGGTTTGCCATCAAAGGTGCCTTTTGCTGTCATGGCAATTCCAAAGACACTTGGGGCCCAATCCTGTGGTCCGCGCTGCGCTTCCACGGTGCGGACCACAGTCACAAACATGCCATAAGGCACGTTTGCTGGGCTTACCGCCAGGCTCCCTCCAGAGGTGGCTCGGCTCCGGCTGGCGCTGAGCCACCGCCCAGCGGCTTGGCGGTGCCTGCGACCACTGGGCTGCGGAATGGAGAATAGGGGTGTGGTCGGGGCATGGGGGAGGCGTTCCGGGGAGGGGGGAGGTGTGGTCGGGGGCGTTCCGGGGGGGTGGAGGAGAGGCGGAGCCATGGAGCCGAGCTCCGCAGAATCCTAGACGCTCGTGGAGGGCTGCACTCCCTACACGAGTGCCTTCACTCTAGCGGTGACCAAACAGTTGCCGCTAAAGCGAGTAGCCCCATTGCGAGGCTGCTTCCCTTACGAACGTCCCCTTCTCCCAAGGAGCCTCCCGCTGTAGTGCGGGAGGCTCTGGATCCAGTGAGAGCCTGCCAGGGAGCTGCTGGGTCCTGCATCTCTGGGCAGCTCAGGATTGGGCTGCCCATCAGATTTTGGGAGGGGGGATTTTTGGTGGAAACATGGCATGGAGCCAGAAGTAAACTGCTCGTACTTGGTGTCACAGTCCTGATCCCAAATGCCTCACCCCACGGTGATGCTATTTTAAAGAGTGAGAAAAGCCCTGTGAGAGATAATGGCATAAACAGGGTCCAATTCTGTGGGCTTGCTGCACCACCAAAACTCATGATCTGGCAGCGCAATCTGCTTTATGATGGTAAGAGAAGGCGCCCCACCAATCCATGCAGCTGGGCCACTGCTGCAAGTGGTGAGCAGCCACGGCCAGTGGCCTCTGAAGAAGCTCCGGTGCTGGTACGTCAGCATGGAAAATGGGTGTTGTGCGGGGGGGGGGGGGGGTGGAACAGGGAAAGAGGAGCAATGGGGTGGAGACCGGGGCGGGTGGAGTGTTGAGACCAGGAAAGGAGCAGTTTCAGTGGCAGAAGCTCTACCAGTATCCTATCCTCCTTCCTGGTTTTGACTCACCTTCTTAGGTCCACTCAGACTTGTGCCAACGAATTGCTGGTGCAGATCCTAGGAGAACCATCATGGCCATGGAGGCTTACCTCTGGGCAAAGGAACAAAATGTTCCCTTACCCAAAGGAGACTTCTGGGCCTGTCCCAGCAGAAGCAGTGTGTGCTCCAGTGGCATAGATGCCTCAACAGGGAGGAGTTAGATAGAATTGGGCTGTTAATGTCTCATCTAGTTTGGTGGCCAGATATTCCATATAAATGATGTATAACTATATCGTTAAAGCTACATGTAGCCATGTAGCTAGCACGAATTATTACAGTGGCACTGTTCTTTATTTCAGTGTGCTTTCAAAATTTATTCTTATTTCTGCAAATAGAACTGCTCAAATAGTCTTGCTCCTTCATTTGCATTTTCTGGTTGTCCATTTGTGTGCACCCTCTGAATTTTAAGAAAAAGCAAATGCACATTCAGGACACAACTCTACTTCAAATTTGAAAACTAACCATATCCACATATGTCTCTGGCGATGCAAGAAAGATATAAAATACAACTGGGACTGCAATCCTATCCTCGCTTACCTTGGAGTAAGTCCCACTGAACTCAATGAGACTTACTTCTGAGTAGATATGCAGAGATTGGGCAGTGGCCTACTTAAAAGAGAGAAATAAGGTCACACAGCTGAGAAGGTAGATTGAAAGGAACCCAATACAATAATGAGCCCGTTAAGGGCACACTGTCGCAAACATGTCGTAAGGCACATTTGTGAACTTTACTGCAAGCCCAGTGCTGGAGCTAGCACAACATGAGCCCACGCTGGGCCTGTGGTCTTCTGCCCAGCAGCTTGCCCAGACTGCCAAGTAGCAGAGAGGTGAGTGGGGGTGTTGGGGGAGGTGGGGAGGAAGTGTTAAGGAGCGGGGGAGGACGGGGGGGCATGGTCGGGGGAGGGAGAGGGATGGGAGAGTGCGGGAGTGGCAGAGCTCAGCTCCACCAGATCCAAAGCCCCATGTCAGGTTACACGGCCTGATACGGGACTCCTTGATTCTGGGCTGGCTAAAGAGTCGTGCAGAATCGAGTAGCCCCATTGTGGGGCTACATCCCTTACCCAGGGGAAGGGGACAAAGGTTTCCTTCCCCTGGGGAGCCACCAGCAGTTGCCCAGCATGCTTAGGATGCTGTGGCAGCCATTTTCAGCGCCATGGCAGCCCCACACGCCAGGCAGCTCAGGATTGGGTTGTAAGACGGCAAAACTCTTCTGGTGTGTGTTCTCTCACCCTGGCAAACTTGATAATCTGCTTCTTCCTGACCAGGAGAGTTTCAGCCTATATCAGTTGCCAGTGTACGAGAGGGTGGTGATCTATATGAACTCAATGAGATGCCGGAATCAAATACGGCATACATAAGATGTAGACTAGCAGCAAAGTGTGAAATGAGGGGATGTTATCTGTTGACGGTGGCGTTTCCATTTATACCATTAGACTGTGGGCAGTGAGAGTACAGCAGTAGGAAGCAGTCTGGTTTTTGCCAGGGTGACTTGCATGGCGGGGTTGATGGCAGTAAGAGGAAGCTGTCCATGTGGCTGCTGGACACAGCTCAGGAGCTGCAGGCCAACTACGCCATCAGCTGAAAGAGCCTCAGCCTCCTGCCAATCAGCTCATTTGGTGGCTTGGAGAGTGGGTAGCCATACCGGACTGAAGTGGAGACTTCTCTCTGCTTCATGACACAGGTTAAGTGGAATTCAATGAAAATGCACCTTGATACAAATATGATGGTATTATTCAAAAATACAAAGATGTTAAGAAATTTTTGCCGGTGGTGGTGTCACCCCCCCTTGCATGTCACTTGGTGTGGCGTGTATCCCCTACCCCCCTCTAGCGATGCCACTGCAGGATCAGCTGTGCATCCAGGAGAACCCCTAAGCTGTGGGCAAAAGCAAAAGCAGAGGAGGAAATGTAGAGAAGGAAGAGGTGGGCTAAAGCGCCTCTGTTTCCAACTCCACAACTCCCCGCTCCTGCTCTGTCCTCCTCTTCCTTTTCAAAACCAGGAAAAGGAAGACCTGAGGCTGAGGTTGGCACATGAGGTGAAGGGGGCAGCATGTGGCATGCCACTTTCAGAGGTCTTTGTCTGATCCTGATGCAAGCCATTTCAGTGTCTTTTACTCGTTTGAAACAATATCTTGGCCACCACCTTGCTTATATATAGGTTTTCAGTTATTTTCAGTGCATAAAAAAAAAGTCAGATTAGGAGCTGATCTCTCTGTTCACATTAAATTCCAAAGCTTAATTTCAAACATTAATCTTTGTAGCTGCAAGAAGTCGTAATTATACTGCAGTAATGTGCCCAGTAATCCATTGAGTCTCGATATGGTTTTTCTATTACAATACTGTTTTATAGACTTCAGTAGGGTAGATAATTGTGAGAAAAGCAAGTTTCATTAGCTATATATTCAAAGCTACATAAACCCATACCCACCGGTACTGAGGAATACAAAAGGAAGAATGAAACATACAGTGTGAAGTTTGTCAGCTGAAAATGTATACATGCATATATATAGGTTTCATTTTCCAGCTAAACCAAATCCTTTAATTCCCAAGGCTTTTGAATATAATTTCAGCTACTGCAACATCACTTTTTATTCTCTTCAATGCAGAAAAATCACTCAATGACAAAACACATACAAAAGAAGAGAAACATAAAAACTACGCTTCTAGTCTATCTAAGGAAATGTACATCTAATTAATGGGACAAGTGTACTTGTCGTGTGGCTTTAGACCTTTAACAAAGCCGTTTAACAAAACTTTATACCAATTAAGTACTTAATTACTTAAGGGCACAATCCAAACTCGCCGTTAGGCCAAGGAAGGTCGCAAACGTTCTGTAAAGCACGTTTGTGCCTCCTCGGGAGTCGGCTGGGCAGGTGCAAGATCATGTGCTGGCCCACAGAGGCTGCATCCAGCCTCTGTGCAGACCTGGGGAGGGAGGGTTGCATCAGCCAAGCTTGGCCAATGCAGGGATCTGGGGAAGGTGAGGAAGAGGCAGAGGGAGGTGTTCCAGGGTGGAGGAGGGTGGAAGGAGGACGTTCCAGGGGGTGGGCAGGTGGGGAGTGGGATGCAGAGCTGGAACCCGGCAGTTATGCTGGACCCCAACCCTGTTTCCCAAGCAGTGTGGAGCAGCTTGAAGCCTCCTCTGACTTGCACCATCTCCTGAGGACACCCATTGGGGCCATGGTGGCTTACCTGGGGGTAAGGGGAAGAGTTTCCCCTTGCCTCCGGCTGAGCCACTTCTGGCCCCAATCTTGCACTGGATACAGTGCAGGTCTCCTAACCGGCCTGTTCCAGCGCAAAATAGGATCACGCTGCACAAGTGCAAATTTCTAAATCCCAATGTTCAACCAAACATGTATCATGTAAAAATAATACATGATATTCTTGTAACATGTAATATCAAGAATACATGATGTTCTTCTTATCATGTAAGAAGAAGTTACACACTAGAATGACCACATATGTTCTTGGCACCATAGCTCAAGACTGATATTGATGATAGGATGGCAGCCCGAGGGCCACCTGCGCCTGCTGCTTCCATGTCCGGAGGCCTTCTAAAGGCCTTAAAAAGTCACTTCTGTTTTTTAGGGGAAAACTGGAAGTGACGTTTTAGGCCCTTGCAAGGTGTTTTGAGAGCAAAGGAGGCAGCACGTGGCCTCTCTGGCCCTCAGAATGCCTTCAAAAACCTCCAGAGTGCCTTAAAATGTCACTTCTGGTTTTTTCTGAAAAACCGTGACGTTTTAAGGCTTCTGGGGGCCCTCAGAATACCTTTGGAGGTCACGTGACCAGTGGGGGGGCACTTCCAGTTTTGTCCTGAGGTGGCACAGTGGCTAGGACCACCGCTGCTAGGGACTAAGGCCTATTTAATTCTTTGGAATTCACTTCTGTGTAAGCAGGAATAGAATCAGGATGCGTGAGTTAATTCATAAAACAGATGGTACAGCATCAAGTTTGGCTTCTTCTGGCAAAACCTTTTTCTTTTCACTTTTTTTTTTTTTTTTGCTTTGGCCGCAAAGTTTTATTTCAAAGAAGTTCCCAGTGTACAAACACAGGGTAAAATATTAATGTTGTTTCTTCTCTGTTAGAAAAAGCAGCAGTCTCCATTCCCATATCAAAGAGAATTTTGAAGGCTGTTCACAAATAAAATGCTTAAAATACAACGAAGAGTGGAAAATTTGGGGAAAGACATGGGGTGAGAAAAATGGCTCTTCTTTACACACACACTCTAACAGCCCAATCCTAACTGAAAGCCCCTTGTGGGGATGCAGTAGTGCTTTTCCGCTGCTGGAGATCTCCCTGGGGTATGCAGACATTAGTATATGCAATATACAAATTATACATATAAACAAAAAATGTGCTTGTATACGCAATTTAAAAGTATGAAATTGCACACCTTATTATCATGTTATTATTGCATTGTTAGAAAGTCTATATTCATAACTGATCATTGTTTCCTGCTTACCCAGGGGTGTTTTTGGATTCATGTGGGGGGAGCGGCAGGGAGGACCATGGTGTTGTGGCATGCTTGGCCTGGCAATTGGGGATCTCTGCTGCCTGCATGTAGCAGTGACAGGCCTCTCAGCTGGTGGAACTTGGGGAGTGGACCAGAGTGAAAAGTGTCTCACTCTGGTCAATGACAGGAACGTTGCATCCTGGACAACAGTGTCCCAGTCAAATGTGTCCCAGTGTTGGACATTTGTGTCTGGTTTTTGTGTGTGTGTGTGCCCTGGACATTTGTGTCCCAATATAGGTGGAATCTCAGAATCCACTGGGGTTTGGTTCTGAGACTCCCTGCAGTTAAATGGCGTTAAATAAAACCATGTTAAATAAAAGCAGTTAAAACAAAAGAAAATGAATTACCTGCCTGAAGTCAGTCAGGCAGTCAATTAGAACTGCTATTTTGCAGCTCCCTCTGAGAAAAGTGACTTGTCCCTTCACCTTGGCTCATGGATGGTGATGAATCATCACTTCTGCATTCCATTGTCAGGTTGAGGGGAGGGGGGTCACTTTTCAGTTCTTCAGTTCAGAACTGAATGGCTTCAGTTCTTTTCTCTGAGGGGGCAACAGGAAACAGGCAAACTGGGGCAGGGGGAGGCAGTTGCTTGTGATACAGGAAAAACGCCTCTAGCTTTTTGTGCGCATTTTGCCTTCAGAATGGTAGAGGAACACACCTATCTCCTCACTCTGCTCTCCCATGTGTTCCTTCCTTCCAGACTAGAGGGGCAAGGAAGCAGCAAGAATGTAGATACATCACTGGTGTGGTGATTTGGGGGACGACGATGCAGCATCACCCATAAGAGTTTGTTTGCTACTTCAAATTTCTGGGCAGTACATAAATGGTAGTTGAAGTTAAGGACTTCAACACATAGCCGCCTGGAGTGCAGATGGATGGGAACATTGGGAGGGGAGTGTTAATTACAACTCCTATTCACATGCACACACCACATCACCACCTCCTTTTTTCCTGTGAAATTTGACTCAAGTACTTGAGACTAGTGACTCGAAATGACTCTGACTCATTACTCAAAAGACTTGAAATTTTGCTCAAGTCAAGTCTAAAGGGCCATGCACCATGACTCGTGAGTCAAGTCACAGAGTCAGTGACCCGCAACTTGAGCTTAGTGACTTGAGCACATTCTGGTTGTAGTAAGCCCCTAGGCTAGGCTGAAGCCTGCCTTTTCTGGCTTCCTGTGCTGTGGGATCTCTGTGCCGTGGGATACCAACACCCTGACTTGCATAAGCACCACTGAGGTTTCCCTTGGGGTATTGAGGAGGAGAAGGTGGTGGCAGCAGTGACAGCTTTTCATTTATTTTTCTCCAGTAGCCCTGGAGGAAGGGGTGGGCTGTTGCTGTCTCACAGAGGAACATCTGGAATCACATCAACCACTGCTGCCGGGCATGCTATGGGCTTCCCTTGCAGTCACCACAACTGGCCAAGTGGAAAGTCCTTAATAAGAACATAAGAACAGCCCCACTGGATCAGGCCATAGGCCCATCTAGTCCAGCTTCCTGTATCTCACAGTGGCCCACCAAATGCCCCAGGGAACACACAAGATAACAAGAGACCTGCATCCTGGTGCCCTCCCTTGCACTGGCATTCTGACATAGCCCATTTCTAAAATCAGGAGGTTGCTCATGCACATCATGGCTTGTAACCCATAATGGATTTTTCCTCCAGAAATCCAGAAATAGTAATAATTTGCTTTTAAATTCTTGTTTCTGTGTTTTTGTGTCTTACTGTTAGCTGCTGTAGGACTTTATTGAAAGGTGGGTTAAAAATGGATAAATGAATGGACAAAGAAATACCTTCATCCAGTGGTGTCACAATGGGGGGTGATGCGGATAGCCCCGCTTGGTGACACCCCCAGAGGTGGGCAACACACTACACCACCCGTTGGTAATTTTCTGCCCACTCTGGGTCCAGTTGCTTCCCACACCCACTGGCTATCATATTTTAGTTGCACGCTGGTGAGAACACAAAGTGACAGGTCCCGAAGATCACTGAACGGAGGCAACCTGGAGGTGGGCTGTTGCATTTAATGCAATGTTATAGCCCAGAAGGTCAGGACAACTTCATGACATCTGTACGACACCCCTGAACTTTGGGGACGCAGAGCTCCTTCATGTAAGTGCACCAGGGGCACCTCTGCCTTCACCTTTCCTAAAACGCATTATTTTGAGGTGTGAGAACAAAGGTGAAGGAACCAAGGAGAGAACCTCATGGCATTCTCTTTGCTTCTGAGGAAGCTTCAGGAGCATCAGTAGGTCTCTTCCGTTGGCCCTCATTCAAAAATAACTATTAGTGTTTCTGTTTCAGAGGGAGAAACAGGATCAAACCCCAGAACGATCTGTGCCTCTAGCAGCAATATTCTATATTACTGCTTACTAGATTTTTATACTAATTCTGAAGTATATTGGGCATGAAAATACCCAAGTAGCAGTGGCAGTCTGAAGCTGAAGTTGGCTCCATTATTCATATTTACTGACCATCTGCACTGCCTGTCAGAAATGCATAGCCAAGATAAACACAGATGCTTAGATGCTGGGACCCATCCCATTTATGCTCATGACCTCTCAGCTGGTCTAAGTAAGATGGTATTATGTCACAGATGCACATTCAGACACATCTCGGTCTATTTTCTAACATAACTCATAGGAAACAAGCATGAGCCCACAAGCTCCAGGATGTTCTTTTTTTTCCTCCTTGGGCAAAACCATATGCACCTTGAATTAGAAAATCCATAAATTCCAGAAGGTTATAAACAAATTCTTATCAAACATTTCTATAGCATGGACATCAGCTTCAGAGTTGCCCCTAATCTGTAGAGGAAGTAGACTGGGACTGAGAGATGAAGGCAAAGTGGAAGGTCTGTGGAAGCTGTGAAACTAGAAAGTGCCAAGGAGTTCTGGCAACAACATGAAGTGAAAGTTACTCTCTGGCATCAAAATTATGTTCAGTGCTCATAATGTGGCAATGTAACATCATTGCACAGGAGAGCACAGAGCCTAGCACTGCGCTTCATAATGACAGTGCGGCTTGTTCTCTGAAAGCCCATGAAAACCCTAGCGAAGTGAAGGATGTTACAAAAGGGAGTTAATGGGAATTAACTGTCGAAGGCGGTTTCAGCATAACCCGTGGACGAGTGACCTGCCAGAAGTTTTGAGAATCTGTACTGCCCTACTTAAAAACATTGAAGTGAATCAGAATCTTTGGCACCCTTACCACACATGCGCTGCAGCAGAACATGAAATTTAAACCAAAGTGTTTGTGCTTCCTCCAGTCATAATGATTATTACACTTTGTAAATAATGATTTCAGGAAGAATTCTTGGGTTCAAAATGAAACAACACTTGATGTTGGATTGGAAAGGTTTCAAATCACTTAAAAGTTGGGGGAAAAAAGAAATCAATTGTCAGATTGGAAGTTTTTCTTTGAACACTTGGTCCAGCTCACCTAGAAGAGTTCTCAAGCATTTAGCAGGAGGATGAGAGGATGCCAGCCATGACTGGGAACCACATCCAAAGGCACAGAACAACAGTGGCATAGCTAGAGGGGGGTGCAAAGCACTAAGTTTTGCAGAGAGCCTCACCGCAGCCTGCAAGCAGCCCCCCCTCCCCTTCAGAGCCATTCTGGGTGGGGGAAGCAAAATGGAGGGCATAGGTGAGAAGATGGAAAGCTGGAAATGGGGGAGGGCTGTGTGTTTGGAGAAGGATCCAAGTTGGCATTCTGCTTTGACTTCTGAGCCAGAATGTTTGAATTCAGAGCGATGCAAAATAACAGCACAAGCACACTGTAGTGAGACCTTTGGTTGATCGTGGCTTAGGTTTGAAGCCTAAATTGATGAGGTCACTTTCGGCCATGACATCACTTCCAGGTTAAAGACATCACTTCCAGTGAGTCCTGACAGATTGTCTTTCAAAAAAGCGGGTCCTGGTGTTGCAAAGTTTGCAAACCCCTTCTCTAAGGGGCTTAGGGCCCAATGTGTTTCGGCTCACCGCTGGCGGGCATGTTTGTGTGCCCTAGTGCTGGTGCTCCACCGGTGCTAGCCCAGCGCTGGCTGGTGCTGGGCTAGTGCCAGGTGAAGACTGGAGCTCTGCTGCTCAGATATTGGGCAGACCACCGGAGCTCTGCCGTTTGGCAATTGGGTGGAACACTGAGCAGCGGAGATGTTGTTGGAGGCAGAGGGAGAGGCAAAGTGGAGGTTTTCCAGGGCATGGGGAGGTGGAGGGAGGGTGGCTGGGGAGACGGCAGGGAGGAGGTGTGCTAGGGGAGGGATCGGGGGGGGAGGCGGGACTGTTGGAGCTTCATTCCACTGGATCCAGAGCCTCTGTGTGGGGCTGGCCGCCTGACACAGAGGCTCTTGATTCTACAGTGACCTTTGGATCGCCTTATGAAGCAGCCCCATTGCAGGGCTACTCACTTTACCCAGGGGAAGGGGACGAAAGTCTCCTTCTCCCGAAGAGCCACTGGTGGCTTCCTGAGGTGCGCAGAATGTGGCAGCAGCCATTTTCGGTGCCGCTGCAGTCCTGCATGCCAAGCAACTCAGGATTGGGCTGTTAGGCTGCAATCCAATCCGCACTTTCATGGGAGTAAGCCCCATTGACTATAATGGAACTTACTTCTGAGTAGACATGCATAGGATTGGGCTCTTAGGCTAAAATTGGGAGGAAATCATAAAGTGAGGCTTGTGTATTCATGAAGAGCTTTCTCTCACCTTTTAAAAAATTCTACTTTATAAGATTACAACATTACAAACACAACTCACAAGATCAGACAAATTACCTAATTATAAGAGTCAGTAATACTAATAAACATTTTCTTCTAGACAAATATTCTAATTATTATTCTAAGTATTATTCTATTCTATTATTCTGTTGTTCAAGAATAGCCCAGGCACTGCTGACCTGCCTTTCTATATAGTTCAAGCACCAAAGTAAGTCTTGCTGAAGCTAATGAAGCCTGCTTCTTGCTAAATACATCGAGGAATAGAGCATGAATTCACTATCTGTTCACATGTTTTTTACTTATGATATTTCTATGAAACAAAACACAATCATCTTAATGGGAAGTGTGCTGCAGACTAGAAATCCTCAGTCACATGAAACTACTTTACAGCACTTTTAAACCATTTAATCAGCACTGGGCGACATCTAGGATGGGCCAAGATTTATAAAACACATTTCAAAAGTACTACCATTGGTCCGTTCAAACTGTACCTCGCTCTTGCAAAGAATTGTGCTCAAAAATGTGAATAGAAAAGAGAATGTTATACAAATGGGAAAATTTGGAAAGACCAAGTGCTGAATACAGAAGAGGAAAATGGCATTCATACATCATCAGTATATACTGAAAACTTTAACCTCAGGACCATGCTTTATACCAGCAAGTTTCACCCTTTTTCATCTCATGGCACCCTGAGAAGGGGCTAAAATTGTCAAGACACGCCATCAGTTTTTTGACAGTTGACAAGGCACACCACACTCTTGGCAGGGGCTCACATTGCCCAAGGGCCCTACTAATATATGGCCCTCCCCCATTGACAACAATAAATTTGTCAATGCGTATAACTGCTTCAAGGGCCCGATCCTAAAGGGCTGCTGTAATAATGGAACTCGTGTTCTGGTGGTGAAGTGTGCTTTATGGCTGTCACAAAAGGCAAAGGCATTCAGAGCAACCAGGCCACTGCTGCAAGAATGAATCTGTGGTCTTCTCAATGCAATTCAGGTGCTCTATCAGGTGCTCTTATCATCTATTAGCTATTGTGCTTCCCCAAAAGTAAAATAGATACGGTAATGTTCCCTCTCCCCATATTCACAGATCCATTAACCAAGTATCCATTTCTCTGTAGTTCTTTGTACCCCCTGCACCTGTAACCTTCCTTTATCTTAGTTACCATTGTGCCAAGCTTCTTGCTTCCTGTTACATTGTGCATGTGTCCTGCTAGCATTCAGGCTTCCTGCCTGCTTGTCTTTCGATAAGCTTGCATGCTTATAGCATCTGTAAAAGGAAGAGACATTTTTGCTTGGCCGGACAGTAATGGATAAACAAAGGTAATGTAATGGGCATAGGGGTGCAGAGTTCCCTTTTATCCATGGTTTCCCATATGGGGGGGGGGAGTACGAGAACCTATGCACTGTGGATATCGGGAATGCCTATATATTGTTTTAGATCTTCCTTCTCCACTTTTGTACTTATTGTAAATGTTGTCTATGCTTTGAAACAATGCTCAATTGCATGTAAACATCAGCAAAAGTGACACTCTTCATAAGCAGAACAGTGCTTATAAATGCAGTGATACATTACTGTATTTAAAAATAATGGGCACACATTAGCAGAATGTAATGGGGATTATATTACCAGAACCTCTGGGGTAATACGTTATCCGAACGTTGACTGCTGTGTGAAAGAGTGTTATAGGAGATATTATCATGATGAGGTAGGAAATAGATTGGCTCCATGCTACCTAGGATAAACTACCTCCATTGGCTACAAAAGTTGTCAATCACACTAGGACAAAGTGGACTGTAATGAATCAATATTATGGGAGGAATTACTCTACCTGTGTTCCCCCCCCCCCAAAAAAATAATAATAATAACCAACAGTTGCTAATAGCATAATATGAAATATTATATGAAATAATATGGGATTAATAGAAACTAATAGAAATAGAAATTAAGAAACTCAATCGTGATTCATAATTTACCAGTCAGCAGTGCTTGAGTATGCAAATGTCAAATGTGAAAACTGCCAAGACCCCGACATCCCTCTCCTGATCTCTTGGCATTTGATACATGATCATTGCTTCTCTCTGTGGGAGAGAAAATGAAAAGCTTTCCAGTCCTAGGGAGTCCTGTCAAAACAACTTCGCAGGACATTACCGAACACATTTCACTTTGGAGCCCAGAAAATTGTATATCCATCGCAAAGCAGGTCACAGATGGGAAAACAAAACCAATCAGTGTGCAGAACATGCCACTGAGAAAGAGCACACTAAGGAAAAGATTTTTTTTTTTTGGGGGGGGGAGAAGTGAAGGATAAAAACATGAAAGACAATGCTGGGGGCGGGGTGGAAAATAGAAGAAACACTGGAGGAATCTCTAAGTGACCTCTGCTTTTGAAAGGAGCTTATTCTTTGCAGATACTGGCAATGAAACAAAACCAGTCTTTACAAAGCATCCAGACTTTTCAGTCACATGTGATTTACCTGCAAATCATGTGAAATATTTTTAAGTACTGACCTACTGACCTTTCCAGGTGAGAGTGCCATTTAGGGCTCAGTCCTAACCTGCACTGGAATAGGCAGGCCGACTGATCACTGTTTCAGGGACATGCCAAGTCCAAGGGCCAAACTATACATTACACTGCATAAAATGTGTAGCTTGGACCTGCATGTTACTTAAATAGCAATTGCCTTGGGCCAGCCTATGGCCCATGGCGCAATCTGGAGGTCCCTTTTAAAGACTGGGAGAAAGGATTTTGCCAGGCTCAAGTCAAAGAGCAGAGATCCTTTATTTCATGTACACAAAGTAAACTAAGCATAAAGTGCAAAGTAAAGTATACCAAGTAAAGACTTACGAGGGCTTCACAGAATGGCAGAGGGTGCACACAGAAGGTCCAGGGTCAAGTGAGTGTTGGGCTAAATTGGTGAGATTATATTGGGGGTGCGGGGTCCTAACTGGTCAAAGCATGTGAGCTGTCAGTCAATTGATGAACATTCCTGGGCTGTTGCCAGGGTTCTCAGGCTGCATACAGCTGGCAATAATCAGGCTGGTGTTTAGTGAGAGATGTATCTTCTCCATTAGTGATGGGGAGTGGCACCACAGTTGGAGCATAATATCATACCGTGTATGCCCCAGCAGCACCACTACATAGTGTAAACTGGTGGAGATGGGATTGGAACATTATTTATCTTGACAGTGTTCCCTTCTTAATACCATATATACTTTGGTAGATAAACTATCGTTACAGCATGTCCATATTTTGCCAATAACCCTTAAAGAGAATAGTTCTAGGTGTGAAACATAACAAAGGTTTGCAGAGGATATAAGGGCTATTAAAATGTATTATCAAGCAATAGCAAGAATGTTTAGCTCAGTTTGAAATCTGTGTCAGGAAACTGTTATGCTTTCACATGATGGCAACAGAAATCAAGAGTCAGGGCTGCTTTTATCAACTGTTGTTTCATTTCCTAATGTTAGATGACTGAACAATCACATTATGCACAGAATGTTGTGGATCATCATGAAAGAGGGGCAGGCTCTAGTGCCTCACATTATTTTAATATGCCATCTCAAAGCCTAACAAATGATCAAGTCTGAAGTCTTCTTTTCCCTGAATGCAGCTTCAAAAGAACGGGCTGCAGCTCTTGTTAGCAAAGCTTGATTTGAAATAATTTTGTCTTGTGAGGACATATAGGTCACTCGGCATAGCAAATTAAAAAACAAAAAGTTGGTATTGAAATGACCCTCTGCTTCTGACTTTTCTGCTCATGAATTTATTAGATTTTTTTTCCATTGCGAAATGACAAAGAATTAGACATAGTGATATTTCAAAAACAATGGACTCGCAGACGGAGGCTCGGTCTGTAAATGAACAACAGCTCACAAGCAAGCAGCTCACAAGCAGCTCACCTGTGGGAACACATGAGGCCACCAGAGGTTAAACACATGGTAGGAATTGTGTGGCACCCAGTGTGGCACACAGTGGCTATAATAATAATAATAATAACTTTATTTTTACCCTGCCTTTCTCCCCGAAGGGATCCAAGGCGGCTACACATGCAATCCCCAACATATGAATGATCACAGTTCTTGAAAAAGGGCAAACATTCTTGAAAGAGGGAAAAATATCATGTACAATCATTTGATAGAAGGATGGGCCCATTTAGTTGGCACCCCACACAATTCCTGCTGGGCTTTAAGTTCAGCATCTGCTCTATTGTCAGGATCTACTAGGGGTAGAACTGGAATCTCTTTTGTCAGTGTTATCCCACCTGGTGAGTCACCAGGACTGAGGTTTGGAATATTATTCCAGGCAGTAAAAGAGTCTCAGGATCTAGGTGGGTACTGCCCACCCAGACTGACCATAGGTCCTCCCAGACATGAAGAAATATATAAGACTTCCTGTTTGGGCTGGGACTCTGAGGACCAGTTGTCTCCTGGCTCTGGATCTCTGCTGGTTCTCTGGCTTCACCCAGCCTACTCCTCAAAGCTCAGCTGTGATAGCCAGACACTAACCCAGATGGTTGGTTGGTTGGCAACCTTCAGTCTCGAAAGACTATGGTATAAGCCTACAGCACCCAGTATTCCCAAGTGGTCTCCCATCCAAGTACTAACCAGGCCCGACCCTGCTTAGCTTCTGAGATGCTGCTACTGACAATATGGGTTGTAGTGGTTCAGTTGTAATAGTATTCATGAGAAAATCTGTTTGTATGCTTAAATAAAACCCAGTCCTCTGCTGCACAGCACAATGAGGAGCAGCAGCACCAAAATGGCTGCCGTTGCATCCAGTGGGCATCGGGCAGCTGCCGGCATCTCCTCCGGGGAAGGGAACATTTGTCCCCTTCCCTGGGTAAGGGAGGAGGCCCAACAATGGAGCTACTTGACTCTGGACTGGCTATTTAGCTGGCACAGAGTAAAGCAGTTCCGTGTCGGGCTGGGAGGCCCAATGTGGGGTTCTGGATCCAGTGGAGTAGAACTCTGCCAGTCCTGCCCTCTCCAACCCTGCTTCCTCTCCCCGCATAGCCAGCTTACACACTGTTACAAGCAGCTTCCTCATGAAGAAGCCATGGCATTTTCCTCACGAGGAATTTGCTTGAATCAGCTTATAAGGTGGCTATGCCATATCCGCAAAACTAGAGCCAATCAGGCAAAACCAATGCCATTTTTGGAATCAGCACACCTAAAATATCCTAAATTCTTTCAGACATCCTTGGCAACTAAAAAAAGGTGTGTGTGTGTGTGTGTGTGTGTGTGTGTGTGTGTGTGTGTGTGTGTGTGTGTGTGTGTGTTTTTAAGGCTTGTGTAATAAATTCATCTTATAACTTCCCACTAACGTCTCTCATTACCAAGATAAAATGAAAGTTTTGCGGAGTATTTGGGCATATATCAAGTTCGATATAAATATATGCCAACAAAAAGCACACTTAACATTGAGCAAAGGCAACTGAATGAGCGAACGGAAGATATTTACCGAGAGATTGAAGGCAACAAAAAAATAGAGAATATCTATGCAGATGTCCATTCAAGAGAAAGAGATGAGCCAGATCACTGGTGACATTTTATAACCACCAATGAGATGCAAAAAAAACCTGTCAAGTTGATTACCAATCTGCATTTTGTGAGAAACGGAATGAGGTGCTTGCGAGGAGGTGCCAGTTTCAGCATTTACTAGGCAAACTGATGTATGAATATTTTACCTCCATAATCAGAGCTGTACAGTCTCAGCTAAAGAGTGAGGTTGAATTAGGGTTCTCAATCCCTGCCAACCTACCAGCTGCCAGAAAAGTGAGAGAAAATGCAACTTTCTCCCTTTGCTTTTATAAAGGCTTAATTAAAAGAGAGAGAGAGAGAGAGAGAGAGAGAGAGAGAGAGAGAGAGATTGCTGTCACATACACACTAGACATCTCTGAATGTCAGATTCCTTTTTGTGGGACATGTCATATGCTCTGAACATTATTATATGAAAAGGAATTGTGTTTCTTTTCCCTTGGATGGCCAGGTACAGTTCTATCTCCTGTAAATTTCTGGGGCTCTGTGGTTTTATTTCATTATGCAGATTCCAGTTCTATTAGGTACATGAAAGCAGGGGAGCAATGTGCACATCTCTCTGTGAGAGATGGTGTGACTTTTCCTTTTGAATGTGACTCTGAAGGCTCAGAATAAGGAAACACAACTTCCTTTCATGTCTTTTTTGCAGTGCTTTTTTGTAATATGTGAAGTCCCTTCTGTCAGGAATATGAAGTGTCCGCCTGAATTTCTACATAGGGTTGGTGTCCGTTATGCACACACTGGTGCCAAGAGGACTTTGTGCACCCACATTCCACTTCCTTCTTGGAAGATAGAGCTTTCTTGGGTTCTTTCTGGACCACCATACATGACTGGTGGATTGCATTCAGCTTGGTGAGCCCTAAATGTTTGGGGGCCAAGTTGTATGAAAAACTGTAAAGTCTTACCCTTTGAGAGAGTCTTGCTTAAGGCCCAGTCCAATCCTTGTAGTATGCTGGTGTGCCAAGAGGTCTGTCGGCACAGCAGCCTCTCTGTTAGTTTGTGCAACACTGCCCTTCACATGACAGCTAGAAAGCCATGCACTGCCAGTAACACAGCATGGACTAGCCACTGGTGGGATTCTGCCAGCGAAGAGGCAGGGATCAGACCAGGATGGGAGCAGATTGAGGCAGCAGCAACACCTGTCATATCTTAAACCCCTGTCCCATCCTGGACCCGCCCCCAGCAGGTTTCTCAGAGCTACGCCAACAAAAGAGCTGAAATAGATATGAGGAATCCCATCAGCCACCACAAGGTGGTTGGGAACACAAGTATAGTTTTTCATTTCTTACCACTCCCAACTGGTCTGTTCCCCTATCGGCACACTGGATGCAGTGGACCTTGCACCAGTAGCCCTGTGCCCAGTGCACTAGCTCAGAATAAGATTGGACCCTTACAGCCCAGTTCTGAGCTTCCCAGCACCCAGGGCTGCAGCAGTGCCAAAATGACGACCGCTGTATCCCAAGAGTCTGGGAAGCACCACTGGGTCTTTTCAGAGTAAGGGAGCTTATGCTCCCTTACGGAATGTTTGCAACAGGGTGCGCTGCTGCTGGGCTGCCGGATTGGCCCTCAGTGTCCTGTCACTGTTGTGTGGGAAGGGACTATGTTTCAGTAGAAGACCACATGCTGTAGAAGACCACATATGGGGGAAGTGCGATGAGAAAGAGGAGATGAGGGATGAGAAAGTGAGAAGCTGTGGATGTGCTGGGAGTGCCCAATTACGCAGGCCAACCTTTCTGCAGTGCTGCTTCTGTAGAGGCATTACTTTGTAGATCACCTCTCAGCTACTGAACTGCAAAGTTATACCTTAGAAGAAGCGGTGCTGCTGAAAGGGTGGCCCATGTGATAATCGAGTTCTCCCATATCTTGAAAATATTCTGAGGATTTGTGTATTTTCTGACATTTGCAGCTGAGTTCCTAAATGAGAAAAAGTGCCCATTTCCGGTCATCACCTGCTTAATGATGTCACTTCCTGCTTAATGACATTATTTCCAGCCCTCAGCAGACACCCTGAATTTTATTCGGCCCACTGTATGAAACGGGTTTGACATCTAGTCAACTGCTGGCAATCAATGAGGACAATACTACGTTAGATCGGCCAGTGGTCTGACTCAGTGTAAGGCAACATCATGTGTGTCTGCTGCATGTGTGTTAAGATCCCAGATAAAAGGTCAAAATGTATCCCAGCATATATTTCACAAGGGTGATAGCTGAGTTTTGTTCTGCCTCTGTTTGCATTTTAGGCAAGCTTTTGTTACACCTTTTTGATTGTCATTTTAATGTTCTTGGATCTAAGTCTTAAGCCACCTTGACGATCTGACCACAAATCACAGTAAAATATTGTAACACCAAAGTCATACAGGCCCGCTATATGTCCTGGTTGAAATGTCCCCTCCGTATGCCCCCTCTGTGAACCCTCATCTCTTTAACAAAGCTCCCTGACAGACTGTGAGCCCTACTCCACTGAAACTAGATCAACAACATTATAGATTTCGGCCGCTTGCATTAATTTCAGTAAGCCTTCAAATCAGGTCACTTCTCTCTTAAATAGCATGCATTTGTGACTCCAGCATTTTCCTAATTCATTTTGTTAAGATCTGGTATGCCTGACAAAGGCAAAACGTTTTATTTCCAGGAAGTTGCTATTCCAGGGCTATGAGATAATTCCTGGCCATTATTCTTAAACACTATCTGTCAACTTAGTGAAATGAAGAGTAGTGAAGACAAGCGTCTTCATTTTTCCATGGCAGAACAGCCTAATGATGACAGCTCCCCTTATTCAAAAATCGTGGATAATTACTGGTTGCAGCCATTCATCTAGAGGGAGGCAATGAAATAGACAGATACTGTAAATGCATTGCTTTGAGCAGGTATATACCAGAGGCAAATCCAATGACCCCGTGGGCATTAAATGCCGGATGGCAGACAAAACCCCTAGGCACTGAAATGGGAAGGAATGGGATGCAATTGTCAGTTCCTTTTTTAAGGCATGTCCTAGAATCACTAGCCAAAAATAGTAAATGTGAAACATTACAAGACATATAAAAAAAAGGGATGAAATGATGAGGAATAGGAGGCCCCAGGAGAGAGAGAAAAAAATAATGGCTGCTTCAGTACCAACCAGAGGACAGAGGACTCTGAGGAACAGAGGACCCTCAGTCGTCTCTTTACCATTTTCATTTGATGGTTTTCAGGTGGACCTGAATGTTCAAACAAAGACGGCACACAACAGGCATCTTACAAAGTATTCCCATTGTGATGCATGCTACAGTGCTGCTGAGATCCCTTATGTATTTTATTAAATAGCAAATGCTGTCCTTGCAAAGCCAAGTACCGTCAATTCTCAGTATCCATGCGCCTTGTTCCTACAGATTCGCTCACCTGCTGGAACAAGATCGTTACTCACATTGCACCATCTGGTGCCTGTTTTCATTTCTCCACAGCCATCCTGCCACTATCCATGGCATCCACAGCCATCCTGACACTATTCACTGCACCCGCAGTGGCCATTTTGCATCCACGGTTGCCATTTTGGAGCTATCCGCAGCGGCCATCCTGAAGCTATCTGCACCATTCTGAAGCTATCTGCTGCTAGCATTCCTGAAAGGGTTAGCTATTCTTCCCCCTAACCCCACTGATTCCATAGAATCAATGATTTGGTATCCACTCATTATCCATTGGGTTTTCCAGGAACCTAACCCCAGTAGATAATGAGAATTGGCTGTAGGTGCAGGTGTGCGGTGCCTGTGAGCTACAGGTGGAGAGGTAGAACAATGGCAGGGGAATGATAACTATGATGGCAATGAAGAGCGCAATCTCAAGTGCTCTATTGTATAGAGCACTTGTTGTATAGAGCACTTGTTGGCACAAGTCCATTGCGCCAACCAAGAAGTGTCACAAACATGCCATAAGGCACATCTGCAATGACTTAGAAGACCCTGTGCATGCCTGATCTCTTCTGATCTCGGAAGCTAAGCAGAGTCAGGCCTGGTTAGTACTTGGATGGGAGACCGCCTGGGAATACCAGGTGCTGTAGGCTTATACCATAGTCTTTCGAGACTGAAGGTTGCCAACCATTAGGAGTTGGGAGGCTGGCACAAGGATGCACATTGGCCTCCCCATGCTGAGCAAGCCCCGGACCTGGTGAGTTCACACCGGCTGACTCAGGCAGGAGTTGGGGTCTGGGGAGGGCGGGGTAGGCATTCTGGGGCAGGGGAGGGTAGGTGGTGGGCGTGGTGCCAGGATCTGGCATCCTGACCTAGTGCTGGACTGCTCAGATCTGTGCCACCTCTTTAGGAGGCACAGATCCAAGTTGTACCATTCAGGCTGCTGCTGTATTACCCAGGTTAAGAGGACTTTCCTCTTGCCCTGGGTTGTGCCGCACACAGCCCTAACCCTGCACTGGATATGGGGCAGGCCAACTGGCCTGCCTGTTCCAGTGTGGGTCAGTGGCGCTGCTAAGGGGGTGCAGGGGGTAGCAGTAGCACCGGGCATCAAGCTTTAGGAGGGCAACAAGCTGAACTTGACACTAGTGACCAAAATTGTGAAAATCTTGGTATATATGATTAATACCTTCATGTTATATATCATTGGAAAGGTAATTTAATGTAGAATGCAATGAAACAAATCCCATTGGAATAACTGTATTCTATCAAAAGTTATGGCCAGTTAACCACAAAATGAAAACACAATTGCCTTATAGAACAAAAAGTGGATTTTCTTAACTCAAAACCGACCTATGAGACTGATTGTTGTTCAAGAGGTGCCCCTCTTATATTTAGCAAAAGAAGAAGAACCATCCTTCTTCACCCCAATACAGTGCCTCGAACCTATCAGGGGCACACTTTTTATTTATTTACTTAATTAATTTGATTTTGTCGGGGGGGGGGGGGGCTACAAATCTTTTTTGACCCCAAATAGCAGATAGATGCCTTTTCACTTTTGAAAAAACCCAGACGGGACGTCACTTCTGTTTGTGACATCACTACCGGGGCAACATTTTGAGCTTGGCACCAGGCTACACAATCATTAGCTATGCCACTGGTGTGGGTTATCATTGGGCTGTAGAATGGTAATTAGAAGTCATGAGAGAAAGAATCAAGAGGGCCCTTGGTAGTTCTCAGAAGGCTTGATGTCTCAAATGCCCTATAGGAAAATCCAAAATGGTCTTGGCCTAAATTTACAGGCCACCCTAGTAGCTTTTTGAGGAAGGTATAAAGAATAACAGTACTGGAACACGAGGTTCTCAGATTGCTTTGCATTTTCCACTTTGCTTCTGGAAACTATCTTCTGATCCTTATATGTGACATCCACATTCCCTTGTTTTAGGTGAGCAAAATAAGGGTAATACAGGGATATCTCTGTTGTCATAAAACAGCGGATTACGCTTAAGTATGTGATAGTACCGATCTGTGGTCTCCCTTCACCCTGAAAAACAGAATGTTGGACCACTTTCCTTCTACTTTCACACACACTGTCAGTGTTCTTTTATTATAAAAAATCCTATCTCTATTCCTTATAGAAATTTTAAAGTCATTTCACAGCTGAGTGGAACCCTAAACAGAGCTATCTTTGTGTAATGAAGCAGAAAACGACTGCTCCTTAACAAGACTGGTATATGGAGACAAACAGCTCATAAATATCCCATCTGCCACCAAACGCTTCTATTCGAGCGTCTTTCAAATCTAAATGCTACATTTCCTGATTCTTTACAGAAGAAACCGAAAAAATACAAAGACTTCCACATCAGATTGCCCTAGGACAAGAAATACATTCATTTTGTCATACGTTGATGCTAATCATCCATAGAAGCACAATTTATTTACCAGCATTGGTGTGGTCTTGTGGTTTCCGTGGGATTACCCCAGCAAAAACAAATCTCTCCTGTATCAATCCACCCAGTTGGTATTGCAAAGGGATGCACAAGCTTCTAGAAAACCAAGAAGAGATGTGGTCAAACGATGCCACATAAAGTGGGGTTTACACTTACTTGGTGGTGGCGAAAACTTGGGTTTTGCAGCCACTCCAGACATCACAGGCACAGGATAAGTGTTGATCCCCCCTTTTTTACTTTGGTGGCAGTGGCACAAACTCATAAGTGAGTTAGTGCCGTCCTAATATCGCTGCTAGTCACCACTCCCTTGAAGGGGGAATTCTGTGTTTCCAGTTGCCCTGGGAAGAGGGTGACGATCCCCAGCTTGGGAAATACTGCTCTCGAGTCAGAATGCCAGATGAAGGGGAGGGCACCAGGATACTGGTCTCTTGCTGTCTTGTGTGCTCCCTGGGGCATTTGGTGGGTCTCAGTGAGATACAAGAAGTTGGACTAGATGGGCCTATGGCCTGATCCAGTGGGGCCGTTCTTATGTACTTATGTAAGCTGTGGAACATGGACTAGATGGGCCTATGGCCTGATCCAGTGGGGCCGTTCTTATGTACTTATGTAACATGGATCATCACCAATCGGACTCTGGAATTTTTAGCAATAAATAAATGTCCATTTGCAATCCAGACATTCAACCAATCTGAGTTTAAAACACTGGCCATTAACTTTCTCTCTTCTGCTGATACAGAAAAAAAAATGTTCATCTATACGGTGTCCTCTTCTATTTAGCAGGAAGAGAGCAACTGTCTCTCTTCAACCCAGCATGGGGTCTTTTTCAATGGCCGTCCCTGGTGTCTCTTCTGTATTTTTCTTTTTTAGATTGGGAGCACTTTGTGGGTAGGAAACCATTCCTTGATTTCTTTTACTATGTAAACTGCTTTGTCAATTACTCCTGTTAAAAAGTGGTATATAAATAGTCTTCATCATCATCCATCAGTTGGTCCTGGCTTGTGCATAAACTCTAAGATCCAATCTATAAAGTCAAAATCTCCATCAAGAGAGAATTACCTAGCTGTGGGGTTTAGGCATTTTCAGTACAATATATATTCCTTGCTATTATTTTGCATATGTCTGATAATCAGAAACATTAGAACAAGCGATGCCAACAGGAATTTTTCTTTGCTTGATTGCACTCTCTGGTTTGCCGCAGGGGACCCTCTTCCCACTGTAAAATAACAGGGAGAGAGCTGTGTTTCAGTGAAAAAGCAACCTACTCACAGGACTTCTCAAGGGTTAGAACAAAAGAAACCACTGTACTCCATTACTGATGAAAATTATGCTCTCACTTGCAGTATTAAAGATTCAGTTATGGGCCCTCTAAAAGAACACCCCCCCCCAATTCTCATTGTATGCCTATAATAGAACCTTCAGTTCTTCAATTTTTACAGTCATGCACACATTTCTCGAAATCCTACAGTAAGCCATGAAGATCAACACTGCAGAGTTGAGTCACTAATCACAGCCCAGCTATAATCATGCACTAAATGGAATTAATGAGTAAACCTACTACTTCATGTAATTTTATGTGTTATTTTAGTTTGCATGGGTCATTAACATTTGTTCAGAGTTTTACTGTGCTCTTTGGTGTGTACTAATAATGTTTCTTGTGGTTACACAGAAGAATGATTTCTAAATAGGCCTGCAATAAGAAAGATGCCGTAATTAAATCATAATAATTAACACGGATATTGGATTGCAATTTGGATAATTCATGCTTGGAAACTAGGGGTTTGTTCACATTAGGACCGTTGATGTACTTTAAATGGTTTGATGCCAGGAAGCCCTCACTGACAGTATTCACAAGGATTATATTTTCCTAAGGACTATAAGTCTTAAATAATTTTATTCCAGACTAGGAATAGGGTCAACTTCTGTATTCTTATGGGTCACTGTGTTCTCTGGGTTTGGAAGTGTATTTTGCTACAAAACCAACACGGGCAGTCAGGTGCTATGATAGCACCAGTGCTACTTAGCAGGAAGAACTTTTTCTACACAGTCCAATCCTGAGCTGCCCAGAGTGCGTGGGTCTGCCACGATGCCAAAAACGGCTGCCACGGTATCCTGTGCACCCCAGGTAGCCATCTCCTCCTCCTCGGGAGAAGGGGACTTTCGTCCCCTTCCCCCAAGTAGTAGTAGTAGTAGTAGTAGTAATAATAATAATAATAATAATAATAATAATAATAATAATAATAATAAACTTTATTTATATCCCGCCCTTCTCCCTGAAGGGACCCAGGGCGGCTTACAACATATTAAAAACAGATTAAAAACATAATTTAACCGCAAATAAAAACATATTAAAACACATTAACAGATACCCATAAAAACAGTAGTCAGATAAAAAGAGCAAAATGCAGCAAATCATAGAGGAATCAGGCCTGTAAAAATACTAAAAGATATAGAAAAGATGTTAAAAAACGCCATGAACTCAGAAGGCTTGTTTAAACGTCTTCAGGCCTCGCCGAAAAGTCTCAAGAGAGGGAGCCATTCTCAAATCAAGGGGAAGGGAGTTCCACAGCATTGGTGCCACTACTGAGAAGGCCCTATTTCTTGCCGCCGCCCCACAGACCTCCTTAGGGGGCGGCACTTGTAAAAAGGCCTTCTCTGATGACCTAAGAGGACGAGCCGGATTGTATGGAAGTAGGCGATCTCTGAGATACCCTGGCCCAGAGCAGTATAGGGCTTTAAAGGTCAAAACCAGCACCTTGAATTGGGCCCGGAAACGAACGGGCAGCCAATGCAGCCCCCGGAGAAGTGGGCTGACAGAGTCAAACCGCCTAGCTCCAGTGACCACACGGGCAGCCGCATTCTGCACTAATTGCAGTTTCTGAACCGTCTTCAGGGGCAGCCCCACATAAAGCGCATTACAATAATCTAACCTCGATGTCACCGTGGCATGGATCACCATGGCCAGGTCTGCACAATCCAAGTACGGCCACAGCTGGCGCACCAGCCGAAGCTGAGCGAAGGCCCCCCCTAGCCACAACCGCCACCTGGGAATACAGGAGCAGCTGCGAATCCAGGTGGACCCCCAAGCTACAAAATATGTAGGATTGTGCATAAGTAAGGGAAGTAGCCCCACAATGAGGCTACTCAATTCAGCAGTGGCTCTTGAGCCAGTGCAGAATCAAAGAGTCCCATGTTGGGCTGCACAGCCCAACACAGGGCTCAGGATTCAGTGGAGCTAAGCTCTGCTGGTCCCACCCCACCCCGTCCTGCCCCCCTCCCCTCCCCACAACACCTCCTCCCCACCCTCCGCCCATCCTCCCCCACCTCCCCTGTACTGGAACACTTCCCCGCCTTCCCCCACACTCCCACTCATCTCTCCACTGCTTGGCAGTCCAGTTCACCACTTGGCAGTCCACCACCTTCCCCTGACCACCAGGCACGCAGAGCTCAGGGTCAGGCTCACAGGTGCTTAGCAATGTCTAGTAGGTCACTCCACCTTTGTGGAGCCTAATTCTTGCACTTACCTTCCCAGCACACATGTTTGAGATGAAGCTATGTATAGCCTGTCTTTGTGGTCCAGTATTTCTGCGCACATGTGGCCCTTTGGGAAAACCAATGTTGCACAGAGAAACGCTTCTCTTCTCAGAGCAGAGGCAATGGCAGCTCTGAAGTGTGCATGGATCCCTTTGAGAAAGGCTAACATCTTGGAATCAGCTGTCTGCCATAGAAAGGGGATGGAGGGAGGTATTGAATTTAACCCCCCCCCCCAAAGAGCCCATTTGCAGAATGTTAACTTTTTGAAGACTCAGCACATGCAGTCACATATATTGGGGGTAAACAATGGTAAACAAATCTGGGGTGAGGAAATAGAGTTAGGGTTGGGGTAAATACACAGGCAGTATTTTGAGAGCTTGAAAAACGTCATTTGCTTGGAAATGAAAAAGTGCAAAAGTAGGATAAGCATTAGTATCGTACTAACATTGTGTGTGTGTGAATATATTTGCTATCACCCTGAAACAGCCTAATATATGTTTTGAAATGAGAGCACATAGCAGAACATCTTCAGTAGAAGTTCTAAAGGGCATAGCTCTGGGTGAGCAGCTTACACAGACGGAGGCTGTGAAGCCGTCCCTCCTCTTCCCACCTTCTGGCTGTGCAATGTATAATTTAAACCTCGTGGTGAATAACCAAAGCCCCGCATGGTGTCAGAAATCCTCAAGAACAGTCTACATGGGCACCACTGTGTGATTTGGATTCATGCTGTGCCTTTTAAGATGCTGATTCTACAGTACGTTTCTTTTCGCTCTCAAGTCTCCCGATGACAACACCGAACCGGTCTTCTATTTCCAGAGTGCGTTTGTTTGGGCAAGGATGTAACTTTTTCAATGATGTCTCCTGCATCACTTGTTAGTATTCTGGGTGTTCACTTGACCAAGTCATGCCAATTTTCTTCAATTATGGCAATAATGAGACTGCTTTCGTGGGTGTTTTCAGGAGGCTCCGGCCAATTCAGTACAAATGTCATTCTGTATTTTCTGACTTTGCAACGAGGCAAAAGAGAGGTGAAGCCACATCCACATATATTGCTCAAGTTCACTATAGTGCAGGGTATTCTGCTCCTTAGTAATTATTGCCATGTGTTGAGTCAAACTTTGAAACCAAATGCCTGTTTCAGAATGGAAATCAAATATCAGTTAGCATGTTAAAACTAAGAGAAGTGCCCAATGTTGTATCATCAAGAGTGGTGTCTGCCCCTCATCTGTTTGGATCTGGAATGCTGGGATAGGACCAGGGTTATCAGATGTCATCACCGCTAAAGAGGACACGGCATCCCAAAACGTAGGACATTCAAGAAAATGTAGGACATGACAAAATAAAAGCTAACAACAGTTGTATATTGATTTTGTGTGGTTAATTTAAACACTACATTACTTATTATTAAATTTAAAACTATATGACATATAATTTATTAATTACAAGAAGACTATGTGCTGCCTGCAGAGGCCTGCTCACAGGGGAAAGGAGGACATTTAAGTTTTTCCAGGACATGAGACTAAAAAAGAAGACATGTTCTGGAAAAAGAGGACATCTGGTCAACCTGGGTAGGACGCAAATGGTGAATGGAAGCTTGCACAGCATATCAGTCCTCTAAGTTCCTCCCACCACCTAACCAGCCAATGAACTGAAGGCCACTCCCCCGTGTCTTTGCAGGGAAGAACTGAGCAAAGTCGCTAGATCTCTTGTGACATTAGAGCAGAGCAGCAAACAAGTCTCTGCCCACAGTCAGGCCCACAGTCAGGCCATGGCATCAAGCGAACAAGGGAAAGCACAGAAGACAAAAGGAGATGATGAAAATGCAAAAGTGAGAGGGAAGTAGGTCCTGCAGCATAATCTGGTCTCACATCATTGTTGTTCCAATCTAGGGACTGGTGGCACTGCCCTGGGTAGGAAGCATGTCCTTGTGCCCACTGACATGGCACTTCTTCACTGGAAGGGTGTGGCTCTTCCTGACTGTAGTGAACTAGAATGCAGAACCAGCACTTAAAGGTGATTATAAAATATCCACATTGATGCACAGGTAAGTCCTGTACAGAAGTTTGGATCCATAACTATTAAAGAGGTCTCAGGTTCAGCACCTGTACAGTTTCTGGGCTATATTTTCTTCTCCCGTTACATAAGAACATAAGAACAGCCCCACTGGATCAGGCCATAGGCCCATCTAGTCCAGCTTCCTGTATCTCACAGCGGCCCACCAAATGCCCCAGGGAGCACACCAGATAACAAGAGACCTCATCCTGGTGCCCTCCCTTGCATCTGGCCTTCTGACATATCCGTTCTTTATTGTTTAGCAGATTTACATGAAAATAGGATGTTGATTTTAAAGGGGGAGGGGGGAGAAACCTTTGCCTGTTGTTCTTCCCCACTGGAAGTCATAATCCTTCACCTTGTGATATGACAATTAGTTTCCTTGTTGTCAAAATGTTACTAAAAGACAATGGAGCGGTTCCTCTGAGGCAGTGATCCTACCATGTATTTTCCAAAGTCCTGTTGGGTCTTTGGAGAAATTGTAGGATCAGCCCCAGGGGAGGACAAGATGATAAGAACAGCAGCTATATTATTCTTAAATTGCACAAATCCTGCTTTTATACAAATGGTACCTCCTGCATAAGAAAGAAGGACATTGCTGTCACAAGCAAACTGTTTGCTCAAGGTGGAATGTCAAATGGATTATTCAGTTTGCAATAAGACCTGTTCTGCAGTAAATCAAGAAAGACCAGATACCAAGGTCTAAAGCAGGACAAATGATATTCAGAGTAAGTAATTACACATCTTGTTATGATGTGATCATCATGACCAGCTATTTTTACTTGGAACGGTAGCTTTCATATACTTTTCATATACTTTCAGTCTTTTTATATACTTTCATATAATATACTTACATGAACTTCCATATAATATACTTTCATATTCATATACTTTCATATAACAGTAGGGGGTTGAATACTAGGTATCTTTTCTGTATGTAGTAGGTGACAATTACCTTTCTCCAGAACATCATTCTTCAGCCATCCGGTTTCTTTGAATTCCATGCAGTGACCTGTATTTATCCCAGTAGTGGATTTCTGTCTATGACTGTATTTTCCCCCCCAATCTAATTAATGCTTTAGTGTGTGTGTGTGTGTGTGTGTGTGTGTGTGTGTGTGTGTGTGTCTGTCTGTCTGTCTGTCTGTCTGTGTGGCTTCCTAGTCCCAGTGGCATCACTATAGGGGTGTGGGCTCTACCAGATATCACCTTCGGGAGGGGTGATACCACACTACCTGAGCTTCTGTTCAGCAATCTTTGGCCCAATCTGGGCCCAGCCACCTTGCGCTCTCAGTAATGATCATGCAATAAATGCACTCAGCAATTATCATGTTTTTGCCACTCACCAGCAAGAACAAAAACCGACTGAACCCAGAGCAGTCCAAAGGCCTTTGAATGGAGGAGGGGTTTTGCTTTTAATGCAGTGTGTCCAGAACCCTGACTCTCCTCATACTTACACTAGCAAAAGAGCTGTTGTGAGTTGCTGAAGACCTACTGACATGCAGACAGCCAATAGAGAGGTAAGTATAAAATATTTTACTTACCTCTCCCAGGTGGCGCAACATACAATGGACTGGCAGGGGCTTGGATTAGGTTCTAAGGCCACAATCCTGATTTGCTCTTGGGCCAGCACAAGTCCTTTGAGCTGGTCTGGAGGTGTCACAAAAGTGCCATAAGGCACTTTCGTGTCACCTCAGGAGTCTGGTGCACGGACATGCACTGACCTCCAGAGGCTGACTCCAGAAGGGTGAGTTCACGCCAGCCAAGACAGACTGGCATGGGGATTTGGAGAGGATGGGGGAGAGGGCAGAATGGGGGTGTTCTGGGGCAGGGAGAGGGTGGCCGGTGGGTGGGTCTGTGGGCATCCAGGGACCAGGCAGGGGGTGGAGCCAGGATCCAGCACTTGAGTTGGATCCAAACCCAACTCCTGGATGGGAGCGCCGGGCTACTCAAATCTCTGCCACCTCTCTAGGTGGCACAGATCCAAGTAGCCCCATTGGAGCTGCTGCCATATTAGGGGGTAAGAGGAATTGATTCCCCTTGCCCAAGCCCCTTGCACCCAACCCTGCACTGGATACGAGGCCAGTCAGGCCCAGCTGGTCTGCCTGTTCCAGCACAGGTTAGGATTGAGCTGTAGTGGTAGTAGTAGTTGTTGTTCAGTCCTTAAGTCGTGTCCGACTCTTCGTGACCCCATGGACCACAGTATGCCAGGCCCCCCGTTTACCACTAACTTCCAGAGCTTGTCCAAATTCATATTCATTGCCTCTGTGACACTTTCTAACCATCTCATCCACTGCCATCCCTTCTCCTTTTGCCTCCAATTTTTCCCAGCATCAGGGTCTTAAGTCCTCCCTTTTCATGAGATGACCAAAGATAAGGTGGTTTGGTACTCTCACCTCTTTAAGAACTTGCCACAATTTGTAGTCAATGAAACAAAAGTAGATTTTTTTTGGAACTCCCTTGCTTTCTCCATAACCCAGAGAATGCTGGCAGTTTGATCTCTAGTTCCCCTGACTCTTCAAAAATCAGCTTGTACTTCTGGTAGTTCTCTGTTCACATACTGGTGAAGCCTGGCTTATAGGATTTTGAGCATAACCTTGCTAGCGTGTGAAATAAGTGCAACTGTGCAGTGGTTGAACATTCTTTGGCATTGCCTTTCTTTCGATTGGAACGTAAACCAATCTTTTCCAATCCTGAGGCCACTTTGAGTTTTCCAAATTGCTGGCAGATTGAGTGCAGCACTTTAAGGGCGCAATCCTAACCCCCTATGTCAGTGCTTTCCAGCACTGGCATAGCGGTGCCAATGGGACATGTGCTGCATCCTGCAGTTGGGTGTCACTCACAGAGGCCTCCTCAAAGTAAGGGAATGTTTGTTCCCTTACCTCAGAGCTGCATTACCCTTATGTCAGTGCTGGAAAGCACTGGCATAAGGGGTTAGGATTGTGCCCTAACAGCATCATCTTTTAAACTTTCAAGGAACTCAGCTAGAATACTGTCACCTCCACTAGTTTTGTTGTTAGTGATGTTTCCAAGAGCCCACTTGACTTCACACTCCAGGATGTCTGGCTCAAGTTCAATGATCACACCATCGTGGTTATCAGGGATATTAAAATCTTTCTTGTGGAGTTCCTCTGTGTATTCTTGTCACCTCTTCTTAATCTTTTCTTCTTCCATTAGGTTCCTACCATTCTCATCCTTTTTCATGCCCATCTTTGCATGGACTGTTCTTGTGATATCTCCAATTTTCTTGAAGAGAACTCTAGACTTTCCCCTTCGGTTGTTATAATTGTAGTGCAATATTATTATTTTTTTCATTTGAGTGAAATTATATGAATATATATTTGTTGAGATGCAGAGAAAAAAAAAATTAGCCAACATGATTTTTACAGATTCAAATAAATGTTTTGTTACAAACACAAGATTTATCGGAAGGTAGAATTTGATTACGTTGTTGCTTTGGATAAGTTGAAAGAGGCTTCATTTAACAAACTAAATACCAACCAAATTGTGTCTGTACCAATAACGTTATTTTTTAGGAGTCTGGAATAGAGTGTTATTGTGAAGAATGGGTAAAATCTTTCCTGTTGTTTCTGTAGATATTTCTACCTTGCAGAAAAGTAATGTTGCATTCCTCAGGACATTTTTCTGCAGAAGTACAAGTGTAATGTTAGCAAGGGCAAGATTTTCAAAATAGTTAGCTCGAATCCTAATCCTAGCAGATTACAATCATTTCTCTAAAGATCAATATTGTTTACACTTTCTCTCCTCCTATATTTGCTTTTGGAGCAACCAATCATGGTCTATTTGAAAGGCTAGAAGATTTTTGTCTTGGCCAATACTACTGATTTCTGAGCTCCTAATTTAAACCAGAACAGTTCACATTCCACTTCAATCGTGAATGTGGCTCATATCGTTCTGAATAAAGAATTCAGATTCCAAATAGTTATTATTGATCCATTAGAGAAAAATACATTATTTTTTTTATGAAATTGGGCATCTCTGCCACTATTATCTGATAAATGGCATGGTGGGGGATAGGGTCGAATTCAGCTAGGACAGTGTTTCTCAAACTGTGGGTCAGGACCCATGAGCCCATTTCAGGGGGACCCCCATTCATTTCAATGTGTATTTTTAACATATTGGACTTGATGCTACCATGGTATGTGACTACATTTGAGGAAATGCTACAAATCTATACTTTTAATAGGCTACTATTAATATACTCTTAACAATGATGGTCATTGGGGCTTATTCCCAGGTAAGTTTAGATAGGATTTCAGCCTTTGGAATGTTTGAGGAATTTTTTTTTTTTTAATAGGTCAGCAACTGCTTGGGAGAGTTAGGAGGGTTCTTCTTTATTTTAAATAACTTTTTAAACTTATACTTGTAAATGTTTAATTTACTTGCTTAATTAATTTAATTTGATATTGTTGTATGGGAGGTATTAAAAATTTTCCTGCTGGATGATGTCACTTCCAGCCATGGCATCACTTCCAGGTTAATGACATCACTTCCAGTGGGTCCCAACAGACTGTCCTTTTAAAAAGTGGATCCTCACTAAAAAGCGGGGTGGGGGGAGAAACTGGGGCAGGAGGTGGTGGGATCTGCCAGATCCTGAACTCTGCCAGAAGGCTGGACATGGAGTCCCTCAAACCTGTGCTGGCAAAATAGCCGGTGGAGACTTGAGAAAGTCCTATTGTGGGGCTTGGGACTTCCCCCGAGGAGACCTCCTGCGGATGCTCTAGTGATGAAGGATGCAGCAGTAGCCATTTTGGCAACAAAGCACCTAGCGGTGGTACCACTTTTAGGATTGGGCTGTCACCCCCCCCCCAAGGGTATCACCTGGTATGGTCCACAACCCCCCACACTCCCTAGTGACACCACTGTTTCTAATAGTAAATCTCGGAGAGGAGTAGATGTAAACAATATTGATTATTGGAGAAATGATAGTTGTATGTTTAATGCTTTCTGATTAACACCCAGATGAGGTCCAATTAATATTAAGCACATTTACATAGGAAATGTAACATTACTTTGACATGATGGGATGCCAGCTACTTGTGTGCCTTGAAATACTAATGCAGGAAGCATGTTCAGGAGCAAATCAACACACAGGAAGCTGATTGTTAACCCTTTCCCTGCCCCCAGTTATCTACTTCCCAGTATCTCAACGTTTATACATATTTTTCCCCCCTTGACATGCTCCAAAAATAACAAGTAAATATTGGGTGGGGATGGCCTGGAAAGAATTTGTAGGGGGGATAAATTCAAAGGCTTGAGGATGGTTAACCACCTTCCTTCACCCATCAGTTAGCCTCTGCAACCAGGAAGAATTAAATATGTGGTCAATGACCATGCTAACCTGAGTAGAACTTGAAAGCAGTTCACTCTGACTGCATCCTATCCCAGGCCAGTCACTGGTCAAAGGTTTGTACCCATTAGAGAGAGCCCACCTGAATGAGCTGGCTGCTGACCCCTCAGTACTAGTGGTAGGGCAGGCCCAGCCATGAGGCAAACAATGTGGTTTGTGCCCATGATGGATGGCAGTGAAGCCCTTTGAAGGGACCATGTGTTCTGTCCAAATATTCCAACTCTCTTCAAATACCCGCTTTTTGGCTAATTAACACCCTCTTATCTCTAGAAACAACAGCTGTGGGGTGCAAAGGAATGAACACAGAACTCCTTATCTATAGCAATTAACCAGAATTTATTGCTACAAACACTTATTCCCTGCAGTCCCTCTTGTTCAGAGGCTTTCCCTCCCCAAAACTCCACTTAACTCAGTGGGTAAAGGTCCAAAGCCCCCAGTCCAAGTTCAATCCAGTCTCCAAAGCACAGTCCAGTCCAGTCTTCTGCAGTCCAATCCTTCCCGTAGCAGTCCACTGCAGCAGAGTCCCTTCCTCTGTGTCAGAGTCCTCCAGCAGGGTCCTGGCGGTCCCCTTCTCCTGGTGTGTCCGTCCCATAGGTCTGGGTGTCCCATAGGTCTTGGTGCTCGTAGGCCTGGGTCAGGCAGCTCTGGGCTCCTTCTGAAGCTGCCTTTTATCCTTGGATGTCCCATTATCCAAAATGCAGCCCAGCTGTGAGCTACCTTGTTAGCCCCTTGTTAAGTCCAAATTAGGCTCAGGTGAGCCATCTCTTCAGTCCATGTCCATTCAAAGTCCCATCAAGGTCAAATGAAGCTCAGGTGTCCATCAGTCACCATTGGCCTTGATTGATTACAGCTGTGGAGCCAGCCCTGCCGGATCTGTCAAACAGCTGTCAAGACATGGAATCGCTGTCAACACCGCATCCTTCACCTGATGATCTTCTGATCTTCCATTACACCATTACATTCACTTGCTTTAATTTATTTGCTGCTGCCTGTGCAGAAAAAATCATGTGGACAGAAGTAAGCCACTTTGCTACCCTCTACCCTCCTCCCTTCCTTGCAAGTCTTTTAAAGGAACTACATGAGGAAGAAGTGATTGGAAGCAGTAACTTACCTGCCTCCTTCCTTGCCATCCCTGTAAGCACAGGTTCCCAAACTTTCCCAAACTTACCATGGTCACAGCACCCTTTTTTCATGGCAGCCTCTTCTTCCTATTTCTACCAGGTGTCACAATCTTAGATTGCATGATTCTTGTGAGATCTTGCACGATCAAAGATGGTGGTGTCTAGGATAGCAAGGATGATGGGTGCTGCGATCTTGGATCGCGCACAATCTCATGAGAATCACACAAGACCTTGTGAGAATCTTGCAAGTTCTCATAAGATCCAAGCTGACAACATCTGGGAGATGAGGGCCTCTGGGGACATCCTGCAATGCCCCTCTGAGTTTGCCACGGTACCCTCAGGAGTCGTGGTGCACAGCTTGGGATCCACTGCCTTTAAATAAAACATAATGTTCCACATATGCAAAACATAAAGTTTCTTGTTTTGTCAAGAGGGTCACATGTGAAATAAGTGAAGTAAGGAGTTGCATTTTTTTTTTCTAAGTTGGAAGTGGCATCAAGCAGTTGCATTGGCATTTGTTTGGCTGTCCCTAATGGAGTACTAAATGCACCATCAGAAGGTAAACAGATGGAACCCAGTGCAGGCTTGGCCGCAGAGCCTCCTGGTTACCCAGGGCCCCCAGAAACCATCATATCCATACGATTGGCAGCAAAAGAAAACACAGTACACACATTGAGTGCATTGGATTATACTGACAGACAGGTATGTGAATATTCAGAAGTGTGAGATTCAAGACACCCACTCAGCCCTTAGAACACTAGACCCTTTTCAACAGACTTTGCACCAGGATGTAATACTTGGATGTGTTTAAGGAACACACAATTAGTAAGTCCAAGCCACTGACATGTTACCCATGACATTAATCCAGGGGCTGGAGATAATGATCACTACATAAAGTTCAGAGGCTGCCAGAATGGCTCTAGGTGTTGGATATTGTTTCAGAAAAAAAATGTATTTTACCATTTACACACATGCTGACAGTTCATTTGCTGGTGGGAGCACTTCTCAACACACTGCAGCTTCCATCTTCCCACTGTGAAATTTTAGACAGCTCGTATGCGGAGTCCTTGCCAGCCCTATTAATATTTATACATTCCAAACGCATCCCGGTCAAAGCATATAAGTTGCAGATCTTTCTGATTTGGAAGCTATTAAGATTCATGACCCCTTTAGCTATTTACTCTGTGGTCCAAGCGCCTTTGCCATCAGCTTACAAATCATTACTGTTCAAATATTGCCCTGTACTCCGTCCATTTGTAGTCCATCAAAGAGCAGTTAAGATCTCTAATGCATTCATTTATCTCCGAGACACAGGTTATTAGGAGAGACAACCCCAGAGATGGAAAAGAAGATCTACTTTCTCAGAAAATTCCTTTTAATTCTGGATTAATGGCTATTTGTTTGAAGACTCCTCTCTGATTAAGAAATAATACCCAATTATTTTTTCCCCCTGGAATTGGATTTGAACATTGATTGATACAAGAATGTTCCAATATTCGGAAGGCTGCAGAAAATTAGCTTTTTGGTCTTCATAAGAATACAGGTCTGTATATAGCAGAAAGAAAGAAAGAAAGAAAGAAAGAAAGAAAGAAAGAAAGAAAGAAAGAAAGATTCATTCATTCATTCATTCATTCATTCATTCATTCATTCTCTGGGCCATTTTCCAGACATAATGTTCAGAGAAAATTTCACAAGGAGCATTTCCCCTTGTGTGAAGTCTTGATTGTTATCCATGCACATGAATGGAGGCAAGCGGTTAAACAGCAAGCTCTTACCTCACTGACCGTTTCATGTGCTGCTACATGAGAGATGGCAGGTGACATGTGTGTGTATCTCCTCCTCAGTTATTGTTTCCGCACTGTCCAATGAACACTTGAGACAACAGATATGGGAGAAAGGGCCACTTTATTGTACATTAACAAGAGGAGCAGAGGCTGAGACCTGCAGCATCCGAGGCAGTGAAAGCCCCTGTGGTGCGGGGAGGGACCTCTGGGCGGTACCAGAAACCTCTGCCCCCAGGCGGGCATGCACCCGACTCTGAGTCGCACCCCGCTGCTGGGACGGCGCATCTCATCCATGTCTATCTCTTAAGGGGAAGGCAGTCGGACTGCAGACTGCGCCACCTCGAGCCGCTGAGCCTCTGAGGTGTGCCCCGCGGTCCCGACCAGGGCCCCGTCTACGTCCTCGTGCCGCTGAGCCCCTGAGGACTGAAATAGGGTTCTGCCCTGCCTATGCCACCTGAAGGTGCATGCCAAAGTCCCATTCACGCCTCCTAACCCGCACCACCTGCCCTCTTAAAGTGACCAATGGCAGCTTGCAAACAGGGGGGAGGGTGTAACCCCCTGGCCCATAACAGTCTGGGGTAGGTGAAAAAACTGCCTGCCCCTCGGCCAATCTTGGCAGGCAGCAAAAAATTCCTACCCGGCCCCAAACGGCGACCAGTTAAACTCAGACTGCCTCTAGGGCGGGTGGGAGGGTATTCCCACGGTGGCCACGTGCACAAGGAGGAAGAGGGCTGGGTCTCATCCCCTTTTAACAGGTCCGCCGTGGCTGCCAGACCCAGCCCCTTTCACCTCCCCCTTGGGGAGGGACTGGACTCTCGTGTCCAGGCCAGGCCAAACAAACTCCGACCACCTCTTTAATTGGGTGATCGGGATAAGGCTCTCTTTTGAGACAGGGGGTAGTGGCATAACTGCATGACAAATTTGGTGGCACAAGCTGTGGGATTGATCCCAGTCACCCACTCACTTCCTTACTGAGCTCCCTCAACCCTGATAGGCAACGATCACCGTACCTGCCAACACAACCCATAGGAGTGTTTTGCTATTAGCTCCAGTTTTACTCAGCCTCTCCAGGTTCTGCTTCAGTCTTTCCATGATGCAACCTGAAATGGTTGCATGGGGCAGTAATGTTGGTGGGGCAGCAAAACGTTGAGCCCCTAGCCCAGTGATTTTCAACCAGTGTGCTGCAGCACATTGATGCACTGCAAATAGTCCACAGGTTTGCTGCAGGAGTTTGAAGGAGGGTTATTTTTTTAGTAGGGCTTTTGGAGGAAGTGAGCCCCCCCCCGCCCAATCCAGCAGCATGGTGTACCTTGTCAGTTGTCAAACAAACTGAGAGTGTGCCTTGATAATTTTAGTGCCTTGTCTGTGTGAATAAGATGAAAACAGTTGAAAATCACTGCCATAGGCCATTGGGCTGCCACTCTCTCCTGGCCTACCATTAGACTGACCCTCTTCTGGCTCACTAAAGGTGAGCTTGCAAAGCATCGAGCAAGCAGGGAGAGGCAATCTGGAGCCTGCCCACCTCCTTAACTGCCCATCCTTAACTTATCAGGAACACAACATGCAGTCTCCATGCCATTCCTGTTTTGAATGAACAAGAGCAGTGCATTCTGAGTTCCATCATGCATTGCTTCTGCTCTTTTGAAGCAAAAGTGGCATAGAAGTGGGAGGCTCATGGTAAGTTCAGGGAAGGGGTGGCCTCTCACCTTCCCGTCCATGGGGGTGCACTTGTTTGTTCATTCTCTTGCCATTCACATGTCCTCCCCACTCATCCTTTTCTATAGGTAAGGAAAATGGACAAGAGAGGGGCAGGTGAGCAAGTGAATAGGGGAAGGGACTAGTCACGAGTGTATGCATGTCTATTCAAAAGTAAGCCCCATTGAGACTGATGGGACTCGCTCCTGGGTCATTCTGAATAGGATTGCAGTCAAAAAGAGTTACCATCAGGTGTCTTTTCAGTCTGAAAAGACCTTGGAGAATCTATTTTGGGACCTGAATCTCTCTTATGAATGTGGGCTGTGCTGCATTATTTAATTTATTTTTTATCACAATGAGTTTTAGAAAATGGATGGCATAAGAACTGGAGCAGCCAGTTCTGCTCTTGCGTTAGAACTACCAAGGTGTTCTCATTTCCTTTCCAAATAAAGCAACACCTGCTGCAGCTTTTGGTTGGTTCTTTGGTATGTGAAGCATAACCATCCACACCTGTACAGTGTTTAATTTAAACCTACTAAATTTAATTTTCAACCCCAAGAACAACCTTTAGCTCCTCCTCTGTAGAAATATGCAGCTGATTCACGCTGTTCCAGGAATTCCTGGTGGGTACCAGAACACCTCAGGGAGCTCCTCACACCTACAGGTTGTCACTGCCACCTCAGTGACAAAAGAACATAAAAGCCCTGCTGGATCAGGCCAAAGGCCCATCTAGTCATAAGAACATAAGAACAGCCCCACTGGATCAGGCCATAGGCCCATCTAGTCCAGCTTCCTGTATCTCACAGCGGCCCACCAAATGCCCCAAGGAGCACACCAGATAACAAGAGACCTCATCCTGGTGCCCTCCCTTGCATCTGGCATTCTGACATAGCCCATTTCTAAAATCAGGAGGTTGCACATACACATCATGGCTTGTAACCTGTAATGGATTTTTCCTCCAGCAACTTGTCCAATCCCCTTTTAAAGTCCAGCTGGACAGGACTATCTCACGGTGGCCCACCAGATGCCTCAGGGAGCACACAAGACCTGTGTCCTGGTGCCACTCCCTTGCATCTGGCATTCTGAGGTAGCCTACTTCTAAAACCAAGAGGTTGCACATACCTATCATGTCTTGTAACCTGTGATGGACTTCTCCAGATATCTTTCTAATCCCCTTTTAAAAGCATCTAGATGCCACCACCGCATTCTGTGGCAATCCTCACAGGCTAATTGTACGCCACTTAAAGAAATTTCTTTTGTCTGTTCTAACACTCCCAACATTCAATTTTAGTGGATGTCCCCTGGTTCCTCTACCCACTCTATTAATCCCCTGCATAATTTTGTATGTCTCAATCATGCCCCGCTCAGGAGCCTTTTTTCTAGATGTGCATCCCCGTTACACACACAAACAAGATTTATTTGTGTTCATTCTATTTGTGTTCATCACACCACAAGCCACATATTGCCCTGAACTGAGGGACTATCATCCCATGATAGAGACAGGCAACTAGTTATTTGAAGAGCGATATTATATTATAGATTTGCGATGACATTTTCTCCATTGTTTAAATGTGGGTACAACCTACATGGTGCTTTTATTTGTGTTTCAAAAAGCATGAGAAGCTACCCTCCGTGCATCCATCCTGCCCTGTATGAGGAAACAAAGGAAAAACATCATCAGTGCTCCCGAGAAACTTGCTGCAAGAGAAAAGCAGAGGTCACAAAGAACAAGAAAGGGAGGGGAAAAAAATCCACAGCTTTTACTACTCGAGGGATACTTGATATAGCCCACCTAGTTAGCTTTTCAAACCCATTTTTTCTCTGAAAAGATGAGCAAGCCCCAAGTTCCATTGTTCACAACTTTTTCAATTACAGGCTCCCTATTGCTGAGGCTTAAGAACAACAAGGCTATCCATATTCCTTTTAAAATAGTCATTTTATTTTTCAACAAGGGAAACAAAGAGAACCCTCCCACTCTTAGAAAGCATTTTAAAGTCAAAATAATTGATATCGAGAACTGGACTGAATACAGATTCAGCTGTATCATCTAGGTTGCAACAAACAAAGGCAGGTTAGGATTTTCTATTTTGTTCAAATGAATGGATAACAATAAAGGGAAAATGATTGTGCGGTGACAAGGGAAGGCGCTTTTGAATTCAAGATCTAGTTTTCTATTTGATCAAAACAGCTCTTCACAATGCCCCTGCTCTAATCCCTGGTTTCTTCTAAATAAACTTTTTTTTTCAGGTTAGCAGAAAATAATTAACCAGAGAAAACTTCTTGCCAGATTTATATTATTATTATTTAGGAGGAAAAAAAACCTTAAACAGGTAAAGGTGTAAAGTCTTCCAAATACTGAGAGAGTCAGTTATATTTATATTATAAATTCCCTTCACATTTTTTTTTTTTTTGGTGACAATTGTCAGTAAGACAACTACTGTGGTCTTTTGAAAATGTAACTGTTGCAAATAAATTCAAATCTGAGCACATGAATCCAACCCTCCCTCAAAAATTTCAAGGGATAGTAGAAAGAAAGAAAGAAAGAAAGAAAGAAAGAAAGAAAGAAAGAAAGAAAGAAAGAAAGAAAGAAAAGTATAGCACAAGCAGACATATTCTGTATACAAGATGTGAAACTGGCAATGTATTATATTATATTATCTATCTATCTATCTATCTATCTATCTATCTATCTATCTATCTATCTTTCTAGATAGATAGATAGATAGATAGATCTATATGTGTAATTCTATATATAATTGATGCATATTTAGTACAAATTATATATTTCAGTATTCAAATTATATATATTAATCTTCAAATTATATATATTTATAATTTTTTTCTTGTTAGATGCTGATTAACATCAGCAGATGTTAATCATGCTGCTGTATTGTATCAACCCCCTCCCTTCCAAATATAATGAAACACTGAGCATCTTTATTAAGTATAGAAATGTATACAGAAATATCATTGCTTTTTTTATTCACAGTCTCATGTCTCACCTTGACTGCACTGAAATGAAGCTTTGCAAAATCATAATGCACACCCTTTTCTCCAAATCCCTGGAAGGAATTCAGAAATAAGCAATTTTTTGCACTGTAATAGAAGCTGGACAGTAAGAAATACACATTTGTTTTGGTGTTGCACTTCTCCCTTTCACCGACAGTTTTGTACAGATGCCCACATTTGCCTGTATCAATTCCCTTTGATGCAGAAGTGTATTTGAGGGAGCCTGTTCATACTTCAACCTGTCTTCCGTTCAGCATATAGAAGGAACAGAGACAGTTACAGTGATAAACATACAGTGGGCTTAGTGAAGCTAACTCTACCTGGTAGTTGCCCAAGTGGCCAGTCTTTACTTAGGGACTAATATGGGAAGCATTTTTTTTTGTTCCCTCCCCTTAATAAAATGTTTTCTATGCTTCATACAGACCAATCATATTGGTCTCTACTGCAGCTATCGCTGTTTTACAGTAGCTGCCAACAGTGCTCCAACAGCATACAAACCATGTGCTTCTGGAACACTACCAGAGATGCCAGAGTGGCACTGTGTGGCAGTGGGGTAAACAAGGCCCACTGACCCAGGTATGTCAACAGGAAGGGCAGAATGAGGCAGAACCAAGGAGGGGGTAGGATGGAAGCATAAGGCAGTGGTATGCAGCAGGGATGAATTGTGTTGGATGCTATCCCTTCTGGGAGCAACTAACATGCCCCTTTAGACTTGCATCAAGCTGAAGGTCCAAGAAGATCCATTGGTGATTGGAAGGCTGATGGAGGGGTAGGGGAAAATATTTTTCCTTTCCTCTCTCAAGCCTCCCGATCTCCCCTTCCCCATAGCCTGTTTTGGTGCAGCTGCATGTGATGGTGGAGAAAAGGATAGGATTGGGCTCTTAGTGTTTTTTTGACACTGTGGACAGTAACATTTCTTGCACGGCCACCCAGTTGGCACACAAGTGCTTAACTTAGATGATGCTGAAATGTGACATTGGCGACAGGCCCTCAACTTCATGGAGAGTTTTCAGTTGCAACTGTGGTCAGTGATGTCAAGCAAACCAGGGCAAATGAATAACTGGGGGACTTTTATTATTAAAATAAACTCAGTGCAGAAAACCTCAGCCCATTCTAAGTTAGGCTCACATTGCTTTGGATTGAAGTCCTACTCAAAAGCAAGTGAGAGTCTACTGCTGGCCAACTTTCCCTGTACGTCCCCTTCTACTCTTACAAGCAAGCAACAACTTCTTACTTTTAAGAAGAGAAGGGGGTTCTTTTCAACCACAACACCATGTAGGGCTCACAAGAACCAGAAGAGGCATTGCTCACCCCTTTCTCTTGAACAGACACAAGACTATTCTGCTGCATTGAAAAATGGAATGTGTCATTTAGTTCTTCCTACCAAAAGTGACCAGATGTGTTCAAATGCATTTGAATTCAAACATTCAAATCCCACCAATTTGTCTTAAGAAACAGACTATCGTTTCCAGTTAAGGCAAGACTGGTGAGGCCTCCCTTGTCTCTAGCAAGGCCCTGGTCAGGAAGTCTGAGAGGAAACACTGTCCTGCAGCTATGCATTCTTGTATGTGTGTTACTGTGCATTCCCCCCCCCCCCCACCATCACATTGGTGCCACCATCTCCTCATCATCTTTGGCTGCTTGGGAGAGCAGCCAGGTGGGCAAAGTGTTACGAGCAACCTCTGTTTCCCAACACGTGTGTGGTCCTGACTCCATTTTGATTTCAGGACTGGCCTTTCTCAGAGTCAAACTGAGTTTTGCTCTGCACAGAGTGAGGTCGGGGCTCTGGGTGCTTCCTTTTAAGCCTTCAAACTCATGTGAAAAGCATATCTTGTTAAACTCTGGGCATAATATATTGCCTCCTGTTATTTGTGCTTCATGCTGTGAGTAGCATTATGGTTATAAGAGCATTATAAGAATGCAATTTTTATTGTCTGCTGATTTTTTTTTGTTCTGCTTAGTGAACTGGTGGCTGCTTTAACATGGGGGTATAAATTCCCTCCAAAATACAATTTTAATCACCTGAACATTTGAAATACAAATTCAGATAGAACCTCTAATGCACAGCACTATTCATGCACCCCCTTCCCATCACACAAGCCACCTGCCCCCTTCTACTACAACAGGGAGCTGTGTGGTTCTAAGGGTCTCTTACTTCTAGATACTAGCCAGTCTCTACCCACATGAACCAAGTCCTCCAACATCAGTAACTGAAGAGTAATTTATTTCCATACAACAGCTTTAAACACATAGTATTAGGAAGGTACAGAATAACAATATACCATACAAACACCAACAGAATAAAACACTTTAAAAAACTAATAGGAAAACCCTAACTCTCATCTAATAGGTCTTTCTCCACAGTACAATCTAAGTAACAACTAACAAGAAACTCAGCAGAACCCAGGATAACAAATTTCTCCCTCATTACTTGGGGGAGGTTTTATAGATAGCACAACTCATTCCTACCCTCTCCCAATTTAGCCTCACAGATGTTTTAAATTTCCCAGTTATAGGCTCAATCACCCCAAGTCAAGAGAGAAAAATATCTTACAGTTGACATTTAAAGTGAAACAGACCCAATTCTTACTTTTCTATGATATCGCTGTTGCAATACTTGACAAAATGAAACTGTGAGAAAACTCCATGGCTCTGGTTGAATTGCTGTACCTTTAGATATAATTGTATCATTCAGAGCCAATGCATGTCTACTCAGAAGTAAGTCCTATTATTAAATCCTACTCAGAAGTAAGTCCTCAGCAGTAAGTCTACTCAGAAGTAAGTCCTAGTAAATCAATTACTCCCAGGTAAGTGTAGATAGGATTGCAGCCTCAAGTTTTTAATTTAAAACCAGTCTGGTGCTAGCCAGTTTGAATCAAAATCATTTGGTGATAAATTAATGTTAATGATGATAGCTATTTCGGATGTTCTGAAAGCCGTTCATAACATAATTGTTCCTCACCAGGGACTGGTACCTTGAACTGTCACCTGCCATTTTTAAAAGGCTGAGAGTGTTAAGTACAAATTTAGACTGGAAGTTAACATCTTTTTTCCCCCCCAGAGAAACAGAATTCTATTTATTTGGCTACTTTTGTACAGTCCTAATACATTAAGGAGCTTTAGCTGTTTAAACTGTAATTTCACAGTCAATTAATCCACCGCAAACTGCAGCCTTGTGTCTTTAGGGCCTTCAAAAGACTGCAAGGCCTGCTGAGTGGTGCTTGTGAATTTGAGGGGCCTTGCATTTTATTCCTGTTTGGTGCTTTGTGAGCTTTAGTCACTTCTAAATAACACATGACAATGTTAAGTACTTTATAAGAATGTACATTTCAAGAGGCAGGTACCTCTTTGCTGGCTGCTCTCTCTCTCTCTCTGTGAATATTGCCCTGCATGGGACGGAGGCACCCTTCCTCCTCTGTATCCGGCCCCCACAATTGCATATGGACTGCCTCCTTCCACATGAGCCTGCCAAGATGCTAAGACCATCATGAGAAGATCTGCAGGAAGGATCATACATTATGAGAAGAACACAATGAAAACTTTCATGTTTTGTTTTTTTATTGTAAATAGCAGTTGCTGATTGTTGCATGAGGAGAGGTCCAGTGCCACTTGCTCACTGGGACTCTGCTTTACTTAGCTGTCCCACTAGGTTACCAGGCCAGTGGAGTCTGACTCATTGCATTCTGAGATGACATGGGCAGTTATCAGGCAACCACCTTGGAGATTGATTGGTAGACTGTGTTGGGGTTTCCGTGGATGCTGGTGGGGTTACTTTTACAAGGCTGCACTAGCGTGGAGTTGCTCGGGCTCTTGGAAATGCCCTTTTGTTGGATGGGCTTAGGATATGGTGGACATCACATTGACATTGCACCCTTGTGGCAGCACTGCAAGAGTATAGCATTGGCATAGGATAGCACCCTTTCGGTGCAATCCTAACCAACTTTCCAGCACTGAGGAAAGAGAAATGTAGCTCCGAGGTAAGGGAACAAACATTTCCTTCCCTCGAGGAGGCTTCTGCGACTGCCATCCAACTGCAGGATGCAGCACATGCCCCATTAGGACAGTTATGTCAGTGTTGGAAAGTTGGTCAGGATTTGGGCCTTAGCCACTTTATTCAGTAAGGCACTTCAAGACGGACCCTTTCCTTTCAAACATATTTTACAAGTCAATTTGGAAGGACATAAGTTAATTAATCAGCATATAATTAGCAGAGAAAATATGAAATGGGTGCATGAATGGGAGCCATAGAGAAGCAGGAACAGATAACATCTTATTTAATAAGCATCATCTCAAGAAAAAAGAAAGAAGACTTGTGGAGGCAAAGGTGAAGGACCGGCACTAACATTCAAGAGCATAAAAGACACATTGGTGGCAGAATCGAAGAAATTAGAAGAAACCTTTATGAAAAGATTACATGAGAAAGAAGAACAGTTAGGAAAGTGATTAGAAAAAGTGTTGGAGGAAATTAAAAGTAGTTTCTTCTTTGGGGGGGAAGCAGAGTAGCTTAAGCAGCAGATCCCCTTTTGGGTATCACCCCAGGGAAACTCCTTCACCCAACTGACTGCTATTCAATGAAAAAAAGACAAAGACACAATTGCTCGTTAAAGTTGCAAAAAGAAGATGTTTATTTACAGCATCTGATTAGGATCAGAAGTTCAGCTAACTTAGAGATAGCAAGGCCCTAGAGCTGCCTCACCCTGCATGGACATGTGCTCAAGATGGCGTACGTGGCAGAGCCCTGCTGCATGCCATCTTAACAGGTCAGTGGTCAGAGGACAAGAGAGAGAGTGCTCAGAAGAGAAGGAAAAGAAAAAGGGTTAGGGCAGGGGTGCTCACACTTTTTTGGCTCGAGAGCTACTTTGAAACCCAGCAAGGCCTGGAGATCTACCAGAGTTTTTTTACAATGTTCGCGCCATCATAACATATAACATTATGTGTACAATGTATGTTGGTGTACCTTGCATAACCACATGAGCCAATATTGCACAACACAACATAATTAACTATAAACATTTTTTGTAATTACTTGAGTTTACTTTGATGACTTGCACTGAAGTGAATCAGCCAAGGATGCATAGTCCGGACAGTAGCTGCTGACAGCCAGCCTCAAGCACACTTCCAAATGTTCATCAGTCATGGTGGAACGGTAGGAAAAGGCTGACTCACATAAATAAGTGGAGCCCTTCCTGCCTCAGGTGCTCTTATATCCCTGAGGGCCCTATTGCCTTCAAGTGGCTGCAGCTATGCAGCACACTCTGCTGGATGCCCAGGCCTTACCCTTAAAGGGGCCACTGCTGACACCACATCTACCTCCTCACCAGATCTTCCTCGATTCCAATACAAGTGGGGGGGGGGGAGCAGATCTCTATACAGACCAGTGCAAAAACAGGGAAAAGGTGTGGGGAAGATCTCTATATAGACATCACAGCAAGACCAGTGCAAAACCCCTTGCACACAGAACCAACAGATGGAAGTTGGGGGGGGGGGCAGATCTTCATATGTACCAGTGCAAAAACAGGGGAAAGGTGTGGGGGAGGGAAGATCTCTATATAGACATCACAGCAAGACCAGTGCAAAACCCCTTGCACACAGAACCAACAGATGGAAGTTGGGGGGGGGGCAGATCTCCATACATACCAGTGCAAAAACAGGGGAAAGGTAAGTCAGCCCCAGTAGAGTCAACGGGGCTCACTCCCAGGGATGCGTGGACAGGAGCTCACTCCCAGGGATGCTACACTCCCAGGGAGCGTCACTCCCAGGACGGGGCTCACTCCCAGGGATGCGTGGACAGGAGAGAAGCCTGCGATCGACTCATTTTGCTTCACGATCGACTGGTGGATCGCGATCGACGTACTGAGCATCCCTGGGTTAGGGCCACACCCCCACAAGGATCATAAAGAGAACAGGCACTAAGAAAGAGTAGACACTGGGCCATAGCTTGACCCCTTCTGGACAGTATCCTGCCCGCTCTGGACAGCAGACGGACTTGTACCAACTCCAACAAAAAGTTCAAGAGGAAAAGGTGGCTAAACAAGTGAAAGAAAGAAAAGATATTAGAAGATTATATGAAAAGGAAGGACAAGAAGTTGTACAAAACAGTTTAGGAGACCACAATGGCATCACTAGGGTTTGCATCACTCCCAGGATGGACCTCCTTTCATGCAGTGGGTGGGGCAATGACCCAGATGGAGGGCGTGTTGATGCTCCATTGCCCTGCCCCACTGGTTTTTTGGCTTTACCTTTAGATGGAAAACAGATATTTCAATGTGGTATTTTATATTGCATTCTACTGTAAATTATGCATCAAATGGTGTATAACATGATGGTATTATTCCTATAAACTGCAATTTTAGTGATTTTGGTCACTAGTCGTTTCAACCCCCCTCCCCCCCCCGGGTATCTCCTTATTAACAGCTTATTGGTTCCATGCTGTGTCATAATGACATCTCATTGGCTCTTCAAACAATCAGTCTCATTGTTCCATTTTGAATTAAGGAAATGTACTTCTTTGTGACATCAGACTGTTGCATTTTTGTTTTCTGGTTTTTTGGCCATAACTTTTGAAAGAATGGAGATATTTCACTCTGGTTTGTTTTATTGCATTCTACTGTAAATTACTCATCAAATGGTAAATAACATGATGGTATTATTCCTAACAACTGCAATTTTAGCGGTTTTGGTCACTAGTGCGCATCACTTCCCATGCTCGTCACCTGGTGCGGCCTGCACCCCCATAGTGATGCCACTGGGTGTCCAAGACTGATGAATATAAGCAAACAGAGACATTGAAAGTAAAACAGGTATTAGAAAATCTGATGAAACATACAGAAGGTGAAGTAAATGTTTTGCCTCTGAGAGTAGCATTAGACCCAGTGAATACAAACTGCAAGGGAGGAGATGCTGGTTAGAGATAAAAGGAAAGACTTATTGACAGTAAGGTGATTCGGTAGTGGAACAGATTGCCAAGGGAGGTGATGGATTCTCCCTCACTTGAGATCTTCAAGTAGAGGCTTGACAGGCACCTGTTGGAGATGCTCTTGGACAGTGGTTCCCAGCTTGGGGTACGTGTTCCCCCAGGGGTACTTGCCAGGTCTATTAGGGGTACTTGAAAAAGAATTGAATAATGGCGGAAAAGGGCAGGTCTGTGTTAGAATACCTTTCAGGGCTGGTGTTAGAATGCCTTGTGGGCTAATATGAGGTGTACAATTTATGGAAATGGGCTTCCAAGGAGTACGCAAGTGAAAAAATGTTGGGAACCACTGCTCTAGGAAGATTTTCTGCTGCAGGCAGGAGGTTGGACTAGAAGAACTTGTGGATATCTTCCACCTCTATAATTCTATGATTCCATATTTTATCACATTAGCAAGCTTATAATCAGACATATTATTCTTCAATTGGTTTGGCGGGGGAAAGAACTGGTGCTCAAGGAACAGGAGATTTTGAAGGACATGCATCCTGATATCCTCTCAAGAAGGAGGAAATTTAATTGCCTTACCTAAAAGCTTAGCCAAGAAAAGATCCTCTCTTCCTGGGGAATTCTACTTAAACTTAATATTTATATTATAGCAGAATGAATAATTATCAAAGCCTTGTGAGAAGTGAAACAACTGCACACTGTTGTGCAGGAAGCAGCTGATGAGAGCCAACAAGTAGACATGTGGGGCGGGAGGTCCTTCAAGTGTGTGACCCATAATATCAAAGGAGTAAACTCTGCCACAAAGAGGATGAAATATTCACAAATCTTGCAAAGGAGAAAATAGACATTTTAATGTAATAAGTACACATTAGCTGGGGGTGATGAGAGGTTTCTGTAAGGAAAAAAAATTAGATCTAAGCGCCGTCCCCCCATGTCACAGTCAAAAAGAGGGAACATTAATGATGATTAAGGAGGGTGGTTTTGTACTTGAGAAGGTGAATTCAGATAAGAGAGGGTGGTGCCTAATAGTGTTTGAGCCAATCACAGAGTAAAATATAACAATACCCAATATTTCTGCTCCAATAGCTATCAATGAACATTGCATGCATCTTCAGTGGACATCCTGGAAAATGAGTTGAGGGACAGATGGTATTAGGGAGTGATTTTACAGGTATTCAAAATAAAGAGTTAGGTCCCAATCCTACTGAGCCACTGCACTGCCAGAACACGCATTTCAGCAGCGTAGGGCACAATCCAAACCTGTGCTGGAGCAGGCAAGCCAGGAGGCTTGTGCTGCATCCAATGCAGGTTTGTTGGCTGCAGTGGCTCAGCCAGGGCAAGGGGAAACTCTTCCCCTTACCCCTGGGTAAGGGCTGCTCACCCCAATGGGTCTCCTCAGACCTGTGCAACCTCTGGAGGTGGCGCAAGTCAGAGGAGAGTGGAGTGGCTTGAAGCCGCTCCGTTCTCTGCGGGGACGGGGCTTGGGATCCAGCATAAAACACAGGCCTCATTTACATGGAAAGAGCAATTGCCAATTGGGTCTAGCCTGTTCCCTAATATTTTCATAGTGTTTTTGTTTTTCTTTACCCGCTTCTGATAGCTAGTATTACATATACAATAATTTACTGATATTAGCCTGTACAAATTAAGTTCCAGTGTGTGAGTTGTTCTGTGACATGAAATATACAATAAGTAACTCTTTCTAAAATTTCGATTAAGCACTGGACTCCTACTGTAAATTGTTGGCAACCCATATACGGAACTAGAATTTGCTTCTCTAAGTAATGCAGAATGAAATGCATTACAAGAAAGGTACCAGTTAGTGGCTAGATTAGTCAGCAGAAACCTTCTGTTCACACAGAATTGCAAATTAAACAGCTGCGGATACCGCAGCAAGAAAAGTAAAAAGCACACACCTGCAAATTTGAATTCACAAGCACTCCTCCTCTTTTCTAAATACAGTTCTTCCGATTATATTTGGATTTAATCTTTCTTTTCACCAGGATAAAAGCTGGAAGAAAGTCAGAGTCCTATATTTGGACCAGCCAATTTTTGCGAGATTGGAAACAACCTGTCAAGTCACATAGTGTGTTTCCTGGGTAGCAATGCTGGCCCAACAGGGCATTATTATTATTTTTTTAATGGAGAAGTAGAACAGATCCTTCACATATTAGTTCATGCTGGAGTGACTGCTATGTAGGATTTTATGATGCCTGCAAACAGCTTTCTGTCTCATGTTCTGATAGACTCAGCAGACCGATAGATTCAGCAGACCATGTGTGTGTTTGTGCCATAACTCTGATTGCTCAGGGGTCTTGCTCATTCACTTCTGTTGAGCCTGCTCTAAATACCAAGGGACACCAATGCCATGCAATCTGCAGCATGTCAGCAGATCCTTTTCCTTTATTGAATACAAAGCCATGGGTCATGTGAACCTTTGGCTTCAGCCCTATTTACTGCATATCCCATCCAAATGATACTCAAGAAATTTGAGTGTTGGGCGGGTTAGGACAGACAAAAGAAAATATTTCTTTACTCAGCGTGTGGTCGGTCTGTGGAACTCCTTGCCACAGGATGTGGTGCTGGCGTCTAGCCTAGACGCCTTTAAAAGGGGATTGGATGAGTTTCTGGAGGAAAAATCCATTATGGGGTACAAGCCATGATGTGTATGCGCAACCTCCTGATTTTAGAAATGGGTTAAGTCAGAATGCCAGATGTAGGGGAGGGCACCAGGATGAGGTCTCTTGTTATCTGGTGTGCTCCCTGGGGCATTTGGTGGGCCGCTGTGAGATACAGGAAGCTGGACTAGATGGGCCTATGGCCTGATCCAGTGGGGCTGTTCTTATGTTCTTATGTTCTTATGTTCTTATAAGAATCGTCAAATTGAAATTTCTAATTTTCTTATAAGAATCGTCAAATTGAAATTTCTAATTTCTAATTTCTAATTTTCTTATAAGAATCGTCAAATTGAAATTTCTAATTTTCAGGACAAAATGTTAGAAGAGGGCATCTAAATCATGATTCGGTCGCAAAATTATGTCCTTTTGCAATCAAACAAAGCAATATGTTGCATTGTTAATGCAGGCAGCAGTGTTGCTGGGTGTGTGTGTGTGTGTGTGTGTGTGTGTGTGTGTGTGTGTGTGTGGGATGCACTGGATGATATGCAGGGGGGTGACACCACTACTAGCCAAAATTTTTAAAATCTTGGTATTTTCAAATAATACCATCACGTTATATATCATTTGATGCATTATTTCACGCTGAATGCAATGAAACAACCCACGTTGCACTATATCTATACTATCAAGAGGTATAGCCAAAAAACCAGTGCAGATGGGGCAATGGTGCACACCATGCCTACCACTGAGGTCATGGCCCTACCCACTGCATGGGAGGCAGTCCATCATGGGGGTCACACACTGGCCTCCCGTACCAGGTGACACAAATTGTAGTGACGATACTGAATGCAGGTTCATTTTAAAAATGGTTTAAAATTGTTAAATGTGTGTCCACTATGATAATATTTAAGTGGAAGGGTTTCTTTTTTGTTTTTTGTTTTTTAAAAAAACCACCCATGAGAGATGAGAGCTTGGGGATGCAACTACAAAACATAACATTCTGATTGGTGCATTATAAAATAGGTCTCCTTCAGGATTGGTGGGGCTGATCAACAGCTGGTTGGTTTATAGCAGGGGTGTCCAAAGTTTTTGGCAGGAGAGCCACATCTTCTGTCTGACACTGTGTTGGGGGCCAGGGAAAAAAAGGAATTAATTTACATTTAAAATTTGAATAAACTTACATACGTTTACATAAATGAATATATTAAAAATGAACTTATATGAATGAATGAAGGTCTTGCAATAGCTCAAGGCCTATAAAAGGCCTTGCACAAAGCAAGGCTGGCCTTTCCTTTGCTGCCGCTACTGCATCACAGATGTGAAACAACAAGCAGTGGAGGAAGCTCTCATCCCACAGCTCACATGAGAGGTCAAACAGTTGCCCTCATGTTGAGAGCAGTTGTGTCAGACCAGTGTGGGGTCCAACAAATCTCTAGAGGGCCAGAGTCTCATTGGAGACTAGGAGCTCCCTGAGGGCCACATTGAGAGGCCTCAAGGGCCGCAAGTGGCCCCAGGGCCGGGGTTTGGGCACCCCTGGTTTATAGGGATGATGAAAACTATAACTGGCTACGAGTAGAAGAGATCAACTAGAGGTTGAGTGTTGATTAGTAACAGTAGAAGGAGAGCAGCTGAGCAGTTACAGAGGAGAGCAAGAAGGGAAAGGGCTGTGTGAGGAAGAGAAGAATGGAAGGAAAATCTGGCCAGAACAACAAACTGGTAAAGTTATCTGCATTAGTTTGAGGTTTTTTGGAAATGCTTTCATGTAATCCACTCCATGGACAGCCCAATCCAAACGTGGAGTTGAGCCAGCATAGATTTCCCTACGTTGGCTCCAAGTGTCACAAATGTGCTGTAAATCACATTTTCAGCTCCTTGGGAGCCAGCAGCACCTGCACAAAGATGTGTGCCAGCCTGCCAGTGCTGGATCCAGTCCCTGCGCAGGTCAGTACAGGTAAGTTCATGCTGGGCAGAATGTGGGTGGTGGGGGTGGGAGAGGATAGCAAGGAGGGCAGTGTGGAGGTGGGGTCGTGAGCCAATTTCAGGTGGGTCCCCATTCATTTCAATATTTTATTTATAATATATTAGACTTGATGCTACCATGGTATGTAACTGCATCTGGGGAAATATTACAGACCTGTACTTTTAACAAGCTACTATATATATTCTTTTAACAGTGATAGTAAATGGGACTTACTCCTGGCTAAGTATGGGTAGGATTGTAGCCTAGGATTGTTAAAAATTTTCCTGCTTGATGATGTCACTTCTGGTCATGACATCACATCTGGTGAACCCTGACAGTGAGTGCTAAATGAGTCCCTGGTGGGTCCTGGCAAGTGAGTCCCGGTGCTAAATGTGTGAGAACCACTGCTCTAAGTAATCCACAAGTTGCTTGAAGACAGGAGACTGAAGAACAGAAAGTCAAGGATCTCAAGCAGAATTCTTCCACTAGGGGTCACTGTTGTACTTCCATGTATTTGAATCAGTGTTCATGAAGAAAAGCAGCCCAAGCTATTTTGGTGTTCTTCTACTTCTTCTACCTTTAATATTAAAATGATGTATTTAGTACAAAATAGCATTTGGTCAGAGCAAAACTACAACACTCTCACCTGGCACGTTCTGAGTTTTTAACAATCAAAGGCAAAATGAACTGAAAATGTAAGTTATTAAGACTTTATTGTCAATTGATATCATTGTAGCTTTTGGTACAGTTTTTAAAATGTAGCAGTACTTGGGACTCATTTTTGCGCTGGGTGTTGCTTGTAAAGCTATACTTTTGTTTCCAGGGATGGGCAAATTCAACACAGCAAATCTAACTCAAGCTGAGTAACAAGTCTTTGCCCCCACGACCTGACTCAAAAACGAATCCTAATGAGTGAATGAGTTGCCCAGAGAATTTTGACCACACAAAAAGGCTTGAGTTGAGTCTTAAAGACTTTAAGACTTAACTAACTTTAAGAAGCTAGTTGTGACTCCGCATAAAAAAACAGAGCTACCGCCGGGCTCTGTGTGTGTGTTTTGGAGTTCTCTTTAACCACTCCTCTCATGTCTCCATCAGGCAGGACGGGGTGGGACAGATGGTGTGAGAATGGGGACAGTGGCAGTAAGAGGGAGGAGAGTCTTGAGCAGCAGCTGGGAGGCATACCAATCTTTTGCAGTGGCATTAGTCCCACTTGTGCCAGTTGTTCAGTGAGGCTTCCTCCTACCAAGTAACAATGGAGCCAAAGCAGCCATAAGGTTCAGTGGCATCACTAGGGGGGTGCGGGGGGTGCAGGCCGCATCGGGTGACATGCCGGGGGTGACGCGCCCTGGGGGATGACACAATAAAATTGCGACGTTAGGAACTACCGCATCATGCCATACACCGTTGAATGCAGAATGACCGGTGGAACACAACGCAAAAAACCCATTGAGATAGCTCCTTTCATTCAAACGTTATGGCCAAAAAACCAGAAGGACAAAATTCATGGAGCCCTATGGAAAGTGAAAGTGAGCCGTGTCGTGTGTTTACTCGTGAGTAGGTGCACTTGCCATAGTCTGTCAGAAAGGGCAGACTGAGAGGATGCCAACGACACCAGAATGGTCCCGATCCAGTAAATGCAGCCCCCCCCAAAACACCCGAGAAGGAGGTCCGTATTCAGCCCTATGGAAAGCAAGCGAAACCACGTGGCTGTGTTTACTCGCAAGTAGGTGCACTTGCCTTAGTGCGTCGGAAAGGGCAGGCTGAGAGGACTCCAACAAGGTCAGAATGGTCCTGATACAAGGAGTGCAGCCCCCCAAAAACACCCAAGAAGGAGGTTCCCCCTTCCAGCTGCGAGTGTATTCAGCTCTATGGGAAGGGAAAGGAAGCCACGTGGCCACATTTACTCAGGAGTAGGCGACCTTGCCTTGCTCCATCAAAAAAGGCAGGCTGAGAGGACTCCAACTCAGAATGGTCCTGATCCAATGAATGCAGCCCCCAAAAACACCCAGGAGGAGGTCCCTCCCCCTGGCTGCGAGTGTATGGAGCCCTATAGGAAATGAAGCAGCCTCACAGTTGCATTTTCTCGCGAGTAGCAGACGTGCCTTGGCTGTGATCAGGCCAGGCAAAGAGGAATGTGAGGACACCAGAATGGTCCCAAGCTGATGGAACTGGAGTGCAACAAAAGCCCCAGAAGTCAGCCTCCCCCCCAATAGAAAGGACCAACAAAGAAACTTGAACTGGTAAGGGGAATGTTTTCTATTTTGCACTTGCAAAGTTTCCCTCACAGCCCAATCGAACCCACACTTTCCTGGGAGTAAGCCCAACTGACACTAATGGGACTTACTTCTGAGTAGACATGCATAGAATTGGGCTCTGAGGCTGGACTCCTATCCCCACTTTCCTGGGAGTAAGCGCCATGGACTCTAATGGAACCTACTTCTGAGTAGACAGGCATAGGATTGGGCTCTCAGACTTGTAAAGCCAGGTGGGTCTTTGTATTGATGATTGATTGAAATAGAAGAACTTTAAACTGGGCACTGGGGAGGGCTGAAGATCTCACTGATTCTTTGGGGGGGGTTATTACAGGCAGGCTACAGAGAAAACTCACTTGGTGGAACAGGACTGGCTCCCCCTTATTTAATTATTTCTTTCATTTTAATTTAACTATTTATAATTATTGATTTTAATTTGCTTGATGATGTTACTTCTGGCCATGACATCACTTCCAATGGGTCCTGGACAGACTGTCATTCTAAAAAGTGGGTCCCAGTGCTAAAAGTATGAGACCTGATTCAATAAGGTGTTAGTAAGTTGACACAGGTGTGTGTATGTGTGTGTGTGTGTGTGTGTGTGTGTGTCAGTCACTCCACAAGTTTTCAAAATCACTAAAATCAGAGTTTGGAGGAATAATACTATGATGTTATATATCAATCAATGCGTAATTTCATGCAGAATGCAATGAAATAAACCACATTGAATATCTGTGTTCTATCAAAAGGTACTGCCAAAAAACCAATGGAGGCGGGGCAATGGTACATCACCACGCCCACCACCTGGGGTGCTGCCCCGCCCACTGCATGTGGTGACGCACAGGCCTCCCGTACCAGGTGACGCGAATCCTAGTAATGCCACTGATGAGGTTGGAAAGCATGATTGCTATGAACCGCCTCCTGCCAGCTTCTCCACCCCTTGTCTCTCCCTCCAGCCAATTCTAAGGCAAGAACCCCCTTGGGCTCCTTTCTTTTGCCCAACCTCATCCAAAAAAACAAATCAGATTGCCTATCCTTCATCCAATGATCATTGGTTCCTTCAGACAAGGAAAAGAGAGGCTGCTCCCAGCTCCCCCCTCCTGCTCCATGCAAAAGCAAAACATTAACCCTTTCCTGCCTCCTGGCTGGAACTTCCCTGCTGCTTGCCCAGTCTGAATGATGGCCCCACACCATAAAAACAGTAAGCAAGCACACCAAGACACAGACAGACTCAAGTTTGCAAGCATGGGGACCGAGTGCTGAGTCAGTGGCCTCAGACTCAATTCAGTATCCAAGTCATTGACAGGTGACTCAAATCTGCACAAATCAGAAAAAATATGTGTTTTGCGACTTAGACTCGAGTCACCTGACTTGAGTTTCCATTCCTGCTTGTTTCTAGTTTAGTTGTCTATGAGCATAGTCTCTACCCCACCACTAGCACTGAGACTGGTAAGAATTCCAAACCCTTCCACCATGTTGGAATTAATCAGTGTTCTTTTTATGTGTCTCTCAGTTCAACCTGCTGCCTGGTACTCCTCTCTTGGATTGGTTTGGGGGCCAACTTTACACACACACACACACACACACACACACACACACACACACACACACACACACACACAGACTTCCTCATCATCACTGTCTGTGCTCACTGCTTTTCAGTAGAACAGTGACATTAATCTAAAGCCTTGTTCTTTGTCTCATTTTTCACAAACTGTCCTAGTAAAATAGATTGTTTGTACTTGGAGAACCCAACACAACAACCTGGAATCTATTTTTGCCTTACAAAGCCCACCTTCCCGATGTTACAAAATACTTTTTGTATCTAACAGATGGGAAGGATTTGTGTAAACACGTAGCGTCAGGGAACCAAATGTGAGCCGAAGTGTCACAGCAAGCTGGAATTTCTGTTATGTGCTGTATTCAAAATTTTAGTCATGATTTTTGAATGCGGCAGAGATACAGAGATAACAGACACAGGCAGGGCAACAGTGCCCTGCCTGTCAATTCATACTGATGTAATGTTGCCACAGTCTTTTATGGCTAATGTCTACTTAGAGAAAAGAGAAGGAGAAAAAGGGAGAAAAAGTATGAAAACAGCTTTTATGACACCATGTGTTCACCACTAAAAAGCAAACTCAGTACTTGTCTTCTGTGGGTTGTAGTTTGCCATTAGAACCATTTACCACTATGTTTTTTTCAAAAGGTGCACATTTGCATTGTTAAGCAAATATGCTGCCTCTGGTCAACCATTCACAGAAGACAGAAAGGGAACATAAGCACATAAGAACAGCCCCACTGAATCAGGCTATAGGCCCATCTAGTTCAGCTTCCTGTATCTCACAGTGGCCCACCAAATGCCCCAGATTGGGAATTGGGAGACGGTGGGCATTTCTTAGCATAAACAACATGGAGCTTCATCCTTTTTCTTACATTTGAATCGTGGTCCATTTGTGTGTTTGCTGCGTGGTTCATTTCTACTTCTGTATACAACAAATTCAAGTAGACACAGTAGACAGCATGAAAATGTCTGTGCACGCATGTGTATGAGTGCAGATATAGAAATAGCATTAAATAGAATAGTAAGCTGGAGCTTACCTTGGGGCAAAGAGACAGAGGCACTCATGGACTTTTCTCCGCCTGGGGCCACCTCTGTCTTTGCCCCCCCCCCACGCCCTTGACCAGGAAATAATTGCAATGACTTCATCATCACCTCAATTACTTCTGTGCAGCTACCTTCTCTGTTCCCTCTTTGAAAAAAAGGAGAAGGAAGGAGGCAGCCCAGACTCTGATGGAGTCTTTTGGACAACTTCTAAGTGGCACAAAAGGCACCATTGGAGCTTTTTGGCGCCGCTAGAAGTGGCACTCAGGAGGCGTGCACTGCCCGACTCATGGAAGCAGCACTCGCCTCTGTACTGGGCACTACTTTCTATGGTGTCAAAAATCTCCAATGGAGCCTTTTCCAACTGCTTCTAAGTAGCATGAACTGACTCCATCAGAGCCAGAAGTTGCATGTGCCTCCTCTGAAATCTGAGAAGGCATGTGCCACTTCCTACTGCTCTGATGGCCGCCCTCCTCTCCTCTCTTCTATTTAAAGGGGAGGAGAGGCGGCGGCCCTCAGATACAGCTGGAAACCATGCTGAGAGCTTCAGGAGCACAGCAACTCTTGGCGCAGTTCCCTGCTGATCTAAGCACCACTGTCCTCTCCTCCCCTTTAAAGAAAGGGGAAGGGTGCCCTGCCTTGGAACAGCGCCGACAGTGCTTGAGCTCCTGCAGCCACTGTCGGCGTGTTTCTCAGCATATTCAAGAAGAGTGGGTCACATACCAGAGAGAGTGGGTCACAGTGCCGCCCCACCAAGTGCAGTGCCTGGGGTATTTGTACCCCTTGCCCCCCACTGGGTACACCACTGCAAAGAGACAAATGTCCCCCTTATCCTTCAGCAGCCAAAATTCCGTTGCGGGATGCAGCGAAGCTGGAACCAGAGTGCTGCATTGCTGCTCAGGAATTTAGTTAGGCTTGGGTTGTACGTAATCTACTTTGGTTGATGTGTCACCTTCAGAAAATATTGCCATTTTAATTTTCAGTTTAGGGAATTAGCATTCAGACACAGAGAAGGCGGCTGTGTCATAAATCTAAGCACTTTTTAATTCTTCTTTGTCTGGCTTATCAAGCCTGAGATTTTATCTCAAAATTTAAGGCATCATAATTTTAGGAGGCACAACATTGTTCAATAATTTTATGACACACATAGAAGGCATATTGTCACCTTATTTTGTGACAGGGTAAAGGTTTCATGCAATGACTTTATTGTGTTTTGTTTATTTTTTTGCATTGTGTGAAGTTATCCAATGCATAGAAAAATGAATCGAGACCCCACCACTATAGTTTTAAACCAGTGGTTCTCAGACTTTTTTGACTTGTGAATCCCTTGACCTATTTGGCTGTTGAGCGTGGCTCCCCATTAGGGCTACAATGCTATACGCTGTATAGGACGGTGGTTTTTTTTTTTTTTTTTAGGATTCCATGGCTCCCTTGGCTGGTTTCCGTGGCTCCCTAGGGAGCGACAACTTAAGGTTTGGGAAGTGCTGGTTTAAACGCACATCATTTTACTCACGATAAATTACAAATGCAAAAGCATACAAACAATAACACTTATATTGATAGCATCAAAGTGTGAGCGCAAAGAAATGACATCAGTTATGACCATACAGTTTTACAATGAGAATGCAGTATCTAAGAAAATGTACCCTTTCGTCCTCCCTGCAAAAACAAAACAAAATGATTGCATCATTGTCTTGTGATTCCAGACCTTGAACCAGGGACTTTGCAGAATATGGGGAACCTCTTCCTCCCTCTCATTGCATTGATTTGGAAATCAGTCAATCCCCTCCCTCAAAGGCACATAAATAATTCAGGGCACAATCCTAAGCAGGTCTACCCAGAAGTAAGTCATATTGTGTTCAATGGGACTTACTCCCAGGAAAGTGAGGTTAGGATTGCAGCCTCAGACTATTTTTCTGAGCTTACACACTTTCATCTTGCACTTTCATCTGGTTATGGACCAGAGTATAAAAGTAAAAAAATGGATGAATGTAAAGCATAACCTTATTTAGCTTGCAAATTTATTTTGGCTGGTGAGAAACATAGATAAGAACATAAGAACATAAGAACAGCCCCACTGGATCAGGCCATAGGCCCATTTAGTCCCTTGATGTGCATAGCCTAAGCTGCCTTGTCAATTTCAGGAACCACCAAAACTTGGGTCATGACCCACTGGTGGATCACAGACCCACAGTTTGAGAACCACTGCTAAGGAGGCTTGTGACCTTGCTCTCCCCATAGGAGCCGAATGTAAAGGACATTTGGATCACACAAGTTGAAAATTGGTTTGTGCTCCATGTCCCACTCCTACCTAATGCTTCCGTTCTTGTTTCTTACTCATCTAAGACCTCCCTTGCTTTGTTAGAGATTATTATATCACCCAATTGATCATCCCCTAAAATGCTTGCCATCTCCAGCCTTCATCAGATTACCCTAAATCTGAGCTTCCTTCGCATCTTTTGACCTTTATTCGCTTCCTGCATCAGGACAGGTTTCTTACACTGTACATGGACTGTAAATACCCCAAACAATTCCTGCTCTTTTAAGAACCTTTCTAATTGCCAGAGGACTCAGGAGACTCTGGCTTTGCATTTCCCATTATACACTTGCACTGGGATATGCTGACCTTGAATTTTTAATATTGGGTAAATTGCATGCTTTTAACTCTTGACACTGTAATGTTAAGATTGAAAACCGGGTGTCTCCTGGTTTAACATGGTGGCACTTTTTAAACCGCCAGTTTAATGCTTGCAGGCTTATTCCTACCCACAGTGCAGTCAACGCAAATATTTAATAATGGTATAAACCCATACAATAATTGCTTCTTTGAATAAACCCACTTCACTCAGTCAATGGAGCTTCCTTTGTCAATCTCCTAGTCCCTGGCTCCTTGCATCCTGGATAGAGCTGAGGTAAGATAGCATTTCCAACATGATCTTTAAACGTTGAGGATCTCTTTTGTTATTGAAATCACACATACAAAGTGCGCTTTCTCCTTGATTTTCTATGCATGTCATCCCTATTAACAGGGGTTAGATGAGCAAATCTATATCTGAATTGATCCTTTTTGCTATTCGAGTCCAGATGTAGTCAGCCTCCTGCATTTAATCCTCTGCAACTCTGCTTCTTCTTGGTGCATATATTAAGGGCAACAAGGAAAAAAAAAATAATGCATATATAATGTGGGTTGGTAGGGGTGCATGTTCAAACATATTTCTTTTTAGACCGTGATTCTGCTTAGAATGGAACAGAGTATTCGTTAACCATTCACCCCAAATTCCAAAGACTGTCAGATATATTTCCCCCATTTGGAGATAGTACACGAAGCAAAATTATTCCCACCATACTCAGCATCAACAATTCAATAGTTGATTCGTTTTTGCGTTGTGTGAAATCCCTCTTTTCCTTTTGATATTATTCATTTTTCATGCTGTAAAGCCAGTGAAGCTTTGCTACAAGCTCAGCCGAAGCACCAACTCAATGACTTTTGAATTTGACTTCATTCTGTTGGGAGCTGGATATTTAAAAGCCACTCTAGACTTATTATCAAATATATCCTTGCAGATCAGAAAAAGGAAGAAAAGAGTTTTTTTTTAACCTTTATATACAAACCATGTTTTGTATACTGAGAGAAAGATGATGAACTGAAACAATCCAGCAATTTAAATTGAATATTTCTTTTCTAAAGCATCCATGTCGTTCGATACATAGTAATGTAGGATTCATTACAACGTATCAGGGGTGACATCATAGATTTCTTTTTTTATTTTATTTTTCAAATTCATTAGACCGCCCTCTATGGAGCTCACATTGTTCCTTCCCTCTTTTTGTCCTCACAACAACCTGTGAGGTAGGTGAAGCGAAGAGAGAATGACTGGCCCAAGCTCACCCAGGAAGCTTCATAACTGAGAGGGGGATTTGAACTTGAACCTTTCAGGCCTTAACAACCCAATCCTATGCTTCCTGGTGTCTGCTGGAGCAGTGGAACCAAAGGGGCTACCACTGTATCCAGCGGGTGCTGGGAATCCATTGGGAGTTTCTTCAGGGGAAGGGCCCTAAATCTGGCAGTGGGTCTCCTCACATCTCATCACATCTTTTTCTTAATATTCTTAATATTCGACCAAAAACTCTCCTCTTCAGCCCGTAATAAATTATACTTGGAATGGTTGGTTGGCAACCTTCAGTCTCGAAAGACTATGGTATAAGCCTACAGCACCTGGTATTCCCAGGCGGTCTCCCATCCAAGTACTAACCAGGCCTGACCCTGCTTAGCTTCCGAGATCAGACGAGATCGGGCATGTTAACTTTAAAATAGATTGGAATCTGAATGGCTTTTCCTATGAAAAGTCCCGTTGCTCTCCAAAGAGTTGACATGCCAGTCAATTAGCATTTATTAAAAGAATGGGGGAAAAAATAATCTTTCTCTGTTAAAATTGCATCATGCTACATCTGCTGGTAAGGCTGAATCTTGGAGACACGCACACAACTCTATTAAAAACCTGAGCCACCTGCAGGATTGAAAAGTTCTTTTTTTGTGGCTCACCAAGTAGATGCAACTTTAATCACGTTCCCATGACTACAGGCGTGCTGTGTTTGATAATAAACCTGAAGAATTTGGAAAATAATAGGAAGGAGAAGCTGACTTCTGTACCTGTAGAGAACAGGGAAATTCTTGCGTTTGCATATTGCAGGTGGTTTACCATGGCTGCTGTTAGGACATTTTCTTTCCTTCGATTTGTCTCCTGTAAAGTCTCCCCGTACTCTTTAACGTGGCCCTCTTGAGATGCAATGTCTGTTGTGACTGATCTTTTGCCATGCAAGAAGTCGACTCTATCCTACTGTTTTTCTATTAATAATAGAAACTATCAGGCTGCACAGTAAGGATCTGAAAGTGGAGAAAATGCTCTATCTGTTGCCCCCCCCATTGCCACTTGGAAGCTGTAACGGATTGCGGTGATATAGAATGTACTATATAGCATTTACTGCTTGTCATTTTTATTTACTGCAGGTTGACAGTGTTTCTCATGTAGGGCAGAACAAAGAGGAGAAAATGTTCTGTCGTTTAGGAACTTAAATATGGAACAGATACAAAAAGCACCATCAGCAGAATTGTCCTGGGTGTGCTCCCCACAAAGCATCTGTCTGCAAAGTCTTTCTCAGGACTGGTATTGTCAGGCAGGGGTCAGGAGGGTCCACTGTCATAGACTTTACCCAAAGTGGCAGTCCAGAGATCCACTCTACCATCACCTCCCTGATGGGTCCACTCAGCTCCTTGTCTGGCACGAGTCCAAATGGACCTGGGGAGGTGGATTGAGCCCAGAAAAAGGGATAGAGATGGCATCGCAATGCAGTGGCATTGCAATGCCATAATGGTGGCGATGACATCGCGATGCAGTTGTGACACTGCACGATCAAACCTCTTTTAGAGGCAGGCTGCCTCTGATTGCCAGATGCAGGGGAGGGCACCAGGACACAGATTGTGCCTGTTGTCTTGTGTGCTCCCTGGGACATTTGGTGGGCCACTGTGAGATACAGGAAGCTGGACTAGATGGGCCTTTGGCCTGATCCAGCGGGTCTCTTCTTATGTTGGTATTGTAACCAGTCTCGACAGGGTTCATACCTGCTTTTAATATTATCACAGGACATTGTTTTCTGGCTGGAAAGTGGTTTAATCTGTGAGTCTCCCCATAAAAAGATTACAAGAAATAAACATGCACATCTACTCATAAGTGAGTCTTACTGAGGGCCCGATCCTATGGTCTGTCGACACCATAGGATGGTGTCGACAGTGACACTGAAACAGAATCTGCTGTATCCTGTGGGGCCAGCGCAGCAGCAGCGCGAACATCAATTACCTTTCCCTGAGTAGAGCCCCAGTGGCCCCGAAGGATCTACTAGGAGCTGTGACAGCAACTGTTACCTTGCACATGCTCGATCTTGTCTGATCTCAGAAGCTAAGCAGGGTCAAGCCTGGTTAGTACTTGGATGGGAGACCGCCTGGGAATACTGGGTGCTGTCGGTTTATACTATAGTCTTTCGAGGCTGAAGGTTGCCAACCAAGTGTGACAGCTTAGGGCCCAGCACTGGTGCAATTGCAATGCAGCCCCGAGATAAGGGGAAAAGCATTCCCTTACACTGAGGAGGCCTCTGTGACTGCCTCCCCATCACAGGGTGCAGCGCACTCCCCATTGGCACAGCTGCACCGGCACTGGAAAACTGGATAGGATTGGGCCCTTAGCTGGTGCAGAACCAAGGAGACCTATGTTGGGCTCTGAGGTTCTGGAGGGGGAATAGGATTTGACTGCAGCCTCTGCCACTGTCTCCACCCCCTCCTGGGCCTAAACTGCCCTCACCCCGGAACACCTTCCTACCACTCAGGTTAGTTGCTGCCCAGAACTCCTGCTGCTCGTCCCACCAGTTTGGAAACCCAGCGCTGACTGGCACTGTCCTCTCCGCCAGTGCTTCTCCCCTCTAGGCTACCCCAATGTGCCTTGCAGCATGTTCACGATGGCCATTGCCTGGCCAGCGTGCACACGAACAGTGCTGCCCAGGCAGAGGATTGGGCTGTGACTTCAATGAGACTTAATCCCAAGAAAATGTATATCAAATTACAGCCCAAATGCGGAGGTGTTCAAATAAAAAAAATGTCAAGTGTCTTTTCTTTTAAAGGAACGCCTTTTGTTCCAGACCATCTCAGCCCCGTAGAGCGTGACAATATCACTGATTTCCAGTGCAAATCTGTGCATGAAATAATTCTCACTGTGTTCAGCATTTAGAATTGCGGCAGCCTTAAAAAAAAAAAATAGCAGAACCTAGCACAATATACTCTGCAATGTTTTCTTCATTTGTGAAATTTTGATCTTGGAAAGCCAAGTACGAGTCAGTGGGAAAGAAACTGCCAGGTCAGAATGACCTTGGAGATGTACAATGATCTATTCCTGGCTGCTCCAGAAATGTTATGACACCTGCATGACTGAGCTCTTTGAAAATGGCTCACTGAAGTTCAGCTTCAGTTTTTTCCTATTCCGTTTTTAATTTGGCCTCTGATGATCAGTTTGTTTTTGAGTCCCTGCTTTTCTTTTAAACCAAAAGTACCATTTAAACCAAATGTACCATTTATGCAGTACTGCTGCATCTCATTTCCCCCCCCCCCCCGCCCAATTCAGCTTGTTGAAAGAGTTCAGAGAGGCTGGAAGTGGCATAGCTAAAGGGGGTGGTAAGTACTGCAGGTACCGCAATGTGCCGTGTAAGCAGCACCCCCCCACTCACCACTGGAGCCATTCCGGGAATTGATGGCAACTCACCTAGTGGAAGGGGCTGCGTACATGGGGTGCTGTGGACCCTGCAGTACTAACCACACTCCCCTCCCCCCCCCGTAGCTAGGCTACTAGTGGCTGGAAGTTCTTCAGGCAGTCAAGCCTCTGCAGGATAAATCCATAGACTTAAATGTGTTTAATGTTGACTTAGGAACACCCCAAATGTGTAAAATGGGCCTCGAGCAGCTCATATTCCAAATTGCAGCCAAGTGCCCTACTTAGCACATTGGCTGCATCTCTTCTATTGATCATCTTTTCTAGTGATCATCCTTATATCTATCTCACATTTTCTCCCACAACTCATCTGCTGTATACAATGTATTGCAGTATTATATAGCTCATTTATCTCTTACAGGAATTTGAATGCAGCTACATTGTGACTTGACCCTTCTATTTTAGGGGGACGACGATGACTTTCATCCATAGAACAACTTTTTGCTCTGCTCATGTCACCCATTTCCATGGCTGTATGGCACAAGATACACTCCTTAAGTTGTTCTGTCAGTCACAATGATTTATTGATTTTAAAACATCCTTTGGTCACAGCTCACTGCTATTGTGTGACACAGTGACATTTATTGCAGCTTGCCTAACAGTGTACTTCATACAGTGGTGAATTTGCAGCTGTGTTTTTGCAATCCAGAAAAATCCCAACAGTGGAAGTCCCATGAAATTATCCTGCTTCTGGGTAAAAGTGATGTCCGGGGTTGAACAGATCGCAAACTGGCTGATGATCCATACCTATTGCTGAGCTGCCCGCTAAATCCTCTGTGCCCATACCAGTGGTAGCACCCAATGTGTTGTCAGGGAGCCATGGGAACTCCAATGCATCACTTTGCCCCAGGTCCCAGCAACCATCACCTGCCTGGATACTGTTGCCATATACATGCTGAATATCCCTTATCCAAAATGCTTGGAACCAGAACTATTTGGCAGGAGGTCTGGCTCAGGTGGTAGAGCTGCTGCCTTGTATGCCTGAGGATCTGAGGCTGCCAGTTCGAAACAACCAGAAGTACCCAAGAACTGGCGACACACTGATATACTAATGAACTGACCCTCGGTGGCGGAGAGGAGTTGCCATTAGGTGAAGCGTGGGAGGCGAAGGGCCAGAGAGAGGCCAGACCGGGAAGGAATCCAGCTGGAATGAGGAGTTCTATGAAAGACTAGAACTAGGCAGCAACTGTTACCTGCACATGCCTGATCTCATCTGATCTCAGAAGCTAAGCAGGGTCAGGCCTGGTTAGTACTTGGATGGGAGACCGCCTGGGAATACCGGGTGCTGTAGGCTTATACCATAGTCTTTCGAGACTGAAGGTTGCCAACCAACCAACCAATTCAATTGTAAAAATCCCTACGGGGGTTTAGAAAAACCTGCCTATGTAAACCGCCTTTGATTAAAGTCTGAGGAGAAATCTGACAACCAAAGAAAGACGGTATATAAATACCTGTATAAATAAATAAATATTTCAGTTTATGGATTTTTTTCAGATTTTGGAATATTTGCACATACATAATGGGATCTCTTGGGGTGGGATTCAGGTCTAAACACCAAATTCATTCATGCTTCATATGTATAACAAACAATAAAAATACTCCATCCCAATGGTTCCCAAACTCTCACGAACAGCTTGGGAACCTGTGTTTGTGGGGGAAGGCAGATGGGTTTCTTTTCCTACCCACCTGGGGGTTGCCATGGCTTTCCGGAGAGTCTGGGGAGCCTGCAATCCTCTCTGCAGTCTTCCCTGCACCTCCAAAATGCTGTAAATAGCTTTTTAAAAAACCATTTGCAGTTTCGCAATGAAAAATGGAAGTGGCTTTTATTTTTATTTTTGCAGTTTACAGCAGTTCACAGGTATGAGGAGACCTGGAGAGAGGATTGCAGACTCCCTTGTAGGCCCTCTTCCATTGGTGCTGATTGCTGCCAATCAGTCAGTGCCAGTCACAAAATGTGCTCTGGCAGTGTGCCACTGGAGGTGGGGCATAGAGGGGGCAAAACAGGGTGGGGGAGAACGAGGGATGAGCAGATCTGACCATGGTAAGGTGGGAGTGGCGGTACTGGCTCCACCAATATATTATCCCCCTTCCTGGATCTGATCCCACATTGTGGGTTCACGTGAACCTGCACCAGCTATTTAGCAGGACTGCTTAGACCTGGTAAAACACATAGAACACATGGCTGTGTTGTCTCTGCAGTCGTGTCTTCTTCCTATCAACAGTGTTTCCATTGTGAAATTATTAGACAACTGTGACAAGTTAATTAATGACACCCAGCAATTGACAATGCTCAGATTAATTCTTGTTTATTAAAAAAAAATAAAAATTATGACTGATATGAACGTTAGGAAAGTACATCATCATTTTGTATTTCTGACATGCAGAGTGCAGCAGTACTGGATTTAAATTAATGTCTCTCAAATATTTCTAATGCACAATATCTCTGAAGTGCAAAGCTGGAAAGAAAAACAAGATGTGAGAATATGTGTGTGTGTGTGTGTGTGTGTGTGTGTGTGTGTGTGTGTGTGTGTGTGTATACGGTATATATATACCGTAACAGAATTCTATTTGCATGTATGCCTTTAAAGCTCTCTATCTGGGACTGTTTGTTGGCAACCTTTAGTCTCGAAAGACTCTGTTATCGCACTCTGAATGGTGGTTCTGAAACAGCATCTAGTGTGGCTGAAAAGGCCAATTCGGGAATGACAATCCCTTCCGCACCGGGAGCAAGTGCAGTCTGTCCCTGGTCTGTCTCCCTGGCTATGGGCCTTCCTTCTTTGCCTCTTAGCCTCATACTGTTGGCCAAGTGTCTCTTCAAACTGGGAAAGGCCATGCTGCACAGCCTGCCTCCAAGCGGGCCGCTCAGAGGCCAGGGTTTCCCACTTGTTGAGGTCCACTCCTAAGGCCTTCAGATCCCTTTTGCAGATGTCCTTGTATCGCAGCTGTGGTCTGGTACCAGATGTCCTGAAGGCTGGCTTTACAGCATCTGAATCTTCCTCTGCACTAAAGTCATCAGAGGAAACTTTACTCTAGACCTCTCAGAGTGATTGGGAATGGCCATTAGCATAGATGTCATGTCAGAGCTTTCCTGATTTAATAGATACCACAGCTCCACAACTCCATCCACTGCATCCCTCCTGCAAGAAGCAATTGCCTAGATAAAATATTTAGGTTAGCAAATGGTCTGTCTGTCTATTAGAAACATGTCCTCCACGTTGACCATTGCATTCAAGTTAATGGTGAGCACATTAGGCTAATTGTAGTAAACAGAAATAAGGTCCCTCTTCCTCAGTGCCGGAATAAGTGCACCCCTGATGTTGAATAAACCATGCCTACATTTTCAAAAGGCCAACTAGTGGAGATTTCTGGTGGACTGTGACCAGAACCTTATTAGTGGCTGTGCCCTAACTTTGGAATTCCATAGGTCAGAAAGGATGTCTTGCTCCCTCTCCATCAGCTTCCTGCCTTCAGGTGGAGATCTTTTGTCACAGGCCTTTATACGTATAAGGTTTTTTACAGCCCAATCCTATGCATGTCTACGCAGAATTACGTGCCACTATAGTCAATGGGACTTTCTCCCAAGTAAGTGTGAATAGGATTGCTGCCTTTGTCTCTCCAGCTGTTGAGTTTTTACAGAACTGCATCACTAAACTGCATGACTGGCTAGTGCTGTCTGCTGCCAACTGTCTTGCCTTGTGGTTACTTTATTGTTCTGTTTTACCAAGCTCACGCACATGTTGTTCTATTGCCTTGGGTATTTTTGAGAAAAGCAGAGCATACTTTTTAAATATTAACAAACATGACAACATTAGCACCACCAGCAGCAATAACTACTTTCACGTCCCAATCCTAATGAGCACCTGCACCGGTGGAATGTGTGTTCCACCAGTGCATGCTGTTACAAAAGTGCCGGGAAGTGCTTTGTGACAGTGTAAGGTCCAGGTGTGCTGGCAGGAAGGCCAAAGCATTTGTCAGGAGAGCCTGTTGGAGCAGGTAAGTCCAGTGTAGGGGCAGTGTGATGGTGGGGGAGGGCAGGAAGAGGTGGATGGAGGGCAGAATGGGGTGGTGATGGGGTTGCTAGGCAGATCCGGCTCAGGAGGGGGCAGGATGCACCATATCCACACCCCTTTCCCAGGTCTGATCCTTCTTCACAGATCAACGTGGACTTGCACCAGCAATATCATTGGCACAGGTCCAAGTTGTCTCATGACGGCTGCTGGGGCTAACACTGGGGCAAGGGGACGAGTGTCTCCTTACCTAAGGAGACCTCCAGCAGTCAAAAAAAAACCCCAGTAGGATGCAGCATAGCCCACTTTGGCACTGCTGCATTACTGTGCAGGGATTTAAGTTGTTGGTTTGAGTCTAAGGAATCATGGAATTGTGCGGGCAAATAGACACCTTTAACCGATGTCCCAAGCAGAATGGTTAAACTTGTCACCATGGAAACTGGCCTTCAAAAATGGCCTCTTGACCCAAAGAAATAAATGTGGCCCACCCTAAGGCACTACTTCCTGATAGCCAGGTCTTCTAAAACATAATCATATAGTTGCTAAGCTACTGATCTAGGGCCAAGCACGTGATTTCCTCTCCTGAATGCCTGCATTGGTGTTCGTGTGGGGCACGTCTCAGTGGCGAGAGCCCTCACAGTAACCTAAATGGTCTTTTGTAAGCCAGGCTGATGGTTTGCAGTATTCCATGAACATATAACCTACTTAGCTTCCTTTCTTTTCAGGAATCAGAGAGTATAATTCGTTTTTAACAAACAAAGAAAGGATTACCGCCACATTTTGCAGGCTGAAGATCAGCTTCTTCTAAATGCAAGTCCTTTCAGTTTCTTAACACACACAAGATGTATTTTAAAGGCACACTAACACACCCATACTGCCTTTGTTTATGGCCTGTATCTGTCTGGAGTTGGAATTAACTCACTCAAATCCAGCAGAGTTGTGATTTGAACAGCTGTGTCGGACCAACAGAGAATGCCCTTGTCAAACAATGGAGTTATTTTGGAAGGTGAAGAATTAAAACTACCGATGCTGCTGTCTGGTCAAGGATCTTTCCACTTGGGAAGGAAAAGAAAGCTGTACTTTATGTCTCTGTGGCACTCCTGACATTGATGTGTATTGTATGCAACAGAGAGAAAATATAGAAGAAAATAAAATGTCCAATATGCTACCTTCGTATCTTCTATTGCTGCTGTGCAATAAAATACGAGGAGTTTTACAGCGGGTGTCAGGCTGACCACCTGAGCTGACAGCTGATGACGGGTGAAACGGATCCTGCTTTTTTCTCCTTGTGACTAGAGAGTATCTTGCCATCTGCATGCGGTGTGGATCTCAATCCGATTAACTCAATTATGAAACCACTTAAAAAGCACATTAACACAGGACTGATTCCATCTACCAATGTGAAACTGTTCTGACTGCAAACAAAACACCTCCATTCATTACATGGGGTGACGATGTGAACCTGTCACTGTGTGATCACAGTCCTGGAGTGCTTATTTAAAATATTTACCCAGAGTCCAAAAATCATTCTGGTTTCAGTGGAATCAGACGAGTTCACTGACCAGGAAAAGTAGTTTTAAAATTAATTATAACTGCAGAAGCTTCCAATATTCCTTTATCCAATTATTTATTCTGAAGAGCTCATAGGGAGCCAATATGACCATGAATCATTTCATTTTGTGAAGTGTATTTGAGGTCTGGTAGCCAAATGAAGGTAGGAGGGAAAGACAATTTGGGCTCTGACAATGAACCTTGAATTATATAAATAGAATAGAGATGAACTTCAGCAGATTTTTACAATTAGTCATAAACCCAAATGTTCATTTGGCAAGGTTCTTTTAAAACAACTGTGGAAAGTCACAAAGGATACACAATGGAGAAATGTAGCTTAGCATCTCTCTTCTTCCATTGTTTTTCTGGTCTTCTTATCTTTACCCCTTGCAGCTGTTTATTTAGACCCAGTGGTCAAACTTTTCATGCTATGGTTCCAATAAGTATGTAAGTAAGGGCCCAATCCTATCCAACTTGACAGCGCCATTGCAGCTGTGGCAACTGGGTGTATGCTGCATCCTGTCACAGAGCAGTCACAGAGGCCTCCTCAAAGGAACATTTGTTCCCTTATCCTGGAATTGCATTGTGGGTGCATCAGCACTGGAAATTTGGATAGAATTTGGCCCTAGGTAAGTAAGTAAGGATGCAATCCTAACTGTGCCCATAAAGCACGTTTGCGCCTCCTCAGGAGTAAGCTGGGCCAGTGCAGGGACGCGCGCTGGCCCATGGAGGCTGCATCCAGCCTCAGCATTGACTTGGGGAAGGAGGGTTGTGTCGGCCAATGCAGGGGTCTGGAGAGGGTGGGGAGGCAGCGGAGAGGCAGCAGGAGGGAGGCGTTCCGGGGCAAGGGGAAGGGCGGTTCCAGAGGTGGATGGGCGGGGAGTGGGAGGTGGGGTTGGGACCTGGCTGTTATGCTGGATCCCAACCCCATTCCCCGAGCAGCCCGGAGCGGCTTGAAGCTGCTCCATTTTCCTCAGACTTGTGCCACCGTCTGAGGTGGCACAAGTCCAAGGAGACCCATTGGGGCTGTGGTGGCTTACCAGGGGGTAAGGGGAAGAGTTTCCCCTTACCTCTGGCTGAGCCACTTCTGGCCCCAGTTTACACTGGATACAGCGCAGGCCTCCTGGCCTGCCTGTTCCAGCACAAGGTAGGATTGCGCTGTAAGTAAGTAAAATATGAGACTAGGGATACACCACCCATTCCACCCCCTCCTGGAACCCGATCCACCTACTCCCCGCCCTTATTGCAGGCCACACCCACCTGCCCAATTTCCTCCTACCTCTTGTGTCTTCTCAGGGTATCAGCCTGAGCAGAGCCAGTCTTCAAAGCTGGAATGGGAGCTGGGATACTTCCATTGCATAATGGGAACATAGCTTATGGTTCTCTGAATATCACCCAATGTGAAATCTACATCCGATTCTCGAGGTGTATATAGCATGTGAGATGAGTGCCCTATCCTGTGGTTAGCAGTACTTACCACATCATGGCAAATGTTAGTTTATAGCATATTCCCATGGTTAGTTGAATCTGTACTCTCAACACTTGAAACCGATGTGGTCAAATCATGTAATGATGCCTGAACACATTGAAAACAAATACCCACACATTGTGATTGTGAAAGAGGGCTGCGATTGATAAATGGGGAATGTTTCAAAAACTTAAATAACATTTCTTGACATAGCCAACTCCAGCTGCTCTTTTCAATGTTCTTCAGTCTTTTTGCCCCCCCCCCCATAATGACTTGGATTATAAAACCACACTCATTTGTGACAGATAGTGTGATAAACTGAGTGATGCATTTGCATTGTTGTGATAATGACATGTTTAAATGGTCTTCATTTATGGTTTGTTCCTTTTCAGCTCCTCTGGAAGGATGATAATCAACTTTCTTTGCATTAGGAAAGAACCAATGGAATTTAAATCATATGGTACTATAGCCCAGTGATTGACTTTGAAACTGGTAATTACAAATCACATAAAGAAACACATGTATCAAAAAAAATCTAACAGCAACCAAATTAATTGCCTTGGAGTAGAAGAGAAATCCATGATTCTAAGTCAAAAATTACCATCGCCAGGTAAGGTTATTAAGCAACTATCGATTAATATAGCATCCTGCTATGAGATCTGTGGACATTAAAAACAGGCATTGACCAGTCAATAAGCTGAAATCAATATTTCCTGTACCTTTTGCAGAAATAAATATTGAAACTGGAAAAACATAAATTCAATGTCTGTGTTGCACAAGATGTTTTAAAGGAAGCATCTGCAATTTAAAACATTGAAATGGATGGATAAGCCGTACAACAGTGTCTCTGGCTTTCAGATTCCTTAAATTCACCATACAATCTAATCTGCAATTTGAGAAACTGCAAAAAGAATTCTTTTCTTTATACAAGCAAAACAAGGCTGTGATGAAAATGGACTCTTATAACAGTGGGTCCTCTTTATCCTTGGGTTGGCATCCATGAATCTGAATATAAGCAAGCCAATCCTGTGACTGGAGGACATCCTGGACGCTTCTGAAAGGAACTTCCAGTTTTTCATCAAACCAGAAGTTCCTTCCAGTCATGTCCAGGAGTTCTTCTGAGGTGTGGGACGGTCACTCATGGTTTCTCTGCACCTTAGAAGGTCTCCCAGATGCTTCTAAAAGGAACTTCTAAAAGGTCTTCCAGATGCTTCTAAAAGGAACTTCTAAAAGGTCTTCCAGATGCTTCTAAAAGGAACTTCTGTT